>NC_136124.1:10914735-11603269 GCF_965212315.1 Lampetra planeri | reverse complement strand
AATTCGCTACACATGGGAACCCAGTGTAATCCCAGCACTTCCGATTAGCACGGTTGGCTTACGTACGGTGAAAAAGAAGTTCAACATACATACATCACAGGTGTATGAAACACGAATGTGTACCCATGACCTCTGCACTACTGGCTCAAAGATCTGACAATACCAGTGCCTTGAGTTACCCAACCACCTCCATAACTGAGGGCATTATGACTGGGGAAGGGATTGAGGGGGCAGGCTGATGCATGTACTGTCATCATTTCTTACCTGGAGCTGCTCAATTGATTCCTTGTGCGTGCGCTCCATGTTGTTCATCTTGGTTCGGATCAGGTTCTCCTGGTACTGGAAGTCGGCCTTGATCTCCGTGAGCTACATACGCAGGTACACACACAGAGAGGCAGAGGCACATGGACAAGTCAGCATCGCAAGCCAGCGTAGCCTGAAGAGAGATCGGCACAGATCGCGCGCCGCAAACACGGTGGGGGGAGGACGAGGGGAGCGGTGGCGAGCGGCGCCACTCACCTTGCGGTCTCTCTCCAGGATGAGCCCCTCCTTCTGCTGGAGCTGCTTCTTCAACAGAGCCACCTCCTCCTTGAGCTGAGTGATCAGGATGAAGTTGTCCGAGCTCGCCGAGTCCATTGTGGCGTCACCGGATACACTGCACCACGCACGAGTGACACGCGATAGCGCCCGGCCGATTGTCAGTAGATGCGCGGAGAGAACAGTGCCTCGTGCTGACGAGTGATGCGGCGATCCATGGGGAGGAGGGGCAGCGGTGTGGGAGGCAGAGTGCATGAGCCAAATATAAACCAAACACTCACCCTGCACCTAACCTGAGCAACTCGCCAGCCATCGTGCCAACCAGCCACGAGTTGTTTTGTGCTTTTCAGAGCACTCACCCACCACCCAACACTGTCACTCATGCTAACTGAAACTCTGATCAACTAGCTTAACAGTCACTTATATTAGCCCTAACCGTAGACCTAACTAACCTGCCATTGGCACCAGCCTTGCCACTGAGCCTACCCTGACTCCAAGTCTGGTGTTTCGCCAGGGCTTCAGTTCACTTTAGGTCGTGTCCATTTTGGTTTTCACAGCAGCACATCACTGCCAGCATGAACACATCGCACACCCGTGCACTGTGTTGTTTAGTACTGTATAGCACTGCATTGTATATCACTGCATTGTATCGTATATTATCGTGCAGTATAGTATTGTATAATATTGCAATGCGTTGCATAGACGAGTATTGTGTGGTATTGAATCTGCAAGCACAGGTCTCTGTGAATGGGCACGTGAGCCCTGTGTGGGGGCAGGGGGGCTGCTCGCCTGTCTCCATTGCTGGGTTTGTTCTCCACCTTGGGCTTCTTCTGCGGGGGATCGTTCTGGGAGGCAGGGCCAGGGGACTTGTGGCTGAGAACGTCACAACACGGCACACACATGTCGGTTATACTCGTGCTGGGCGTAATGACACTGTGTGCTGTGTGCACGGTGTGTGCTGGTTGCGCTATATGTACTTTGCATGCTTGTATACGGTGTGTACTATTCTTGCTGGCGGTGCGCGTACTGTGTGGACTGTACATACTGTGTGTTCTGTTTACTGACTGTGTACACTGGCTGAGTGGCGTGCACTATGCATACTGTGTGAACTGTGTGCTTGTGTACAGTATGGCCTGTATGTCCTCGTGTACGGTGTGTCCTACACGTACTGTCGGTGCGTGTGCTGCTCCTTGCGTGCCCCATGCCGCTCGTCCTGGGAGGAGCGGTGCTGCGCTGCCCCCAACCCTCGGTGCTGCTCTTTGGCCTTCTGCAGCACGCGGCGGTATGACAGCGTGCACAACCAGCACAGCAGCTTCCCGTCCACCTAGAAACAGCAGAAACAAAGCACAGCACCTGTACAGTACATGTAGCACATGCAGAGTATACGTGATACAACCCACCCATGGCATAGCAGCTTCCGATCTTCCTAGAAACAGGAGCACAGAACAAAGCACCTGTATAGTACATGCAGAAGATGCAGAGTATACATAACACAACTCACCTACGGCATAGCAGCTTTCCAACTACCCAGAGACACCAGCACAGAATATGATCACACATAGTACATACAGCACACGCAGAATACATAGGCACACATAATTCAAAGCACAGCAGCTTCCAAACCACCTCGAAACAACAGCATGTACACAGGACGTACAGCATAAGCATCACACATAGCACAAACAAACGCTGCACGCAGTATGTGCAGATCACACAGCACACCACACACAACTACACCCATCACATGCAGCATGTGCAGCACACAGCACAAAAGCGCATAGCATATAAAACACAGCACACACACAAAGCTATACAGTACACGCAGCACACCACATACAACATAGCGCAGAGACAAGGGGAAACTACAACACTTGAGCATGGTGGCGCATGCCTAAGTATAGAGGCAAGGATAAGTATATGGCACAGATCTGAAACACCCTCGAACTCACTGTGCTACACAAAGTGGTCAGAAGATGGCAGTACAGAAGTAAATTTGTGAACTCATGTGCAACCTTTATATGTAATTTCCTCGTGTGTGTATTTTGCTTTGGGTTTTTGTAGCGCAGCGCACAAACCACTGTGCTACAGCTCCAACGACCACACAGTGGAGAGAATATTTCGAAGATAATAAAACATTAATGGACCTCGCTGACAGTGGTATATGCACACACACCCAAAACATCACCACCTTCCTCATTAACACTTACCTTCTGAATAAGGGCCACTGACCAAGACATTACCCTACCATATATTTGCCTGTAATTAGGCAGTGATAAAGGAAGATTCTAACAAATAACTAGCTTTAAACTTGTAGATATAGGACTTGGTGTGATGATGTACTCCTTGCAATATGTTCAGTGTGCCAACCCTTGCATCACAGTAGCTTTAGTACATATCTAAAACCGCTTTTTAATGTGTATTTGTCGTGTGTCTTCCTTTCAAGATGACAAAGAAAATGAGTGAATATATTTTCCCATTTTTACTTGTACGTGAAGCCGTGAGAGAGTGTGTGGCCGCACTCATGTTACTAAACGAAAATAGTTAATAGAGGAAAGATTATATTCTTGAATGTATTTGTTAACCTGAATCACGACAATAAATTCATGTGGTAAGGGAAAATATTAACATGCTTCTTGTCAACGAATATTGTTAATGGAGTGCCTCAGTTGCATGTTTGGCTATGACTGCAATTTATAATTATTTTTAACGAAGCATCAAAGTCTTGTTAGATACACGTCGGCATACATGTGCTACATTTTTTTATTTTAATTTATAATCGAAAGGTGTGGCGGAGTGCATGGCCACACCTTCTTCTTGCTGTCGTCCTTGCGGTCGAAGGCGCACCTCTGCTTGCACTGCTCGCAGGCGAGGGGCAGCCCGTACTTCTTCTCCGAGTTGGTGCAGCGCTGGCACTTGGTGCCGATGAACGCCGCGATTATGTTACAGTACTGGCACGGCTTGGGCTGCGTGCACCACACGAGCACAAGCTGTCGTCAACGCCGATTCACGACCACTCATCACCGCCCAGAACACCACGTCCCGACTCAAATGACCACAACAACTATATTCGTAACGTCGCATTCGACCGCACAAAATTTACTGAAAGTAAATGGGAGCAAAAACATACGTGGGTGCAATGTAAAAATAAACATACCGTCCCGTACAGTTTTACATTCTGGGCACACTTCTTGCAGATGGTATTGGTCTTGCTAAAAAAAGACACACAAACACAAAACATGTTGAGGGCAGCCAGCCGGCAGCTCAGATGTTGGGTCTAATTCAAGTGTCGGCAGACAGCCGGTTTCCACATATTTTGAAAGATATCATATACATCGTTTTCCACTGGCTGAATCATATTTTAAGCCATAAATTGCCAAAAATAAGTGTTTTTACCCACATGTTATTATAATTTATTACATGTTATTATAATTGTTATATTATTATAATAATACAAGACAAATATTTTACTCATTAAGCTCCATATTTCACTTTTTGGGTCTGCCCAAAGTGGCAAAACTTTAGAAAAATTAAGAGATTTCGGTGGTATAAGCGCATTAATAAAAATAACATTAATATTTAAACGTCCTTATAAATACTCAGTAGATCACCATTTCAGACAATGACCATGTTGGCTCACCGACTGAAAAAGTCTACCTAATAGTTTCCTGGTACAAAGCTTCGTAAATGACTCAGATGGTGAGTGTTTAGGACATGACTGTACAGACGTAGTCCCGTTGCTGTGCTGTTAAAAGTACAAGGGCCATTTTTTTTTATTTTTTGCTTTTTTTTAAAGGTCTTGAATCATATATATTTTCAGACTATTTAAAAAGGGACCACATGTTAATGTACTCTTATTGGCTATAAAATAAGTCTTCCCTTTACAATGCACTGGTGGATAAATACCTCCCCATGCATTTCGGTCAATGATTGTCTGACCATACTTCACTACACTGGTCAGTACAAGTGATCTGAACCATCATAACCCCCCCCCCCCTTCACCAACCTGCAACGATTATTATGAAATATGGTCAAATAACCCACGGGACCGACACGGCAAGGGGAGGCCTTCATCCAGCAGTGAATTGGCAAAGGACTGGAAACTATTATTAAAGTTTTATCCCCCCTAAGTGGAAAAAAATCTACTCTGGTCTATGGACTATTAAATAGCTGAATGGTACCATGATTGGTGCACTACACTAGCCTACGCTTGCAATCCAAAGGTTACGAGTCCCATACTGGTCGAAGGTTAAGTGGTTACCCCCTATGTGCAGTGAATGACACTCAAAGAGAACAGGGAATTTACACTACTGGCTGTGGGGAGTGCAACTAAATCCGCACCGCCTCATGTTCAGTCGGGAAAGTGAGATTATGTTGGACTGAGAATCGGTTTTTAATCGCCGAATCGTTACATATTGCACTGTGGCCGATGGCATAAGCGTACTAATAATGGCATCCAGCCAGACAAAGCAGTGGTTGGAGTGCTTGACTCTTAATCACTATACTCCCGACGCTATATACTTGAGGGCACAAGTTCGATCTCAGCGGTGCCGGCGGTGTGCTTTGAGCTCTCAGCCACTTCTCCGCTCCCCGAAGTTCATGGAGACGCGAGGCAGCAGCAGCAGCTCACCTCTCCTGTTGGAACTCGGTGCGGCAATATGTACACTTGACGACGGGGTGAGCGATGCGACAGTCCTGCACACAGGGGAAACCACCACGGGGCCAAGTGGGTGAAACATCACAGCCGCGCGGGGTCTCAGCTTGCCTTTGGGACCCTCAGCACCGCATAGCCCCTTGGTGTTTTCCTGCGTGGCCTGTGTCTTGGAACCCCCATTGTTAACAGCGACAACGGGGCTCTTCTCAGCAGCACAAACCACACAAAGACGACATGAGAACACACTGATATCGTTAAGGACACAGGTGGCTCAACGAATCTGTAATTGATGCTCAAACGAGCTTTAGGCAAACATCTTAGCTAGCGGTGGTGGTAATTCCACTGTGCTCTGGCGGGTACCAATATACAACAGAGCGCGACAAAAGTTGACTCCACTTAAACCAACTCGAACCCATAACTTCCCCGTGCTCCCCTTAATCTCCCCTATTTGCGCGTAGTCACTTGAATGTTTCTTGTTCATGTTTTTGTTTGTTGCGGTTGCACCCGATTCAAGGGCCGAATGGCTCACAGGGTTATACCAAATAAATGAAACTGACCCTGCGTTCTTCTCCGTCATCCGACGTTTTCTCCTTTTTGATCCCACGCAGTTGACGCTCATTCTCCCGTTATCCCTTTGAACCCCCAGTGTGTCCCCTCCACCACCACCACCCCCCAGGAACGTTCAACTCCCTTCCCCAATGCCATCTCTCTCGGCGCGATGCCGGCGTTTTCAACCTCCGTCATTCCCGTCTCCTCTGAAATCTCCCACCCAGCGCTCGCCTCTTCCCTCAGTTAAAGGAGCGAGCGGGCAGGGGGGGGGGGAAACCACGCGGCAGAGACAGCGTTGGGTGGGTATCGACGGAAGGACGCTCGAAAACTCTCGGATCGAGACCAAGAACTCGGGGAGATCATCTCGTCTCAACTTCATCCCACAGGGCCCCAGGCTCCAGCAAGAAGCCCAGGCCTCGTCCCCTCCTCACTTCCTGTGAGCCCCTCCCCCCCTCCGCTTTCTCTCCCCTCCCAGCCTCCCGTGCCCCCCGTGTCCCCCCCGCACCTTGCACAGCTGCTGGCTCTGTGAGAGCTCCTCGAAGGGGAATCTCTGGTGACACTTGGTGCAGGCGTACAGAGCGGACATCGCGGCGGCGGCGGCGGTAGCGGTAGCGAGACGAGAGGATCGACCGAGCCCAGGGACCGCGCACATTTACTACCCCCGCACTTGTACCGCCACCAACAACACCACCGCCCCCCACCGTAGCGACGCCGCGGTCCCTCACTATCGATTCCCAGGCTGGTGACGATCGATTCCCCCCGGCATGTTGAGAGACGCTGAGAGGAATCGCAAAGGAATCGATTGTTGTTGGGTTTTTTAAACGGAGGTGCCGGGTTTTTAAAGGCACCCAGCAGGCGTGCTAAGGAGGCCAAGCGACACACAGTGCGGTCAAATTTCGATTTAAAGCTTTCGTGACTGCAGGGATTCATCTGCTTGGTTCTTTCGGTAAAGTCACGTAGAAGGGAAATGATAAAAATAAAACATAATAAAATATTATTTTATTTTTATTATTTTATTTAGTTTTTATTTTTTTATTTTATAAAATTATAAAGAATAAAACAATAGAATATTTTTATTTTATTATTTCCCTTCTACGTGACTTTTAAAAATAAAACATAATAAAATAATATATTTTTAATTGTATTATTTCCCTTCTACGTGACTTTACCGAAAGAACAGGAAAGTGCGGTCAAAGTTGCAGTGGGATGAGAGGTGACGGCGCTTCTCGAATCCAGCGAAGTTATTTTAAGATATTGCTATTAACATAGACAGATTTAAAAGGGCTCGCCGTCCCACCTTGCAGGAACTAGTACAATTATATATTACATCAAGGTCCTGAAGATCTTCTGATTTAAACTGCTCAGCAATGCAAGGGCCTCTGGGTTGAGCTCTTTTAACGATCGGGCTTTTGTTCGCGGGGCACCCAAAAGTCGGTAGATATATTTAAGTCTAGATTTGAAGCTTTCGTGACTGCAAGGATTCATACTCTTAGGTTTTTTCGGTAAAGTCACGTAGGTAAAAATAAAAATAAATAAAAATGCTAATAGAAATAAAATATTATTAACATAAATAAAAATAGAAATACAATAAAATATTATTTTTATTTTTACCTACGTGACTTTACCGAAAAAACCTAAGAGTATATTTAAGTCTGTTTTGAAAACCCATCTCTTTAAAGTGGCCTTCACTCTTTAGTTCGGTCGGTTGACCTGGTTGTTTTTGTTTTCTGCTTTCCATGTATCCTGGGATGGAATGCACGATGATAAATTTAAATTATTATTAAAAGTGTGGCGACGACAGTGGGAGAGACTTGGTCGACCAGGAGGTGTTTTCCAAATGCATGAGACGATATTAGATGTTTACGATTTGATGATTATCACCGTATTCAGTTTCCCGTAACTTTTCTATTGCATTTTCATTATTTTTGCTTTGCTGTATTGTACTTCTAGTACAAATTACTTGACAAATGTTTTCAACTGCAGTTCACTCAACATACGCCTGCCAAATCATCGCAGCTGTACAGTCTATAATGCACGTGCTACTACAGTGTTTTTCATACCAATAAAGTCATCCATTTATATTTTACAAGAGAGTCGCTTCACTACAGATACTATACCGTGTATATTGTTAGTCATGAACGCCTATGTAGATTCCATAGATTCAAAGTACATTATTCCAACTTTTTCCGTGCTGTACAAAGACGATATAAGTTCAGGGTGTTCCAGATTTTTTTTTGTGACTCCCAATTAATTGACCCCTAACTTTTTCTCCCTTTGAATGTTCGTTGTTTTTTAAATTCACACCGTTAGAAATATTACGTTTTAGAGAATTAAATGAGGGTGGGTCACAAGATATATCTGGACCACGCTGGAATGTAAGTTTGTAATTACAAACGTATGAATAGATACGTTTGTAGATTCGTAGTGTTGAATATTCATGGTACAATAATCGAATGCTTGCGCATCGATTCTAATGCGTCAATATACGGATGGAATCGCACTCGAGACAAATCGATGTTCATGTCATTCAACGATTGATTTCCGTGTAGGCTGACGAAAGGCATGGATGAATCACAGCACAATTACGGTATAATACTATAATGCCCTCATCTCGTGCAGTGCCGTAGTAACCCTCTCAAGCCTCCTGACCTCCCATCCTGAAAAAACCCACGTGGGCCTCCAACATCCCTAATCCATACCTGTCAACTCCTTGTCAGTGCCTATCTTCGTACAGACCCTATTGGTCATCCCGTGCCTTTATAAATATCAACGTTCATCCTACAGTCCCATCACAAGGAGAGAAACACCAAATAATGTGATTTGCCCATATTGTAACGGCTGTACTTCGTATGGACCTGAAAACTCTATTTCCCAGTACAAGAATACGGGTAACCCGTATGGGTTGACAGGTTTACTTTATAATTTCCATCCCCTAAGAAGTCCTACAATGGGTTATTGTTCCTAGGACTTTACATATATGCACTCCCATCTCTCCGTGGTCTCTATTACCCAGTACAATCTGGTTTCTTCTATCAATTCTACTCAAGACTCCTACGTGTGGTAGATGAACTTCAAATTGTGGTTCTCTCCTAGATCTAAATTTAAGTTCATTTGATTTGTTACACTGATGGTCCCAGCTGTTTAATAAGAGATCCGTGGTGCGTGAGCACAGCAACATCAAACGCCGACATTACTGAGAACGAGTACAGGGTCACGATTTGAACATTGAGCAACTTGGGCCTCTCTGCTGCTTTTGAGATAGAAAGCCACTCAATCTTCCTTGATTTTCTCCATAACCATGTCGGCGTTTCCATCTCCCTCCTCTGCTGCCCTCTTAGATCTCAACCAGCTCCCTCAATGCCCATCCTAGGACTGCCTCTGAGAAACCCCAGTGCTGTGGGGGTGCCACAAGAATTCATCCTAGGTTCCCTGCTCTTCTAAAATTATCTCCTGTCTCTTAGTAAACATCACCTCCAGCTGTGATGTCGATCATCATTTCCATGCTATTAACGCCCAGCTCGGCATCCCAATCTACTCTGTGAACCCCACCTCACCGTCCACTCTCGCATCCTGCATTGACGTGGCCTCATGATGTACGTATATTGAACTTGTTTAACCAATGTTGAATTGCTGCAACACTTCGATTTAAAGCTTTCGTGACTGCGGGGATTCATCTTCTTGGTTCTTTCGGTAAAGTCACGTAGAAGGGAAGTAATAAAATAATACAAATAAACTTATTTTATTGTGTTTTATTTGTATTATTTTATTACTTCCCTTCTACGTGACTTTACCGAAAGAACCAAGAAGATGCTGCAACACTACCAAAACTGAAGTTAAACTTGTCCACTCACCGTAACAAACTCCGGTCTAAACGTGCGCCTCTCAAACTCTGAACACAACACCGTACAGCTGTCCGAGATCCTGAGCTCTCTGATCGTTCCATTCACACACACACATCTCCAACTACGCAGGACCTCGTGTGCCTGCATCTGCGCAACATCTCTCGCGTCCACAAACTTCCTTACCACAGCTGCCGCTGAGTGGGAAGTCGCTCATTCTCCTCTGCTGGCGCTAAGGTCTGGAACTCCCACCCCCCTGCTCCCTCGTCCATCTCCTTCACCTCAACCTATGACTGCCTCTTACTCTAGAAAATAAATATACCCACGGTTTATGTGCGGCGCCTTGAGATGCGGACACATTTAGACAGTACCCATACACAATGTATCGTGGTGGGGTGAATGAATGCAAATGCATAGACTACGCAGCGGTGTAACCCGTTACGAATGTGCGTCGACTCTGGTATTATTCAATACAAGTGACTGTACAGCGAACGCTTATCCAGCAGTGGAGTGGCAAAAAGCCTGACTGTTCATGTCCTGTGGTGGTATAATCTACACGTGTCGAATCGAAAATCTACGAGCAGTCGATTCCACAGGCGATTCGCGACTGGGCTTTACAACTAACGCGGGAATCGATCGCGTTGTTTAATCGACGAGCAGGAATCGCAAGGATCGTTCCCGGTCTCTTCTTCTTCCCCCCACTCCCACCACTTCGTCTCTCTACCGCCGCCGCGATGTCCGCTCTGTACGCCTGCACCAAGTGTCACCAGAGATTCCCCTTCGAGGAGCTCTCACAGAGCCAGCAGCTGTGCAAGGTGCGGGGGGGGCAAGGGAGAAAGACGGGGAAGGAAGGGAGGGAGTTGTGCACGAAATATTTTTCTTCTGATTCGTGGTCTCGTGGATTTATTTTTCTCCGGGTCCTCCGGTTTTATTTTACCCCCTCCACGTTTAGAATCTCCGTCACGCGTTTCGAGTGCTTGGCCACTGCTGCTATCCAACTTTAACGAGCCACTTCGTTGGGGCTTTCATTTGTGATGGCCAGGTCGCTTCTGAAAAAGAGCCGTGTGGCTCAAGGGGGCCTTTGCCTTGGTAAAAAATATATATAAGATGATGGGAAGAGAGAGATGAGTGTTTGGGGTGGAGGGAGCGACCATGCCTGAGCACGGCGGTGGAAGGGGGGAAATGGGCGAATAACGGGATCAGGAAGAGAGCGGAGATGATGGGGACGATAATAGACCCCCCCCCCCCGGACGTTTCATGGGGAGTGGTTGGGATGGGACTCCCAAGGGGATATGGGGGAATCGAAGAGAATTCGAGCCTAACGCGATCAAGTTGAGATTAGCGGATCATTGGTAAGAAAAAAAATTGGGATGAAATGGAGATTGAGAGAGTCGAGGGGTGAAATTGGGATTAATGGGATCACAACGGGATCCAGGGGATATGTGGGAATCGAAGGGAGAATTGGAGCCTAACAGGATCAAGATGAGATTGGGAGATTGAAATATTGGGATGGAGGGAATCGAATGGAGATTGGGGATCACTGATAGGGATGGAGATGAAGGGGAGGCAATCGGAGGCCTGGGGGTGAATGGGATGAAGGGGATAACTCGGGGCTCGGGTTACAACACAGTATTCAGACTGTAGCGTGTTTACAGAACCAGAGTAGATTCACAACACCAGAGTTGCACCACGACTGGAGTGTCTACCAGGGACGTGCGGTCAGGGGAGGCACAGCCTCACCTGTTATACTCCAATGAAAATAGCTTTTACTAAAAGTAAAAAAAAACAATCAAAGAAAAAAGATTAAGATTTTTCCACTAATTTGTGTTATAAATGTAATTTCTGTACGATTCCAATCGTTTTTATCGTCAAAATCGCCAAATTTGCGGAGCTCCGCTGCAAATACAGGAAGAGACGAGAGGTGAGGCAGCGATGAGCTCAGCCTCCCCTCTGATTGCGCAACACCTCAGAAACTGGCAATAAGCGCGTGCCTGTTACTATCTCTCTATGTGTCACCAATGTAATGTTTGTAGAACCCTTCATTACATGTCCTCGCCTTCCATACTCCAGGTAACTTATTTCACGTATGTGTATAATGATATTTAGGCTCGCTGGTCTCGTCATGAAACTGCAATGAAAAAGCACCAGGGGAGGCAGCTATCACATCTGCCTCACTGAGGGGGGCGTGTCAGCCACGCTCCCTCAGTGAGGACACGCCCCCCTCTGTAAATCTGCCTCTGATACTAGCCAGTGCCTCCCCAGCCATTGACCTCACCGCACGTCACTGATGTCTACATGGTCAAACTAGTGTAGATTCTGTGGATTCACGCCACCATACAATTCATTTGGAATACTTAGCGTCTAAATGCGACCACATCTCAAGACGTCCAAGAAACAATGGGAATATTTATTGACAGAAGCTGTCATACATCTGTGTGTGAGTCTATGGTGCTCTATGCTTCCTTTGGGCTCTATATGAGTATAGTCCAGGGGTCGGCAACCTACGGCTCCGGAGCCGCATGCGGCTCTTTACGGGCTGCTTCTTGACGATATGTACGTATGTACATAGATGCATTGCGGCTCTTGAAATACTGAATTTTGTACCGAATTGGAAGGAAATGGCTCTTCTTGTTGTTTTGGTTGCCGACCCCTGGTATAGTCGGTCATAGGCAGAAGAGCAAATACAAATTTAGAACCTGTGCTTGAAGAGGGGCAAGAGAGTTGGCCGCGCCGTTGGAGTAAAGGGAATTCCAGATTGGAGCCAGCAGAGGAGAATGAGCGACCTCCCTCTGAGTGACAGTTGAATAGGAGCTTCCACAGAATGCCTCGGTTGTTGCAGCAGAGAGTACGTGGAGGGGAGTAGAGTGAGATAAGAGGTAGGAGAGTATGTAGAGGGGAGTAGAGTGAGTTGCCGAGTTTGCAAGGACGAGTCCATCTTGAAGACGGTGAGTAAGATCTTGAAATTGATCCGGGATAGAATTGGGAGTGAATAGAGAAACTGGAGTATTGGAGTCCTGTGATCTCGATCATGGGTGCAGGTGAGGAGTCTGGAAGCAGAGTTTTGGATCAACTGGAGTTTGAAGATGAGAGAACTGAGGACGTTGCAATAGCATGAAGGCATGGATGAGGAACTCGGCAGCAGCTAGGGTAAGCAAATGGTGGATTTCCACATAAGACATGTGCCACACATTGTTTAAGTTTATTTGTTCCACGGATGATCCCGTTGAGCGAGTTCCCCGACTATTTTACAAGACAGCACAGCAACAACAACACAAACAAACACATCAATATTACAGGGCAACATCAACAAGGGCTCTGCAGTGCTGAGGATCCCAAAGGCGAGCTGAATCCCCCGCTGGTGTGAAGTTTCATCCACTTGTCTCCACATGCCCCGGCGTGGCCCCCCGTGTGTTCCCTTGTGTGCAGGATTGTCGCATCGCTCACCCTGTTGTCAAGTGCACCTACTGCCGCACAGAATTCCAGCAGGAGAGGTGAGCTGCTGCTGCTGCATCTCGAGAAACCCCAGAGTGGAAGAGGGGCCGCATGGCTCGGCGCTCAGAGCCGGCCACACACACATGCTCATCACCCTTCGTTTTTCACTCAGTTGCAATGTGTGCTTTTATGTATATTGAGCAGGCCAACACTTTGGTTATAGCTCTTAATTAAAAGTCAGAAGATCACAAGTTAAAATCCTTGTTGGAGGGTGATTTGGCACACCAACACTCTTACCATTTAGTGAGCCATGAACAGTTGGTTATGGTATGGAAAGCCTTGGCCCTGCCATGGAAATGTGGAATTTTCAGCACAACAGCACAGGGCTGGAAATATAATTCGGTAGTTATATAACTATGTATTTATTCATGTTTTAAACATACTATTCTTAATCATGACACGTGCACATGATAATCGATTATTGACAATGTCGGAAAATTATAAGCTCATGTGACATGAAGGCCAATGGCATGAATAAAACAGTATGAACAAGACAAATGAGAATACAAATTAGATAGTAAATACACGTGAAAAATTTCCATCTGAACCGCGAATCATGAAAATTAATAAAACTCCAGTGAGTGTGAATTGTTACATGTCTAGAAATGAGTGCTCATTTGAGCAGGGAGACACATAGCCTTTCTCATGATGTCACGTATGTACTGTACAGCTATCCCTCGATTTACAAATGGGATGCGTTCTTCAAAACACGTAAAACGAAACTTGGTAAATGGCAATGGCTTTTCCCATGAATACAAAAAAATAGGGATGTGTTTCAGAGTCATTCCAACTCTACTCCTAACCTAAAAATATACATATTTTTCACTTTCACAATCCAGAAATAATAATGAAACAAAATCCTTCAATTAATTGCATTATAAAATGTCATGGAACTCCACAACAGAGCTGCATGTTGGAATGACTGGAAAGGTGATGTGGAGGCATTACTGTTGCACTGCGCGGATGCCGTGACTGTCGCGGATGGATGACGCAGCCTCTCAGGTAGTTCTCGTTTGATTTCATGGCACGTGCCGTGTGAAATTGTGTTCTAGCGGAAATTCGATTTTGTTCATCGAAAAGTGTGCGTAATTAGTCGGATTGCATTTACGTTAAATTTCGTAAACCGAACGTTCGTAAATGAAGGGATGCCTGTATTAGGGTGCCAACCGAAATTCAAGTTTGTTATTTTCGAAGTCACTCTTGGTTTTATTATTTTTTTCCTGTTAAACTGAAGCACAGCGGTTTTAAAGACAATCCCTCAATACTGTTTACAGTCAATACATAGTCATCGTATCGAGGCATAGCCACACAAGAAGAAGAAGAGGCGGGGATTCTGACCAACCTGTAAATGTTAATAGATTTTAATGAGATTGTCAGCTGTTGACACCAAAAATAATCATTTGAGAGTAGGATGTGATCACGTAAAACTGAAACGTCGCTTTCCTTTTGCATATTGAGTGGCACCCAAATACACATGTATTTAGGAGTCGAGTTATATATACCCGTGTGTATGCACATTTTTAACTTTGTTATGAGCACTATATATGAATGCAAGAGTTCTGCTTGAATTCGACTGGTTTCTTCCTCTTTTTAACCATTACTTGTGCACACAACACGACCCAACCATTCCCCACTTAAGATGTTCTACATTGGACTCGTTTCTTAAACGGAAGACAGCTAAATCAACGGTTCTTGACAATGTATTTCCAGGTTATGTACATTGGGGAGTCTGCCAATGGGTTGAAGCTTTATTAAATGAGAAAAAGAACACTTGAAAAGCCTGTTTAGGTGCTGTGACGTAACCGCATTGACATTTTAAAGCACATAGTGTTTTCACATTGACGTCACATGAGGATCATAAAGACGCAGGAGCCAGAGTCTGAGTACACTTCTCCAAGATAAGAAACATTTATATTTTGGGGTGATGTTTTCCTTAAACGTTGTGTGCCAGTCGAATTTTATTTCGCAAAATTTAATCTCTTTTAGCAGGGCCCACTACACACAAAGAGGATGCTGTGTGACCACATTGAACCCGTGTTCTGCTTGTGTCTTATTTTTTCCTGCAGCAAAACCAACACCATTTGCAAAAAGTGTGCACAGAACGTGAAGCTGTATGGCACGGTATGTGTATTTTTTGTTGCATTCAAAACATCCACGAATCGTTTTGGGGATCTTTGAACACTAAAAAATATTTTTCATGAGCATACACATTTTAGACTAGGATGGAAGAGAAAAATGCAATGCACACCTTTTACAAATTACGTGAAGTTGGTGTCATGTTATGAGATAAACATATGTCCATTTTATAACTCTCAGAGTAGTACAACACCCCGTGTTAGAGAACAGTCCCGTGGAAGGTGATATCGCATAACTATTTCCGAGATCCCGTCAAGTGACCTCTCATCCACATGCGAGTGACGCTGCACTTTCCCATGTGGCATAATATAAACAGGTCCATCACATGGCAGTCAACCAACATTTGTCATTGCTGGATTTCTTGCATTTAGCACGATTTGTTTTGTGTCATGGGTGACTGGACTTAGACCATAAACTCAGTCCACTTGAGAACCCTGGTTAATCACAGGTTGTTGAAACCTGGATTCAAGCCTAGAATCTCGGCAGTGCCAGCTTTGTGCCCTGGTTAATGAGGACGGGTCACAACAAATACCTGCTTACGTGTGTAATAAACGACTGGACCACGATGTCTGGCTCAGTGTCCTTTATTCGGTTCGTGCTGTACTCCCACACGGCTGTCTCTACTCTGTAGCTTCTCCACGGTGCTGACTCCAATGTCAGCCCGATCCACAACAGCAGCCCCGCTGCTGTTACTCTCGCACAGCCCCCCCTTGGCTGTACTCGCTGCAACTCCTCTCTCTTCTTCCCCTCTCTGCAGCTCTGACAGCTTCGTGCTGTCTCTCTCTCTCTTCTCTCCCGCCTCAGCTGGCAGCCACACCGCTGCCTCTAACACACAGCTCTTCTGGCTGTCTTCTCCGCAGCTGCACACCACTCCGTAGCTTCCGCCTCTCTTCGGGGTTGGCTCCCGATGGCCGTCGGTGCCCCCCTCTTCTCACTCGCCCGCGTGGCCTCTCTCTTTTCCGCTCACACCCCGACTGACTTCCCCTTCCGGTTTACCCGCTTAAGGACCCGAACCTTCCACCCACGTCACATGACTCCACCCCCCGTGACGTCACATCCGGAAGGTCGCTTACGCCCGCATTACACCACCCTCCCCCGTAGAAAAATCCCAGCCGACCTCGGCTGACCAATAGCAAATCGTAATGCGGCGAACCGAGCTTCCCCCCCTAAAGGACACTAAGCATACAATGTAACAGCAAGAACAACAACAACAACGCAATTAACATCAACGAACGTACAAAAAGCATGCAATAAATACAACTGTAAGAAAAAGATAACAACACAGCAACAATCAACGAAACGTAAGCGATTTGGAACGTGTGCGGGTCGCCGGCCCGTCCCGGACGGTCGGCGGCCCACTCGCAGAACGGGAACGCGATGAAAGTCGAGGAATGACAGGGGGTAATCCCCCTGTCGCAGCTGGAAGTCCACCGACGTCCCGTGTCCCTAAAGAGTTAGTCTTGGGCTTGTCCTGTGACCGTGCCCGCAGCTGGGTCGGAAGGGCTGCAGGGCTCGAAGGTCCCGCAGACCTGGCAGGCGTCCTCCGAGCAGGGCCCCTCGTCCCCCGCAATGTCACGGCCGGCCTGTCTGGAACAGGTACGACAGGCGCTCTAGCAAGATCAATGGACGCAGGCAGGGGAGAGTCAGCAGCAACAGACCCCGGCAAGGCAACATTGGGGGATGACGCATCATGTAAGGGAGCAACATATGGTTTCAAGCGCGACGTATGCACAACCCAGCGACGAGACCCAATCTGGACGCGTGCTGACTGTGGGTTGGGAACCGCAATGAGGCGTACGGGACCATGCCAGGGTTTGTGCAATTTCGGCGAGGTTCCCGGACGTACCTGTGGACAATGAAGCCAGGCTAGGTCCCCAACCTTCCAAGGGCACTCCCCCTCGGACCGTCGCGCATATCGCTCGTTCCGGGCCTGGGCTTTGGCCGTAGCCACGCGGGCATTCTCCCGCGCCTCCGTGACTCGGCGAACCGTGTCCTGAATGTATTCAGGAAGTGGTTTACGAGGTCCCTTCACCCCAATTCCCAATTGCACATCCACCGGCGGCACGTTTTCCCGACCATACATAAGGTAAAACGGCGAATACCCTGTAGCCGCATGAGGCGTCATCCTGTACGCCGAAAGCACCCCGGGGATGTGCAGATCCCAATCTGATTGTTGTTCACTCACGGTATGGCAAAGCATGGCAGACAATGTCCTGTTCAGCCGTTCAACCATACCATCCGTCTGCGGATGGTATGGGGATGTCCGTACTTTCTTAGTCCCAAGGCCCGCGCACACTTTCGCCAATAATTTAGAAGAGAAATTTCTGCCCTGGTCCGTGAGGAGTCTCTCAGGCGCCCCCTTGTCCATAATATACCCAAACAAAAAGGCGTCGGTAATGGCCGCGGCCGACTGATCGGGCAACGGCCAGGCCAACGGGAGAGGTACTCAACCCCTACCAGCAAATATTTATTTCCCCTCGCCGATGGTGGAAAAGGTCCCAATATGTCCAGTGCCACTAATTCATTGACTCGAGACACCTGAATCGACTGGAGAGGCGGCACGTAAGGATGTTTCGGCGGCTTACGTCGTGCACACGCAGGGCACGCGCGCACGTGCCCTACGACATCTGTCGCCATGCCGTGCCAAAAATAATGACGTTGCAACGTCAACAAGGTCTTCTGCACCCCTAAATGTAAGAGAGTGTCACAATGGAGAGTTCTAATCAACTCGAATCGCAAGGACGTTGGTACCACCAGGCGCCAACGTTCCTGGAACCCCTCCCGCCACATAAGCAGACCATCTCGGAGAGCGGTTTGCGGCCCCACAGCCGCACACGGACTCCCCTTGTCCCTAGCAGACCGCTTCCGCAAGGACACCAACGACTCATCCATCAACTGTTCCCGGATCCAGACAGACCGCGGCAGATTCAAAACCCCGTCAGCCGGTCCCGGTTCCATCGGAGTATCCGACTTCTCGACGGCCAACGTAAGCGGCTGAGGGGGGTTTGGAATCGGCGAACACCTATGCGTCCCCGACTCACATTTACAAGGGGCGCGCCGCGGTAATCTGGAAAGTGCGTCAGCGTTCGCATGGCGCACTCCCTTCCGATGTTGAATTTGGAAGGAAAATTCCTGTAGCGTGTCCAACCAACGTGCCAACTGTCCGGATGGCTGGTCAATTTTAAGGGCATATAGCAAGGCCGCATGATCCGTACGCACAATAAAAGAACGACCGTAGAGGTATGGTCGAAATTGCCGTAGGAAAAAAACAACCGCCAATAGTTCTCTGCGAGTGACACAATAGCGGGTTTCCGCAGGAGACAAGACTCGGCTACCATACGCCACGACGCGCTCTACACCCCCTTTAGACTGTGATAATACCGCCCCAATACCCGTGTCACTCGCGTCCGTATCAAGAATGAATGGGTGATTGAAATCGGGATAATCCAATGTTGGGGCCGTGGCCAATAGATCACGCAGACTCCGAAAGGCCGCCTCCTCCGGCTGTCCCCAACCAAACTTCCGTCCTTTACCCATAAGGAGATGCAAGGGCCTCGCAATCGTCGCAAAACCCGGCACAAATCTTCGGTAATACGAGGCAAATCCCAAAAACCGGCGAACATCCCCCACGGTGGCCGGAGTCGGCCAATCCCGGACGCACGCCGTCTTTTCCGGGTCCGTGGACACCCCCTCAGCACTCACAATGTGCCCCAAATAGCGGACGGACCGTTGCAGTAGGTGACATTTCTTTGGTTTGAATTTCAATTTGGCAGAACGCATCCTCATGAACACTGTCTCCAGCCGCATCAAATGTTCATCAAATGTGCGGCTGAAGACAATAATATCATCCAAATATATAAGACACGTCTCCCACTGCAACCCCGACAAAACGAGCTCCATCAATCTTTGAAATGTAGCAGGGGCCGCATTCAATCCCATCGGGAGACAGTTGAATTGAAATAACCCCTGCGGCGTACGGAATGCGGTTTTCTCCCGTGAGGACTCGTCAAGGGGAAGCTGCCAAAATCCCGAAGAGAGGTCCAGTGTGGAAAAGAACTTAGCCCCCGACAATGCGTCGAGGGAGTCATCCATACGCGGCAGGGGGTACGCATCTGCCACCGATATCTTATTCAATTTCCGGAAATCAAAACAAAATCGCAATTTGCCATCCTTTTTCTTAACCAAGACGACTGGAGCGCCCCATGGGCTGTTAGATGGCGATATAATGTCCGCAGCCAACATGTCTTCCACTGCCCCCCGCACGTGTTCTCGCTCCGCAGGACTCATCCGATGCGAATTTAATCGAATAGGGGCAGCATCGCCCGTCTCAATGTGATGGTAAAGCAACGATGTGCGGCCCAAATCCAAATCATCGGAGCTGAACACATCGGAATATGTCAACAACAATTTACGCAGCGCACCACGTTGCTCCATGGACAGGGAAGAATTTCCGTCACATAAGTCAGCAACCCAACGATTATCCGAACCCCTTGGCTCGGAAACCCCAGCAACCACTCCCCGGCTATGCGGACAATCATGGGTCGCAAACGCCGTAGTGCATGTGCCACAACCGTACCGGCCGGAACACGGACGTTTTCCCCCCCCCCGCATTAAGCACCTGTAAAAACGGTAATTGATCCGGCCGGACGATGGTCTGTGCCCCCACTAACGCCAACCCGGTTGTTATCGTGGCGGACGGTGACAACAAGACCCCTACTGCTCCTAGCCGATCAGGCAGGGGCTTCCGATACCGCAAGGGTATAAGCATCTGTGTACCAGGTGGGATGTCCACAGATGCGACGGACAGCGCCTGCACTTGTACGGCCGAAGCAGGTCGCCCCCAGGGCGACGGCAGAAACGAGATTTGACGGCCCCCCGGCAGTTCAATACAATTCTCATTGATTTTGATCAAAATGGGCATCTTAGCCAAAAAATCGGTGCCTAACAAACAAGGAACCGCCAAAGATCTCGATATCAACACAACACCCGAGGCCGACACATCCCCAATAGATATCTTAGCATCCACCTGACCCACGATACCCATGCTACCCCCGTTCGCAGCGACGCACGACCCATAAACCGGACGCACAGCCCCCGGCGGGATGCCCAACAGATGGAAAATGACATCCGAAATAATAGTCGCAGACGCGCCGGAGTCGACCAAAATACGTACGTCCACCCCTTGTATAGACCCCGGTACAGTGGACGAGCCCGTAGCGGCCGCGACGACTCTCCGTGCCAACTTGCGCCACTGCGTGACCGAGCGACAAGGCCCCGTCGAAGGGCATGCTTTAACCACAACGTTAGGATGGCGCAACGACGGTGATGGGTGAGGTATAAAGCCTTGCCGAGTGTCTGGTGCGTGCCGACATGCCTGTTTCGGAGGATCTTTAGCCGACTTGTCCGGTGCCGAGGCCTCCTGCTGCGGCGGAGCCGGGAAGCGGGCCCAGCAGTCTCTGGCGTAGTGGCCCCTACGCCCGCAGCGGAAACATTCGGCCTCGTTGCGCCGAAGCGCAGGCCTTGCCTCCTGACGGCCCCGTTCTGGTAGCGCCGCGCGCGGTCTCGGCCCGCCGCGTCCCGTCCATGGAGCGGAGGCGGCCGTCAGCTGTTGAGGGCCCCGGTCATCCGGAACATAGACAGCCTGCGCAGGGTTCCACCCCAGCGCATCCCCTTCTTTGACGGGCCCCCCCGTCCACGCCGTCACTTGTTTCCAGCGACGGAGGTTGAATTGCGCATCGAGACACTTAGCAGCCGTCCGGGAAGTTAGCTTCTCATGCCCACACACAGGCATGGGGATCCCTAGATCCCGAGACAGCTCCAACATTTTCCCTAATATGAGAGGCTCGAGCAGGTCCTGTGGCGTCTCAGGATAAGCTGCCATGGCCAGCTCCAGCACCGCACCCCTGAACGCCACGGGCGACTCCCCTGGTGCTCGTTGTCGTTGAGCGAATCGCCGATGCGCATCATCTGGTGGCTCATAAGCATCGGCCATTTCCTGAAAAACACCACATAAAGTTGCCTTCTTATCGGTCGTTATGGAACGGAAGAATCGGACAGATTCGTCGTCCAGGAGAGTCGGCAACACCTCCAAAGCCTCCGCATCGGTCCATCTTGCTGTGCGTACCGCCGCCAAGAAGCGGCAGGCGAACGCGCTCCAGTCCCCACCGACGGAAAATTCTTTAACCGTGGTAAGGTGGCGACTCCGACTCCTCTTCCCGCCGTCTTCCAATGGTGGTGGTTGTGGTGGCAAATTCAAAATGGCGTCGGCCCGCGGCGTGGCCAAGATGGCGGTTTGGCGCCGCGGAGCGCGCAAAATGGCGGCCTCTTGCCGCGTGGGCAATGGCGGCGGCAGGACAGGCAACGTGGCGGCCCGCGGAGCACCAACTGCGTCCTCCATCGTCCCTGGCGCGACGAGATGGCATAGATGCGCCAGGACGTCCTTAAGTGCCTCCAGTTGTACCGCCATCGCTTGCCATCGTTGATCCGCGTCTGATGATGTCGACGGACCCGCCACCGCGCCAACATCCTCCACTCCCGTTCCCGTGGTCGCCTCAGCCGGGCTCTCCTCCACCACCCCAACAGGATCCGTGGTTGGAGGGAGTTCGTCGTCGTCGGACGAAGAAGCCGATGCAGGCGCCGGATTAACTCTCTTCCTCACTTGTTTCGACATGCCGTTGCACTTCCGACACCAGTGTAATAAACGACTGGACCACGATGTCTGGCTCAGTGTCCTTTATTCGGTTCGTGCTGTACTCCCACACGGCTGTCTCTACTCTGTAGCTTCTCCACGGTGCTGACTCCAATGTCAGCCCGATCCACAACAGCAGCCCCGCTGCTGTTACTCTCGCACAGCCCCCCCTTGGCTGTACTCGCTGCAACTCCTCTCTCTTCTTCCCCTCTCTGCAGCTCTGACAGCTTCGTGCTGTCTCTCTCTCTTTTCTCCCGCCTCAGCTGGCAGCCACACCGCTGCCTCTAACACACAGCTCTTCTGGCTGTCTTCTCCGCAGCTGCACACCACTCCGTAGCTTCCGCCTCTCTTCGGGGTTGGCTCCCGATGGCCGTCGGTGCCCCCCTCTTCTCACTCGCCCGCGTGGCCTCTCTCTTTTCCGCTCACACCCCGACTGACTTCCCCTTCCGGTTTACCCGCTTAAGGACCCGAACCTTCCACCCACGTCACATGACTCCACCCCCCGTGACGTCACATCCGGAAGGTCGCTTACGCCCGCATTACACGTGTAAGAACGCACCTTGGCTCTTTGCCCATGGCTGTATGACACGCGTTTGAAGCTTTGTTGTTGAAGCTTTGTTGCTGGAAAATACAACTTTAAGGTGACAAACTGCAGTGCCCTCTGGTGATGTGACTGAAGTTTGACTACTGAACCATTCCACACGTCACTGCAGTGACATCACTGTAGTGTGTTGGCAACTCACTTTAAAGTGTTTTTGTAGTAACCTGTCAGGAAGCCGAGGTCACAGCCAAAAATATGTATCTTCAAGTGATGTATGAACAAGCGGTTTGTTTCTTGGGTTGCTTCTGTGATGAATTACATTTCTAAGTTGGTAGTTGAGATGGGAAATATTTGTACCCTGAGATGGTGTGGAGGTGGCTCAGACTACTAAACTGGGTTCAAATCCGGGTTTCTGGTTCCTATGATTATACTGGGTTGTCAAGTGTAGTGGGTTGATGGTTTCAGCCCAGTTGCCATATACTGCACACGCAAAAAAACACGTATTATGTCTGGGTTTTTCATTTAATTTGGGTGAATTCAGGTTCTGAGATTCGATATCGGTTTGACTGCCATGTGATGAACACTTTTCTGTTGCATGGCATGTGGGACAGTGTATGGATAAAAAGGTAACTCGAAGAGATCTGGGAAGCAATTGTATGATATCACTTTCCATGGACTGTTCTGTAACACACACAGGTCAATCCATTACTGTACAATAGTTCTGAATGGACATTTTTTCATATGACATGACGCCAATAGTACAATCGGAAGATTGATTTTTTAGAAATGTTTTTTTTTATGTTGTTGATGTTAAATGGTGCCTATTTCGATGCCGTTGACTGCTGAAATCATTCATATTATTTAGCTTCATTGCACAAACAACCCAGCCACAGCCCACCGCTGGACGGTGCCATTTTCCGTGGGTCGGCATTGACGACAGCTTGTGCTCTTGTGGTGCACGCAGCCCAAGCCGTGCCAGTACTGTAACATAATCGCGGCGTTCATCGGCACCAAGTGCCAGCGCTGCACCAACTCGGAGAAGAAGTATGGGCTGCCCCTCGCCTGCGAGCAGTGCAAGCAGAGGTGCGCCTTCGACCACAAGGACGACAGCAAGAAGAAGGTACGGCCACGCACTCCGCCATGCCTTTCGATTATAAATTAAAATAAAAAATGTAACACATGTTGCCGACGTGTTCCTACGCTGTGTATTCCACAAGACTTTGCGGCTTTGTTAAAAATAATAAATTGTAGTCATGGTCAAAGATGCAACTGAGGCGCTCCAGTAACAAAATTCGTTGACAAGAGGCATGTCACATTTTTCCCTTACCACATGAATGTATTATTTGCCATGAATCGGGTCAACACTTAAAATCAAGAATCCTTTTTCTATTAACTTTATGGGTTTAGTAATATGAGTACCGCTCTGTGGGACCGCAACAGTGGTCATTCTTCGAGTCTGGCTCCGACTACCGGCTCAGAGCTGCCATTGGAGAAGAGTTGCAAGTTAGAGCAGGCAGATGCTTAGATGTTGAGTGCTATGGCAGTGTTTCACCTGTGTGCAATTAAAGTGCAAAAACATCACATTGTTTTAGGCACTGCCTCTTGGCTGTAGGTGCTTAGTGTTGTATGCTGTGTATGCCATGTGTAGTGGGTTAAATTCAGGCGCACACTGGACTTTGGAGGCAACACTATTTATTATCTAAACACAATGGGTAACTCTTAACATTAAGAGGATAACGACATAGGGTGGTAACCACCGTTCCTAACTTATCTAACACACGGGGATACTACATTTCTGGACCAGAGACCGAGGATCGTAGATGGTGGCTTCATACCAGAGTTGACCGAGCAGAACAGCACAGAACAGCCCAGCTCTCCGTCCACGCCCCGCTTATAACCACTCCGGCGTGGCCGGCTCCGCCCCAGGCCACGCCCCCCTTCCCGATCCTTCGGGAAGGCCCGAGCCCCCAACCACGTGACCCCCCTGGGGCCCCTGGCCCCCCTTTATCCGGTCACGTGTCCTGTTGGGTTCACGCAGAGTGTCACGGCCTGACACGACCTCCGTGATACCCGCCTACAGCCCCTATACCGAGCCAGTGTTGTGTCGTTCTACTGCACTACACATGTAAGCTGTGCTTTATGCTGTTGTCAGGTCGACAGAAAGCTGATATGCTGTGTGTGTGCGCTATATATGCTGTATGTGTGCTGTCTCTAGGTGTATGGGAAGCTGCTGTGCTGTGTGTGAGTTGTGCTATGTATGCTGCGTGTGCTGCACGCACTATACAGCTCCTGTGCTCTGCTCCTGTTTCTAGGTAGACAGGAAGCTGCTATGCCATGGGTGAGTTGTGTTACGTATACTCTGCATGTGCTGCATCTACTGTACAGGTGCTGTGCTATGTGCTGCTGTTTCCAGGTGGACGGGAAGCTGCTGTGCTGGCTGTGCACGCTGTCGTACCGCCGCGTGCTGCAGAAGGCCAAGGAGCAGCACCGAGGGCTGGGGGCGGCGCAGCACCGCTCCTCCCAAGACGAGCGGCATGGGGCGCGCAAGGAGCAGCACACGCACCGACAGTACGTGTAGGACACACCGTACACAAGCACATACGATCCACACTGTACCTGTAATACACAACACTCAACAAATACATAATACACACAATATGCAAGCAAACACAGTCCACACATTACTTATGGTACACAACACTCAGGCAGTGCACATAGTACAAAACACTCAGCCAATACAAGGAATACACAGTATGTACAGTGCACACAATATACACAGCCATTACATAAAGTACACGGACCGCCAGAAAGCAAAGTACACACCGTATACAAGCATGCATAGAACTTCTAGCACAACCAGCATACACAGTGCACACAGCACACTGCCAGTACGCCCAGCACGAGTATAAGTGACGTGTGTGCCGTGTCTTTCTCAGCCACAAGTCTCCTGGCCCTGCCTCTCAGAACGATCCTCCGCAGAAGAAGCCTAAGGTGGAGAACAAACCCAGCAATGGAGACAGGCGAGCAGCCCCCACACAGGGCTCACGCGCCTACCCACGGAGACCTGTGCTTGCAGATTTAATACCACAGAATACTCGGCGCAATGCATTGCAATATTATACAGTACTATACTGCATGATAATATACTATATGATGCAATAATATACGATGCAATGCTATGCAGTACTAAACAACACAGT
Source organism: Lampetra planeri (assembly GCF_965212315.1). Classification (NCBI taxonomy): domain Eukaryota; kingdom Metazoa; phylum Chordata; class Hyperoartia; order Petromyzontiformes; family Petromyzontidae; genus Lampetra; species Lampetra planeri. Next base: position 11,577,636 of record NC_136124.1, on the reverse strand, counting down.
GTACGGGTGTGTGATATTTTTGTGCTAGAAGTGTTGCGGTGCTGTGAAAACCAAAACGGATGCGACTGAATGCGAACTGAAGCCCTGGCAAAACACCAGACTTGGGTTAAGGGCATAGGGTCAGTGTGAACGCTAGTGCTAGTAGCTGGTTAGTTAGGTTTATGCTTAGGGCCAATAATCGTGACCGTTAAGTTAGTTGATTAGGGTTTCAACTCACACGAGTGGCAGTGTGGGTGGTGGGTCAGGACTTTGAAAAGCACAAACAACTCGTGACTGGTTGGCACGATGGCTGGCGAGTTGCTCAGGTTATGTAAAGGGAAAGCGTTTGGTTTATATTTGGCTCATGCACTCTGCCTCCCACACCGCTTGCCCCTCCTCCCCATGGATCGCCGCGTCACTCGTCAGTGCGAGGTACTGTTCTCTTCGCACATCTACTGACGCTCGGCCGGGCGCTATTGCGTGTCGCTCGTGCGTGGTGCAGTGTATCCGGTGACGCCACAATGGACTCGGCGAGCTCGGACAACTTCATCCTGATCACTCAGCTCAAGGAGGAGGTGGCTCTGCTAAAGAAGCAGCTCCAGCAGAAGGAGGGGCTCATCCTAGAGAGAGACCGCAAGGTGAGCGGCGCCGCTCGCCACTGCTCCCCTTGTCTCCCCACACCGTGTTCACGGCGCACGATCCATGCCGATCTGTCTCCTGGCGACGCTGACTTGCGACGCTGACTTGTGTACGTGTCCCTCTGCCTGTGTGTGAGCAGTAGTGGAGTGTCGCGGTTAGCACGCTGCGCTATGAACCCGTCGACCCGAGTTCAATTCCTGCTCGTGGCCAACACCAGTAATGAATATTTGAACCGGTCCTGGGCCTCCCTTAGGTCGACTCAGCCTCAAATTAGTACCTGGTGTGGTTTGCCAACATTGCCACTGGGGAGACAAAAGGCGGTCGGGTGTGCTACTGGCTCTTGTGTACCGCTCTGGCCTTCATAGCTGCTCACTAACAGCACTTACCCCAACAGTCTGTGCAGACTATACAGGAGGTCTTTGTATGTGTGTGTCTGCGTATGTAGCTCACGGAGATCAAGGCCGACTTCCAGTACCAGGAGAACCTGATCCGAACTAAGATGAACAACATGGAGCGCACGCACAAGGAATCCATTGAGCATCTCCAGGTAACCAGTGGTGACAGCACAGTTATCCCACCCATAATGACCAGTTACCGGCCAATCAAAGGCAAGGCCAAGCACCTTCCTGTTCAACTGAGCAATGAGGCGGTGGGCATTTCTGTCGATAGCCGTGAGCCAATGGTAAAAATTGCATATTCCCATGGAGGAGGGCAGTCTGTACACATGAAGGCTTCTGTGAACTTCCCCACAATATGATACTCCGTTTGTTGATCTGGGAGGGATGATGGGCTCAGTCGATCCTCAACTCCAGTTTGAAGGTGGGACCCTCCAATTGCGAGTTGAACACTAACTGCATCACACCTAGCCTGCTGAGTGCATACGTGTCAAAATGTGTGAATATTTATACATGTAAAAATTGTGAGTTTTCGTGCAGTGGTTTTGCCCACTGTACTACGAACTCAGTGACTTGGGGAAATCGGCTCATGTGAAGGTGTTAGGTGGATCCTTACATCGCGGAACCGTGAGAGAGGTGACGGCTTGGAGACCTTCATCCAGGAGTAGATAGATCATGGTCGATAACGTAAGTTTGTCTTTGTGCATTCAGGTGAAGAACCGGGAACTTCTCAAACAGGTGTCAAGCCTTTCTAAGGGAAAGAAGCCAGAGAGGACCCTGACTAGCGCCTCCTCGTCCCCCTAACCTCCAGGTCCCCATGACTCGCTCTCACTTCATACCCTTCCCCATGTCACCCCTGGGTTTATATAAAGAGGTATTTACTAAAAGTCGGTGTTGATGTCTATTGTGCTGACAAACCTACGGTAGCGTGCAATCATGTTCAGTGCGTTACTGGGTTGTAGCGCAGTATCAATTGTCACCTCGCAGGGTGTACTGCCGTGATCATAAACAAGGTGGCTAAAGCGGATGTGTAGTTCAAGCTGAAAGGCGTTGTGGCGGACTGACTTTATATCCCGCACTACTAATATAATTCTGCCAGCTGGAATGACGGTGCACATGGGGACGAGTGGTGGGGTAGCAGTGCTGTGGGCTTTGGGACAAAACTACGCTCCGATAGACCATTGTTGTGCTGCCCAACTTCACAGTTCCACCAATTTTGTGCAACCAACTGCCCAAGTGAGGTCGGGCTAAAACAGATGCTTTGTACAAAGACAAATATCCCCCTTCCAGCCTGAACAGATTCTTGGGGCAAGTGCTGTTACTGAGCACCTATGAAGGCCAGCACGGCACACGAGGAGGTGGATGCTCAGCACCACGCCCGGCCGCCTTTGTCTTCTGAGTGGCAATGGTTTTACATCACATTAGATACTCATTTGAGGCTGAGTCGGCCTCGGAGAGGCCCAGGACTCAATTCCGATAATCATCACTGGTCTTGGCCATGAGCTAGAATCGAACTCTCGTTGCTAGGTTCGTAGCGCAGTGTGCTAACCACTACACTACTGCTCCCCTACCTAAACATGCACCCTATCACCCACCCCTATTCCTGACGCAAGCCAAAATGCTTCCCATAAGCTTGCAAAAACCAGACACAGAACTCTGCTGTCCTCCACAGAACCGTTTTTAGTCCCTTTACAGCGTTACCAGCACATGCATTCATTTGGCCAAAGTCTATTTGCATGCAATCACAATTTCCGCAGTCACAGGTAACCACCGTGCCACCACGCTTACAAGATCAAGGTAGGCAGCCCAACCGTCCCCATGGTGAGCATGCTTCATCCTCTTAAGGGTTGGCATCACCAAGGAAATATGGGTAGCTGCTCGTGCCAGGGTCTGCCTACCCTGCACCCACTCCAGAACGCACCCCTGCTCTTGCCCTACCCCACTGTGTGCATCCAATAGGTGGCTGCTTCTGTGGCTCACCTCAGCCAGCCACCCATGCACCACTGAAGAAACCCCAAAGATCTTACAACCTGGAATACCCTTTTTAGTAAGCCTCTCCTAGCTTCAAATAGGTTGTACTCACAGTAGGCCTCAATCACTTGGTTGTCTCCCACAGGCTGTGTGGTTCATATTGGGTTGATGAGTTGATAATGTCTTGTTTACGAGTAGTATTCCTGGGCCTCTATTCTTTGCTGTGTGGTCGTGTTTTTTATAGTCCCTCCGTAGGATCAACTAGCCAATGGGCACATGCCACTATTCTATTTTTGTGTATGATAGCAATATGTTCAGTAGCTAAATGCCAATGTCAAGGTCTGCTCGCCACAAGAGGGCTTCATGAAAGAGTTTGTGTAGCTTTGCTATTCCTCCATTGAAGTAGTGCAGATTAGTGGTTTATGAAATGAGTTGCATGGCCACAATCGCACTACTGTGGCATTTCTTTAAATTTCCACGTGGTTGATGGTGCATCAGTGTCTTCGAGAGATGTCAAAGCCAAAAGGTGCAATGTTTGGGTCTTGAATGAGGTGGTTTTTTTGGATTTGCACATCGTTCCACTTTGTTTGCCAGGGTTCTTCGGGATCTCAGTGATATTTAGGATGGTGACAGGACGATCCCAGAAGGGGGATCGGGACTTGATTTGGTGGCAAAGTAATGTACACTTTTTGAGGTCTTGGTTGATGAGTAGGTTGTCATTGGCATGAAAACATGTAAACTCCCTTTAAGTTTGCACATCTGAGTGGATATTTCATTGCAAAATGTTGACCAGAACAGGATCCAGGGGATTGGTGTTGGCTTCAGTGTTTCGGTTATAATGCACATCACGTTAATCAGTTGTGCCTATAGAGGTTTTGTGTACGAGCTCCCGTACCTGGCTGGAGCTCAGTACTCTGCTACTGATCAAAGCAATGATAGGGCAGAAGTTTTCAGCACTTAAGCTGAAGCGCCCCAGGTTATTTTTACACATTTCTGTAGCAGGCGATTTTTGATTTGGTTTTTCAAAGATCTGTTGTGTGAGGCTTGAAGGTCAGACTTTTATCCATAACCCCTATATATCTGCGAGCAGGGTCATAGCGCAATGGGCTACCACATAAGTGCATATCTAGGGTGGCATCTGCTGCACGATAGAGATACCTGGAGAGGCGTGATTGAGAGGAATGGCCCCGCTGATCTGAACCCGAATGGTGAGATTTTATTGGAATTCTGCGCCAGTCACGGAATGTCAATAACAAACACCTTGTTCGAACACAAGGATGCTCATACGTGTACTTGGTACCAGAGCACCTTGGGCCAAAGGTCAATGATTGACTTTATAGTTGTATCATCTGACCAAAGGCCGTATGTTCTGGACACTTTACCGAAAGAATCATGAATATATATGGACCGGCTCTTTTTTTCTGTTCCCTTTCACAGGGGTCATGGGAGTGCTTCTCCAGTCTACCTCTGCTTTGTAGACTTGGACAAGGCATATGACCATGTTCCCCACAATGTCTTGTTTGGAGGTGCTGCGTGAGTATGATGTACTGGTACCACTATTGTGTGCTATCTGGCCCCTCTATTCTCTGAGTGAAAGCTGTGTCCGTATTCTTGGTGTTAAATCAAAGTCGTTCACTATGGATGTTGGACTCTACCAAGGGGGTGCGTCTTGTCTCCACTCCTGTTTGTGATTTTCATGGACAGGATATCAAGGCGCACTGGTTTTTACAGATGACGCCTTCTTTTCCTCATCAGTCTGTGATCTCTAGCGTGCACTTGAACAGTTTGATGTCGATTGTGAAGCGGCTGGGATGAGGATGAGCACTTCCAAATCTGAGGTCATTGTTCACTCCCGGGAGACGGTGGATTGTGCTCTCCAGGTGAGGGGGGGGAAGCTACCCTTAGTGGAGGAGTTTAAGTACCTCTGGGTCTCTTTTGCGAGTGGTTAGTGGGAGCGGGAGATTGGCCGGCAGATCGGTGCGGCGTCCGCAGTGTTGCGGGTGCTGTACCATTCTGTGGTAATGAAGTGGGAGCTGAGTTCTCGAACAAAGCTGTCGGTTTACAGGCTGATCTACATTCCCACCCTCACCTTTGGTCATGAGCTTTGGGTAATAACCGAAAGGATGAGATCGCGGGTACAAGGGGCCAAAATGAGGTTTCTCTGCAGGGTTGCTGGGCTCACTCTCCGTGACCAAGTGGGGAGCTCAGTAATCCGGGAGAGCCTCAGAGTCGAGCTGCTGCTCCTCCGGATCGAGAGGAGCCAGTTGAGGTGGTTCGGGCACCTGGTAAGGATGCCCCCCGGTAGATTTCCGCTGGTTTCCTACCGGGCACGTCCCACTGGGCACAGACCCCGGGACCGACCTAGGACACGCTAGTGGGACTATGTCGCTCGGCTGACCTGGGAACGCCTGGGAATTCCCTAGGAATGACTAGAGTCTGTCACCAGGGAAAGGGAGGTCTCGTCCACCCCACTCAACATGCTGCCGCCACGACCCTCACCAGGACAAGCGAATTGAGGACCGAACAAACATCTGCTGCACGATTGTTCAGGGGGACATTGCTTGCGGTGATTTTGCAGGGATTTGGTTTGAGACTCCAGCCACTAGTCAAACCATATCCACCTGCTCTCAGCCTTACGAGCAATTCCATTCAGACATAATGAAGCGATTATGCCAATGAGGACATGCCACTCGTCCAACCAAAATGCACCAGCACCAGCCTCATTGCACCAGCCTCATTGGAAATTCCATTCAGTTAGTGGAGTAATTGTGCAGTTTAACAACATTTTGAAAGTTCAGCCTCACCAATGGCCCATCTTGTTAAGGCCATTGTTCTCCCTGTCTAGTGTGAATATCAGAGAAATTATAAACCCATTCATCTAACTCGTTCGGCTTTTCTTAAAGGCACCCTGTATGGTTAAACACACACCTTGCCCACAACACCCTGGCTGATCACTGGGTTCCTTCCAATATCCAGGTCTGGAATACATGGGGGGATGTCTAGGCCTTGTGCCAGGTGCAGCCAAAGTTCTACCACAAGGATGTGTTCAGGTCTCTGCCATGATGGTACAATTGCATCGTTTATGCTGCTCACTACCTGCTGTAGAATTAACACTACTATAAAATGACGTAGTTATAAATTATGATGTCAATTATATTTCTACTGTCAGCATGTTGCGAATAAAGAGACGTTAGTAAATATAATATATAATCTAAAAAGGGGTTGATAAATACTTCTGGGATGTCCCTCGTATGGTGGGAAGTGACTTTATGTGGACTTTATGGGACCTCTCTTGCCAGTATCAGAATATAAGAATAGGTTTTACCATTTCTAGCAATTAAAAATGTGTTAAGATGTTAAAACACCAATCTGAAACCTTTTGCAAGGAATCATGTCTCAATTAACCACATATACTTGTGGTAAACATGCAAACAAAAAAATGGTTCAGTTTGGTGTTCTCACATCTTAACACCTGTTTTATTGCCAAAAATGGTAAAAACTCTTCTGAAAATTTGATACTGGCAAGGGAGGTCCCATGATGTAGCTGCTCCCCCCGAGCTATCAATGTCCTGACAGTGGCATTGTCTTTGTGCGGGTCGCCTTTTGGCGTCCTCTGGTCGAACACTGTTTGAGACGAGGCTCTAAAGAAAGCTGTCTCTGGTGTGGACCAATCAGTTTCAAAGCCAATGCCTCTTCTACCAGAGCATGTTTTTTTGTGTGCATGTTCACCACAAGTGTATGTGTTGATGCAGACATGAGTCCTTGCAAAAGGTTTCTGTTTGGTGTTTTAACATCCCAACACTTGTGTTATTGCCAGAAAGGGTAAAACCTATTCTTATACATGCGGACTGCTGTTCGACGAGCGCTACGGAAAATGCCTTCTCAGTGAAAAACGCGACGTCAGTTCGTGACGTTAGAACATTCCGCCTAATTTTTACTTTGTGTAACTTTTTTTATTAGTCCTAGATCAGATGTAGAGTAGGTGGAGATTTTATTTTTTTACTCGGTAATGTTTTTATACGAAGTTTTTTTGGTTGGTGGATATCGATGATGATGATGATGTGTGGGAGAGAAATAAAAACGTAGACCGCATGGTGGTTCATTGCCCGTGCTGTGCTTCACTGACCTGAGATGCACATTCCGCACCACATGCCAGCCAGCCAGCAAATCTTATTTTTGCTGGTTTTCCTTTTGTCTTTTTGGTGATCCAGGTCACTCTTGCAATTAAGCCTCATCCTGGTGTCTTGAGTTATCACTCAGTTAAACAAAATAAACTTGAATAGTCAGCATTTCATGATTTTGCCCCTATTTTTGACACAAAAATTCGTGTCAAAAGAAATGTCACATACGTGTTGCCTACTTTCAGTCTTGTTTGTGTAATTAGCCTTAAGGAATGTTTATTATTTGCATGAATGTTCAATCCTTATCACTCATGATTTAATGCATGTGTCATGAATGGATTTTAATGGATGAGTCGTTTCGTGCCAAATTGACAACAAGTTGAACAACAGACAGTAGGTGGCGTTACTGATACACATAATTTAATGCGTGCGTCATGAATGTAAGAATGTGTTTGAGTCGTTTCATATCTAACAGCAAGTTGAACAATATATACGAGGTAGCGTAACTGGTAATGTAGATAAGTGGAGAATCCCTGTTCACACGAGTTCCTGCGCTATAAAACTCCCAAACATGCTGACCAAGTTGGCAAAGTGGTGGCACGTACTTTACGTGGGTTCCAAACCCATGTGTGTGGTCCTGCCGCGGCGAGACAGGCACCGGAAGGGAAGCAGGGACATTGTTCAGTTTTATTGATGAAAATCGCTGATACTCCGGCACATGACATTCGTGAAATATAATTCCACCCAGAAAGTTCAAGTTTATTTTATCTCATGAGAACGTTTGTTGGGTTAGATCGTGGAAATGTGTCGTACGTACACGGACCTCCATGATGATTAATATTGGTCGTGAAAGCCTACATTAAATGTTTCTCATTTGCAAGTCTACCAGTAGGGGGCGATGATTGCTATTTATATTTCTGTTTGTGATGTGCAGGTAATTTTACAATTTTGACCCTGATGCGAGGGCATAATGTCTTCCTCTTGTGAATGGCGTCAGGGTACCGTTCACATCCACACAACTTTAACGTCGAAAGTGTGACACGCAAGAGCAGAGCCTCACCATTCTGGCGAATTGCCCGATGCTGGATGCAATTACCAGCGAAACGTCGTACTCAAAAATTGTAAATGTTGTGGTTTAACGCTTCAACACACCGGTGGGCTAAAGCAGTGAACTATTTGTCTTTTGTCAACGTGACACTTTTTTGCTGATTGGCCGTGTCGGGTGGTGGAGGGTTACGACACATTTGTAAATAACGCGATCTAACCCAAAAAACGTTGATTGTCGAATATGAGACTTGAAGAAATCCAGTCGTGGTGGTATTGATTGATTGCCCCTACCAATAGCAATGACTGTCCTAACCACTGACTTAACAGCTAGCATATAGTCATGAATTTGTTTGCATGTGGGAAGAAACCAGAGTAACTGGAGAAACCCCACTCATCCGAGGGTATAATACTGAAAGACTCTCGCCGCCCACCAATTAGCGTCGTACAATTCAATGCGTTTTTATCTGGGAAAGTCTCATCGAGGACTGTATCCAGTCTCTTTTCAATGAGAGACTGCGGTGAAATGTCTGGCCGATTTCAAGGCGTGTTTTGCAACCCCGCAAGACATTTTCTCTGCAGAGATGTGGATAGAACGCTCAAATCACGTTGGAACAAATTCATTTTGATCAAATATGAATGCCTGTCAAGTGTCAGTCTCTTTAGAAAAGTGTGCATTGTACTAAGACAGCGAATGGTTTACCACACATGCAAATGAATGTTCAGTTTGAGGTGTTTTATTGTTACACGTAACATGCAAGACCTTTTACACTCCTTTTGAGAACAGCACTTTATTACACAATGTACTGTCTTAAACACACTACATTTATGCAAAAATACAGTGGAATGCATACATTGATATACAATTAGGAAGAAACATTGATAAGGATTATTCCTGAGATAAATTAATTCACTGAGGTCGGATGTTAACTCACCCGTGATTATCTTTCAATAATAATAACGTACTTATTTCCCAGGCGAGGCCACACTGATTAAGCAGAAACCGCCCAAACGTTTTGGGAACCATTCTTGCTCCGTACCAACGTGAGGTTTCCTGATATTGCAATGCTGCTCTTATCCAGCGGCAGGAGCTATTCAGTGCACAGGCGGTGCAACTGCACTCGGGCCCCAAGGGGGCCAAAGGCTCCCCACACAGTAAACATGGAACCTTGGGCCAACGGGTCCACCACATGCCAACGTTGACTCTACGTTGGCATATTTACCGGGCAGGCACCTGGGCCACAATGATATGGGACATTTCAATATTTGGAGCCAAGGGGCCCCGTTGCCACCACACTACGCCACTGCTTATAACCACATTCACCTGTGACCAAGGTGAGGTGAGCACGACGAACGGGGCCAAAGGTGCCCCACGCAGGAGGGAATGTGGTCACACAAGGCAGCTGTGTAGTGTCACTCATGAGTGCATGTACACACACTGTGCACACACATGTCATACATCTAGAATATGGCAATCACGCAGCATGTAACATACTGCATCATGAGCAACACAGTGCATCAGACCTATGAGTTGAGGGTGAGAGAGCCCCAAATCATTTGGGCGGGGTGAATGCCATATGCTGTGCCCCTTCAATAACATCTCCATAGAGCCACTTGGCTACTTGACAAGGAACAACATGGATGCTTGCCCCCTAAACTTAAAACAATCTATTTTTAAATCCTTTATATTAAGTTAACTTGCTTGCTTGCGCGCTTACGACCGTGCAAATCTTTCGGTCGTTTTTTAACCCACTTCCCGTGATCCAATCGAGCTGACATTTTGCACACAGACTCGTTGTGCGTGACAATTAATTTTCGTGAAATTTTTTTTCCATAACTTTACACTTTTTAGGATTTTTTTTTTTATATTTAATTACCAATTGCTTAATGGTGGCAGGCAATCATCTGACCCATAGGTGGCAGCCATCTCAAGCCAGAGGACGAGAGGACTCTAGCCGCCACGCATATAAAGGATTTATAGTGAAAAACTTTGTTTTTACGGGTTAATTTTTTACCAGGATATGCCCACTGGGCTATATAGATCTTTTTCAGAGACCTGGCCACAAATGATATCCCAATTAAGTGGCTTATGTGGAAACTTATAGCAGCCAAATACTGAATGCAGATTTCTAAATGTAGAGGTAAAAACCAGACAACCCAAAGAAAAAATATGTGTGTCAGGGTTGGCTTGAACCCACGACCTTCTGCATTCCGGGCGAGGCAGTTAACATCTCACCACCGCGGCACCCCCAGTAACAGTTTCAATGCACCTGTGTAGACTACTTCATCTTGCCTGACCACAGAAGAACAACCATGTACATGTGGCATCATAATAATACCGGCATCTCTCATGCAGGACTTTAGCTGTGTGCTATATTGAAATCAAAAGTAATCACACTCATTTTGATCTCCTCCGTGGATAAATGTGACAGACAACTCGTACAGATGTAAATTCGCTCATACCCGAGGAGAGCTGGGTTTGTGTGTAAATACAGCGCTATGGACGATGACAATTCTTATTTGAACCCGTTCAACGGAGTTTTTCAACGTACAATAATTTCCCTTCATTTGTACAATCAAAAAGCTCCTTATGTAAAGCAGTCGCACCTCTAGATTACCCATTTACAGGTCATTCGATCTCACTACACAGCAAATTCGACCACACCGCGCTTGAGTCAGCCATTTGACTGCAAGTCAATCAGATCGTCGTCGGTTTCGTCATCACCAACAGCCTCCTGGCTCTGTCCTGGATCCGTCTGCTCCGAGTCATGGGGACTCAGCTGTTTCACTTTGACCTCCGCGCCATTCCCTTTGTCCCCGTCTCCGTTCTCGCCGTCGCTGCCCGCGTCCCCGTCGTCCGCACAGGGCGCGCTGGTGTGCCCAGCGCTGAGCTGGCGCAGCACGAGGCGGCGGTACACACCGCCCTGGTGCGCCAACAGCGCATCGTGGGTACCACGCTCCACGATCCGGCCCTGTTCTACCACGACCACCTGCACACGAGAATGTGATGGGGGGCGGTACATCCCAGGTTTAAAGCAGATGCACCCGAGAAACCAGCAGGTCTTACTCCTTACGAGGAAGTGTACATGCAAAAGGTGATTTAAAGACGGCAGAAGACTCGATTGTAACCATCATGCCTTGCATGTCACGTGACGTCTCCATGCTGTGTGTATAATGCCCATGGCCTGTGTCAAACAACCCAATCAAACGAGTCAAACCTGTGGCCATATTGCTTTAAACAGCAGCAGTGCGTGAGTGCATCAATCCTGGAAGCAGACTGTTGCGTGCACCCACGCTCATGAATTGTGAAAAGATGGATACATTTTTAAGGGCTATAAGTCAGCAACTGGATGACACCGAATTTATCCTTGTTAGAAATAAAGTATAGCCATAATTGCCTACCATTCATTCATTTATTCCTTCGTCACAAATGTAACGTGCACAATACAAACCTTATAGGGACATTCAGAGGCGCGCGGATAAGTTAACAGAGGAAAGTCTTAAGATTCTGAGAAAAGGCCAACACCGACGCCAATGCATGCAGCGATAGGGGGAGGAGGGCGTGAGCTCCGGGCAAGTGGAGCTGCGACAGAAAAGCGGCATTCACCTTGTCTGTGATTCAGAGGTGGGGGGATGGGGGGGGGGCTTTGCATGGTGGAGATGTGGAAGCGTCACCTGTGAAGCGCTGCGCACGGTAGAGAGGCGGTGGGCGATGACGAGCACCGTCCGGTCCTGCATCGCTCGGTCGATCGCCTGCTGCACCAAGTGCTCGCTCTCCGCGTCCAGGGCACTCGTCGCCTGCGATCGACACACGGCCGACGGACGAGGGAACGAAGCCACAGGTGAGAGGCTGTGTAAAAGGACAGTGCGGGGTAGAGGACCACACTAGGGAGGCAGTGCCGTAGACACGACAATGCTGCGAAAATGCAGAGCAAGGAAAAACAGTACAGTGGAGATGGAAGGGCAATTAAATTAGTGTAGGTAAAAGAAGTACAAAAATTCTAGATTTGAAGCTTTCGTGACTGCAAGGATTCATATTCTTAGGTTTTTTCGGTAAAGTCACGTAGGTAAAAAAATTGAAATTAAAATTAATAATAGTATAATAAAATAAAAAAATCACGACGTTTCGGAGGCAACACAAGCTTCCGTCTTCAGATGGAACCGTCACAGCCAAACATAAGATCCAAGTCCGATTCAGTACAGTGCATAAAATCCGTGATCTGATTCCATCTGTGAAGGATGTCGTTCCTGACTTACAGTATCCTGGAGTCTACAAACTGAGTTGCAGGTGTGGTGATTGCTACATTGGAGAAACGAAAGTCATGTTTCTGATCGTGTCCGCGAGCACAAGTCAGATCTGAAACACGGCAGAACTGATTCTTCGGCCGTTGCCGATCATTGCTACAACTCTGTGGGCTCTCATGAAATTGTCTTTTCCGAGACCAAGGTGCTCTGCAAACCTCCTGGCTACCATCAAAGGTTTGTACACGAAGCCATACAAATATACAAACACAGACATAATTTCAACCGTGAATATGGTTACAAACTGAGTAATCATTGGAAAAATGTGATTAACCATGCAAAAAAGATTTAACTACACTTATTTGGACCATCTTATTTGACAGACAACTATTACAGGTTACTGATAGACAGCCAGTTTTGTTTTACCAGGTTTAGTTTTTTTCTTTTTTCACACTTTTGTTATGTAGGCTAGGCGTTAGTCACAAACCGCACCTCTCCATAACAAAGGCTCAGTCTTTTGTTATGCAGTCTATTCTTAGTCTTAAGCCTCACCTTACCATATTAATAAAAAGTGTGCCTTTCCGGGCCCTTCCCCCCTCAACCATTATATATACGGAGTGGTACCTTGTAATCTCTCATTTACTTGATACAGCTGTCGTGGCTGTGACGGTTCCACCTGAAGACGGAAGCTTGTGTTGCCTCCGAAACGTCGTGATTTTTTATTTTTATTTTATTTTACTTTCATTCATTTTAATTTCTATTTTTTACTTACGTGACTTTACCGAAGTACAAAAAGGCAGCAGGAGTGAAAGGGGTACAAGAAAATAGGACAAAGCATACAACGGTGCACAAATCTGTGCTATGCAGAAGGGTGATTGTCTGAAACGTCACCGCTGATATATTTTATATTAAAAGCCCGCACAGTGTTATTGATGAGTTTGTCGAGTGTTCTCGTTTATTGTTCTTGTGCATCACTGCCATCGCAGCTGAAACAAATAATTTGTTGATTTTTTTTGTACGACCAAATTAGCTTGAAACTGATCTATTTAGATCTGAGATGTTAGAGGGGATAAACCAAGTAAGTTACTTGGATGGCAGTCTGCCTGGGAATACCAGGTGTTTGCATGGGCTGATAGGTATTTGAAAATTGGCCAGAAAACATTAACTGCTTATCCCTAGTGTACACAAAGAAGTGTTCACTAACAGCACCTGTCCCCAGAGTAAATGTGACTTGATCTATTGCCTTCAGCTCCAACGAACCTCATCGAGTAGCAGCAGAACTGGGTTCATGATGAGCGCCCGAGCGATGGCGATCCTCTGCTTCTGACCCCCAGAGAGTCGCACTCCGCGTTCTCCCACCCTCGTTTCATAACCCTCCTGATGGGAAAGACATCGTTATAGCCTCCACGGTCGCCACACGGTCTCCGCAGTCGCCACATAGAATCGCGGTAAAACTATCTGTGGGATGGTGTTCTCTCTGCCTATCTGTCTGTCTCCAGCTCTGCATTTATGTTTCTTAAAAATGTTCCGTCTCACTTTTTCTGGGTCTCTTTCTGTGTCTCTTTGTTTATCTTTTTCTCTCTTTCCTGTCTTCAAATTATTGGTAATCCTGATACATAATTAGCTTCTGTTACAGCTTACAACTATGTAATTATTTTAGCAATAGTAGTAAATATTATGAAAATTGTTGGTCTCGCGTTAAGGAAGAGGGAATCACAGCGGCCGTTCCGGCACCATGGCGAGCGGCGATATAAGCAACGCCTTTTATTGGTCACTAGCGGGAAGTACCCGGCGTTGCCCAGGAGAGAAATATATTTCAAAACTTCTCTTAAAAACATAACATATACATACACAAGTACTAAGCTATTGTGAAAGCCCGGCGTTCCGTTTGTCCATTTGTCCATCAACAAAATTATAAGAGGCTTGAAGAAGTCCTGAATCCAAAAGTAATAGAAAGTGGCGGGTAAATAGTTGATCTAAAAGGTTTCCTAAAATTTACCCCCCCATAGGCATATATACCGACACACCCTACATACAATAGAGTGAGTAGTATCTGGCTCTACAGTAGTATCTATTGACTGTATAGTAGTATCTATTGACCCTACAGTAGTATCTACCGACTCTATAGTAGTAACCACCGACTTTAGTAGTATACACTGACTATAGTAGTAACTACTAAGTCTACAGTAGTATCTACTGACTAGTAGTATCTACTGACCGTAGTAGTACCTACGGACTGTATAGTAGTGTCTACTGACTAGCAGTATTTACTGACCGTAGTGGTATCTCCTGACTGTAGTAGTATCTACTGACTCTAGTAGTATCTGCCGACTATAGTAGTAAATACTGACTCTACAGTCGTATCTACTCAATATAGTACTATCTACTGAATCTATAGTCGTATCTATTGACTCTATAGTAGTATCCACTGACTATAGCAGTAACTACTAACTCTGTAGTAGTATCTGCTTACGCTATAGCAGTATCTACTTACTCTACAGTAGCCTCTACCGACTCTGCCGTAGTATCTACCGACTCTACAGTAGTATCTACCGACTCTACAGCAGTATCTACCGACTCTATAGTCGTAACTACTGACTCTATAGTAGTATCTAGTGACTCTACAGTAGTTTCTACTGACTGCAGTAGTATTCTTGGTTCTTTTGGTAAAGTCACGTAGAAGGGAAATAATAAAATAATAAAAATAAAACAAAATTTAATTCTCACAACGTTTCGGCCATAACGCAAGCAGCCGTCCTCAGGTCAAGACACAGAGCTGTCGGAAAGACAGCATCTGAATGAACACTGCTAAGCTTGGCAGCGTATTTTAAGCTGGGTGGGAGGAGGAGAGCACCTTGACAAAGGAGTTTACATATCAACAGAGGAATTTAGCATGTTGATGACAAATGCAGATATGGGGTTAGTCACTACTTGTGGAATGTGTAGGCGGTGGGGAGTCTCAAAGTCATATTATGCTAGTGTATTATGTAGGATTAGCAGTAATAAAGGAAGGGACATTTTAATAATAAAGAACTGCAGCAGCCAAACCACCACGTCTCAAGCTAGTGCATTATGTGGAAAACAAAAAAGGAGTTTCTAAAGAACTACAAAACACCCTACTACGATACAATAAACCGATGTGAAAAAAAATATATAAACTACATATATATAATCAATGTATACCCAGTATACCCAGTTACTTAATGTTAATAGCTCAGCTTATTGGAGAGTATATTGAGTACATTGATTTACAATCCGAGTACGACGTTTCGCCAGTAATTACAACTAGCTTCATCAAATGTTGTGGCTTGGCTCTCCAACACACCGGTGTGCTGTACTTGTGACGAATTGGCATGTTCTGTTTACATGACAACCCTTACTAGTTGGATGTGTCGGGTGGTGGCGGGTTTTAACAACATTTATATATGTACGCAATCTAACCCAAAAACCTCTATTATGGATGATATTGGTCGCGAAAGCCTACGTGTTAAACAGTACGAACGTCACAGAATGTAGTGGTGAGCCCTTGTCCCGTGCAGAGCCCCTGGTCTCGCCTAGATTGCCCAGCCGGCCAAGGTGGCACCTTGGCAGGCTGGGGCTGGGCTGCTACCCCCCCTCCACCCACGATCCCCCCGCCCACACTGCAGTAACATCTGCCGACTCTATAGTAGTCACTGCACACATTGGGGTGGGGGGGGACATCACACTGTGAAGAATTTACCTCAGCGTTTTGTGTATTTTTATATAATTTTTAACGCGAATGATAATTTTTCCCCAACTCCATGCGCAAATGCGTGCTTTGGCGCGCGCTAAGCGGCATAAGGAAATAAATAAATCATAACAAATTGCACTAAATTGTTAATTTTACTACTTTAAAGTTGACGGATGCGAAAATGGAATAGCGCTGACTCACCACGGGCTTATCGCGTGGTACCCGGTTATTTCTTTTTTAACGTAAACCCCACGGTTCGCGAGCCAAATCCTTCGCAAGTTTCATCCACAGACAGACAGAGAGACAGACAGAGGGATAGACAGACAAAAAATTACGTTTATAGGTAAGATAGGCACCCCAATAACAGCCGCTCTGATTGGCAAGAGGTTTCCCCTCATAGCTGGGTGCGGCCATTCGTGATTTAAAATAGGGGGGCGGACAGTATGAGTATTAATTACAAAAGAACGTAAAAAAACACGAAGAGGCGCAGGATTGGTGGGACCTGGACCTTTTTCAACGGTTTTACTTAACTTGACTCCTATGTTTGTCGTGGTCAAATCTTATAATCAAAATTTAGTCTACATCCTGTTGTCCAATGAATTCCAAATTTTGCACACGTACTCAGATCCGGTGACAATGCATGCCTGTAAATTAATCAATTAATTGGCTCTTAAAGCAATTAACATTTTGTATGGACGGCTTATTAGTTAAATATTTATTTGGGTAGGTCAAAAACGCCGTGGTTCCTAAACTCTGGAATCGCCTCGCCCAAGAAGCAGGCGCCACGTGTCTCTTGTAATCATGATGTCGTCCACTTCCCGTTGTCCAATCAAGTTAATTACTTTTTAGTGCACTTTATAATAAAACCGTTGTTTTTAAAAAACTTTTTTTAAGGAGTTTTTTTAATGAAAACTTAAATTAATCACGCGAGACCAGTCTGTGTAGAAAATGTCAGCTCTTTGGGCTTCGTAGATCCGAAGATATTAAGCGTTCAAGATTTGAAAGAATATAAACATGCACCAGGATAAGTTAAACGAAGTGTGTAAAAACATAGACCTCTGTCGATTCACCTCTAAAACCCCATCTCACCCAGTCCCAGCAAAGAGCGCAGCCATCACAGCCTTCCAAATTTTCTGGTGGACGCGCTGACTACTACTGGCTGACTTCAGTGCACGGGCCCCAGAGCAGTTGCACTGCCTGCGTACTCGACAGTTACTCCACTATGCAGAGTCCTTGTACGCCTTCAAACTTAGCTTGAAATGCGTTACAAATGCTGCTGGGAGATAGCCCGATCCCATGGTGGAATCTAAATGTAATTTCATTTAGTTTGCAAATGAAACAGACCCTTGCCGTTTTTCATTATTCATTAACCACAATCACCATACGCAGGACAAGGTAAATTTTGTGTGACTCTGTGTTTGTTGATTGTTACCTCGAAGGATGAGATGAAGTCGTGCGCATTCGCTTGTTTTGCAGCCTCCACCACCTGTCTCGCACAGTTGAGCAGATGGACGAAATATGCCGAATACACAACATTCACGGTCACAAATTCTGGGCATCAATATTTTTATTATCTGTTTGTATTTGCCCGCAGGCATGCGGAATGAATGGTAAATGTCTCGCCTCCTCAAAAGTGGCCTCGCGACCGTAGGAGATATTCTTGTGGATCGTGGTCGCGAAGAGCACGGGCTCCTGGCTCACGACGGCCATGGTCTGGCGGAACCACTGGGGGTCCAGCTCCCGCAAGTCTGTCCCTCCTGCACTCCCACGAGTTTCCACAGCTCAGCGGGTACCGTGGCGGCCAGAGGAAGCAATGCAGCTCACCACTATACGTAGCCATTATCACAAGGCAGAGTTCCTCCCTGTTAAACCCTTTCACGTACGTCATCGGAAGTAAAAGGCCATGTGGGATGGCGTGTGGCACAGTCTGTCACCAACTAGCTATCGTTGAGTGCGGTCATGTCGCTACAATTCTCTGTGGTGAGTACAATGTCTTTAAAAACGGCGGCGCTATGCCTCTCGAAATAAAATTAACGCTAACCGCTTGCGCATTCCAAGATTCAGACGTCTAGGGAAAGGGTTACGGATTAAGAGGTGGTAGTGTAGTTCAGGGATTCTAGGTGCCGAGTCAGCACCGCTGTGATCCTATGATGGTATTTGGATTCCAGCCACTGAGTGGGGTGCTTAGACCACCGAGCCACCCAGCCTTGCGTATAAGGATATCTGCTTCTGTTGAAGAATACGAGCCGAATTGTATGGCAGCGACATTTAGGCAAAAGTGAGGTCACTGGGGTCACAACAAACACCCCAGCTTCATGCACACGGACAAAAGCACCGATGTGAGACAAGGAGCGGTGGTTACCGAAAATGATGGATCCGGCGCTGGGGTCGTAGAAGCGCTGCAGCAGCGCCACGATCGTGGACTTTCCGCCTCCCGATGGCCCCACGAGTGCCACGACGGTGCCCGGCTCCACCGAGAACGACACGCCCTGGAGCGCGCGGAGAGACGATCGCTCGCTCGGCCATCACAACCATGCCGCACTCGCTCGTTCACTACAGCCACGCCACGCTCGTTCACTACAGCCATTCGCTTATCGTCAGTCTGTCACCTATTTTCTCTGCTACTGCTACTATCATTGGCGAAGCCAGTGGGGAAGTGGGGGGTGGCACGTGCCCCCCCAATAATCCGATCGATATCCCAAGTTTCGATCGGATCATTGGGTTTTATTAGTAATAAATCGGCATTTTGCGACCCCCACTGCCACTGTGCAGCATATTATTACGTGCCAGGGACTCTATGAGATGATAGGACAATAGTCTGAGTCCATAATTGGCAATAAGTAACGGCAAAGCAGTTATAAGTGACTCAGAATTGTGCGCAGTTGCGTATACAGTACACGACTTCCCTGAAGGCAATCACCTTCAGCGAGCGCGATGCCGATCACACACGGTTGAATTCGACCCTCGGTCAATGGCTGCGCCATCGCCGCACACGCTTCGAATAAAAATCAAGGGACAAGTCCTTACTTACTAACAACTATAATTTTTCATTGATGGAGGGGTTACCCCCCCCCCTCTACCTGAAAATCCTGGCTCCGCCATTGGCTACTATCATTATCCACAGCCACCTGATCATCATCGGTCTGTCACCACCTTGGTTCTCTGCTACTGCCGCTATCATTTCCACAACCACTCGCTCATTATTGGTCTCTCATCTCTGCCACTATCATTTTGACAACCACTCATTCATCGTCAGTCTGTCACCTACTAGTTTATCTGCCACTGCTTGTGATGCCACATTATTGGTCTGTCACCTCCTAGGTTCTTTGCTACCGCTACTATTATTACCATGACCACTCGCTTATCATCGATCTGTTGGCTTAGAAAAAATATGATATGGTGGTGGACAAGAAATTGTGATGGAAGAGGTGGACAAGCATAGACAGAACCCCCAGTGTACATATAAACCTACACACTAAATAAAAGGAGAGGGTTTTTTGCTGGTCAATAACAGATAAAACAAAGTTCAAGTAGTGCCTTGGTCAAATGAAAATGAGGAAGCACTCATCTCCCGTTTACAGCTCTGAGTCAGTGGTGGAAATTCCACATTCCTTTGTCAGGAATTCGTATCTATGGGAAGACCACTGCTGGCCCCGAAAAAAAAAGGGCTGAGTCGATCCCTGAATAGGAATTGAACTCGCACACTTTAGCTACTGTCCCACCCATCCAAGACAAGAACAGATCAAGGGGTCAACACAAGGGACGGCAGCACCAACCTGCAGAACCGGCGTGTCAGGGCGGGACGGGTAGCAGAAGTGAATGTCGTTGAACGAGACTCCTGCAAATGCAGATACGGTCGACCATTACAATGTCCACATTCACAAAGTCACAGTGAGCGATGGAGTGGACCCCTGAGCCAGTGGCAAAAATTCTACATTCCTATGGTAGGGGCCAGATCATCTCTGAGATAACTACTGTTCATTTTCATGAAATGCAGTATTCATTTTATTTGCCCTTAGGGGTTGGCTGAGATTATAACCTTCCAAATACAAGCAAAGCACTTGCCAATACACTGCAAATGCCCCTATTAATGCTGCAAATTCCAGTATTCAGGTTACCATGTGTTGCTATGGGGACTTTTTCAAAATTTGAACACTGAGGTTCGTAAGCCACGTAATGTCTTTGGGTGGCGGTCTCATCTACACACTCAAAGTTTCCCGTGAAGCATCGCGTCTGGCAAGGGCTGCCAATGCATTCCGCCGTTCGGCCTACCGTCTCTCCGCAGTCACACTGTGTAATGTATTCTGTGATCTTCCACTTGTGCGAACAGAAATCTCTACCGTGCCTGTGACACTCACTGCCATCCATGCGCACGCTGGGCGGTGCTCGTCCGCCCGCGTTGGGGATGCGAGGCTGCCGATCGAGTAGCTCAAAGACGCGCTGGGACGCGCCGACCGCCTGCATGAAGTCCCCGTAGAGCGACGCGAGCAACGCGAAGCCCATGGCCACGTTCAGGGTGTAGAGCATGAACGCTGGCCACGTCAAACGCGTGCAACAGGGGAGGCAGATGGAAAGAAGGAGAGATGACACCGTACGTCACAAGGAAAGCTTCCAAATGTCCCTGATTGGCCAGGACAATGACGCTTTAACAAAGGCTGCAGCACCACCACCCCCGACTCGGTGTCTCAAAGGATTTGCAAAAATCGGGAGTTAGTCTCGGTATTACATTTTCTGGCCTCTTGAGGTTTATACGCATAGGTGGGGCCAATGAGCAGGTGGCGGGGCTAGTTCTTAAGTGGGCGTGCCTAAATAAAGAGTCGGCAAAGCTTAAACAGGGAGGGGGCTGTCCGCTACCCATGTGTTCAGGTTGAGCCTCAGAAATTGGTAGCCTACATTACACTACAATTTGCCATCTGGGTGAGACTGCAGTCGTTGAGCTGGCTTATGTTCAGTGTCCCCCCCCAGAGCCGGCCCTAGACCTTTGGGGGCCCTAAGCAAAATTTGGTTGGAGGCCCCTTTGATGTATGATTTTTTTCACCCACTAGCTAGCAGTGACTCTAGGGGGCGCTCTGCTGGCCACGGGGCCCTTTGCAATTGCAAGGGTCGCTTAGTGGCTGGGCCGGCTCTGGTCCCCCCCCACACTGCCAAATCTGCCCGACCCGTGTTTTTATTTGTGGAATTTTGTACAAATTTTGTCCGTATGTGCCGTTGGTGATTATATGACAACTCGCAATAGGAAATTTGAACTTGCGAACCTTCCAGCTGCGAGGCGAGCGCCCTAAACGACAACGCCACGTGGCTTATATCACACACAGCCCCGATACTTTATTGAACAACACAGTGCACTTTGCATTTGTACTGCATAGGGATATAGAGAAGCCTCTATGCAGGATGATGACGATAGGGAACGAAGTACCCACCGGTGAGAGTGCCGACCGAGATGCCCGTTTGCCCGTGCAGGTTTTCATAGACCAGCTTCCCTCCGTACCACAGCACCAACACGACCGCCCCCTGCGTGGGAAACAAGAGAGGGTGGACGGAGCACGAAAGTCAAGCGTGAATGAACGCATCCAGTGGACAGCTGCCGGTCACGCAGCAGCGCGTACTGCTGCTGCGTTGGTAAAGGTGCACAAGCACATTTAACAAGCACAATTAACATATTTTTGTCAATAATGCCGTGGCCTGTAAGAAAAAATATACAATCGGTGAGGTTTTAGGCAGTGGCCCTTCTCCTGAAGGGGGAAAGTGCTGTTAGCGAGCACCTATAAAGGCTGGAAAGACACACGAGGAGATAGAAGGCCAACACCACGCCCAGCCACTTTTGTCTCCATATTGGCGATCTTTACACATCGCACAAGGTACCCATTTGAGGCTGAGTCGACCTAGCAGAGGCCCAGGACCGGTTCAGATAATCGTGATGCTTGTTGGAATCCTAATGCTGAACTGCCGATCTTATTCGCAAAAGACCCTCCCCTTACGCTGTGGGGTATGGGCTTCCCTGACCATACTTTACCATGCTGGTTTGTGATGGTTGGTGAAGAGGGAAGTCCAAATGACTGGTTTAGATATGACTTTAGATATGACTGCTGAGTTGACCTAGCAGAGGACCGGGACCAGTTAAACATGTCCGCAACTGATGTTGGCCGTAAGTGGGAATTGAACTCGTAGCACAGCGCACTAACCACTGTACCACCACTCCGCACACCTTTGTAGCACATCATCTTCTAAATGTATCTGCTGTAGCACATCAAATATATGTATTTTAAGGCAGTATTGATGAATGTCTCGAGTTTAATGACGCGACAAATGGCTCGTCTTACCTGTGCCACTGTTCCAACAAGCCCGCTGAATGCACCTGTGACAACAAACGCACGCAACTTTCATCATCCTCTGCGAACCAGGCTCCAGAGTAACATCCAGGATTGCGCCCGTTAAAATCCTTAGCCATTTGACATTAGATATATTTTTTTCTCCCAGTTTTCTCAGGGCCCCGCAGTGTAAACTACAATCTCCAATGATAAGCCACTAGGTATCTCTTTCCTCTTTCTCTCTCTGATCAACCGACTATACATTACTGTTGTAAGGTAGCATCATGAATGTGATGATTATTGTGATTAATTATGTACAGTCAAAAGTCAACCGACATTCACACAACAGTTCAGTCACAACTTGTTTGCTAATATAACATTTTCTTCCCGTGCGATTGTTCTCGGCTTGCTCGAGGTGGCATCCTTCAACCCTAGTCCACCTACAGCAATTGTAACCGAAGCAAGGGTTTGTCAACCTCACTCGGTGAAGCAAACCTGACTCTGCTGATGAGACAGCGTATGCCGAAACCCGGTCCAGAGTTTGCTTGTTTTGAATCAATGCTGCCGAAATTATGAACTCCCAGAAGGCCGTAACAGCTGATGGGTTATGCTAGAAATGCTTTTAGTATTTGACATGGAGAGGCAGACATCCGACAGAGATAAATCTTCTGCTTATTTATTTTGTTTGATCACTCTCAGGGAATTACTGCACTAATAAACAACAATGTAAATGACCAGATCGTGCAAATAAGAGCTAGTCAAACGCCAGATGGTGATCAATCATCCATTAGTTAAGGGGGAGTAACATAATGCCAACATTGTGAAGACACTCCAACACATATTGTGACGAAGTAACTTCACAACAAACATTTTAGATTTAGAGAATATAGATGTGAGCCAAATAACCATAATGGTGACGCATAATGACTACGTGCATTATATTGCTTTTTCCTTTCAACAGTCAGCTCCTAACAGCCTCGAACAACTCAAGGTAGGAATACTGGCGACATCACAAAGGCCTGATAATAATAATTGAAACTTATAATGCCCCGCAAAGTATTCGCTCACTCTCGAAGACAGAGATTGACTCAAAGAGTCGCAAGGCAGGAACCGTAGAGAAGCAGGAAGGCAGCAGCCCTGCAGTGAGCCGGCGCCAACAATCTGCAGCCCTCTATATCTTAAGATGTTTTTAACCAACTAATGAGTGATAAAGGATAACCAAGCAATCTGGTAAAGATAGGGAACCAGCAATGACTTATGGTAGGGGATAAAACAAATCAGACAAAACAAATGAAAACAAATTGAAGATGATAAATTTCAGACGATGATCAGGGGTATTGGATGGGAGATTGTTGAGCACAAAAGTAAGTTTGAGTTATGTAGGGGAGACATTGTTTAAATAATGGAATTGAGTGAATCCTTTGGGCAGAGCTCTAAAGAATCCTTTGTGGAAACCTGGCAAACTCTGTGTGAGGGAGAGACAGGGGCCTTGGGTCTGGGTGTGTGTAGAGGGAGAGACAGGGGGGGCCTTGGGTCTGGGTGTGTGTAGAGGTGGCTGCTGTGAGGTGGTGCTGCAGAGTGGTGTGAGAGCGCTGTAATGATGACACGCATGGGCAGAGACTGCGATTAAACTTTTCAACATCACAGAGCTGTGCTCCAGGGTGAGTGGTGGTATAGCGGTCCCCGCACTGTGATCAATTCCATCAACACACACTACAAGCGTGGTGAAGTTATGGTGAAACGGGTAAGATAATCGACATGGCATGGGGAGCTCTTCTTCCATCAGTGGATTGACAAAGGGCTGCATTCACGAAAAATTGCTCCACTGCTTGGGACAACTTTCGATTTAAAGCTTTCGTGACTGCAGGGATTCATCTTCTTGGTTCTTTCGGTAAAGTCACGTAGCAGGGAAATAATAAAATAATAAAAATAAAACATAATAAAATACAATTCTCATGACGTTTCGGCCACAACGCAAGCTGCCACAAGTAGTGACTAATCCCATATCTGCATTTTCAATAAATATGCTAAATTTCTGTTGATATGCAAATTCTTTTGTTAAGGCTCCCTCCTCCTCTAACCCAGCTTAAATATACGCTGCCAAGCATGGTGGTGTTCATTCGGACGCTGTCTTTCCGACAGCCCTGTTCTTCACCTGAGGACGGCTGCTTGCGTTGTGGCCGAAACGTTGTGAGAATTGTATTTTATTATGTTTTATTTGTATTATTTTATTATTTCCCTTCTATGTGACTTTACCGAAAGAACCAAGAAGATGCTTGGGACAATGTCGCTATGTGGGCTTTGCCGTGGTCTGAAATCCCCAGAGGGAGAGAGACAGACGCGTGGCTATGTGCGGTGCTTGTGATTGGGCTGTGGCGATGGCAGTGGCGGCCACGCACCCTCCGCCAACGCGATCTTGTGTCCGATGTTGAAGCTGCGCTGCACATCGCTGTCGTATTGCGCACTCATGCGTCCCTCCCCGCAGAACGCACGCACCGTGCGCACGCTGGACACCGCCTCCTCCGCCGTGCTGCCTGCCGATGCCAGCTCATCTTGAAAGTTCTTGCGCAGCCGCTTCACAAAGTTCCCTGCAGTGCGTACGTACATCCATGTGTCCGTGTGTGCGTGCATGCATGCATGCGAGCAGGCGTGGGGAGGGCGGTAGCGTAGTGGTTAGCAAAGATGCGCTATGAACCCGGCGACCCGAGTTCGATTCTTGCTCACGACCAATAACCAGGGGTAAATGTTTTGAATCGGTCCTGGGCTTCCCCTAGCTCGACTCAGCCATAAATGAGTAGCTGATGCGGTGTGTAAACATCAGTATTGGGGAGACAAAGGCGGCCGGGTGTGGTTCTGGCCATCCACAGGACTTGCACCAACAGTCTGTTAAAGGCTCTGCGGGGAGTCACAAGCAGGGTGACTCATGATGCATCATTTTATCGATTAACATTTTTCACAAATCCTTTCCCACAATGTTATCCTGATTGTTCTATGGGCATTGTCAAAAGAAGAAGAATCTATTCAGATCTCCCACAGAGCAATGCAACACAGTGTGTTAAAAAAACGGTCCACTGAAGCGGACTTCACAGAGCTACCTCTGAGATCCTTTCAAATGACCTCTCGTCCATACAATTGGGGCCAGCATTGTCCCATTTGTCCTACCAAAAAAAAAGTTATGTTTGATAGTCCAGCTGATATCTTTCATCCTCATAACAGGAATTTAGCCCAATGAAGTGCATAAACCAAACTCGATGTGACGGTTTATATGTGCTGTCATTGGTGACCTGGCTGAGACCATCAACTCACCGCATGTGAAAACCTTCTTGAATCACAAACACTCCACCACTGACGGAGCCAAACAAATTCAAATCCTTGGCTATGTCCTGCGGAAACCTGAATACTGCCCGGAAACAATGATAATTCAAGGCTTAGTCCCAAGAAGGTTAGGCCGAGGCCGAACGAGAACAACTTGGATTGTTTACACGGGTGCTTGGACAGGTCTTGGTGTGTGACAACCACGCAAGAACTACCAATGACGGAGCCCTCTGGATCGTAGGGTAGTCCACCAACCCTCGGCTCGGGGAAGGCTGAAAACGAATGCATGTCGAGTGGTGGAGGGCGTCACGCATAAATTTGGCGAAATAATTGCGTGGCTGAACTTACCGTACTGCACGGCTCCGATGGCAACGAAGGGCACGGATGCGATGAGGACCCCGCAGAGCGCGGGGCTCAGCACAAACATCACGACGAGTGAGCCCAGGATCTGCACCGCGTACCGCACCAGCATGGAGATGTTCACCTGCAGGGACACACCGAGTCCATCACGGCAGGAATAACGGTGACACACCGAGCCCATCACGGCAGGAATCAGAGCGTGACAACAAGGGCTGCACGTGTTCATGGACCACTCGCAGAGGTGCTCTGTGTGTGGCTGTGAACGTACTGTGACGGCGTTCTGTATCACTTGGGTGTCGTTGGAGAGGCGGTTGGTGATCTCGCCGGTTCTGTGGCAGTGACAGCACACGGACGGAACTCCTGAGATGCTTTATTGGCAGCGAACATGACACAATAAGGTATCCAACTTACACAGCATCCAAAGCCAATCGCATCTTGAGACACTGTACAGCAGTGAAGGAAGCACAAGCACTAGAAAGAGGAGAATTATAGGATGAGGGAGAAAGCCAAGAGAAGCCTGTGATATGAGACAACTGGCGTAATGGATGAGTCATAGGTGGAGAAGAGAAAGATCTTGAATGCCAGACTACCTATTGGAGAGAATTTCAGATTCAAGAGCAGCAGCAGAGAAGGAGTGACCACCTTGTGAAGTGGCTTCAACTGCGAGTTTTAAAAGAAGATCTTGCTGAAGTAGAAGGCACGGGGAGAGGAGAAAATCAAGATGGAGATGGTAAACGTAGGAGACGACAAGTCAACGCAGATTCTTTGGTTTTTTCGGTAAAGTCACGTAGGTAAAAAATAAAATAAATTAAAAATGAAAACAACTAAATTAAATCACGACGTTTCAGGTGCAACACAAGCGTCCATCTTCAGGTGGGGACAACGCAGCGAAAGCACAACCGCTTAAGTGTGTCTAAGAGATGGCTGTGACGAGGAATTATATAGTTGCGGGCGAAGGAGGGGGGGGAGGGGGCATGGTGAGTGTGGGGGCGGGGTGTGGGCTGGGAGGTAACGCCTGGAGTTCAAACTGAAGCTTTGTGATGCAGGGGGCGGAAGTAGATAAGAAAGCTAAGTTAAGCCGATTAAAGACATGCTTGTTATGCTGCAGGGGGGTAAATTGGAGTTGTGCAAGCTAAACTTGCACGCTCGAAACAACGTGTGGTAAATTTTCCAAGTGTTGGGAGTAAGCCGGGCTTGGAGTCAAATTTCATAGTGATGATAGTGTGTAAAGCTGGGAGTAAAAGACTGGGAATATGGATATGAAAATAAAAATAAAACTGTCTGCCTTGCAGTAAACTGCACGGCAGCTAAAGTTTAACTTGGTTAATTACATCCTTCCAATGATTGCTCAATTTGAATCCATCCTCTCGGTTGAAGTTATGTCTATGTTCGTATATCTGGATGGCTTCATGGACAAATCTTTGGTAGTATCCAGGAGGCTTGTAGAGTACTTTGGTATCGGAGAACACAATGTCATGAGAACCCGCAGTGTTATAACAGTGGTCAGCTACGGCCGAACAATTCGTCCTACCGTGTTTCAAATCTGACTTGTGCTCGCGAATGCAGTCAGAAATATGTTGTTTCATTTCCCCGATATAACAATCACCACAGGTGCAACTCAGTTTGTAGACACCAGGGTACTGTAAGTCAGGAATGATATCCTTTACGGATGGGATCAGATCACGGAATTTGTGTACTGTACTGAATCGGAATATTTAATTTCGTTGTTTTCATTTTTTATTTATTGTATTTTTTACCTAAGTGACTTTACCCTGCAGTAACGAAAACTTCAAATCTAGAAGAAACAACACAGATTCTGAAATAAAGGGCGATATTTTTAGCCAAACTGGAAGTCAACGAAGGGATCGGAGGATTGGGTTGATGTGGTCACATTTATGGCTGTGGGTGAGAAGCGTGAAGTTCCAGGCTCGCAGCATTGGCCCGTCACCTGTTCTCATCAAAGAAGGCCACCTCCTGGGCCATGACGGCCTCGAACAGCCGCGTACGCAGGCGTGCCACCATCCGCTGGCCGGCGAATATGAAGAGGTACGAACGCACAAACGAGCAGAGAGCCCCACCCACGTAGATGCCGAAGAGGATGAGGATGGCTTCGTTCAGCTCGTCTGGCAGGCGAGTAGAGGAAAGCGCACGCAACACAAGTAGTCACAAGAAAATGTCAAGGTCACACTTTCAGTTAGTTTGAGCTGGGCATCTGGATACGGCCGAGAGCTTTTTTGTGCATGCAATGCTGCACATCCTTTGAGTTTTGTTGAATCTACAATGTCAGACAATGCCCAACAGCTGAGATTCAAAGTGCCTCTTTGAGCAAGTGGGAAATGCGGTGACCCTCATCACTTTTTGTGGCCTTGAGTCGGTGACATAATCTTCCACTTAGTTTGACAGTTGGTCAACCTCCCCATCGGATGACCACGGTTCGACTTCCCATCAAGTTCCGCTCGTTTTTTTTCCATCAACGAGGAGGGATAAACGTCGAAAGCCGTTCTGCAAGGCTGCCTTGTTTACAAGATGTGACAGTTTACAACGTTCTTAGTCTCATCAGCGGTGTGGATACAAGGGTACAGAGGTGCCACTCACTCATGGAGGTCCTGGCAGCATCGATGACCTTGCCAAAGAAGAGTGGGGAAACCATTTGAGTGGCAGTGGAGCCTAGGAGGGCTATCATTCCCAGGACCACAATGCCGGTCTCCTGTCAGACACACCCAGAGACAGCAGGCCACACAGCAATATTGCACAGAGCACCGTAGCAGACAGGGGCCATCCAGCAACATATTAGACAGGGGTTACACAGGAACATAGCAGATGGGGGTCACGAGCCCCTCCCCCCACCCACTCCAATACCAATACCTGCCATTCACCACTAAGTGACGGTGACATCACCATGGCGACTGTGCCAGGCCAGGTGCACTTTGAGGCCACGTGAAGTGTCGAAGGCTCGTTTACAGGTCTCAGAACAGACCCAGCTGCCATGGGTTGGCCGACTGAGATTACTGGTAGATGCACCAGCTGTACCCCTAATGTGCCAACTTTTTGTATTTTAGACGCCAGGCACTCCACTCGTTGCTGTGAGCGTTGCTCCTCTGCCCTCCATTGTTGCTGGAGGGTGAATGCCTCCAACTGCCCAGTAGCGTCTTTCACGAGCCTCCTCCATAGAGGCTGATCTTGACATCGCTGGTACTAGTCGTCGGCAAGTCAATTCGGCTCCAAATCCTCTTGTATCACATCAGTCCATCTCTTCTCCAGCCCATGTCGTGCCCATTTATCCCCCTTTATGTGGCCAAACAAAAGCTGCTTAGGCATTCAGTGGCTGGGCATGCAGGCTACATGACCCAGCCGATGCAGCTTTGCCTGCCGTAGTATCTTACTGATGGGTATGTTTGCAGATATTTTAAGGATTTGTGAGCTCCTCACACAATCCAGCCTGGTTAAACCCAGGATGGATTGGAGGCAGGCCAGCCTGAATGATTCTAACCAGCACAGATGTTCCATTAGAGGGGTTCACGTTTCACAAGTATAGAGAAGGGAGGCCATGACTGTGGCCGAGAAGACCCAAAGCTTCGTGCAGAACGACAGACCAAGTAGCTTCCACACAGCATTACACAACCAATGAAAAGATAATGCCACCCGACTGATCCAGAGTGAGACCTCTGCTGTAAAACTGGAGCTGGTCATAAGCACACTGACCAGGTTTGGGAAATGTGGCACATTAAGAATGGACCACTCTTTTAATTATTTCCTCGTGCAGCAATGGAGTAAAGTATAGCTTTGTACCGAGTTCAGCCTGTAGGTGGCTAGCAGGGTTATTGAGTAACCTGACCTGTTCACCAGTCACTTGGTTAATGGCGACTCGGTTGGAAATTGCTGTGTGTGATACACGTGCTGTTGCATTTTACAGATTACCACAATAAATGTGTTTGCCCTCGATTTGGAGCACCTGCCCACGTCCTTCATTTCGAGTGTACAAAATAAACTCTCAACTCTCTCCACTATTGCTCCATCACCAATACGGAGCTGAGGGGGTGGAGTGGTTGGTGGCATAAAATACCCAGGCAGGTGCTTAGTTTTGGTGGGACAGATGGTAAGACCCCACCCTCTTAGCGCCACACTCCAGGTTCTGCAGCAGTGCCCCCAACTCCTCCTCTGAGTGAGCAGCATCACCCGATCATAAGCATACAACACATGGTTGACCGATAGGGAGCCATCATCCCTCGACCACCCACTCCTCTGCCAGCCCTTCCCACTACACAGGTAGCTCTGCCCTTTGCCTGCATCAGGAGTCACGCACGATTTTTGCTAATTCTTCATGGGCAGACCGGAACAGCCTTTCAGAAACCACAGGGACGGTCTTGCCCAAACTGGGATGTTTGGTAGCTTCATCATCACAAACCTCTTTGGCCAGAGACAGAACCCTGCAGATACCGACGTTCTTTTTCTTCTTATCTTCCTCCTCCTGTGTGTCCTCCACCTTGTGAATAATTCTGAGCAATTGCAGCTTGTTCAGGAATCTGTGAAGAATCATTGACAACTTTTACCCCATAACAATCAATTCATAAAATTTGATAAACATTTCGCAAACAAAGCCGGATGTAGTGGTGCGCGCCTGCTGTGACCCGGCGCTTTGGATGCAATGGTTGGTGGATCACACAGATTTGTGAATCTCCCAAATCCACTTGACTGCGAGGGAGCCAGATGTTTTCAGTGCAGAAAGTGGATTGGTGAATCTGTCTCTGTGTGGATCTCTGAGCGATAGCCTGGTATGCGTGATGAGTTGTCTCTCGGTACTCTGACTGCCTCTCCCATTCAAAACTTGAATTGAAGAATATTTACTCAGACCAGAGCCAGCCTTGGCAATTCAACCACCACTGCGGTCTGTATGTTGCTATTCGGGTTACCGCAATGTTATTTTTCATGAAACCATGAAACAATGTCACGATTTGACGATTATAATAATAATGTATAGTTACACTGCACCTTATATTGAAAGATCAAAAAGTGCTGTACATGTGAAAATTTCAACACTCCATAAATAGACGATAAAAAAGAACGAAGTCTATACAAGACAGTAATGTACGGAGTTAGATTTCACCGAGTGACTGGCCTCGTGCTCCAATAGCGATATCAGTTTCCCTCAACTTTGAAATTGTTTTCTTTCTGCTTTCCTGTACTTCCAGTGTAATGAAAGATCACTTAAGCCCTTTGAATGCTATTCACTAAACTTAAGCCAGCGAAGAGTATTCTAATCATGACAACTTTACCGCCTGGGATATATGTAACGCAGACGGTATCAGTTACGCAAAAATTTATTAAGAAATAAAATTAACTATGGAAATTATTGTCATAGAATCATTATGCAGTGAATTAATCAAAGTACTAATTAAATTGGAAAAATATGTATAGTTTTTTTTTACTCTTATTGTGAACGTTAATCATGATTATTTCGTAGATATTTGGAGGGGAAATTTTATATTTAAGGGCAATTAAACGAGAAAAAAACTATCACGATATTCCGAAAAAAAATTAAATGGATGATACAATGACCATAGATCGTACAATATTTTTCCATATTGCGGCAGTGTTGCGAATGGCTCTGCAATGATTCCCACTGACCTGATTATCACGATAACAACTCCAATATTATTATGGTAAGTCCTATATTTACGGTGGAGATGCATCCCTGGAACATGCGGCGTTCGGCAAAACACCATAAGTTGAAACCTAGTTTACCATTCATTTAATTATGTAAATTTAGGATACGTTCCTTTGGATAATTATTTGTAAAAAAATTACAAAAACAATATTAAATACGTACTATGAAGAGAGGAAGGATACTCAAAGAGATGTTATACAAGGGGTCCGCGATATCCGTTGTTACGCACTCACGTCGCTGACTCTTTGGGAACCCAACGTAAAATTTCCCCGCACACACGTCGTTTCGACTCAGTTCAGCTTAGAAGAGAAAACGTACAACTTTTATTTCGTGCAATGCACCGCCATTTAAGGATCTATCCACAGCATCCTGTGTGCTGCTTCTCAGTCCCGTCATGTTCTCAACACGTTGTGCGTAGTGAGCGCTCATTGTAATCGGCTTTGACTTTAGCGCAAAATATTGTTGCAACCCTTCAACAATGAACAACAAGCGTAGTGCACATTGAAGGTGACAGTGCAGGTGGTATGATAAAAAAAGCACTAGTATTACGCTCGATGTTAAAATGGCAGTGGTAAAGCATAGTACTGTAAGTATAAATGCTGCTTAAAGGTCCTTGAACTCAGAATTCGTTTTAATGTGTACATTATGTGTTGTATAGTATATTACAGGTACGATATATATTATTTGGTTGCTAGGTATGAAGCACAACATTTCCCGAAGTTACCGTCCTCATCCCTACCTTATTCCGTGGTTTCTTATGGGAGAAATTGCCCGCACTTTGGAGCACAGAGGCAATGTTTACACTCTTAGAGTGCCGATCCCCTCCCCCCCATTTCCCATTATATTTATGGTAAGAAAATGACCCGTTATACATCGTTTCGTTATAAGTACGGTCCCTAACCCCGACTTATAACGTAGATTCCCAGTAATAACAAGTTCAATAAATAAAATAAGTGAATGCAGTACAGAGTACTCACCAGAGATGGCAGTGGAGATTGCATTTAGAGAGGGCAGTACAGTACAGTATGGCGATGTAAACACTGCCCAAGCTACAGTAGTGCATTCTTTACTTTAAAATTTCAACAACATCAAAACATTTAAGTTAATCGATGCATTTTTTAAAATCAAGTTACACCCCCTAATTCGTTGGCTGATATTATAGTGAAACAACATACATATGAGCATGGGAAATAGAGGACTCGCTTTATTATAATCTGCTTGCCCGTACAAGACAAACGTTTTGGCATGATCCCCAAAAATCAACAACGACGATATTATTTGTCTGTTATTTTAAGTTTTGCAAAAATGGCAACTGCCTTTTTTGTTTCTACATTAAAGCTGGCCTAGTCCAAATTGTCCTATAGATTGATGAAATAACTGGATGCCCTCTTAGCTATTGATTGAAAATGTCATTGGCTTTGAAGATTAGATGTTTGACTGTCTCACCTGTGGCAAAGCATGTTCAGGACAAACTCAAATAAGCTGAACACAAAGGAACTGATGAGCATGATGTGGAACGTCAGAGGCATCTGAAAATAAAAAAAAAACACATCGCCCAGTTCAGTCAAACTAACATTTATACAAATGATTTGGTGGTGCTGCTGCTGCATTGGCAGTGGTGCACAAGCACAATTAATAATACAAATTCTACACATTCATCATAAACACTGTGACATTAAAGATAAATATATATAAGTGGTGTTCTGCGGCAATGGCACCTCTTCACAACAGATAAAAAAAATTATTGAAACAGGTAAATATGTAAATGTTTAAAAAAGCTGAGAAACGCGTTTTTAAAATTAGTCACAAAGGCTTTTAAACTGTTAGAAAGATTCATAGCTGGATTGTTGAGTGAACTGCAGTTGAAAAGCTTTCAAAAATTATCCTCATTCATACTTGAAGAACTGTACAGCAAAGCGCAAAAACAATACAACAAAACAGCGAAACACAACTACAAATTTATGGGAAACTGATTTTGTGATAACCATCACTTTGTGAAATTTCATATCAAATCGTTTTGTCCGCAACAATATCACTGCAATCCTAGAGGCCAATTGCTAGTTGGGACGAATATATGTATGTGCTATGAAGACGGGCAATTGCCTGAAACGTCACCTTTTATACACTTATTCTTCTAAAACCAAACAAAAGTAGTTTTATTGATCGTGTTGAATTTTTTGTTTTTTTAAGCGCTTTGAGGCCTTGTGCAAATTGTGCTATAGAAAACTGAGTTTATTATTATGATGGTTGAGTTGGTGCGACTATGTCAAAATTGGGCAGGCCTGCGAGCACACATCACGTGTCCTGGTTGAGCCTCCCAGACATTTTAGAGCCTTACGTCCGAGCCACCCGGCCACCTCAGGGCAGCAGTGCACCTACAAAAGCAGGTTTTTACTCACGTGCTTGTAGCTGCCACTTTTTAGAACGACTGCTCCCTTAGCCGCCGTGTAGGAGAGCCACATCAAGGACAGGAACCCACAAACAACTTGAAGGATCTTTCTTCGCCGCGCCGAAGTCAGATCATCGGGCTGATCCAACTGCTTCAGCGCCGCATGCTCGAGCGCCGTGAACAGACCGATGAGGAGGCATGTCTTCATGGCTGACAGCCCCGCCATGTCGAAAGCGGACGTCGCGAATGACCAGTGCAGGATGTCATTCTCCAGGTAGTGGTCGGGACCTCCTGTTAACGACCCCACAGCACAGTTAGAGTTGACTCTGCTAGAAGTAATACTCTTGAGAATGAATCTAACTATCATTGCGGTGAAAATGTTAATGAATGCCAGATGTTTCTGCGTTTGCAGAAGCAAAGAAAATGCGTTGTTCACCCTGAGAGGACCAGAAGTTTCTACTTTGAGAATCAGTCTCAAAAACATTCACTTTTGGCAAATCAGGAGACTCTGTGAGCATGACACATCGATCACGTGACGCAGTCATCGATCATGCCACTATGTACAAGCTGATCAAGAGAGTATCTCGACAACGTTTCCTGCCAATGTTTTTGCCTGAACATTGTTTAAAAAAAACTTCACGGAAACATTTTTCCATCCTTATCGCTGGGTTTTAAAAACAAGTAATTTGACCTGCAGTGTAAAACCAGTGTGAAGAGTGGCATGTGGGGTACAGTCGACAGCACAACATTTACTCTGATAGCCCTCAAACCCTCACTTGCTGCACAGTGTCAACCCCTCTAAAATGATTTTGATTTTTTTTTTGTCACTGGTAGACTGGAGTACGCATTTAGTTTTAGTTAATTTATTTTTAGTGATTTGCTTACATTTCCTAAACGTTGCACTTCTGGCGTTTTTTTTATTGTTTGTTATCGTAACTTTATGACTCGCCCCTCCTCGACATCTGTGAAAAAGAACTTCATAGTTCATCAAATTTCTCCAGGATAAATTAAAATGTTGATTCTAATGTGACTAGTGGCCATAGAAATTGTGAGAGGTATACAGGATGTGGTGTGCTGGGTGCGGAAACATTTTTCAAGTCACTGATCCAGACTCGATTGAAATTGAGCCTTGATTCATATTTTTTTTTATAATTAAACAAGAGCCTGGTAAGCGATGGGGAGGGAGGGGGAGTAGAGATATTCCACGAACGACAAGCCCAAGGCCAGGTCCCTCGGTGGAGTGAAACGGTAGGGTGGTTGAGTTCACTGACCTATTCACGTGGGGGCAATGATCGGGTACATGGTATTTTTAAGAGGGGTGGGGGGAAGACGAGGGAAAGGGGCAGGAGGCCCTGATTAATTGATATAATTTTAAGTAATCAGTGGACTGCGCATGGTCCAATTCAGGAATCGTAAACCTGCAGCTGCGGAGCGACATGCGGCTCTTTAAAGGACTGCTTCGTGACGTTATGTATTAAGGACCGTCTCCTGTTCACGTGCATTGCAGCTCTTTAAATATTGAGCTGTTTACCGAATTGGAAAAAAAAATGTTTCTTCTTGTTGTTATTTTTGTTTTTGACCCGTGGTCTAATTTGACCGTTTCTGGACTGGGAGGTGGTCAATGCGCCCCGTGTTTCCGTGCCACGTGAAACGTCTCCTAATCCTTGGCTGAGCTGGGACCCGTGCCAGAACTGTCCAGAGCCACAGACCCATGCCAAGGCCTGTTTGTATGTGCAGAAAATGATTATGCAATTGATGGGGACAGATACCAACTCAATGAAACCTCCATGATAAATTATCTGATCAAGTCCAGGACAAATATTTACACGTTTTTATTTAGTATTTTGCCTTCGACCAAATCACTCAAACACGTCCAATCTCGACAGATCTTGGATGCTGAGGAGGGTTGAGCCTAGATAGTTACTTGAATGGGTGACCACGAAGCATGATAGGTTGCTATAGGCAGTGGGCTAATGTGGCATGCAGCAAAGGCTATTGCAGCAGGGCATACAATACAGGACATCCTCTTTTGTCTATATTTTCAGTGAATGCGTTTTGCAATCTATCCAGCACCTTCACTGGACAGGTATCTAGGCAAGGTCGGGCGAGTGGTGGTTGGCAAGTGACGATTGTTAAAATACCATTTCTGATACCGAGTCTAATCATGGGTGGAGTAGTGGTGCAGTGGTTCATGAATTGCACTTCGAAACCGGCAGCCTAAGCTTATTCCAGGACTTGGCTAACATCAGTGGCGAGTGAAATCTGAATCGGTCTTGGGCACCTATACTGACCAGCTGGGTGAAGTATGGTCAATCATTATCCATCACCGTCACAGTGGAGGGCAGGCCTTCAAACAGCCAGTGGATTAACAAAAAACTGTCAATTATTGTAAAATAATTACTATTCGAGGTACTCATTTGATTCATTCTACAGGTTTTTATGGGCTGAGTTGAATCAAAATCAAGATGTGAACTCGTAACCTTTCAGATCGCTCTGCCAACTGTGTCACCGCCGGTTCTGCATGACTATAGCGTGACTCGTATGTTACGCAACGTCATATTTTTGTAATCATGACAGTAGGCACTCTATAAATAATCAGGTTGTGCTGGAGACTAGTGATAACTGGACAGATAGGCTTGGGGCTAGGAGGCATTCCATTCAGATTTTTAAAATAAATATATCACCCAGGATCCACAGCAGAACTGCGGTCAGGCCATCAATAAAGTAGCAGAGGTTGGTGATGGAGATGAACCGCACGGTGGGCAGGGTGTAGATGATCTTCTGCTGGGCCATGCTTCCGACCGAACTTCTCTCAACTGTCACAGCGCCGCCACAAAGCCACCCTGTGAACCAAAGACACACACGCAACTCTCACTGCATGACAACGCTTTTGCTACATTTCATGAATCTGTATTTGGTATTTCACGCCACAGAGAATAGAAGCCGGGTCCTCGAGAGGGACCAGGGTTGTTGTTCATCCTGGAAGAAACCCTTCGTCTACGTTCTCCGTTCAACGAGTCTCCAACACGTGGACCCGGGCCGAAGTCGTTGGTCCCGGTCTGTAGTAGCAGTTACGTAGTAACTAGTGTAGTTAGCCTGGTGGTCACCACCCAGTTAACTACACCAGTTACGTGGTAACTTGTGTAGGCTAACTACACCAGTTACGTGGTAACTTGTGTAGTTAGCCTGGTGGTCACCACCTTAGGTTGTTATTCTGTTAAGGGGAAGTTACCCCGTGTATTGGAACTGAATAAATGTGTTGCCTCCAAATCTACGTCTGTGACTCAGTTGAACCCATTACATTTATATAAACCGGCTGTATGTAAACTGTACATATACTACAACTCATTACAGGTTGCCTACCAGGTCGGAGACCCTCAGAAGTTTCGTAATCATCACTCCCGCAGCTGGGTGGGGCTAAATCATGATGCAATACCTGTGCTCCCCTGTAATTCTTTGCAATGTAAGCACTGCGTCATCACCTGTAATCACATGCACACACCTCCGTCCATTTGTATTCACCTGTAAGCACTGTGTTTATATATGCACACAGGTACACACATGTAATTACTGACCCAGTGTTTACCTATATGCACACACACTCATGTGCACACCTCTGATTAGCGCGGTTGGCTACGTACGATGCTAAAGAAGTTCAACATACATACATACACCTGTGCACACCTGTGTAACTCATACGCAGCCGCGCACACATCTGCCTGGCCTGTATATCTGTGTTCATATGTACAACCATACTTCACCTGTACACATACGCTTCTGCACACTTGTACACTGGTACATGCTCGTCTGCACACACCAAGTGTTCACGTGTGTTCACGTGCGTGTATATACCCATACGCATGAAACTATAAATCCCAATGCCACCGATTCTCATCTGTACACGTCAGTTGTACACATCCTGTACACACAGCGCTTGCCTATAATCACCTGTATACACATGTGCTTAGACGTACACCCATATACACCTGAAGGCAGGTACACCCTTGTACTCACCTATACACACACCTTAACACAATTGTGTTCACCGATATACACCGAGAAACGAGTACACATGTGCTCACCTTGACACCATGTATACCTGCACACGCCTATATACTGTACTGCAACACCGGCGTTCACCTCAATCTACTGTTCTCACATCGTCCTGTTTAACACGCAGTAGTAAGTCGCCTTTCGCGATCCCATATTATCCATAATAAAGGTGGTTAGGTTAGATCGCGGAAATATCAGTGTCGTTAAACCCACTACCACCCGACACAGCCAATTAGTAAGGTTTGTCACGTAAACAGAACGTGCCAATTCGTGACAAGTTCAACACACCGCGTGTGTGTTGGAGAGTAAACCCACAGCATTTACAATTCGAGTACGACGTTTCGCCAGTAATTACAACTAGCATCATCACATTCCTTGTTTCACCTGTCAAAGAAAAACATCTCCCATCGAGCCCAAAGGGGCTGTTGGGGCAAGTGCTGTTGGGGCGAGCACCTCTACGAAGGCCGGCACGGCACACGAATCCACGCCTACACACAACACCGGGTTACTCGCTAAAGTCCGAGCCGACTTAGGGGAAGGTCCAGGCCCGGATCAGATCAATCATCGGTGATTTTACCAATGGTGACAGAACCCCAGGTTCGCCGTTTCAATATCACGGTGTTTCTCATCTGTGCCCACGTAAATAAACACACGTGTTAATATATACAGAGAAGACACAGACCCTCTCCCCGTATAACATTGCCAGACTGTAGGGGCAAGTGCTGTTAGCGACTCGCACCTGTTGAAAGCCGGCACGGTGGCACACGAGGGGATGGGTGGCCAACGTACCTGTGCACACCTGGAGCTATACAGCATACACCTCCATACACCTGTAAACAACAACACATCAGTACACACACACCTGTAACACCATTCGTAACTGGTACACACACACGTTCACACACCAACACCTGTGCTCGACGCACCTACAACGCAGGTGTGTGAGCAAACAGAGTCACGTGGCCCCGCGCCGGCACCGTCCTCTGCTGCAGCTGCCCGCCCGCCCTTCTCTCCACGCCTCCCCAAAAACGCAGGGTCCGTCCCTCTCTCTTTTTATTTTCTCCTTTATTTCTACTTCACGAATTTGCGTGTCGTCCTTGCGCAGGGGCCATGCTAATCTTCTCTGTATCGTTCCAATGTTAGTGTCTGTACTGCCGGAGCAAGCCTGCTTGCTCCTCTCTCCCCCTTTCTCTCCCCACCTGTCTCTCTCTTTCCTCTCCTCCTCCTCCTGCTGCTGCCTCTCTCTTCCTTTCTCTCCCGACTCTATCTCTCCCGTCTCTCCCCGACCCTGTCCCTGGCTCCCGGGCCACGGGGACTGTGGTAAGGGGAGAGACGCAACTCGCGTGTTGGGGTGTGTGGGGGGGGGGGTGACACGGGGTGCTGGGGCGGCAGCGTGAGTCACGGAGTGGGTGGGCACGTGGGGTGACGACGGATGGAGTTGTTCACACTGCTCCTGCCGCTAGTGCAGTAAGGGGGGGGGAGCGGTGGTGCAGCGGTTAGCGCTACGCTGCGCTTCGAGCCCGGCGACCCGAGTTCGATTCACGCTCACGGCCACCAACACCGGTGACGATTATACGAACCGGTCCTGGTTCTCCTCTAGGTCTACTCGGCCTCAAATGAGTACCTGGTGCGGTGTTTAAAACATCGCCGCTCGGGAGACAAAGGCGGCCGGGCGTGGTGTTGCCCCCCCTTCTCCCCGTGTGCCGTGCCGGCCCTTCATAGGTGCTCGCTAACAGCACTTGCGCAACCAGTTTGTTACAGTCTGCTACAGGCTATGCGGGCGTTCTTTGTCTTTGTGTGTGACCCGTCCTGCCCAGCGCCAGCTGACCACGCTGTTCGCTTACGGAACCGCGGTGCGACAGCCCCCAAGGCTCTGGGACGCAGCCGTTGTGTTGGGTTTCGTGATGTCTCAACACGCACAATGTTTGTCTGCGGTGGCAGTGGTGCGAAAGCACAATTAATCCTCAACACGTCAATCAATGGCACTGCCTTAAAATAAAACAAATCTATTGTATGCGACGTTGCGTCGTCCAATGTCCTTTCTTCATAGCGCATGGAGGGCGTCTAAAGAGTTAGAGTGGTTAAAGGTTGGAAGACTGCACTTTTATTATTTTTTATTTTACACGCTTTTACTTAACTCACTCTGTTGTTGTTGTCGTATTCTCAAATATTGTAACTCAGTTTTAACCCACTTCCCAATGTGGTATCGACTGAAAACTTGGTATACTTATGTCATACTGATGACAATACTATATTCTATAAAAAATATATATATTTTTTTTTAAACATTCATTTTTATATCTTATGTTTCGGCTTGGCTCTAATTGTCCACGCTCAACTGACGTTGGCTGTAAATCACCACGGCCCCTTACGTTATGGCAAGCTTCGGGGCCACTTACTGGAGTCCTGCCATGACCAGTATGGTACATTTCATTAAAGCGTGTTTGAAAAAAAAGTATTTTAAAATATTACTTATTACACCATTATTCACATGGGACTAAGAAACAACCACATCACAAATAGATGTGGCTTAGAGACACGTATAGATATGGATGTTTGTGTCCCTCCCCTGCACTTTGCGAAGCAAACTCAACATACACACGAGACGCACACACATCTCTGTGATTCGCATGTCCGTTCATCCGTCACGCTCTGGATTTACCAGACGGTACGCAGGGAGGGAAACGTGCCTCAAGCCAAACATTGTCCTTCGGCGATATCCTGCACTGTTTCGACCAAGACGTTCTTGTGACCTAAATACATTATTTTCCAATCCCTTTGCAACGAGAACTGACCCCAGGAATGCACCACACTCAGCTGATTATGCAAAAACTGTTCATCGGTGTTACGCAGCGGTACGGATTGCAGTGAAATATATTTTTTTCATTTATTTGGTATAGCCCTGTGAGCCATTCGGCTCTTGAATCGGGTGCAACCGCAACAAACAAAAACATGAACAAGAAAACATCTTAAAGTGACTACGCGCAAACAGAAAAATCCAGGAAAAATCAGCAAAATCTTCCAGAAAAGCATCGTACACCTACGCTGTGTGCAAAAATCTCAGTGGGATGCAAGTCAAACAACAACAACAACCACAAGACGACTTAGATTTAAGCCATCAGTTTAACTCCGTACTACAACAAACAAACATGGCCAAGCCAAAAAACTTTTCGAAATCACCAAAATAAAGCCATAAAAGCAATGTAACAGTGATCATAGGAACTGTGACCGAAATTTCACCATAAACGACAAACAACATGTACCACCAAACCCTGTAGCCATAGCTGGCTGCATGAGTCACTCCACAACAGCAGGAGCATCAGTAGGAGTTTCAAAAAAATGTAATGCATCTTTAAAGATCAGCACACTAAATCAAAACACAAGATCAGACTTTGCAGCGGTCATCGGAGCAAAACATTTTATTTTAGTTTTAGGCCACTCAATAGCAGTGGCAGATAGGGGTGTACAACTCCTCTAGATAAGTTTTGAATGAAGATCTCCTAGGTAGTGATTCAAGTTCCAGTTTATTGGTAATAGCATTCCAAACCTTGGGGGCATCAATAGCAAAGGCCCTTCCTCCAGTATTTGTACGGCTGTAAGGAATGTGAAGCTGGTAAATGAGCGAAGACCTTAGGTCACATTTGTTCTTCGAAACATAGAGGAGATCCAGCAGGTAGTCTGGGGATTATTTTGTAAGTACATCGTGAATAAATAAGATCTGATGCACAAGCCGTCGAACATTAAGATATATTAAGTTTGACCCTGAACCGGTCATGGGCATCCCACAGATCGACTCAGCCTTAAATGAGTACTGTACCTGGTAGGGTGTGGAAAACATCGCGACTCGGGGTAGTGTAGGGGAGCAATAGTGTCGTGGTTAATGCACTGCGCTACAAACCTGGCAACCTGAGTTCGATTGTAGCTCATGGCCAACACCAGTGACAATTATCTGAACCAATCCTGGGCCTCCCCTAGGTCGACTCAGCCTCAAATGAGTACCTGGTGTGATGTATAACATTATCACGAGGGAGATGAAGGCGGTCGGGGGTAGTGCTGGCCACCGACCACATTGTGTACTGTTCCGGCCTTCATAGGTGCTCGCTAACAGCATTTGCTCCAACAGTCTAAGACTATTCTTTGGTTCTTTCGGTTAAGTCACGTCTAAAGATAAAATAATAAATTAAATTAAATAATAGAATACGACGTTTCGATTGCAACACAAGCAATCATCATCAGGTATAATGAAATAGCGACATAAAATCTAACCAGAAAACTCTCTCTGGCGACTTGTTTTCTCTGCCTGTGTCCTCTTTAGAATGTTCACACTTAAATTCTAACTTAGCAATCTTTGAAATACGTAATCAACCAGGCTATGCGTTAATTGTGTGTTGACCGACCCTCTGTGTTGTATTACATTACATTTCGATATTTTACTAGGTTATTTAATTTTAGTGTGTCTTTCTCCTGATTTTCGTACTTGCAGCACCAATTGATATGCAAATTTTTTCTCTAACCCCCCTCCCTCTCTCTGCCTCCGCCCCCCCCCTCTGTCTATTTAAGGCCACCCCACAGAGACGATCACCCCTCTCTGTTACCTGTGTTGCTCTCGCTATGTATCTTGGTGATATCTGTCTGCTAATATGTCTGTCTATAGTTTTCTGGTTAGATTTTATGTCGC
Organism: Lampetra planeri; assembly: GCF_965212315.1. NCBI lineage: Eukaryota > Metazoa > Chordata > Hyperoartia > Petromyzontiformes > Petromyzontidae > Lampetra > Lampetra planeri. The sequence continues at coordinate 11,534,765 of NC_136124.1, read as the reverse complement.
TATTTCATTATACCTGATGATGATTGCTTGTGTTGCAATCGAAACGTCGTATTCTATTATTTAATTTAATTTATTATTTTATCTTTAGATGTGACTTAACCGAAAGAACCAAAGAATAATTCCTGCAGTCACGAAAGTTCTAAAATTAAGAGAGTCTAAGACTAGTTTAACATGTAGGCTTTTGCGACCAATATCATCCAGAATATAGTTTTTTTTGGGTTAGATCACATCAATATAGATGTCTCGTTAAACCCGCCACCACCCGACACAGCCAATTAGTAAGGTTTGTCACGTAAACAGAACATGGCAATTCGTTACCAGTACAGCACACCGGGTGGAGGCTGTGTCGAGTGGTGGCGGGTTTAACGACATTTATTTTTACGCGATCTAACCCAAAAAAACTATATTATGGAGTCGAAGAATACACGGATGATCTCTGTCTTTGATGTGGGCGAGGTGCACGTGAGATCAGGAGCATCTCCCATATATTTGCGTACCACGAGACAACTCAAATCAAACCCAGAGCATAATCACACACACATTAATCAACTTAGTCTATGCCAAACAAGGCCCCAAATATGCAGTTTACTCGCAACGCCTCTTTGCACTATCCCCACACAGCAATGCATCAACACGACTTATTTGTCAGCCTGAAGCCCCCGTCTCACACTGTAAGACGCAGGCTCTATGAAGGGTGCGAAGGCAGGATAGGAATGTTGCTCTGCGTGTGAACACAAGCAGGGGTTCCAGTGGCAGGCAGAGTTCCAGAGTTCTTCAAAATCAATCACAACCACCACCTTGTGGCTTTCTTCCCCAAAATAGCAGGACACCTCCTTGGGAGGGCTGGGGGGTGCACGGCCTGGGAGGTTGACCTCAGCCGAGTTACACACGCATCCACCTCCACGCAGCCTCTCACTGGTTGCAGCTCCACGCGATGTGGCTGGTCAGTCCTTGGGGCCATTTATATCAATGTCTTTTTTTAAAGAGATGGCCATGTGCCTCTCTCCACGTGGTAGCTCCGATTCAATACATTCTGGTCTGGCTTCAGTTTTTCTCCCTCCTCTCCATTTGAATGATTACGATATTCGGGGCATGCCATGTCCATGACTTTCACCCGGGTAATTTCTCAAATGGGTCACACCATTTGCAGGGTTTTCAACAGGGTGGGAAATGTTCAAACCTTTTACCGTTGAATTAGAAAAAATAGTTTTATACGCATAGTACAAATCATGACCAAACACCATTTCGCCACAATCAGGAAACATTTTATTGTGAAATTCTTATCAGGCCCCGGTGCTATCTCCAATTCTTATCCACTTTACTTTTCAAGCCTATGGACTGCGAAGAATTGACTGAAATGTTCCCCATTTTTCTTTTTAACGCAGTGTTATTGACCAATGTGCTGAGTTATTTTGTTATTTGTGCTTGTGCACGTCTGCCAACAACAAATAAAGTGGAAATACTGATAGAGTTTCACTTTTGAGAAGTGTAGTGGGTTCCAGGAGACTTGAGACGTAACTTTAGAGGCAGCACATTTCTTCATAACAAGGAATCACAACTGCCCTTACCCCGCTCTCTATGGAGGTACAGCCTCCGGGCTAACGTGCCCTATCACTGGGATTAACTCAGAGCCCTCCGGCTAAGGTGGGGAGGCTGACTGACCCGACCCAGCCAAGGTGCGGGTCCGACCACTGGTCCGCGCTCAGCCCCGGCCCTTACAAGGACGTCAGGTCCCGGGGCACCGGGGTCCCAGGGTCCTAGCCTAGCTGGTCTTCAGTCTTCGGTCTTCGGAGCACTGCCTCGAGCCGACCTGAGAGCCGCCTTTTATGCACGTCCCGGGGACTTCTGCCCCCGGTACCGCCCCCTTTCTGGAACCTTCCAGGGCGCTCTGTAAAGCAGAGGTGTGGACTCGAGTCATGTGACTTGGACTCGAGTCAGACTCGAGTCATGAATTTGATGACTTCAGACTCGACTCGACAAAATGTACAAAGACTTGCAACTCGACTTGGATTTTAACATCAATGACTCGTGACTTCACTTGGACTTGCGCCTTTTGACTCGAGAAGACTTGCTACTTCCCATGAAAACTGGGGGAAAAAATGTTCACACGGCCGCGCCGCTCTCAGTTTATCTGCATCTGTGAAAAAAATGTGCACCACCTGTATGCATGCAGAGAGCACGCGCGCTGCCTGCACGACATCCAATCACTGTAGTCCCACGTTGTTTTGATTGGACAGTATCTAAGCAGGCACATTGCAAGACAACCAATGAAGCGCAACAAGCAACAACGCGCCAGTTGGCAAAATGATACCGAAGATAGTTTCGTTTGGCTATAAAAATTACGATGTAGTCGACAAAAAACGAGTTGCAATTTGCAAAACATGCGGGTCGAAGATTACAGACGGTGCTGCCACAACGTCTAACTTTGTTCGACACCTGAAGTTGCACAAAGAAAGGTAAGTTTTGAACGAATGCTAAGCACCTTATCGGATGTACCATAACTTACTAGCTGCTGCATATTTACTGTATCAACGAGACAGTAAACGCACGTCTCCCTTGCTGGTTGATGCTTACAAAAATAGGGATTTTTGAACCCCGATTATATGAGGTACATGAGTGTAGCACACTCAGATGGAAAACCTCTTCAACATCATGTCAACGTCCGTTTTAAAGTATCATTTCTACCTTGCTGCTAGACGGATAAACACAAATGTATATCTCAGTCTCTCCAACACACATGAGACAAAAACAGGCCTTCCAGTTTTACTCTTTCAATCGTTCAGTTTCAGAGTGGCTGGTGTGCTGCCTCATTGAGGTCGTTTATGTAATTTTGGTTAATCACAACTAAGCTGAACTGTCGCTGAAGACATAAACTATCACAATTAAACAATGAATGAGGCAGCAGTAGACCTGCAATTGCTGTGTGATGCAGCAATGCACCATGGAATCTGGTGTGCAGGAGAGAGTGAACTATAAAGCAGGGGTTCCCAAACTTTACCATGACAAGGCCCCCCATATACCAGTAGATTCCAGCCAAGGCCCCCCTGACATGGGCCGTGCCACACTCTTTTTTCTGTGCACCTCCTTTCACAACTCGATGGAGTTGGTGCATCCCTAAACCCATCCAAGTACAACAGGAAACATAGTAAGACATATACACTGTAAAGAGGAAAATGATGACACAGTCACAGAAGATCCACCATTAGCCTTCCCTTTTCATATCATGCCCAAACAGCAGGCAGCGCATGGACATAGCGTGCTACCGTAGTCTAGGTCTGTGAGGCAGCGCACCACTGGGATATATACAGTATATAATAAAATAATAACGATTATAGTAGTAATGTTCAGAGATGCAATAGATTATTATAGTGCAGTTCTTAACTAATGGGGATATTGTTTAGCTTATTTTTGGTTTAATTTGGTTTATTTTACTTATTTAATTTATTCAATTATTTTGTTTTGCTATACTTTTCATGCCAACTTGCCATGGCCCCCCTAGCACCCCCTCGCGGCACCCAGGGGTCCCCGTCCCCACTTTGAAAACCACTGCTATAAAGCATATGACTTCAGTTTCTTGAGGGAAAGGGCTTTCTTATGACTTTTGAAGCAGTGAAAATATGCTTAATATTGCATACACTGAAACTGAAATGTATTATCGTATACCGTAGTGTACAATAGACAATGAATATTAACACAACAACATTGATATGAGTAAAGAGTAGTTTCAAATACAACATGTGTGGCTATAAGGGATTTTCTGACATCTGTTTCATATTTTTTTCTGTTACAGGTATGAAGAATACCAGATGAACAAAAGCATCGTAGATGAACCACAACAGCCTTCAATCTCACAATTCCTGGACACTCGTGTAGGGCGTTACAGCATGAGCCACCCACAGCAGAAGGCCATCTCCAATGCGATACTGTCTGACTTGATTATTGATTGCAATTTTCCTCTATCTATTGTGGAAAATAAGAGCTTTCGTCACTTTCTGGCTGTGCTGGACAGCAAGTATACCCCAGTCTGTCGCCGAACGCTGACCACAAAAACAGAGAGCCTTGCTGAGGAGAGACGTTCAAAGTTAAAAACTCAATTGAGCAACACTGACCATGTTTCAGTCACTGTGGACATTTGGTCTGATCGAAAGATGAGGGGATTCCTTGGTGTCACTGTGCACTGGATGGAGAGAGATGCAGAGAGGGTACAGCTAAAGACAAATCTCTTGGCCTGCAACCGCTTCAAAGGCTCTCACACAGCGGAGCGCATCTGTGACCAATTTGAGGCAATATGTGATGAATACAACATCAAAGCTAAATTGGACTATATCATTAGTGACAATGCTGCTAACATGCGCAAGGCATTTACGGTCTGCTTCCCCAGCGAACAGGAGGAAGATGATGATGCTGGAGATAATCTTGATGATCCTGAGCTATGGCATGACTTAACCCTAGAAGACCAGCAAACCGTCGATGCTGCTATGGCAAAGAAACAGCGCCTGCAGTGTTTTGCACACACATTGCAGCTGGTGGTGGGAGACGGTTTGAAAGAAACAAAAGCGGCATGTCCTTCTCTCTCCAAGTTATCAAAACTTAGCTCCCTGCTCCACACAAGCACAACGTTTAAAGACATATTCGATGGTGAATTTGGGGAGCACAGAGGCATCCCTGCTGCAGTGAGCACGAGGTGGAATTCTACACTGCGGCAGGTGAAAGCAGTCCTTCATTGTGATCAGCAAAAGCTCTGCGCAGTTCTTGAGAAGGCCGGGCATAAAGAACTGTCATTCACACTACGAGAGTGGAATCTGCTGAAGGAGTTGGTGGACATCTTGAAACCGTTCGGAGAAGCAACTGATTTGACACAGGGGGAGAAAGTCATTACAATCAGTGCAGTTGTTCCATCCGTCTTGTCCCTCAATCACCATCTTGAGAAGCTGAAGCCTCAAGTTCGTTTCCTGAGCGGCCTGGTCAGAGGTCTGCAGGCATCCCTGGAAAAAGATTTCTTGGGATCTTCATTAATGTGAAAATGGCCCAGTCTCAAGAAGGGATCACTGCCCCCTTTTCAGACACAGTCTACCTGAAAGCAGCTGCCTTGGATCCAGCCTTTTGTCTGCTGTGGATTGAGCCCCATGTGCTGGTCAACCGTGACATCAAGGCAGAGGTGGCACAACGAGTTAAAGGTTAATCTTATTGACTTGCAATGCAACTTAAATGCAACGTAAAATAATTTGATCTTAATCTGATCTAGGATCTAATGTGATATTAATCTGACTTTAACAATAATAACAATTTTCAGTCTTGCACAGTATCATCAACATCAGTAATGGTAATAAGAGCTCTTTTGTTTCTGCTGTTGTGACACGTTTTTTTAGAATTGATCCTGAAAGATGCTGCAGAGACGGAGCAACCTGTGCCTGTGCCGGTGCCTGCTGAAGAAGAACTAGAGGACATGGAAGGAGAAGGGCTGTTTGCTGCATACCATAAGAGGCAGAAAAGGGATGTTGGGACCCCACCAGCAGTACAGCTAAGTCACTACATTGACATGGCAGAAGGACAGAATGCCCTTTTGTTCTGGGCACTGAACAGAAAGACTCTTCCTTCACTCTTTCAAGTAGCCATCCGAGTCTTGGCAGTGCCTGCTTCTAGTGCTCCAGTGGAGCGAGTTTTCAGCCATGGTGGCATCATTCTGCGTCCCCATCGTGCACAAATGACTGACAGACTTTTGGCCAATTTGATCTTTTGCAAATGCAATGCAGTGTAGGGGCCTCCCTCCACCTGTCCACAGCACGCATGCGCACACACACTCACTCTCTGCTCATCACCTGTCCACACAGCTCTCTCTCTCTCATACACACCAGTCTCTATGGAGGCATTCCAATTATATTATCAGGTTGGTCCAGTTTTTCAGAAGTGATAATTTTGAGGAGTGAGGATTTTATTGATGACATGTTTAAAAAAGTTTAGGCTAAAAGAACCCATGTCTATTTGAAAGTTAAACTGTTTTGCAATATGAGGTCAATGCAATACAGGACTGAAGCTGCTGTGCATTGTTCTAGTGCAATATGCTGTTGAAATAAGAGCATTTTTTGTGAAAATTAAATTTTCTGTTTTTTACTGTGTTTGATTAATGTCATTGTATAAAAAGAGGTTTAAATAAATACAAATCTTACAGACATACATGATTTGTATAAATTTTATTTCTGTGGTAAGAGGACTTGAAATGACTCGAAACTAAAATGGTAGGACTTTGGACTCGACTTGAGACTTGCAGGCTTTGACTTCTGACTCGACTTGGGACTTGCCTCATCTTTGACTCGACTTGACTCGGGACTGGAGAGCAAAGACTTGAGACTTACTTGTGACTTGCATAACAATGACTTTGTCCCACCTCTGCTGTAAAGGCACCCCCAACCCCTCACCTGGGGTCTATGGTCCGTCCCTTTGTACAGATTGGCACCCCCTATAGACTCCTGCCCGTAACTGCAGGTAAGTGAGCATTGGGCGGTGTGTGCATATGTATTTCTGACGCTACAGAAGCACTGTAGGGGGAAATCATGTTTACAGTTGAGCACAGACCTAAAATATAGCATTATAATAAACATTGGACAGAAACAAATAGCATAATATTACACATTATTTAACCATTTGAAATGTCACTGTGATTCCATTTGCTTTTTTTTCGAAATACGATCCTCAGGTGGTGTATTCTGCTTTCCCTTAATGGCACTCAATTCATGATGCTGACTTCTGAGGCAGGGGGATATTCTCACTTCCTACATTTGACAGATCAGTTTTGGGTTTCTTAATCACATTCTCGAAAGACTGTGTATTTGCACCATGTCCGTGAAATAAACATTTCGTCGAATCAACAATAGACAGAGTTTGTTCCCAAAACACTGTATTTCTTTCTTGCTCCGACAACTGTTGCTGATGCCCATCTTTAATTTGTTAGTGGTTATAAGTAGTGTACCGTATTATGATTACTTTCAGAGCATGGAATTGTGTCTGATACAAATGATCCAAGAGTAGAGTTCACTGTGTTCGGCGTACTATAGCCGATTCATGAAATATGATGTAATACATGTCTTGTCATTAAACGTCAAAGACTGGAGGCCTCGAACGAATGGATGTGTTCGGTTATAAATCCACGATACCATTACTATTGGAATCATTTTGTCTCCAACCGTTTGTTCGTTACTCCAACTTTCATCAACTTTCTGTGATTGAATTAACATACTTTTAATTGATGGTTCCTGAAATGTATTGGTAAAACCAGTGCCTTCATAAGATAAAGGAAACAATCCACGGGGGTGTTACACCTACAACACATTCCTGCGGAGGGAGCTGGTAGGAACGTTGGGTTGCTCGGTCAATGGCCAGGGTCAACGGCGGCGTGGTGTATTCCGCAAATATGGCCGACTGTGAGGGCGAGCACAAGCCGGCGTGAGTAGGTTAAACGTTGAGTTTTATAAGGGCACCACGGGGTGACCAGCCCCTCCCCACCCAGCCCCACCCCTCCCACCCCCCACCTAGCCCCACCCTCCCCACCCAGCCCCTCCCCACCCTCCCCACCCAGCCCCTCCCCACCCAGCCCCTCGCCACCCTCCCCACCGCACCCAGTCCAAGCCTCCCCACCCACCCCCTCCCCACCCTCCCCTCCCAGCCCCTCCCTTCACGACGGACGGACACAATAATCCTACTCTTAGTTCTTTCGGTAAAGTCACGTAGGTAAAATTAATAAAAATAAAACAATAAAAATCACGACGTTTCGGAGGCAACACAAGCTCCCGTCTTCAGGTGAAACCGTCACAGCAAAATATCTGTACCTTATATAGTGGTTAAGGGGGGAGGAGCCAGGAAGGGCAGCGGGGGAGGAGGGGTTGTGAAGTGGTCAATTACTGCTTTTGTTATACTGCTGGGTGGGTAAATGAATTAGATACGATTAAGCCGCTATTTGTTATGCTGTTTATGCGCAAGTCACTGTGGGATGAATGGACTCGTGGTCAGGGACGTGTTGCGCAAGTAACTGTGGAAGTACATAATAGAAAAGGGGCGGAAATGCCCATGTTTATACCAGTGTTGGCTGACAATAAAGAGTACTGTTAAACGTTAGGGATGTTAACACTCGGTGAAGTAAAATAGTGCCCGTCAGATAAGATGGTCCAAAAATGTGTAATTAAATCTTTTTTGCATGGTTGATAACATCTTTCCAATGATTACTAAGTTTGTACCCATCATCACGGTTGAAATTATGTCTGTGTTTGTATATCTGAATGGCTTCATGTACAAACCTTTGATGGTAGCCAGAAGGCTTGCAGAGCACCTTAGTCTCGGAGAAAACAATCTCATGAGAGCCCACCGAGTTGTAGCAATGATCGACAACGGCGGACGACTCAATTTTGCCGTGTTTCAAATCTGACTTGTGCTCGCGGACACGATCAGAGACATGACGTTTCGTTTCCCCAATGTAACAGTCACCACAGCTGCAACTCAGTTTATAGACTCCAGGGTATTGCAAGTCAGGGATGACATCCTTCACAGATGGAATTAGATCATGGATTTTATGTACTGTACTGAATCGGACTTGGATCTTATGTCTGTTTAGAATTTTGGAGATCTTTTTGGTCACGCCTGCTATGTATGGTAACGTGACAGTTTTGATCGGAGTTTCAAGTGGCTGTTTCTGTATGGTGGGAGAAACAGCTTGGCGGATGGTGCGTTCAGAGTATCCATTCATCCTGAGGGCCCGATGTACATGTCTCAATTCACTGGCCAGGTGGTGTTGGTCAGAAATGCCATGAGCTCTGTGGTATAGCGTTTTGATGAGAGAATTCTTTTGAGATGGGTGGTGGTGAGAATCTGGTTTCAAGTAGGAATCTGTGTGGGTGGCTTTCCTGTAAACATTGATATGTAGATTCCAATTGCGTAATTTGCGGTGTAACGTTTCAAATTCGGCAAATTCGGACGATGACAACGGCACACGATGAGCTTACCCTCACGAATGACATCACGGGGGTCTCTAACGTACGTTAACGGTTAATTCGCACGCAGTGTTAATCAGGGCGACCGCTGGGTAACGGACATAACCCTACGTTCCAGATTTCTGTACAAAAAGTCAACCGTTGTGCATTGTGTTTGGTTCCACGAGTCAAAGGTCTGAATTTGTCTGTTAGATCCTGCACATTTCCACGGGCAGTGCTACTGTAGAGCAATTGGCCGAGAGACACCCACGATATAGTCAGATATGGCTGAGCGACATTATCAATAACCACTGAGATTCAATGGCAAACGACTGATATCCCTCGCCTCTCTTTGTCATTCAATCGAATGCCAAGTTATGCTACTCAATGAAGGAACTTTTACCATCCCCATCAAAGACTTTCCTTCAATTATCTGTCCATTCGAAACTTCTCAACCACATTCTTAACGCGTAGAGGCTTTCGCGAACAATATCATCCATAAAATAGTTTTTTTTTGGGGTTAGATCGCATAAATATGATGTGTGGTTAAACCCGCCACCACCCGACACAGCCAATTGTAAGGTTTGTCACGTAAACAGAACGTGCCAATACGTCACTAGTACAGCACACCGGTGTGTTGGAGAGCAAATCCACAACATTTACAATCTGAGTACTGTGACGTTTCGCCAGCAATTACAAGCGCCATCATCAGGCGACAGCCACATTTCCGCCACCGCATATAAACCAGTTGGCAAATCATCGCGGTCCCTTAGCCGCCCGCGGCGTCAACGACTCCTCCCACTGCACGCGGCCCCTCCCTAAGTCGTCCAACGGCGCGCGGAGCCTCACGCGAGCCCCCGCGTCACATGGTACGGTGGCAAAATTGCCGCGGTCCCCTTCGTCGGTGGGCCCCTCCCCCACACGTGGCGCGGGTTGGACTCGAGTCGCCGGGCCTCGCCATGTTCCGCAGAAAACTCGCGGCGCTCGAGTACCACGACCCGGCCAGCTTCAACCACAACGGTGAGCGGGCGGGGAATACACGGAGACTGGTCGCCACCCTCCACCCTCACCTCACCCTCCACCCCCAGGGTGGGCCCTGCCGTGGAAGAGACACGCCCGAGTGACAAGAAGCTTTGGGCCTCTGTATACAAAAACAACGCGATTCGCTACCGGGTGACGTTTGTGTCGCCACGGTGCCTCGTGCCAGGCTGGGTGCACTTGGAGGCAACCACGTGAAGTGGCGAATGCTCGCTGCTGACAGCAGCAGCAGGAGGAGGAGGGTCTCGGGAGAGACCCATCAGGTGCCATGGGGGTTTTGGCTGGCCGAGGTGACCGGCGCATGTCACCGCCAGTCTGCCGTGTTTATCCCCCTTACTGTGCCAACAACGGTGGAAACGGCAATAGCAGCCTCTTGTACGTTTCAGTTTTTATTTAATTTATTAGGTATAGCCCTGTGAGCCATTCGGCTCATGAATCGGGTGCAACCGCAACAAACAAAAACAAATCATGAACAAGAAAACACGTGGAACAGTAGGTGCAGGGCAAGTTCTATCCACTGCTCGACGATGGCATCCCCAGAGGCGTGCGTGTGGCCGTGGAGGGTGATTTGAGATCACACTTCACCATCTTCGCGGGCCTCTGTCCCACACTACGTGGTGACGGCATCGCGCGCTTTCAGATTGCGCTTCTTCGGCCGTCTGGAACGCTCTTGCGATATTAGGAGGCCACTTTTTTACGTCGTCTCGATTGAAAACTAATTTCTTGAGAACTGTTCAGTTTGTTGTCCTTTCGCCCGCAACCTCCGATTTACGCGGTTGACAACGTACGGTGCGAAAGAAGTGCATCGTACATACGTGAAGGGGTTTAACCCGGTCAACTTCGGATTCCGCCCACGGCTACCGTCAGTGGCGAGTGACATCTGAACCGAAGCTGGCAACCCATCACCAGCTCGCACTGACCAGCGTGGTGAAGTATGGACTCACAGAGGGGCATGCATGTAATGAGGCTACGGGTTGACCAGGTGAATGTGGAATTTCCACAGTTGGCTCGTGGGCCCACAAAGTCAATGAGTGCAAATAGAGAGAGCTTTTTTAATTGAAAGCACAGCAATAGCGGTGACTTGGTGATTAGCAGGGCTTGGGTGACGGTAACAATCACAGCGTATCAGGTGATGCTGCTGCGTTGGCAGTGGGGCACAATTAGCAAACAAAAGTTAAAACATTACTCAATAGCACTGAAAATCTATACCATAGGACAACGCTTTGGGAAACGGCCCTTAACATCACACGTTGCCTATTATATACACAGTATAATGATAACAAGGTGAGGGACACACCAGCCCATGCGTTAATAAATAAGGCAATGCCACTTAAGCATCTTACTGAACACAAATTGTCTAATTCGTGTATTGTAGGTCAAGTTCATTTATTAGGTATAGCCCTGTGAGCCATTCGGCTCTTGAATCGGGTGCAACCGCAACAAACAAAAAACAAAAACATGAACAAGAATACATCTTAAAGTGACTGTGCAAACAGTAAATCCAAGAAAAGACAGCAAAATATTGCAGAAAAATCACCGTACACCAACACTGTGTGCAAAAATCCCAGTGGGATGCAAGTCAACAACAACCACAAGACAACTTAGTTAATTGACGCAGACTGGCGTAGCCCGACTTGAATGAGTGCTCATATTCCCAGCCCTCTTTTTGTTTTCATATTCTTATTCATAGCAATGCATCAGTGATTGTGATGTAGTAACACATTAACCATCAGTGCATTATTGACGTCATGGTAATCATATGAATACATTAATTATGATAATGATGGCTATCGTAGTAATACGTAAAAAGTAACATCAATTAATGAGGGTAACAATGATAGCAATATGTTGGTTGGTAGTGCTATGGCTGTATAGGTTGGAGCAGTGTTCTTTCAGAGGAGGCCACTTTCGCCGATAAGACATCATCAGTGTGTGGGGCCGCCACAAATTTGAAACCATTGGGGGTTGGCAGCAGCAGCATGATGGTGGGGGGGGGGGTGTTTTCACATGTTGTGTATTGTCAGGGGCCACACTGAAGGCCACCATTCGCCCGTTGGCTTTGCAATGAAGAACACTGGGTTAGAGCTGTCTGTACTTTGGCATGTAAATACAATACAGTATTTACAACAATATTTATAACAAAATTTAATACGCGATCAAGTCACTGCCTTTGTTCCCCTTGTATCGGTCCACGAAAGCCTCACCGAGTCTCAATGTGTTATTATTTCACGGAAGGACCTGCATTGGGATGTTTGGGCAATTCCTCTTTAGCGGCTGTTTTGTCTTTTTGTGTGGATTGGTTAATAGGTCAACGTGTTGTTAACAGGTTCTTAAAAAAAAAGAATTAATGTTGCAGTTCGACATGGTTTCAGACGCACATTTCAGATGCTTTTTAAGATGTGGATAATCATTCGTGTAATCATTTATGGCAAAACGAATTAAGATTTAGCTGTCATATTGAGTTTTGCATATTGATGTTGAGTACTGTACATCTGTCTTGATCCATCATTTGGGCTCTTGGCCAAGGAACTGCCCATTACACCCATGGGTGTCCCTGCATTGTTCGTTAGGAGCAGTATAATAGTCCTTTGTATACAGTGATGCTTAATGTATGTGTTCGCTGTTGGGTGTATAACGCGTGTAACTGTCTGCCCACCGTAGATGAAACCGAGTATAGAAATTTCATCCTGTGGCTGGAAGATCAAAAGATCCGACACTACAAGATCGAAGACCGAGGCAATCTGAGGAACATCCACAGCACTGAGTGGCCAGGCTATTTTGAAAAAGTACGTTCATCTAAAGGTTGTCTAAACCTTTGCGGGTGCTTAGTTCACAAATCATGTGATTAAAAGCAGCCATGGTCCATCTGCCTTTGTGTCCCTAGTGACGACATTTACACATCGCACCAGGTACTCATTTGAGCCTGAGTCGACCTTGGGGAGGCTCAGGACTGGTTCAGATAATCATCACTGGTTTTGGCAGTGAGCGGGAATCGGGATGCCAGGTTCGTAGAGCAGAGTACTAACGACAATAGCGCATGCCTGTAATGCAGCGTGCGCGCCGGCTCACCCCGTGGCTTCCTTTCCTGCTTGTCTGTGGTTCCTGGTGCCTCCGATTCGTTTTCGCTCTTCGAGAGCGAGCGAATGCTTTGCAGCGCATTACAAGTTTAAATTATTATTATTATTAAGCCCTCCCCTAGATGTTGCCCTCTCTCAGGGTCTTTGGTGCAACGCTCCATCCAGCTTTCTGCAGACGGGTTGATTCCATTGCTGCACTTCCGTGGTGGACATTCCCCTCCGGCATGGTCCTCGCTGCCAAAGTTTGTTTCTGCCCAAACAAGAAATGGGGCGGTGCTCGGGCATCATTGGTGATTGTCTAAGCCAGTAGTGGAAATTCTACATTCCCTTGCTGGGGGCCAGTTTAACCATGAAATGGTCACAGCTTGCAGGTCAACCAATCTGCCATCCGATTCTTAGCAATTCATAACTTAATGGGATCATTGTGGATAATCTATACGGATAACAGGATCCACAATAGGGTGGCAGGTAAGAGGATTTAACTTAATGGGCACGATTCACATGTTGGTCAAATGACAAACACACGTTACCTTTGTAATGGACGTAGGCATTGTTTTTACCAAATGTGCATCTAAAATTTACATTCGTAAACATGCAAGTTTAACCATGTTTGAGGACAGCCAAACATTTCGAAGGTGGAAAATTGTCAAACTATTCATTAATAAATAAATAAAATTACATTTGTGAAAAATCTGTATATGGCATAGGGCATACAACAGCCATCTGAACATTTTCACGGAGGTGAGGGCCACCCCCCAACCTCTGTAAACACACACATGCACATGTGAGGAGCGGTCGCGCAGCGGTGAGTGCGCTGCTCTACGAACCCGGCATCGGGATTCCTGCTCACGGCCAACACCAGTGATGATGATCTGAAACAAGTCCTGGACCTCTCCGAGGTCAACTCAGGCAAAAATGAAAATCTGGTGTGATGTGTAAATGTTGTCACTAGAGAGACAAAGGTGGCCAGGCGAGGTGCTGGCCACCCACCCCCTCGTGTGCCGTGCCAGACTTCATAGGTGCTCACTATTAGCACCTGCCCCAACAGTCTGTTCAGGCTATGGGGGGATCTTTGTGTTTGTATTAATTTGCAGCTGTGGGAGGACACACCTGTGTGCTTGCATGTTAATCATATACTCCGATTTGCGTCTCCCCTTTTTACGTCATTTCATAAATACGCCGTCACTTTATTTATACTACTACCTGATTTGCATCGTCTTAATCCACACGTCGCTGACAGCATCCGTCCTTTCTCCTATCTGTTGTCTCAGCCTTCGCCTCCTTCTACTCTAAATTTCTTTGATTGACATCGTTTCGATATGTCGTACACGTACGTCATCGGAATGGAATCGGAAGATAAAGTGATTACTTACACATGTCGTCGGAATGAGAAAGGGTTAATACCGCGGTGTGGTGTTTTCGACGAGCACGTTGCATTTAACATCTTCATCCAATCGTTTTGTTCACAGTACTTGGCTGACGTGTGCTGCCCGTTCATTGCAAAGGAGAGGGCCGAGGTGACGGACTGGCTCCTTGGACTCGGGGTGCGGCTGGAATATGGAGACAATGGTACGATAAAATCCGAAATGTCAACCCACACAGCGATTAACGGTCTTGCTGATTAATTAACCTGTGTGTTAACAGCAAAGCAAAGCACAGTGATGAACTCAAAGCGAAGTAGTTTTTTTTGGGTGATGTTGCAAAATACATTCGCGTGATCGTAGGCGGATTTAATCTGTAAGCGACAAATTCAATACAACTTTGACTGTATAGTTTATATGCAGATGTAATTTGACCAGACGTGGAGTAAATTTATTACGTGTCAGAATTAGAATAGTGATTTATACTGGAGGAATCTGATGAGCGATAAAGCTCTTTTCCACAGATGCCCAGTGTTGAGGCAGCTGGCCAGTGTTGGGCAAACAATTGACCCACTTTTGACCAAGGTAACCAGAGAGCACAGATTTAGGTGTTTCTAAACTCATCACTCACACAGCCAACAATGATCTATATCTAAGAACGCACAAGTAAAGAAACAAATATACTGTTGAGAAGAAGAATTGTAATTCATTATAATCACAGTTACATTAGCGTTATTAGCTGACATTCACAATTTATACTGGTAGGAACCTCCTGGTTACACCAGCCCACAGGGGATTATTGTGTCTGTCCGTCGTGCATCCAAACATGGGAGGGGTGGGGCTGGGTTGAAAGAGGAGGGTGGGGAGGGGCTGGGTGGGGAGGGGCTGGGTGGGGAGGGTGGGGCTGGGTGGGGAGGGGCTGGTCACCCCGTGGTGCCCTTATAAAACTCAACGTTTAACCTACTCACGCCGGCTTGTGCCCGCCCTCACAGTCGGCCATATTTGCGGAATACACCACGCTGCCATTGACCCTGGCCATTGACCGAGCAACCCAACGTTCCTACCAGCTCCCTCTGCAGGAATGTGTTTTTGGATGGCAGATTTGTAATTTATCCTAGCCATGGAGGAGTGAGTAATTTGTAAAAAAAATAATTGTATTCAAAGTTGTTGTGAGTGAACGGAATGTATGTATGTTGCACTTCTTTCACACCGTACGTAGCCAACCGTGATAATCGGAGGTGCGGAGGAATCATGACTGGTCAGCTTTGTGAATAGTTGATGTGTCAATCGTTACCGTATTTCCTTCACAGTTGAGAAGTACAACAAGATTTCGGCAGACAGTCTAAAGTCATCCGGAGGAAATTCCAAACCTTCAGACCACCTCACCAATCTCGATGGTAAGCATGTGGGAAAGCTTCCATTGAGTATTCTCATTAAGAGGAATGTATATAAATAAAGACAAACCATATAGCTTTAACAGACTTTTGAGGCAAGTGCTGTTAACGTGCACCTATGAAGGCCGGCACGGTACGTCTACACGTGTACACTTACACTTGTGTCGTGTGTACACGTACGTCATTGAAAAGGAATCTGAAGAAAAACTGATGACGTACACGGTACAGAATGGGAAAGGTTTAACAGTCGCTGTGAGTAACTGGGGAATACGTGCTGTCTGTACCGTATCACCCTCTTGCCCATCCAGTGAGCAACCCTGACGTGAAGGCGGGGGTGTCTGCGCTGGCCAACCTGCTCCAGATTCCCCGACATGACGACTACCTTGTCATGCTCAAGGTACTGCGACCGCTTGCCCATTGTGTTAATTTCCAGTCTAGAGTCAAAACACATTTTCCAGGTCTCCAGTAGGTTGTATTATGCACCTAACTAGTAGCCACAGCCATTGGTTGAGGTGTACTGGATGTGTTGTGCCCGTTGCGGAAATATTTTCCGGGTCACTGACCCAGGCAGACCCGACTGAATTTAAGCCCTGGTCACAAGTCAAATCCACACTGTCTCTCTGATCGTTTATTAAGCACAACGCTCCGAGAAATGTACGTCACGTATCTACTTCCGAAGTTGCTTCAGTAGGTCCACATTCTGTGGAACACCTTTTAAATGCTCCATATAAAAGGTGTTGCACAAAGATATGATGTTGATCGGGTAATATTCTGACCTGTACTCAGTTGATCCAATTGTTTGATTTCTTATATTGTTTGTGCTAAAATCGGATTGAATTAGATTCTGAACTGAATTGATGGTACACCATGAATACATACTCAACGATTAATTCGGCACAACACTTTACTCATCGTTCCATCTCCTCAGTATACGTCCAGTCGGACTCCGTTATTATTTTTGATCATAGTCCATCATTCCGTTGCGTTATTCTTTTTATTTGTGGCTCCTATGCACGCGCATTTGCAGTGACCGACTTAGTTGTAGAATTGGCACTGTTTGCAGGGCAAGCAGCAGGGGGTGTGGACCCACACCGAGGCTGCGGTGGTAGTTGGGTTACCAAACCTTGCTTCCCGCATAGGCCCGCCCGTGGCCGTCCGCGTGTGGTGCTGTGGCCACAGCGCTCGACTCATCTCTGGGGTTGATCAAATCAGTGCCGCTTGTTTGCAAAGCCAACCTAGGGCCAACAACCGTATCACCCTGAATGCGCCCGATCTCATCCGATCTCGGAAGCTAAGGAGGGTTGAGCCTTGTTGGTACTTGGATGGGACAGTCAACCTTGGGGTTGTGCGTAATTCTGGATTCACACTTCCCACAGGGGATTGTGAAAATTTCACAATTGTCTGAGGCTTATGAATGGAGAAGAGTGCTGCAGTACGGCTTGTTTGAGCAGAGAGACACTTAAACTATTTTTTGTTTTCCCCAATCATGTCTCCCTCGGAGCAGTGCCACCTTTCGTGTTATAGAATGGCCCACAAAAGCAGATATCACAGAGCTAACTCTGAGATCCCTTCAGATAACTCTTTGTATGTCCAGTTGGGGGCAGCACTTTCCCACTCTATGTACCACGTGAGAGTAACGTTCGTCACATGACAGTCAATCCAGTTTATTTCTCAGAGTTTAAATGTTGCCGAATTAAGTGCAGAAACAAACGTAACGGAATTGTTTAAATTGTGCGTTCATTAGTGATCAGGCTGAGACTATTGACTCACTACAGTCTGGATTTGCACCCCGGATCTCAGCGTTGCCAGCTCAGAGCTGTGACCTCCGAGCACTCCACCCTGCAACCTTATCTCAATTTCTTTTTAAATCCTTTATATTAAGTTCGCGTGCTTGCTTGCTTGCGTGCTTGCTTGCTTGCTTAGGACCGTGCAAATCTTTCAGTCGTTTTTTAACCCACTTCCCGTGATCCAATCGAGCTGACATTTTCCACACAGACTCGTTGTGCCAGACAATTATTGTTCGTGAAAAAAAATTCCCAAAATTTTACACTGTTTAGGCAAAAAAAATTTATTTTACATATATTCAAATAGAACGCATTCATGGCTTTGGCTGAACGTCAGAGTGTAAGAGCCCAGAGCGTAACCCCTCTACAGGCCGTGGCGGAGTAGCGCAGTTGGTAGCGCCCTCGCTTCCCATGCCAAAGGTCGCGGGATCGATCCCCGCGTCCTCCACAGGCGAATATATTTTTAAATCCTTTATATTAAGTTCGCTTGCTTGCTTAGGACCGTGCAAATCTTTCGCTCGTTTTTTAACCCACTTCCCGTGATCCAATCGAGCTGACATTTTCCACACAGACTCGTTGTGTGTGACAATAAATTTTCGTGAAAAAAAAATCCAAAATTTTACACTGTTTAGGGAAAACAAATTAAATATTTAATTACCAATTGCTTAATGGTGGCAGACAATCATCTGACGCATAGGTGGCAGCCATCTCAAGCCAGAGGACGAGAGGACTCTAGCCGCCACGCATATAAAGGATTTATAGTGAAAAACTTTGTTTTTACGGGTTTACTTGTTACATACAGATAGTCCCCGAGTTGTGATGGGTCCGACTTACGATATTTCGATCTCGCGATAGCGATAGCGATACGACAAAATTGTAAAATATTTAACATTTCGTGCGGCAGGCAAACGCAGCAGCGTACGAGGTACGATACTGTACGTTGGGACGCTGCCGGGATGTACTGTACGCATCTCCCGCCTTTCTATTAAATTGCAGTTCATATAGGTAGGCTAAGAATTGACCTTGTTTTTTTACTTTACATTTTACTGTGCAATACAGTATTGTAATTAATAAATACATACAGTATATAGTTTATACAGTACGGTACTATAAATTGCTCTGTTTTGCTAAATTATCACCATTCTTTAAGACTCCTGGGTAGGCTAGGCCATCTTCGACTTACGATATTTTAGACCTACGATGGGGTCGTCGTAACGCATCTCCATCGTAAGTAGAGGACTACCTGTATATAGCATTTTTATTGAGGTATGCACACAAGTCCGGTACAACATGCCGAGGATTTCTGGGGAGGGAGACAGGGGGAAGAGGGGGAGCTTTCCAGCGCTTGCACGGGCCTAGGAATGGGGATAACAACATGCTCGGTGCACACCTTGAGGGGTTCCCCGATTGGGGGAGTAGGAGTTGTTTGTGCTTATGGGGGGGGGAAGGGGGGAGGGGAACACTGTTTCTATATTAAGTAAAAATGTTTGAGTAAGCGCACGCGCGTCACGCACACCGCCGGTCTCGTCCCCCTGTTTGAGTTGGACGCTGCCACTCTCCTTCCGCTGCTCACCAGATCATCACCGCCTTTGCCTTCTGTGTTTGCCCTGCAGGCCGTTCACATCCTAGTGCAGCAGCGTCTCTCCACGGAAGCCATCGCCAAGGCGAACGAGAGCAAAGCGGTGAGACGCTCGCGCGGACGGCAGCACAGCAAGTCGGCATCTAGTGACTCGGCCTATCCGTTGATCAACTTCGGTGCTCGTGGTACATGCATCAAATCGTGCGTTTTAGAACCAGTTATTTACAAATGATTGCAAATAATACGTGAACGTTACAACTCGGGTAATGGGACAAACCACTTTATAAACGAGACGGTAAACACGATATGTTCAAGAATCTACAGCTCAATGGAATCGCGACCCAGAATCGTGACGATTCATTGACTCATCGAGGTAGGTGGGTGGGCGGGGAGGGGGTGGTTGACCGTTGCATGTTGAGAAACGAGGGTTGAATATGAGCAAGATCCGGACAGTATAAATAAATATTCTGATTATGAAGATCACTTTGAACAAGATGGAACATTTAATATACAGCTAGTTTACAGCTCTTATTTAATAATTCTGCGACCTCACCTTGCACACAAGTCTTGCACAAAATGTTCAAATCCGATTTGTTGTTGATGGTTATCACTCTGCGCTACGAACATGATCACGGCTATCATTAGTGAAGAGTGAAATATTAACCGGTCCTTGGCGCCACTTATTCTCCTTCTCTAACCTGCACTGACCAGCGTGGTGAAGTATGGTCATCCCTCCATGGCCGACACTGCAAGGGAAGTCCCCCATCCAATAGTGGATGGACAAGGAGCCGTAACAATTGTAATGTCTAATGTTGCGTCTTCGCTATTTTCAGGGCATCCCGATCGCTCTGGATCAAAACATTCTTGGCTTCGACACCGGAGGTGAGCGTTATTAACACTCAGGATTTTCAAACGCGCGATTGTCATATTTGGACATGATTATACTATACAGAGAAATTACAAGTCAGTTGCAGGCATAAACTGGCTAAAAAGCCTAGGCCGAAATATCTGAACTGATATTCGACTTGATTTAGCCATACACAAGAAGAAGAAGAAGTAATAAGCAGCGGGGGAAAAAGTTCTCGAGCCTGGACGTAACAGGTACAAAGAATTGATGGTATGGATGGGAGTGGGAAAGGAGTTGCGGACCCTGCGGTCATTTGTGTTTTATTTGAGTTGCTAAAAACCATGTACTGCTCGCAAATATAGCAGCTCGTTATAAGCGCAAAATGTGAAACATGTGTGCCCCACCGAAACTGAGAATGTAAAACTGCCTATTCACCTTCACGTATAGCATAGAATCAGTCGGGTGGTGCTGTGATAAGAACACTTGGCTGGCTATCGAAAGGTCAAGAGGTCAGATCCTTGTCATAGGTCAACCCAGAGTTGATTACATAAGCACGTGGGCACTGAACAGAGATCACCCCATGCAAAGACTGGCCCCCATCATGGGAATGTGAAATTTACACCTAAGACACATTCTACTACTATTTACTACAATGTTTATTTTACCAGGTACCCACGAGGCAAAATAGCTCTTTTTCAGAAGCAACCTGGCCACAAATGATAGCTTTGCAAAGTGGCTTATCACATGGAAATTTATAGCAACCATATACTCTAAACACGTTTCTAAATGTGGATAGAAAAAACTTTGTTGTCCTTCTCCCGCGCCTCCGATTAACACGGTTAGCTGCGTAGAAGTCCGACATACATACGTAAACGCCGCGGTGTAATTTTATCTCCTCCATGCAGATGCCACCGTGAACGAGGCGGCGCGCATCCTGCGGCTGCTGCACATCGAAGAGCTCCGAGAGCTGCAGACCAAGATCAACGAGGCCATCGTGGCTGTGCAGGCCATCACAGCCGACCCTAAAACTGACCAGCGGCTCGGCAAAGTTGGGCGCTAATCCTGCTGCGTTCTCGCGGCACACTGAACGTGCACCGGTACCGGGACTTTTCCTGGGCCGTTCCCGTGCTGTGGTTGTTCCCACAATTGTATGATTGGCCGCCGTAAATTAACTGTTTTGGGGGGGGGGGGGGGTGCCCTGTTGCTATCGAGTAAAATATTTCCGATTCGTTTCTGAAATCCTGTTTGACCGTTCCCGACGTGTGAGTGCAACCACCGTGCGCTTGAAGTTTCCCAAGCTGCTCTTCGTTGGTTAATATGGCACTGCCAGACCTGCATAACTGCAGCACCGGCTCCCATAATGCACCACGTTATGTGACTTGCATGTGTAGTGCCGTGTTCCCTACCTCGTGTTAAAGGGTACATCAGTCATAAGTGGCAAGGCATTGCCTAAGCATTGCTCCTAAAAGTTGAGTGACCATCACTTTCAGTTTTTTTTTCCATGAGCAAAGATTTGAACCTGTTTGGTAAAGTCTTCAAACATCATGGGTATGCAGTTCCAAAACGAGGACTGCGTCCTTAGCTCAGCATTGTCTACCATACATAAATTAGATGTTGGTTTCACGTAATACCACTGCATCTCAAGGCTGTACGAGATCAATATGACATACACATGCTGTAGATGGTGAAGAGAGTCATAGGCAGAGGGGAAGAGGGACGTCTCAAGCCTGGATTTGAGCCAGGGAGTTAACACATTGCTTGGGGAGGAAGTTCCATATAGGGGTAGCAGTGAAGAAGGAGCAACCTCCCACTGATGAGGATTTCGTATGGCCAATGAAGAGCACTTTTTAAGTAATTTGCCAATTTAGTTGCTTTATTACAATTGATACATTCAAATATATTAAACTTTCCCATAAACCAAAGGCGAGGATGGGAAGGGAGGAGACGAGGCCTCGTGGGTTCGTGGGGACACAACTGAGTCCAGCACGGTTTAGTCCCAGCCCGGTCACGGTTCCAGCTCACGTTTAACTCAGCCGTGTTGTGTGCAGCGATACTTTTGGCAGGTGGAACGGCTGCGTAAACACAAACACGCAACGGTACACTTGCTTCATCTAAAGGTTGTCCAGATGAATTGTAACATTGGGTGTATGTCTTCTTGGTTCTTTTGCTAAAGTCACGTAGAAGGGAAATAAATAATATTTTTTTTACAAAATACAATTCTCACGACGTTTCGGCCACAACGCGAGCAGCCGTCCTCAGGTGAAGAACAGGGCTGTCGGAAAGACAGCCCTCCTCAGGTGCGTTGTGGGCGAAACGTGAGAATTGTATTTTATTGTTTTTTTATTATTTCCCTTCTACGTGACTTTACCGAAAGAACCAAGAAGATGAATCCCTGCAGTCACGAAAGCTTTAAATCGAAAAAAAATTCGGTTTATGCTTTCAAAAAACCATACGAGTGATGTAAAAAAAAACTTAGAATCAGTCCCACGTAATGTTTCTTTTCTAGTTAAAGTCTATTGAAGTTCAAATGCATACAAGCACCAATTCAACACAAGACAAGTTCCCATCTTAACGTATACAGGAGTGAGCTGTGCAAAAATGAGATTCTGTGTTGCACAGTTTGCTTCTAAGAATACTGCTGTGTAAAGATTAAATAAGGAATAAAAACTACTGGAGCATTAACGTTACCTTGGTGTCTCTTTAGTCAAAGCCATAACATGGAACACATCGTCCAGCATTGCTCATTCGCTGGCGGCGTCTTGGACGTTCGCAACTTTGCTCCCATAGCCCTTCAACTGGTTCGGCGACCTCATCAACAAAACACGTTATTAATCGCCTTGCCGTACAAAAGATGAACTGAAGATTCGCATGAAATGGGCATTGGTCTTGACGTGAAATGCACCTGGCAACACGATAATTGTAGGAAACTGGAAAGCAAACGATGCAATTCCCGCTTTTCTGCTGAATGTTTTTGTAAGCTGGGGCGCAATTCCAATATATCGCAAATGTTTACATTCAGCAGAACTATCTTTACATTAAACACAGCGCTAAAGTGGCTATGGTATTCACGTTAAAGAGTAAATCTACCGGAGTCAAATGTCGAATTTTAGAGTTAACGGTTCCACAACGTGGTACTAACGTGCCCCCACTGTTAACCATCGCAGAGTTACACAATTTAATTGGCCTTGCAGTGAAGGTGAGCCGATTAGATTTGCATCGGGGATTTGAACTCAATAGCTCAGGGTGAGTAAGGTCGAACAGCATGCAGGGCCACAAGCCTGCTAATGTTAAAGGAACATGGCCGGCCTTTATCATAATTTGAACTTAAGCTATTTAATGTTTAGAAATTTACCAGGCCCACTGAGCTTTAATACCGCTCTCAGACGCGACGTGGCCACAAATTATAGCTCGGCGAAATGACATCACGTGGAACTTCATAGCAGCCAAATACTCAAAGCGCATGTTGATTCTAAATGTGGAGGGGAAAACCGGAGGACTTGGAGAAAAATCCACACGACCACGGGGAGAGAGACACGCACATTCCAAATACACCGGCTTGTTAAATGACGCACAGTATTCGCTTGCTCTAGAAGAGAGTACGACTTGGAGGTGCGAGGAACCACAAACAAGTGGGAAGGCAGCAGAAATGACCGGAGTTTCATGTTTGGCACCACTGAGATCTCCAGTCCAGATCTCCCAAAAATCGAAAGAGCAACGGTGAGACGAGGAACAGTGAGAGTGCCAATCTCCGTACACAAGACTGAGGTCTTTCCTACGATGTTCGCAAACTCCGTCCAGGCAACCATCACAAAGAAGAAGATCCAGAAAGGCAATGGCCATAGCATGATAAACCTCACTCTCCAGAAATGCCGTGAGTTCAGGAGGAAGCCATTGTTAGAGCGGAATAATATTCTGAAAGTATTTGGAGTGTGCTTCAAATGCTGTGCTTCTACAAACCACCTTGTAAGGAATTGCAAGGCAGATATGAAGTGCGAGGAATGTGTCAGCGACAAACACGCAACTGCTCTGCAGACATTTGACTCCAAACCCAGTGGCACTAAGGCTTCCGATCCCGAAGCAGAGCACGGCGGGGAGCAAGGTGAGACCGCCGCATCAACTTTGTCAGTCACAACCAAATGCACAGACGTCTGTGTAGGAGGCTTCAAAGCAGAATCTTACTCAAAGATATGCCTCGTCCGAGTGTATCCCAAAGTACATAGTAAAAGGGCAGTAAGGATTTCGCCATAATGGACGATCAGAGCAACAAGTCTTTGGCAAGGTCATACACGTTCAGAACATGCTCATAACTGATGGAGACAGTGGGAAGAAGAGTGAGTGGCCTCATGGTAGAAACCATGGATGGCAACATGAAGCTAGCCCTTCCTACGGTGATAGAGTGCAATGAGATACCATACGACAGGAGTGAGATTCCCATGCCCGAAGTCGCACGTCATCACCCACACCTGAAGCCCATAGCAGAGTTCATCCCACCATTGGATCACGGGGCACAGATTTTAATTCTGCTTGGCAGGGACATGCTCTTATCGGTCCATTCGCTCTTTCTCTCCCCCGGCCGCCGCGGGGTGGATTTCCACACAGCTCTCTCATTGACATGCTAATTTCTCTCCCCTGGCCACTTCGGGGTGGATTTCCACACAACTCTCTCTAAAATTGTCTTGCTGGGTTCTTCTCTCCCCCGGCCGCTTCAGGGTGGATTTCCACACAGCTCTCTCATTGACATGCTAATTTCTCTCCCCTGGCCACTTCGGGGTGCATTTCCACACAACTCTCTCTAAAATTGTCTTGCTGGGTTCTTCTCTCCCCCGGCCGCTTCAGGGTGGATTTCCACACAGCTCTCTCATTGACATGCTAATTTCTCTGCTCCAGCAGACCCACCTCTCTCTCTGCCTCCCCCCCACCTCTCTCTCTATTTAAGGCCATGACACAGAGGCATTGGGTCTCTGTGTGTCTATGTTGTGTGTCTCTCTCTGTGTGTCTCTGTGTTGTCTCTCTGCTTGTGTGTCTGTCTGTGTGTCTCCGTGTCTGTGTTTTGTTTCTCTCTCAAATTTAGTTCTACCTGATGACGATTGCTTGTGTTGCAATAGAAACGTTGTATTCTATTATTTAATTTATTTTCTTTCTACGTGACTTTACCAAAAGAACCAAAGAGTGACTACTTTTCTCTCGCAAAGATATGGACAAATAAGTTAACCCATTGAAGTTTCATAATAATTCAGTAAAGTTTGTTGCATGTTTGTTTATGCGATAGGAAAATAAATGGTGGTATATCCTAGATATCAGATGGGGAGTTTTCTGTCCCACTGCAGATACGGGGGTGTGTTTACACAGGAACTTCCTGATATGATGGTGTTGTGTTTGGTCACGTGACCAGGAAGTTACGAGTTAAGGGTCTCGAAGCCACGAGGCCAGGCATGGGTGTCAGCAGAGGTCGCAAACGGGTTTTGATTCCTTACCTGTACCTGTACCCGGCCGCACCAGGGTCGCAAACGGGTACCCGATACCCGTACCCTACCCGATACCCGGCTACCCGTACCCGACCGGGTATCGGGTAGGGTACGGGTACCCGATTGCGACCTCTGGGATGAAGCCATGTTGCAGGCGTGGGTGGGTTGCTTTTAGGAACTTGAATTGTGAGAAGAGACAAGACGTTGGGAAATAAGTGGCAAACGGTTACTCACCAGTGAGTCACGACCTACCCGTACCCGTACCCGGCCGCACCAGGGTCGCAAACGGGTACCCGTACCCGGCCGGGTATGTCATCGAGGCGGCGGGGTACTTCAGGGGGACCCCGGGACGAGGGCGAGGTCGCCGTGGGGAGAGTGATGTGGTGGCCGTAGGGGGAGTGAGAGAGAGAGGGGAACGAGAGCCTTCGTCGAAGACATCCCAGCCGCCGCCGAAGAAGGGCTAAAGATGTCGAGGTCTCACCTCGTCGCCGGGCGGTGATGGGTGAGCCCCCGCCCGGGGCAGACGAGGGGGTAGACATAAGGGGAGCCGTACCGGGGCGTAGATAGCTGAGGGATGTCCGCGTAAAGGACAGAGTTCTGACGTGCGTAAGCATCGAGTGTAGAGAATGTAACCAGAATGTATATGAGAGTGTGTAACAGTTGTGAATAAATGGCAAGCAGCCCTATCGTCTCTGTCTGGCTCTACAAGTCTCCTGGGTGTCAAGAGTTAGTACACAACACAAGTATTAACAGATGCTGCATTTTGTACTGTTTTTCCATCAGTTTTACCTCGTTGTATTCATTAAATACACGGAAGTCGGATGTTCACCCTGGCTCTGAAGGTTTATTGAACGCGAGGTTAACTACTCGGATAGTGGTGCAACGCAGCGCACAGCGAGGCCGAGACTGGTTGGCTGGTTTGCTGAATCTTAAATTGTAGTCGTTGCTCTGCATCGACATAAGTAGCCGTACGAAAGAATAAGTTGTTTTAAAAAAAATGTGCTCAGTCAAACACTGGATCGTACACAATCGTCATTTCTTCTATGCAGTTGACTTTTTTTACCGTTCTGGTTCGACCACAGAAGATGCTTCCCACGCGGGTGTTTAAAAGTATTTGGCTGTTATACATTTCCACGTGATAAGCCACTTTGTATAAATGTCAATTGTGGACAGGTCGCTTCTGAGAAAGAGCTATACAGGTCAGTGGGCCTTAGGGGCCATCCATAAATGACGTCACGCGATTTTGGATGATTATTGCCCCCCCCCCCCCTTCGTCACACGGCGTCACAAAAAGTCAGACCCCCCTCAAATGTGACGTCACAAAGCTCTGCCCCCCCCCCCCCAAAATAAAACGTGCTTCTGTTGCGGCCACTGGCCCCCGAGGTCTCTCCCTGCTGGGCGCCGACTGCAGGGGTCCCGCCGTTTTCCGACCCCTCGCTTGTATGTGAACCACTGCTGCCGCCGCTGGGCTCATCGCTCGCGGGGTAAAGGCTGTCGCCCGACGGCTCCCCTCCCTGGGTCGCACCCCCGCGAGTTCGCGAGAGAGGCATGGCTCGTCGCCGGCTCCCGGACGCCTGTAAACACTGCGTTGCCTCTCCACCAATCAAACGCGATGCCTCCCTTCACACAGCCCCGTGCAGCAATCACACGCTCAGAACGGGGGATCAGGGGTCGGAGGGCGAATGACGTTGCTCGCACATGCGCGGCCGCCACGAGCGGGTGATAAAAGGGTCTGTACCCGATTGAGCTAATTTGATAGGCTCTAAGCGGTTTTGTTTTCTCTAGCCTCAATCCCAATACTCTCTTTCCTCTTACTCACGGTTAGATGCACACGGCGCTCCGGTGGTTTCGTCCTCGCTGCTCACCTCGACGCGTCACACGGACGTTCGAGTGGCCGAGCTGGAGACCGTCCTGAGGGCTGACTTTTGGAGCAAGAGAGGGCTCTACCTGTCTGCGCCCCCCTTTTATCGTTAACCTACATCAAAGAAAGCCGACCCGAGGGCCTTCTCGGCCAATCAGGTCGCCGCGCCTGTTCAGCCGCATTCCCGGTTTCCCTAACAATGGGTCCGCCGCTGACTGCGGCGCCGGCGGTGGTCCACGGGCGCCTTTGCTATGCTAATCAGCCGCGGTTTCCGTAACAAAGGGCTCGCCGTGGGCTGCTGCGCGGCGGCGGTCCTCGAGCATACCCGCTATGCCAATCAGCCGCCCACCCTGGCTTCTCCCTTCGTTCGTGGCTGTGGACCCCTGCCTTGCCGATACGTGTGTGTGGGGGGTGCATTTCAACCGTGGTGGCTGGACAGCCCCCGCCGTGACCATGCATTCTCAACCCAGGTCACAGCGCCGCGGTGCGAATTAGCATCGGGGGAGATCGCCCAATTCCCTGGCCGCAGGAAACCGTGAAGATTATCCCTATGAGGGCTTTTGGGTGAAAACCTGTTGGCCAGGTGACCTCCCCTCGGAGCTCTATGGGGGGGAAATTCATGAGGGTGTGTTTATGTGGGGGGCGGTGAGGGGGAAGCGGGGTCGGCCCCGTCACTTGGTGGTGGCGAGGTCGCTGCACTCTGATGTTGTAGGAGAAAACATTTATGAAAAAGTCTATTTAATTAAGTAGAACGTGTCATCTATATTTATTTAGAGTTGCGCATTTTGATGTGACGTCACATTTCTCAACCCCCCCCCCCCCCCGTCGTCACACATCGTCACAAATGTCTGACCCCCCCCTCCCCCTAGGTGCGTGACATCATTTATGGACGGCCCTTACCTAGTAAAATACAAAACAATATTAGTTTCATACCCTTTGGGTCTTTCGGTAGAGTCATGTAGATAGAAAAATAATTCCAAAGCGTATTATTTCCTGCAGGCACGAAAGCTTTAAATCAATATTAGTTTCGTTTTTGTTTAGCTCCGCTTCGTTCTATTTCCCGTGCATTTTTTGGAGCGTCAGATCTGTCCAACCTCCGATGTTATCCATTCCTCTTGTTCATTTTCAGGTGCTGCAGATTCTCTCAATTGCCATGTAGTCCCCTGCCTAAACCTACGTTTCTTTAACGTCCAAATAACGTTCCACAATCGATGTGTTTGGTTCCTCTATAAGTTACATTTTTAAGTGTGCCCTCCACCGCTCCGTGTTTACTTGAAGTTCACACCATGCTATAACTCTTTAATGTCATGGCCCATGTTGCAGAATTATCTGGACCACAGGGCAATGACGTCTCTGAAATCAAACGAAGTAAATAGAGTTATCTCAAAGAGTGCGCCTATTAAGATGTGCCCGGCAGCTACGCAGTCCCCTACATTAGCAGCAGCACGAGGAGCATGAGTGAGTGGCAGCAATAATAGCAGCAGCAGCAACATCGGTAGGAGCAACAGCAGATGCAACAGTAGCAGCAACGGAAGGACTAGCAGCAGTAACAGCAGTAGCATCAGCACTAACAAGAGCTTGAGTACAAACAGTAGCAGTAACAGCATCACCAGTAGCAGCAGCAGCAGTAACAGCACAAGTAGCAGTAGTAGCAGCAGCAGTAACAACAGGAGCAGCAGTAAGATCAACAGCAGCAACACCATCATCAGCAGCAGTACCAGTAGTAGCAACAGAAGAAGTAGACGCAACAGGAGCAACAAGATCAGTAGCAGCACCAGCAGTAGCAACAGTATCAGCAACAGCAGTTACAACAAACGCAATAGGTGCAGAAGCAGGAGCAGCAACAGCAGTAGAAGTAACAGCAGTAGTAGCATCAACAGCAGTAAGAGTAGCATCAGGAGCAGCAGCAGCAGTAACACTAGCACCAGCAGTAGCATCAACAGTAGTAACAGCAGCAGTAGTAGCAGGAGCATCAGCAGTAACAGTAGCAGTAACAGCAGTAACAGCAGCATCAGCAGTAACACCAGCAGCAGCAGTAACAGCAGCAGTAACAGCAGCAGCAGTAACACCAGCAGCAGTAACAGCAGCAGTAACAGCAGCATCAGCAGTAACACCAGCAGCAGCAGTAACAGCAGCAGCAGTAACAGCAGCATCAGCAGCAGTAAAAGCAGCAGTTAACAGCAGCAGCATGAGAAGCAGTAACAGTCGCAGCAGCAGCATGAGCAGCAGCAGCTGCAGGAGCATGAGCAGCAGCAGCTGCAGGAGCATGAGCAGCAGCAGCATGAGCAGCAGCAGCAGCAGCATGAGCAGCAGCAGCTGCAGGAGCATGAGCAGCAGCAGCAGTTGCAGCAGCAGCAGTAGCAGCATGAGCAGCAGCAGCTGCAGGAGCATGACCAGCAGCAGCATGAGCAGCAGCAGCAGCATGAGCAGTTGCAGCAGCAGCGCGAGCTGTGAGCTGCAGCAGCAGCATCACGAGCTGCAGGTGCCGAGGTCAACTCGCTGCCGTCTGCAAGTGTCGCCTGGTGGTGTCGTTGTTTTCCGTCCGCGTTCTCGCGCCAAAACTTCCTGACTGGTGCAAGGGGGTGGGTACAGCGAGAAGCCGTGGGGCTCGCGATTCCCATCATCGTCGTCATCGTCGTCGTTACAAGCGTTCTAATAATTATCATCTCCATCATCACCACAACCACCACCACCACCATGAGCGCATGGCCCGAGCTGCCGAACTAAAACTTCATTCTCAGGAGCTGCGGTGCTGCGTTGTGTTGCATCATCGCCGTCGTCGTTTATTTCCTTGGAATTAAAATAGCGATCGTAGTCGTCGTCGTCGTTATTATTTATATCTCAACGTGTGCAAGCCTCTCAAGGGCTGCTTCAAAGGTGAGTGTCGCCTTTGCATCGTCAGCCGCGCTCCATCCGCTGCGTCGTCATCCCTCTCGCGATCCTCCAATGTGCTCATCATCACGACACCACGCGCGGTCATCGTCCACCCACAGCACTTGCACACTACACGGACGGCGTTCCCTGCCGTGGCTTCTCCTCCTCATCCTACTCGTAGCGATGGAAGCTTTATCCACCATCCCCGTGGGGTCATTGAGGGTCACTGACCTCGTGAGGTCATTGGGGGTCATGGACTCCGTGGGGTCATTGGAGGTCATGGACCCCGTGGGGTCATTGACCCCCGTGGGGTCATTGGGGGTCACTGACCTCGTGAGGTCATTGGGGGGCATTGACCCCGTGGCGTCATTGACCCCGTGGGGTCATTACCGTGAGTTTACAGGCACTAGAGTAATTTCTTTTTAAGCACGCGAAGAGGATTATTTATGGGATCCGTCGTGTCTTCGACCGTTTGAAAGAGCTATTTGTAGGCGATATTTACAATGATCAATAATGTCCATAACTTTGTCAAGTCCGCTTGTCGCATGCAATCTGCGTGGGTCGTTGGGTTTATTTTGACCATACTTCACCACGCTGGTCATGGGAAGCATGCAAATAATGTTATAGACACAGACACAGCGTGTTAGCTGTCATAAGTGTACAACCCACGTGCTGGATACACAAACAAAACCATTCAACAAATTTCGTCCATAATACCGTGGCCATGAAAGGAAAACAATATATGATAGGCGACGTTTCGAGCAATGACCCTTCATGCCACGTTAATACATCGACCAGAGACGTAGAGTCGATATGTATGTTGAACTTCTTTCGCACCGTACGTAGCCAAGCGTAAAGACAATTAAACTAATCACACACAAAAAACTGTTCTAAAGAAATGAGTTTTCGTTTTAAATTTAAAAATGCGTAGCTCCCGTAGCTTCCGAAGGAAAAGAGCTTCCACCATAGCCGAATGTCATTCTTGTTTGTGTACCTGGAGGCGCAGTGCGTGCGCTAACCCATTCACACACGCACACACTCCCAGGTAAACCAGTTGGGTCACAACACAATACAAGAAAATGAAACTCCCCAATGAGGAAATGCATTCGTCTGTTGGGTTCATCATCAGCAGCAACAGCGGCCACGGCCGATCCACTGCTGGATGAAGTTCTCCCCAAAGTCGTCATTGTCTCTCACGGTCCTAGCTACAATGGAACGATAATATAATCGATGTCATGGAAACTATTTGCCAGTATCAAAGTATGAAAAATAAGAATAGGTTTTAACCTTTCTGGCAATACAACAAATGTTCAAACACCTTTTCAAAGGAATCAAGTCTGCATTAGCCACGCGTACCTGTGGTGAACATGCAAATAGACATGCTCTGATAATGATGTATGCATTGTCTTGAACATCATGGGACCTCCTTTGCCAGTATCAAACATATGAGAATAGGTTTTCTTTCCCATTTTCTCTGGTTTTGCAGTAGACGGCCGTCTCAGGTTCCTTAGAAAAAAACATGGCAATGTTGGCATGTTTTAATCTGATGTAGTCCCCTGCCTAAACCTACGTTTCTTTAACGGCCAAATAACGTTCCTCAATCGATGTGTTTGGTTCCTCTTTAAGTTAAACTTTTAAATGTGCCCTCCACCGCTCCGTGTTTACTTGAAGTTCACACCATGCTGTAACTCTTTAATTTTATGGCCCCTGTTGCAGAATTATCTGGACCACAGGGCAATGACGTCTCTGAGATCAAGCTAAGTAAATAGAGTTATCTCAAAGACCGTTGGAGGACAGTAGTTAACATAACAAGCATCTTTGTTCCACCTCAAGCGCATGGGATTTATTTTGGATTTGTGAGGGCCGGGCTACCCTCACCAATTTTCACACTCGACGCTGATTAGGGCCATAGTTTATGTTGTCAAATTAGAGACTTCTATGGTTTTATTTTTATGCAATTATAGTGTTTTAAACCATGTGAAGATGTGTTTTTACGTTTCTGTTATCATCTCCAGCTACTGCTGGACAAATGATTCCCCATGTCGTGTCGGTCCTGCGTTGTATAATAATCCACAAGAGCTGCTTTCATCGCTCTATCTCTACCGTGGATGTATCTCTCGTCTAGGGGGGCACATTCACTCCTCTTTACTGCTCATCATTATTCTTGACCGCTATATTCACTTTCGGTAATGGGGGTTGCTTGACAATGCTTCACCACGCCGGTCAGTCAGTTAAGGGGCTGCTCAGGAAGCGTTCAAATGTCACTGCGTCACTGATGTCAGTCATGGCCATGAATCAAACTCGGGTCACTGCATTCAGAGTGGAGTGTGCTAACCACTACGCTACCACCACCAACAACAACCACTAAGTGGCGGTGACCTCAATACGGTGCTTGTGCTATGCTCCGTTCACTTTGAGGCCACGTGCAGTGTCGAAGGCCCACTGGCAGGAGGTCATGAAACAGACCCAGGTGCCATGGGTTGACTGAGATGATTGTCAGATGCACCAACTGTGCTCCCCACTGTGCTACCTCTCTGCATTTTCGCCACCCGGCGCTCCGCTTGTTGTTGTGAGCATCGCTTATCTGCCCTTCGTTGTTGCTGGAGTGCGACTGCCTCCAACCCCCCAGTAGCGTCCTTCACGAACCTCCTCCACAGAGGCCGATATTGACACTGCTGGTACCAGTCATCGGCAAGTCCAATCAGCTCCACATCCTTCACTCCCCATCTCTGCCCCCAAATGACATACAGCCTTCATTAAAATGTAGCAGCGTGTTGGGTAACAAAGGGTTACTTGACGGGATCTCAGAATAAATTTTGTGATATCCCATTCTGCTGGCCATTCTCTATCAACACTCCTTTGTGGAATTCCCTGGGCGGATTCTGGGCTTTGTCTTGAGCACAACTGCATGCACGTAAAGTCTCAAGGTTTGTCACCCTTAAGATTCACGGTTTTTCACAATGTCGATTGTCTCACGACCGTGCAATGGCTTCTCACCTTTCGTTGGTGTTTACCAGGTGTAAATAATATATGATGTCCTATTCATTGCAATGTACTGGCAGCTGCTTACAGTTCCTTACAGTCAGTGCCTTATCTTTACACACAGCCAGTAATAAAAAAAACAGCGGGGAAGTAACAAATATCTAAGGTTTTTATAAATAATAATCTGTATTTATGAAGTGCCTTTTATACAACAAAGGTACAAGGCCCCTTTACACAAATTAGGGTAAAACAAAGCACGAGCAAAGACAAATGTAAAAACACTCATATCATAAAAATTAATAAAAAGGATATGTAAATAAAACTGCAAAATAACTGGTGAATAAAATCAGACGGCTAAATGATTGAAAGCGGTCTAATCCTTGATTTAACAAGGGCCACTGAGCGCAAGAGCTCCACAATCGCAGAGCTCATAGTCAACACACACAAATAAAACACATTTTTGTCTAAGCGGATGCAGAACATTTGCCACGTGTTCTTGGTTCTTTTGGTAAAATCACGTAGAAGGGAAATAATAAAATAATAAAAATTTTACATAATAAAATACAATTCTCACGACGTTTCGGCCACAACGCAACAGCCGTCCTCAGGTGAAGAACAGGGCTGTCGGAAAGGATTAACACCTATGATGTAATAGCAATTTAATTGGTGGGGGGGGGATACATTGCAGTAACAGTGCGTGAATTAGAAAATGATAGTGAATCCATGATGACGGAAATTGCAACATAACTCGGAAAACGAGTCCAATGTAAATTGACATTTTAAAAATGAATAGCACTTTCCAAAGGGTCAGATTTCAGCGCAATATAAGCTGTCACCAACCAAACTTGTTTCCGCTGAGGCCACTTGCCATTTCCAAACAAGACGGGTAGACACTGTTTTTACATTCAGTCGTAGGCGCAGAGGTAAAGGCAAGCGGTAAAGATGCAGCACTGCAATGAATTATTGCCACTGCTGGTAAAAGTGCCTCTATACCGAGAGTTCAGTTCAGTTTATTTTGAAATAACCTGTGAGCCAAGAAGCTCTAAAATTGGGTTTCATCAACAGGAACAACACCGCCACTTCTCTGAAAGTTACCGTATCTCGGCCTCGCCGTGCGCTGCGTTGCACCGCTAGTCGAGTAGATAACCATGTGTTCAATAAACCCTCGGAGCCAGGATGACCGTCCAACTCCGATCGTCATTTATTGATTGTAACAGGTAAAACTGGTGAGAAAACACAGATACAGCATCTGTTATAATTCGGAAACACCCACACAATGAACACCACAGCATCAGAACATTGTCTCAGATAACAATAGATCCTGGAAGGACCAGGCCCCCACATTACCCCTGAATAACTAGACAAAGGCACAAGCTGGTGCGTTGCATACAGTCACATAGTGTATTCATCCCACTGCACCCCAAATGTACAGCATTACACTTAACACTAAACTGTGGATGAGATACTTCGTCATCACTCTCAGGATCGCAACATAGGCACAAGTCTGACTCGACCTACTAAATTACAAGTAACATCCACAATAAGGAAAGTCACAGGCTTCATTACTAACTAGGCCTCGTATTTACTACAACAACTTAACGGCACCATAAAGGCATTTACATTGCTATAACGGTCATTCCAACATTACAACAGCATTTCCAATATTATAGGAATATAAACAACTTACAGATAATGCTTCTTAAGCTCCCACAATGGACAAGTGCGGCTGTGGTCTCACTGAGATGCGATGCGTGCCGCCATCTTGACTTATCTGTGTAATGGCTGACGCCTGCGTGGTACAGTGGAAATCTAACATCGTCACTTCCTGGTCACGTGACCAACATTAGCATAAAAAAACAGGAACTTCCTGTGAACGCATGCTCCACATCTGCCGTGAGGCAAGACACTCCCCGTCTGGTATCTAGGAGATACCACCATTTATTTCCTATCTCATAAACAAGTGTATAACAACTTCAACGGGTCGACTTATTTGTCCATATCTTTGCGAGAGAGAAGTAGTACTATCTCGACTATGGGCCTGATGAAAGTTCTTGCGACACCTTGCTTCCCAATCATAACCTCGACCTTTCGAACTTTTCCATCGGCACTTGGAATCGACTTGAGGATGCGGCCCATTGGCCACTCATTCCGTTTGGCTTGGTTGTCCTTCAGTAGGACGAGGTCGCCTTCTTAGATGTCTGGTCTATTAGACTGCCACTTGTTGCGCACTTGGAGTGTCGTAAGGTACTCGTTTTTCCAGCGACGCCAGAACGTGTTCGCGAAGCTCTGCACTTGTCTCCATTGACGTCTGTAGAGGTCTGCAGTGCTGGCCTCCTCGGTAGGTGCTGTGAGCACATCTGTCTTCTGGGTAAGAAGTGTAGCAGGAGTCAAGATGAATGGTGACTCCGGGTCGGTTGAGACGGGGATCAGGGGTCTTGAGTTAATTATGGCTGAGACCTCGGCCATGAGAGTGGTCAAGACCTCGTGAGAGAGCCGTGTGGACCCGACATCACATAGCATGGAGTCGAGAATGCGTCGAGCAATCCCGATCATGCGTTCCCATGCTCCACCCATGTGCGAAGAGTGGGGAGGATTGAAGATCCATGTGCAGCCTTGGTCACCAAGGTATTTCCTGACAGAATAATCTTCGACATTCTCCGTATTGATCTTAAGCTCTTTACATGCTCCTATGAAATTGGTTCCACAATCAGAACGGAGTTGCTTGGCTGGCCCTCTGATGGCGAAGAACCTCCGGAGTGCATTTATAAAGCTCGAAGAGTCCATGGACTCGATGACTTCGATGTGCACTGCTCGTGTACTCATACAGGTGAACAGCACTGCCCAACGTTTGCTGTTCGCGAGCCCTCCTCTGGTGCGGCGGGAGATGACTGTCCACGGTCCGAACACGTCAATCCCTACAGAGGTGAAGGGAGGTTCCACACTGAGTCGATCGGCTGGGAGGTCTGCCATTTTCTGTTCTTCCTGTTTTCCACGTAGCTTGCGACACCGGATACACTTGTGGATTGTGCTGGCGATGCACCTCTTTGCTCCAACGATCCACAGCCCTGCAGATCGGATTGCTCCTTCTGTGAAGTGCCGACCTTGGTGCTTGACCTTCTCGTGGTAGTGGCGCACGAGTAAGATTGCGATGTGGCTCTGGCTTGGGATTATGGGGGGGTTTCGTTCATTCTCATCTAATTTTGCATTCCCTAGCCGACCACCGATCCTGAGCAAGTCGTCTTTGTCCATCCCGGGGTTTAGCTTCCTGAGGGTGCTGACCCTAGGAAGGTCTTCTCCCTTGTTGATGGCCTTGATCTCACTTGCATAAGCTGCCTGTTGCACACAGCGGAAGATTGATTTCCTTGCTCTGGAAAGCTCGTCTTCAGTGCGTGGCACTGTGCAGTGATGCCATCCATTGCAGCTACCAGTGGTGCCTCTCATTGGGCGATGGAAGCAGTCTGCAATATGCGTTAAATGTGCTATCGCTCGCACGAGCGTCGTCCATTTCGAGAAATGTTCAAAATGGTGTGGACTCAGTGGACTTCTTGGTCGCACATTTGTTACGAAAGTTGTCACTAGAGGACGAATCTCCTTGTCGGACTCGGGCTCTAAGAGTCCAAAGGTCTCCTTGGTAGTACATGGGCCAACGTCACGTCGTAACAGGAACGCTGGACCCGTCAGCCAGATGGTTTGATTCAGCAGAGATGCAGGGACGGACCTAGTTGCGAGATCTGCTGGATTCTGGTCAGTTGGAACGTAATTCCATTGCTCCGGCTGCGTCGATCTCCTGATGCGTTCCACCCGGTTGCTGATGTAGGTGTAGAACCTTCTGGTTTGGTTGTTTATGTAGACTAGTACGACCTTACTGTCCGTGTAGAACTTGACCGCGTCCAGTTTGACGTCAAATTCGTCTAAGATCAGTTCCGCCACCTCTGTAGCAAGAATGGCTCCACACAGCTCGAGCCTTGAGATGGTATGTTCCGGTTGTGGGGCCTTGCCGTGGAACTCTTTCCAGAATTCCCACTCGGACGATAGCTTCGAGTCGAGGAACGGAGAGGCCACGGTCACAGCGACCACCGCCACGACCACCAGCAGAGCGACGAGCAGCGGCTTCACCTTAGTCTTCTTCCCGTCAGTCAGGACTGGCTTGGAGAAACGTGGAGGAACAAACTCCAACGAAGACGGTGGATGCACAAGCGAAGTCATGGTGGTTTCTTCGTAAGTCTGCACGGTACAGCCTTGACTTCTCTCGCCGAGTTCCTCTTTCAGCGTGAAGTGGTTGGGGCACGGTTTGAAGAGCGACGTGCGTCCATTCGTGAGCACACTCGTTCTGAATGTGCTAATGTGGTCTGGTTTGTGGGTCCCATCGAGACAAACGTCACCCACGATGACCCATCCTAGATCGAGTCTCTGGGCGTAGGGAGCGTCGTGAGGTCCATTGCGTTGGTTACGAACCTTGTGGACTCTCAGCATGTCCCTGCCGAGCAGAAGTAAAATCTGTGCCGCGTGATCCAATGGCGGGATGAACTCTGCTATGGGTTTCAGGTGTGGGTGGTGACGTGCAACTTCGGGCGTGGGAATCTCACTCCTATCGTCCGGTATCTCGTTGCACTCTGTCACCGTAGGAAGGGCTAGCTTCATGGTGCTATCTATGGTTTCCACCATGAGGCCGCTCGCTCTTCTTCCCGCTGTCTCCATCAGTCCTGAGCATGTTCTGAGCGTTTTTGGAAAGGAATTCCCACCTACACTTAGCTGATCAAAGAACTCTGACCTTGCCAAAGACCTGTTGCTTTGTTCGTCCATTATGGCGTACATCCTTACTGCCCTTTCAGGATGTCCTTTGGGATAGACTCGGACGAGGCATATCTTTGAGCAAGATCTTCCTTTGAAGCCTTCT
Organism: Lampetra planeri; assembly: GCF_965212315.1. Classification (NCBI taxonomy): domain Eukaryota; kingdom Metazoa; phylum Chordata; class Hyperoartia; order Petromyzontiformes; family Petromyzontidae; genus Lampetra; species Lampetra planeri. The sequence goes on along the minus strand of NC_136124.1, from coordinate 11,496,649 downwards.
CCACAGACTTCTGTGCATTTGGTTGTGATTGACGAAGTGAGTGCGGCGGTCTCGCCTTGCTCCCCGCCGTGCTCTGCTTCGGGATCGGAAGCCTTAGTGCTACTGGGTTTCGAGTAAAATGTGTGCAGAGCAGTTGCGTGTTTGTCGCTGCCACATTCCTCGCACTTGATATCTGCCTTGCAATTCCTTGCAAGGTGGTTTGTAGAAGTACAGCATTTGAAGCACACTCCACATTCTTTCAGCATGTTCTTCCGCTCTTCCAATGGCTTCCTCCTGAACTCACGGCATTTCTGGAGGGAGTGAGGTTTATCATGAAATGGGCATTGCTCCTCTGGATCCTCTATCTTTTTCTTTGTGGTGGTTGCCTGGACGGAGTTTGCGAATGTCGCAGGAGAGACCTCAGTCTTGTGTACGCAAATTGGCACTCTCGCTGTTCCTCGTTTCGCCGTTGTCCTTTCCATTTTTGGGAGATCTGGACTGGAAATCTCCGTGGTGCCAAACATGAAACTCGGGTCATTTCTAGTCTTAGCCAGGTTGCGGATAAACTTTGAGAAAAAAGAGAATGGGGGGAATGCAACCTGATGCTCTGACTTGTATCTTGAACCCGCTGTTCTCCATTTTTCCTGCACGTCAAATGGCAATTTCTCTACAATGGGGTTCATGCCATGGTAGGTATTCAAGAAAATTAGACCTGGTAAGTAGGGATCAGCCTGGGCTGATTCAAGCTCCATCAAAAGATCTCCAAGCTCCCGTAACCTTTTATTGTCTCGACCAGAGATTTTTGGAAAGTTCTGCAACTTCTTGAAGAGAGCCTTCTCAATGGTTTCTGGGCTACCATAGCACTCCTCGAGCCTCTCCCACACCGCATGCAGGCTTGAGGCGGGGTCGTCAATGTTTGCTGACCGGATCCTCTTTGCGTGCTCTGCAGATTCATTTCCTAACCATTTCACCAACAGGTCGAGTTCTTCACTTGCAGAGATGTCTGCATTTCGGATTGCATTCCTGAAGGTAGATCTCCAGGCTCGATAGTTCTCAGAGTGGTCATCAAACTTAACGAGTCCTGTGTTGATTAGTTCGCGGTGAGCCAGGTACCTAGCAAAGTCTCCTAGTCCTGCTGATCCAGGGTGTGTCCATACTGGCACTTGTGAGGCGGCATTATTGGCTGTATTGCCTAGCATGCCGTCATTTGCAATGGCGTTGGACTGTGGGCCCAAAGGGTTTCGATCACGTTGGTTGGATCCCCTTATGTGACTGTCTGGAATGTGGGTCTGACTTGGTGCATCCACGTCTGACCCCATATGCGCGACGCTGAGTCGGCGACTAACTCTCAGGGCAGGATATGCATTTCCACCATTCCCGTAGTCAGCATTCATGTTCATTCGGTGTGGAGATGGCGAAGCCTGAACGTCCACCATTTGTTCAGTATGGTTTGGTGGAGGAGCATTGATACATTGTTCAGACCAGTCCAAAATATTTTTTTCTGGTGAGTTGATCACGGTCCTTGACAGGTATCTGCGTGCCAAACTCACTCCAATTATCTTCCTTATCCAGGTTGGCTGCTGCTTCGAGCACCTCTGCCTGGGCCCTTGCAGCAGCTGCTTCCCTTTTGAGTTGTAGGGTGCTTAACTTAGCATCCAGCTCAATTTTCTTCCATGTGGCAGTAGCCACTAATATACCCTCTTGCTCTTCAAGCTCTGCTTTCTTCCGTGCGGCAGTAGCCACTAATATACGCTTTTGCTCTTCAAGCTCTGCTTTCTTCCGTGCGGCAGTGGCTGCTAATGTACTCTCTTCTTCTTGTATGCGAGCCTTTTCAATTAGCATGGCTTCCTCTTCAGCCATGTAGGCAATACGGGCGTTTGCTGCTTCTGCTGCTGCGCGTGCCTGAGCTGCTGCCATACTAGTAGATGATGTCTTTGAGTGTGCTGAGGCTTTAGATCTTGTGGTGGACCTGGATGAGACGGAGTGCTGAGATCCGGTCTCTCTTAAGCCATCCACACGGTCCATTGCATCTTGTATCACTGCCTGCACATTATCATCGAGCAGTTCGAGGAAGTGCTCTTGCGTGCGCACTCCCTCAATGCCCTCATCTGTTTTCATCTTCGTCAGGAGGGATATGTATTTATTTGCCAGGAGCTTGTAGCTTGAGCTGCTCACCTTCACTCGCTGGATGGCCCGCTGAATTGAGACCACTGTGTCTGAGGCGTTTGAAGCTTCAGATAAATCTGCTTCGACCCGGTCCCATGCCCGTTGTATCCTGGCATCCAGGTCCTGTTTCTCAGTCTCATAGCTTTCCAAGGCCCGTTGCGTCAACCTGACCTCCCTCTGGGGCCTTGAACTCCCTTGGTCCTCTTGAGGCAGGATGGGAGATCCTGGATTGCTTGGTTCACCTTCTTCAGCATCTCTCCCTGCTGAACTGTGGCTTTCCATGCTGCGATGTTTGCAGCACGATTTTAATGTAGACTCGTTGCAGAGCTCCTTGCTTGTTGCAGGCTGACTGCAGGGCTGGCTGCAGAGCTGGCTGCAGAGTTGACTGCAGGGCTGGCTGCAGAGCTGGCTGCAGGGCTGGCTGCAGAGCTGGCTGCAGGGCTGGCTGCAGAGCTGGCTGCAGGGCTGGCTGCAGGGCTGGCTGCAGGGCTGGCTGCAGGGCTGGCTGCAGGGCTGGCTGCAGAGCTGGCTGCAGGGTTGGCTGCAGAGCTGGCTGCAGAGTTGACTGCAGGGCTGGCTGCAGGGCTGGCTGCAGAGCTGGCTGCAGAGTTGACTGCAGAGTTGACTGCAGGGCTGGCTGCAGGGCTGGCTGCAGAGCTGGCTGCAGAGTTGACTGCAGAGCTGGCTGCAGGGCTGGCTGCAGAGCTGGCTGCAGAGCTGGCTGCAGGACTTCTTGGGAGCTTTAAGAAGTGTATCTTTTTACTATCTCGGCCTCACCGTGCGCTGTGTTGCACCGCTAGTCGAGTAGATAACCATGTGTTCAATAAACCCTCGGAGCCAGGATGACCGTCGATCGTCATTTATTGATTGTAACAGGTAAAACTGGTGAGAAAACACAGATACAGCATCTGTTATAATTCGGAAACACCCACACAATGAACACCACAGCATCAGAACATTGTCTCAGATAACAATAGATCCTGGAAGGACCAGGCCCCCACATTACCCCTGAACAACTAGACAAAGGCACAAGCTGGTGCGTTGCATAGTCACATAGTGTATTCATCCCACTGCACCCCAAATGTACAGCATTACACTTAACACTAAACTGTGGATGAGATACTTCGTCATCACTCTCAGGATCGCAACATAGGCACAAGTCTGACTCGACCTACTAAATCACAAGTAACATCCACAATAAGGAAAGTCACAGGCTTCGTTACTAACTAGGCCTCGTATTTACTACAACAACTTAACGGCACCATAAAGGCATTTACATTGCTATAACGGTCATTCCAACATTACAACAGCATTTCCAATATTATAGGAATATAAACAACTTACAGATAATGCTTCTTAAGCTCCCACAATGGACAAGTGCGGCTGTGGTCTCACTGAGATGCGATGCGTGCCGCCATCTTGACTTATCTGTGTAATGGCTGACGCCTGCGTGGTACAGTGGAAATCTAACATCGTCACTTCCTGGTCACGTGACCAACATTAGCATAAAAAACAGGAACTTCCTGTGAACGCACGCTCCACATCTGCCGTGAGGCAAGACATACCAAAAGACCCAAAGAATATACAAATTATCTTTAAAAAATGTTTTATAGATGATCATCAAATACCACGTTGTATCTAGAAAAAAATACTAATTTACATCTGCCTCGAGAGGGTATCTTGATTGCTCTTCCACGCTGACCAAATGTCTTGGAAGAGCTGAGAGTACCCACGCTTTACCCTACCACACATGACCTGCCTGCAATTATGCAAATTTAAATTGACGGCCTTCGTAGTTACGGATTAGCAGTTACATGAATGTCTCTGCGAACTCTATTGGTGGGTCAACAAAAACACTTTTTATTTTACCAGGTAAGCCCCACTGAGCTGTCTGCAGTGGCCGACTGGTACTGTAAATCAGCCCAAGCATTTGTAAAAACACCGCCCAAAATTCGGGCCTGAGAGTAGCTAGGTTTGCAATATGACGACGTGTTCGGATGATTTTGCCGTGAGATCTCATTGGACCTATTTGGGGCTGGGTCCAAAAAAACAAATGGGCTGGTGAGGAAGGATCTTTGGGGATGCCGAATATGGGAACTTCATTGAAACTGAAAGCGTAAATAAGCAATGAAGCGTACACAATAGAGTTAAAATGTGTTTTTACTCTGATCACATTTGCAATTTCCTCACACAGACTGGCCTACAAGCTCTTAGAATGGACCGGCCCACCAGGCATTTGTCCGCACTGCCCTATGGTAATGCAGTGGCGTAACCAAGTCATTTCACGGCTGCACCTTCACCTGTATCCCTGTTTACACACAGGTCCCTCCCGACGGGTGATGGCCACCCAAGCTCTGATCCGCAGACAGAAGCCGAAGCTGAAAGTCTGGCTGTCGCGTAACCCAAGCTTCCTGCTGGATGCGCTCGACAGCAAGGAGATTATCTCACGCGACTTCTACCACTCGGCGAATGACATCCAGAATCGCGGCGAGAGGGCTGGCTACATTGTGGACTTCGTCATCGATACGGGTCTGGCGCACAAGCTTTTGGAGGTGCTCAATGACGTCAAAGACGAGTACCCGCAGCTGCTCACGTGGCCGCCACTCTGTAAGTGATGGGCTCGAGTCCCGGGTGTAACTGTGATTTTCCTAGAGATGTTCACATATCCGCCTATGCATCAGTCACCGTGTGACGTGGTATTGTAATACAGTGATAAGTACAAGTCTTTGTTACTCCAATACTGCATGAAGGCTTCTACACGCCATTGTCAGTCTATGGGGTGGTTTCACCGTTCATTACCTCCCTTTGTAAGTCACCATGGATTAGTGACCGTAAATGCACGTAACTTCGTGTTGTATGCAATGTACATTAAAATCAATAGGTCAACAGGAGTAAGCACAAAGAGGCAGGCCTACATAAGAAGGGGTGGGCCTTGAAAGGAAAGGCATGGAGCTGAAAGAGAAAGAGTAGACCAAGGTTTAATCAGATCAGGTGGGGTATAAAGAGTTGTGGGGCAAGGCATAAAGAGGAAAGAGACAGAGCCTAAACAGGAAGGACAGGTTCCTAAGGCGGGATAGGGCCTACAGAGGTTGTTGATTTGAGGTCATAAACACATAAAATCAATTACATGTGTAGTGTAATAGCACCGGCTGGTGGACAGCAGTGGCAACTGTGGTGGACAGACAGTGCACACGCCAGTGAGGGGTTGTTGGCAGAGCGGAGGAACTGGGGCAAGGGTCATGGAGGACCCCATCTGGAGGCCCTTTGAACCTGCTAGTGGGTTCAAGAAGGGAGGCGCAGTAGCATGACAGGAGCCGAGAGCGGGAGCTCGAGGCTGCCGGTGCTGAGAGTGGACTTGTCTCGTCGTTGCTGTTGTCTCATCACTGTCGTTGCTGCCATCTCCGCTAGATATTGCGCTATGAAAGATAGTAGTTGGGTATTTCAGTCAGTGCCGTCAGTGTCAAACGGCTAGTGTTGTGTACAGACTAGGCTAAGCTACTGTGGAGAGTGTGTGGACGAGACCGTGGACGTTGCATTTAATAAAGAAGGTGCCTCCTATAAACTCTGTCTCAGAATTGTTGACACTACACATGCACCAGCCAGCAAACCATGAGTGCCAAAGATGCGACCACAGGCCAAACTAGTGTGCATTAAATGTAATGCCAGGCAATTACCCGAATACACGTTTGGCCAATATCCTTCATCTGCACCTTCTTCAAACAGATGTAGTGAATGCTCCTATTGCGGCGGTGACCCTTAAGGAACAGGCAGGATTTTAGCAAAATTAAAATGTTTTTTTCTCTCTTCAGGCTTCTGCTCGCCGACCATCAACCGCAACTCGGTGAACCCGTGGCTAGAATGCAACGCGGACGGGAGGACGTTGACGGCCACCGAGCTGCACCAGGGCTACCCTGATCACAGCGATCGCTTCGCCGAGTGGAAGGTGGCTCTGTGCTCCGAGAACTTTTCATCGGGCCGCCACTACTGGGAGGTGTGCGTGAAGCAGGCAGAGATTTTCCGCGTGGGCATCGCGTACGCCATCATATCGCGAAGGGGCTCGCAATGTGAGACCTGGCTGGGCCAGAACAGAGCATCGTGGTGTTTGTGCCGGAGGCCCAATGGTTATTTCGTGGCGCACGATGGCATTGAGACCCCGCTGAACATTTCGCAGCTGGAGAAGGACAAGATCGGGGTGCTTGTGGACGTGGACCAGGGCTTGTTATATTTTTACGACGGTAATACCGAGAGTGTGTTGTACATGTTCCGCATCGGCCACTCTGCGGGCAGCGTGCACGCCGCGTTCATGATTGGCCAAGGTTCGATCACGATCGTCGCGTAGCAGGGAGCACTTCCAGAGTGGCCACTGTGAGTTGTGCATCGCATTCACTTTCCGATACTACCATATTCCCAAGATGATAAGACCCTCCGGAAAGTAAGACGTAACCCCAAAGTTGTACTTGGTGTCAAGATTAGAAGACGTACAGCGACTTATTCTTTGAAATGTGCATCTTTATCTTTACGCTGCAGAACTCTGTGTAATTGCGGGCTACTAAAACTCAAGATTCGAACCCATGATCACGGCGGTGCTGGCGCAGTGTTTTGACCCCTGAGACACTCGATCACGACAATTAACGCTTGTGAAACGGTCAGCCAAAGTCGTCACACTTGTTACGACATCCTCTTCGTGCTTATTGACTGCCCAGCGTTAGTGTCAATAAGTGCGCGTGGTAACATCAGCTGAATATAGTGGGCTATGGAGAGTTTAAATTAAACTGGCGCCGGTGATGTATGAATATATGAATGTAATGTGGACTATCAGGTTTATTTTATTAACACAGGTGGCTGGGATTACCACGAAATGTGGGTTATAAATGAATGGTGTCCTGGGAAAAAAAAGATTTTCCACAAAATGTGTTTGTCCAGTAAATAGATTTTTGTTGAGGGAAAGCTTTCCATTAAGTGGATGAAAAAGGTAAATGGCTAACTTAATTGTGCGGCCATCTGTGGGAGATTATACAGTAAAACTAATCGCCATCATCATAATGCACAAACATCTTCAGAAGGTGATCCCGAGATAAAGACAACTTGGTGTAAAAATATCAATATTACATAGGCATAGCGTACATGCATACACAGCAAACAGATGGCCTCCGCAACAAATAGGCACTCTTAAGACAATACAAGTGACACAGAGCAAATCAACATAGCCCACACACAGCCGCATACACTGCCTGCGTGTGCGCACGCACACACTGCACGCACACACAGCATACAGCCATAGAGCCCACACAGCACACACAGACCCAGTAAACACAGAACGTTGGTCCAAGTTCTGACCACATGCCCAACGTTGGCATGTCGACGTTGAGCTTTATAATGTCACGGGGTGACCAATAAGGTCTGCATTGGTCTGATAAGGTAGGCACTGATAAGGGGTTGATTCGCGCTCATGGCCAACACCAGTAATGATTTTCTAGACTGGTCCTGGGCCTCCCCTAGGTCGACTCAGCCTCAAATGAGTACAAAGGCGGCCGGCGTGGTGCTGGCCACCTACCCGCTCGTGTGCCGTAGGTGCTACTCGCTAACAGCACTTGCCTCTACAGTCTGCTAAGGCTATACGGGGAACTATTTGGCGTAGTGTGACTGACATCGGCCCTGGTGCAAGTGAATGCAGGTGTGGAGTGATGTGCGATTAATTGCACGGATGATCTTTTACCTGACTCAATGTACTAGACGGGACTGGTAGGGATTGAAGTTTGACTCCTCCACTCACGGTGCATCAAGGGGTGGGGCGGGAGGAGGGAGCTGCTCTTCGTCTGATGTTACTAATGTGAGATTAACTAGAACACTGCCTTTCGTAGCAGATAAGTGATTGTACTATGAAGAAGGGCCGTTGCCCGAACCGTCCCCTATTATGTTTCCTTTTAAAGCAGCTATTGACTAACTTTTTTTTATTTGTGCTTATGAACCACTGCCTTTACACAGCATCACCAACTTATTTGTTTTATTGTGAGATAGGTGGTCATAGTCCGATGTTAAGGTCGGGATCGTGGTGATTCGCGTTGGGAAATGTGTTTATGTTCGATGGCGCTCAGATTGCTGCGGTTCGTGTTACAATTTATTCATATCAATCTCACTTTTATTTCTCGCGTTTCGCCTCTCCTTCAACTCCACTGGCTTCCCGTTTACAACAACGCTCTCGTTTTAAATACCTGACGGTCGTCTTTAAATATATCTCCATGGCCTTGCCCGACCTCATCTTTCCACTCATCCCCTTCCATGTCCCCTCCACTCGTACTCTTCATTCCCAATTTTCTCTGCCTCTCTCTGTCCCACCTTTTCCCCTGTGCCCAATCCCGTGTTCGGTCCTTCTCCCTCATTGCACCGCTCCACTGGAATACATTTCTCTTGTACATGAAACAGTCCCCCTCCTTAACCTCCTTCCATTCCGCTCTTCTCTCTTGCCCATTTTCTTCCTTTTCCCTCCACTCGCCCCTCCACGCCTTCACGTCCATTCACGACCCTTTTGTGATCCCTAAGTACCCCTCTATCGCTGTCACTCATTCCTCAATCTTTTTACGCTCCTGCCATCTAAATAATTACATTATGTTACCGTTTTGTCAAGGGTCTTGAGTGAAGGCGCTCTATAAATATAATATAGATTAGATATTCGTTGCGGCGGTTGTAATCCCACTCGTATGTGCTGTTATGTGGACTTTGCAGTTTTGAACAGAAATCCCAAGACTTCGTGAATCGGTTGTAAAATAAACTTTTTTTTATTGTTTCATAGCTCCGTCTCACTGAGTTATTTTTGCAATGTGGTCTCGTTGCTGGGCCGGATTGAGTTTTATGGGGGGCTGGCTCTCTTTGTATATTTGTATATTCAGTTCCTTCCTGAACTGTTTTACTACCACCCATGCCTGATGCAAAACACTAATTTATTTTTACCTTGTTTATTCCAGTTTTAGATGTGTCTATATGAAATACGAATCAATATGAAACGAATTTAATTTTGGCACATAGCCAGCATTAATACACAGTGATGTTTGTGTGTGTCTCAGGGGCCGTCCATAAATGACGTCACGCACCTAGGGGGGGGATCAGACATTTGTGACGATGTGTGACGATGGGGGAGAGGGGTTTGGGAAATGTGACGTCACATCAAAATGCGCAACTTTAAATAAATATAGACAACACGTTCTACTTAATTAAATAGACTTTTTAATACATGTTTTCTCCTACAACATCAGAGTGCAGCGCCACATTAAATACGCACTACAATGATAATAGTTTAAAGCGATTTGAAGCATGTTTTATATTTTGGGGGGGGGGGGGGGGGGCAGAGCTTTGTGACGTCATATTTGAGGGGGGGTCTGACTTTTTGTGACGCCGTGTGACGAAGGGGGGGGGGGTCAAAAATCGTCCAAAATCGCGTGACGTCATTTATGGACGGCCCCGAAGTACACAATTAGCTGTAGGCTTTACCACAGTCCTACAGAATTGCATTTCATTCATCCGTTTAATCCCAGACCCTCACAATTTGAGGGCCTGAGGACAGGAAAAACTGACGTAAATCCTACCAGGCAGTGATATGCTGGGGCACCGAAATCGCATAGCGCAAAACATCCAGAGTATGTGTGCGTGACCTCGCCATATCGCAAAGATCGCCATAGATGACGTCTTCACTCCGACTACAACAGCCAATCAGCTGCCAGGTACCGCATCCAGTCCCTGTGCAATATGGCCATCGTGATGTTCTGTACGCTTGAGCCTGGTTGTGGACGAGTTTAATGTGTACATTGTACGTGTAATTGAAGTTTTTTTTTAAAGTAAATGTTAGTGTGATTTTGCGTGCATTCATGTGTGCGAGTGTGTGAGTGAATGTATGATATTGTTTGTGTTAATCTGGGGCCGTCCATAAATGACGTCACGCACCTATGGGGGGGGGAGGTAAGACATTTGTGACGATGTGTGACGAGGGGGGGATGGGGGTAATTGAGAAATGTGACGTCACATCAAAATGCGCAACTTTAAAGAAATAGTAATTAAATAGAATTGTTATAACAACACTAATTTTTATAAATTTTCATTATTAACTATTTGATTATTTAAATTTACTAAGATCACCTTTTATTTATTCCATGAAGGAGAATTTTGCTTCTTCATGGAAGAATGGAGAAGCATACATTTTCTACACTTTTTGAATTATTGTTATTAAACATTTTGATTCTAATGATTCTACCAGGGCTTTTCATTCTGTGGAATGAATATGTGATTGTTATAATTGTACTCTCAATTTTTGCTTCGTTCTACTGCAAAGTTTAAAGTATTTTTTTATAGTTATAATTACTTTTAATATTTTATAATCATAAGAGAATTTCAATATAATATTACGAACATCTGCACTTTGTTAGACGTTGAATATTTTCAAGTGAATTTCATGCTAAATTTCAGATTTCCAACGCCTCCTTTTAATAAACGTTTTATTCTACAACATCAGAGTGCAGCGCCACATTAAATACGCACTACTATGACAATAGTTTAAAGTGATTTGAAGCATGTTTGAGGGGGGTCTGACTCTTCGTGACGCCGTGTGACGAGGGGGGGGGGGTAAGAAATCGGCCAAAATCACGTGACGTCATTTATGGACGGCCCCTTTTGTATGGTAATGTCTCTTTGTGCGTTTGTGTGTATACTCTTAGTTCTTTCGGTAAAGTCACGTAGGTAAAAAATGCAATTAAAATTAATAAAAATAAAACAATAAAAGTCACGACGTTTCGGAGGCAACACAAGTCTCCGTCATCAGGTGGGACCGTCACAGCCAGATTAGCTGCATCAAGTGAGGCAAGGATTCAAGATGCAAGCCCTTAAATACAAGTTGAGGGGGGAGGAGAGGGGGGGCTTATCAGAATGTGGTAGCCAATGAATGGAACGTATCGGGAGGGGGGGCTAAAAGAATGCACGAAGTGCTACGTAGGTGTCGGCGACGTGGACGTGTTTGTGCGCAAGTAACTATTGTTGCACATGCTAACGTATTGGACGAGGAAGGGGGGGGGCTAAAAGAGAGTACGGGGTGCAAGTGTACGTGGACATGTATATGTACAAGCACCTGTTGATACACATGATAGAAAAGAACGAAAATGCCCATGTTTATACCAGTGTTGGCTGACAATAAAGAGAGTACTGTTAAACACTGGGGATGTTAATACTCGGTAAAGTAAAGTAAAATAGTGCCTGTCAGATAAGATGGTCCAAAAATGTGTAATTCAATCTTTTTTGCATGGTTGATAACATCTTACCAATGATTACTAAGTTCGTACCCATCATCACGGTTGAAATTATGTCTGTGTTTGTATATCTGAATGGCTTCGTGTACAAACCTTTGATGGTAGCCAGAGGGTTTGCAGAGCACCTTAGTCTCGGAGAAAACAATCTCATGAGAGCCCACCGCGTTGTGGCAATGATCGGCAACGGCGGAAGACTCAATTTTGCCATGTTTCAAATCTGACTTGTGCTCGCGGACACGATCAGAGACATGACGTTTCGTTTCCCCAATGTAACAGTCACCACAGCTGCAACTCAGTTTATAGACTCCAGGGTATTGCAAGTCAGGGATGACATCCTTCACAGATGAAATTAGATCACGGATTTTATGTACTGTACTGAATCGGACATGGATCTTATGTTTGTTTAGAATTTTGGAGATCTTTTTGGTCACGCCTGCTATGTATGGTAACGTGACAGTTTTGATCGGAGTTTCAAGTGGCTGTTTCTGTATGGTGTGTATGTCTAGTGACATATGACGTCACTACTGTGTCGGGTCTGTACGAGCGTAGTGACATGACGTCACTACTGTGTTGGGTCTGTACCGGTACTGTAGGCGGGGTGTCACTGAGGTCGCGTCAGGCCGTGACACTCCGCGTGAACCCGACAGGACACGTGACCGGATGAATGGGGTTCGGGGCCCCAGGGGGGATCTTGGTGGTCACGTGGTAAGGGGCCCGAACCTTCTCGAAGGATCAGGAAGGGGCAGTGGCCGAGGGCGGGGCCAGGAGCCCCGGGGGGGGGAGCTTGGTGGTCACGTGGTAAGGGGCCCGGACCTTCTCGAAGGATCGCGAAGGGGGGCGTGGCCGAGGACGGGGCCAGCCACGTCACGGCGGTTATAAGCGGGGTGTGAACAGAGCGCGTGGCTGTTCAACCCCGGGATGAAGACGCCATCAGCTGTCCTCGAGTCTCCGATCTTCGTCCGTGACCAGGCAGCCCGTTAACCTGCCCTGGTCACGTTATGTAGTATTCCCCCGAGTGTTAGTGAGATCAGTAACGGTGGTCACCACCTTAAATATAGTGTTCAAGTTGTTTGTTACATTGTTAATAAATAGTGTTGCCTCCAAGTTGAGTAAGTGCCTTAATCGAATCCATTACATATGTATCTGTTGTGTGCCTCGTCGGCCATAATAGGCAGTGGCGGGCCGTGCACTTTACACCTCGGCCTTCGCCTTCAGTGCTATCCTCCCGCAATTAAACCGCCTTCGAATAACCTCACCATGACACACGGCTATATAATATTGTCATTCGATGTAACCACCCCATATTCACAGTCACAGTAACATTTATCGAGTGGAATAAAGTGATTTAACACGAGGCTCAACACCTATGAGAGTTACCATACACTAATTGCAGAGGTCATGAATACATGGTGACTGAAACCATCAAGGATGCACCACTATTACGCAGCATGACAGGATGCTGTATCACAAATCAACATCGCATAGCCCAAATCAATGTCATTACCAAAGAAACAAGAACAAACTGACAACAGTCACATTTACTCATACGACCACCAAGCAAGCAAAAATGCCGTAAAACACAACACAATAAGGATTCAACAGGCTTTCCCACAGAAAAAAAAATCTAAAGCACTACATCTAAAAATTTAAACGCCATGAAAAAAAGTTTAAATAAATCTTAGATGATGCTACATTACGTGCTAGTTAGTTTTACTTCAGTTAGCTAAGTGGCCCTCCGATTACGACACGCGAGAAATGCTAACAGAGGCGGCAAGGCCAGCTAGAAGGCTCCGGCGTGTCAAAGAACACGCCCAACACGGCAAACTCGACATCTGATTGGTTAAAGAATATGACAATCAACAACATCGTCCCCATTTGCTTCAACAGCAGAGGGGATTCACTCGACATCCTGAAGGCCTCAGGGTACATTTTTCACCCGGGAGAGGTGGAGACAGCACAGATGGAAAATCTGATTGAATAAAAGCTCGAATTTGTTAGCGGCACTGGAAGCAGCACAACTGAGGGAGAGAGTAGCAATGAAATTACATTAATAGACTGATGGGAACGAACTTTGTAAAATACATATAGCATTAATGAAAATATATTATCAAAATATATTTATCTGATTCTGACAATCTCTAGGGCAGCAGAGAAGGCCTTGCTGGTCCTGACGGCCCGCCTCTGATAATTATAAACAGGACCCTGCGGGGTGGGCTGGTAGGAACGAATAACCAAAGAATATAAACATAATGTATTATTACACTTGTTTAGCCAGGAAAGGCCCACTGAGTCGAAAGGTTTTTGTAGGGTCCTGGCAAGTGTTTGCAGTAGGGGGCGATGTTGCTACACCGAATCGGACGATACGAAGGGAGAGATTGAGGCCTAGTTCTAGGCTTTAGGCCTAGCTGTAGGCTTTAGGTCGCTGTGAGTTAATTTGTAATTTAAATGTTTTAATTATTTATGTAAAAGCTTGAAATTTAAATGTTTCTATTTAAAAGCATCAGGGAATGTAACATTGTGAAACATGAATTCCCTTTCACACACGCGGGGGCACGATACGAAGGGAGAGTTTGTGGCCTAGTTCTAGGCTTTAGGCCTAGCTGTAGGCTTTAGGTCGCTGTGAGTTAATGTTTAATTTAAATGTTTTTATTATTTATGTAAAAGCTTTCAATTTTAATGTTTATATTTTAAAACATCAGGGAATGTATCATTGTTAAACATTAACTCACTTTCATACACGCGGGGGTACGATACGAAGGGAGACTGTGAGGCCTAGTTCTAGGCTTTAGGCCTAGCTGTAGGCTTTAGGGCGCTGTGAGTTTTTTTATTTAATTTCAAAGTTTTAATTATTATTTCATTTCAAAGTTTTAATTAAAAGCTATCTCATGGAATTATAAGGGAATGTTACACTTGTTTAGCCAGGAAAGCCTCATTAATTTAAATGTTTTAATTAAAAGCTATCTGAGGGAATTATAAGGGAATGTTACACTTGTTTAGCCAGGAAAGCGTCACTGAGTGTAAAGGTTTTTGTAGGGTCATGCCAAGTGTTTGCAGTAGGGGGCGATGTTGCTACACGGACGGACGGACAAACGGACGGACGATATAATCTATTGGTGTCTGGTCCACTTCGTTCCTACCAGTATAATTATAATAGGTGCTCGCTAACAGTATGTTGTTTAAAAGGCCATGTGGGGGATATTTGTCGTTGTCTATTTGTGACTGCATCTTTGTGGAGGAGAGTATTTGCATGTGATTGTGCACGCGTGTTTTTGGTGTGTTGATACGTGTGGAACAGGTTTGCAGATTTTTCTGAGCATTTCTGAGGTCTTGGGGGGAGGGGAATCCCTCAGCCCAGAAAACATAATGGGGCAAAGTGAGGATGACCCTGCTGAGGTTGTGGTGCCTCACATATTGGAAGAAGTAGTCACCCCCTGCGAGTGGCTGGCTGAATTGCCATCTGTTGAGGAAATACAGAAGGCGATCCAGCGTCTGAGATAAGGAAAAGCACCGGGCAGAGATGCTCTCCCATACGAATTGCTGAGGGGAGGGTGGCGTTGGTGTGCAGACTGTCCTACATGACATCATAACAGTCTGGACCACTGGACGGGTTCTGCAGGATTGGAAGGATGCCCTGGTGGTCCCCCTCTAAGATGGGGGACCGGACAGACTGTAGAATCATCCGGGCATTTACACAATCCCCATGCGTAATTTCCTTACAGAATTGGAAATGCAACGAATCTTTGGCTACGCAATCTATAGAATTGCGTCGGTCTGGTACTCGCATACCTGTCAACCCATACGGGTTACCTGTATTGTTGTACAGGGAAATTGAGTTTTCAGCTCCATACGGCATACAGCCGTTTTCTGTTTATCCCTTGTGATGGGACTTTGTCGGATGAACGTTGAGATTTATAAGGCCCCGGGTTAACCAATAATGTCTGAATTGGACTGTAATAAAGTAGGCACTGATAAGGGGTTGACAGACATGTACTCGGTACCCTGGTCTTGTTTGCCATGGCGTTCTATATTTTATTACAAGGCTGTCCATTCACAAGAGCTATAGTACATTAGATTGCACTATATATAGCCGAAGTGACCGATCGGCATCAAATCAGTTTCAAAATAACGCACAGCACACATTACAATGACAGCATTCCTTTTATTATAAGCAATTTTATTTATTTTAAAAATAAAGGTGACTTTTTTTTACAAGCCAAAATTGTAAACTTCATCGACATGCAGTTATTACGTGAATTAACTTTGTTTTCACCCAAATCAAGCAGAATTTCATCAGAAGGTAGTCGCAGTGATAAGTAGAACCGGGTTTAAGATGGTCAACCCACAAAACAGAGTTTCCTTTTAACAACACGTTACATTGCACCGCCTTAATAACTAAGCAGTTGTATACTTGCGTACAGCTCATGTTTGGCAGATGCAAAATATGGCTCTCCGATGGTATATGCTTAGACCGCCATGGTTCTGGCATGAGCTCCCAACAAACAGGAAAATGTCAGAAAATTCAGTTCCTGAAGATCCCAGCACGTGGAGCGACATGTCAGACATCATTCCAGACAAGTCGGAGAGCTATAAAGCAAGCAAAACCGCAGAAAGCTTTGCAGCAGAAGGAAAACTCGAAGCACCCAGAGGTTTGGACTGTAAGTGGCAGGGAATGGGAGGAAATAAATGCAAAAGGTCACGTGTGCCGCTGTGGTTAAAGATGAACAATTGGAAGGTCGTGAGTTAAAAATCAAGACAGGGGTCGACTTGGCCCTTCATCCCTTGACGATCGATGAAATGAGTACCACTTGGGTGGGGAATTATGTGGTCGTCTCTTGAACGAATTTGTCCTGTACGCAGGAATGTGGGGGTTTATACCACTGGCTCGGGACCAGCAATGGTGATACCGCAATGCCTTATTCTCGGTTAAGTGTGGGAACATGATAACCGACTTAATGATCTGCTCATATATTCAGGTGCAAACAAACGATAGTTAAATTACAGCAGAAACCGCAATAATTTGCGATCCAACAATCTGTGAATCCCTGTAATATGGTCACGAACAGATTATTGAAGTGGGTGGGGCTAACGTCTGCAGAACAGAGCCGCAAGGAAATCGTGACGTATATTAGCTCCCCCAGGGGGTTGGGAGTGGGCCGCCCCCAAGTATGACATGGCTTGTGAAGGGGCTGGGGGAGCCTCGGTCGGTGTGCTACTCTACATTCCTGGGGCCGCCCACCGTCAAATCTGGAAACAAGCATCATTCGGTCAACTAAAATATAACAGATTTAAAACTGTTTTTGCATTGTCAAATATTACCAAACAATTAAAACACATAATTAATCCTGCATAAGAGGTAAACATGCACAGAGCATACGCTAAAGATGTATTCGCAATATAGGGCCAAGGTTATTGGTCTTAAAAGCAAAACACTTAAGAGTTCAGGAAAACAAGAATATAAAAAATAAACCCAGTCGGAAATGTTTGTGCTTTCTTAAAGCACAACAGGCATATCACGACACCTAAGGTGTATTCTACTCTGACTATAATGCACACCAGGTTTATGTTACAGCATTTTAAATGTACTGGATATTGCGTGCATCCTCCACACTAAGCGTGCACGATTAATAAACTACTGCACACCATATAACTCGGTTTTTACAAAAAATCTCTTATAAAATAGATATTTTGCTGTACATCAATATAAATAATGTTGCGGTCTCTTTGGGCATCACTGTAATCCAGTAAGGCCACAAAGCGGAGGGCACACAGCTTGTGGGATGTTTGGTACTGGGTCCCACCAGGGCAGTTTTGCCACCACGGGAACTTTCTACCCACGATGCCGTAATGGAAGTGGTATCTCTACCCAATCACTTCACATTATAAATCTTATAGTTATTGCAAGTTAAAGGCACTCCCCCTGCTCAAAAGGGAGTAAGGTGGTGCTTATTTCAACTACCAGAACTGAGCCAGTGGTGGAAATGTTGCTTTTTAAAAGCGGTTCCTATGTATCTCCAAAGGATGACTACTACCGACTGCCTTCCCACAAAGTGGTACCTATTTTTATCAAACCCATCAGGATGATTGGTTGAGTCGACCCACAACTAGGGAATTTAACTCGTAATAAATTTGATTGCGAGTCAAATTACTCTACCACAGCACTACCCGGCTGATTTAAAATGTCAACGCTACCACAACTCATCGACACGATGAGCACTCTTAAAATGTGGGACATCACAATAAATAGGCAATGAATGATAAACTTTCAGCAAGTTATACGTAATGCTAATGAGCTACTCTTGGTCAAATACAAGTTATGATGATGAGATGGTTGTATTTTTGTTGATCCATGAAGAGCACACACTTGGCACCACAATATCAACATAAAACTATGAACTGTTTAAAAACACCACTGGTGTAAAGTGCCGATGTGTGTGTTTGTATTCATATATACCGATTATAACAACCATGTTCACCACTAAAAAAACAACATCACATTTGATAAAAAAACACGAATTTACAGCCAGATGACCTTTACAGCCCGTGGGAGTTGCGCGCACACCATGCTTTGAATCGGACGCTAACAAAACCCCATGGTTCATTGCGTGAAAATCGGCATCTGAGCCTGGTTCGATTTGCCTGGGCTTACGCGGTAGAAGGGAGAGGGGGGAGAAAGCGCAGAGTGAACATCTGTTTCCCAACTTCACGAGTCTTCCATCACAACGCCCACCACCGCCATGGGGGGGTGGGGGGAGGTGTACAATGTCCGTGCTCAGAGTCGGAGAGCAGGCGAGCTTCCGCCATCACTCGCGGGAGGCTGCCCGGGTAGTCGCGAGACCATCAGTGGTCAGTCCGCGACGATGGTCACGATCGCCATGACGCCGATGCCACACAGGATGAACAGCAGCTGCCACAGGGAGTCCCTGCGGAGCATCGAAGGGGGTGGGGGGCAGGGGAGACCGTTGGAGGTGGTGATGCATGGGGAGGTAGAACAGCAGAAGTGAATGTCGCGAGGATGGTAAATTCCCAACACAAACTCAAAAAAGTCGAAGCGTCTCCCCTTGCTCAAGTGAGCATTGGAATGGTGCTCATCTCTACTTGTGGCCCAGAGCAAGTGGTGGAAATTCCAAATTCTAATGGCAGGGACCAGTTTACCAAGAGACTGTCTATTACTCTTTGGTGCTTTTGGTAAAGTCACGTAGATAGAGAAATAGCTAATGGATTACGACGTTTCAATAGCAAAACACAAGCCATCGTCTTCAGGTGAAACAATACAGCAGGCGGACTGCTGAGGCAGGAGGAAATGTAGCGAGAGAGCTACTGCAACCAGAGGTTATATAGGTTTGTGGTGGGTACAACCCAAGGGTAAGTGGTCGGGGCTAGGGATGGAATTTGCAAGTAAATGTAAGGCGAGCAAATGTAAGGCTAGTAAACGTAAGCTAATAAAATTTACAGACGGAACAAGGTGATCGAGAGAAAAAAGATATCAAGGTCGACTCAGCCTCAAATGAATACCTGGTACAGTGTGTAAACATGAGCATTGGAGAGACAAAGGCGGCGGGGCACGTGTGGTGCTGGCCTCCCACCCCCCCCTGGTGTGCTGTGCCGGCCTTACAAGGTCCTCGCTAACAACACTTGCCCCAAAATTCTGTTGAGGTCTATCAGGAGTACCTTTGTGCTCTTCCTATGGATGGACAGGCAGTGTGTCACAGTGTGTGCATCACGGTGTGCGTGGGTGGCATCAGTGCACGCACCACGGGTTTTTTTCCTGCAGCAACTCCGGCATGACCCCGACGAGGGCGATGTAGAGGAAGCCGCCCGCTGTGAACGGGAGGATCCAGGCGGTGCTGTCTCCTGTGCAGGCGACATGGGGATGCCACTCGCTGTGAGTGTAACATAGCGACGGGTGCACGGTGACCTCGAAGGTCAATGACAAGAGGTCACCACACATTGCAATCGTTTCCTTTTTTTAAATCCCACAGCTGTTGCAAAGTGTAAAGGGGAGAGACAGAAGAATGAGATTATAGGGGAGAGGTAGGGGTGTGCACAGAGGGGAGTAGAGCGAGGTGAGCGGGGATTGGTAGGAGAGTGCGTGGGGGAAAGTAGCCACAATAAGACAACCACGACTTGCCCCATTTACAAAGACAAACCCACACATGCACAACCGACCTGCTCCCTGTGCGGACTGGGCAGTGAGTGTGAACACGGCTCCACAGATGCCCCCGAAAGCGGTGATGAGCTGCAGCTTGGCCGCCTGCCATCGGTCAAACCCGGCCCTCAGTAGAATGGCGAAGTCTCCGACCTTCACAGACATACAGTCGCCATAAACACAGTTACAACAACACGCATCCAGTTGTTTTCCGTCGGTTGCATGCCCTGTTAACATTCACGTCAGACAAAATATCCCATGCCTGTAAACGGAAAATAGGATGGCGATCATATTAATTGATGTCCTTCAGCCATTGGTGAAAATCCATTGGACGTAGAAAAATCCACATCGCCATGATGTAGGAGATGCATTTCACAGGACAACCAATCTTGGTTGCCCAAAAAGGTGTACATATTTTTTTGACAGGATATTTCACAGACATCAGAAGTTTCTGATCTAAAACTATAAACTCTTTCTTATTTTGCCAGGTCAGGCCCACTGTGCTAAACAGCTCTTTTTCAGATGCGACCTGGCCACAAATGATAGCCCAATAAAGTGGCTTGTCATGTGGAAATTTATAGGACCAAAATACTCTAAACGCATTGTTTCTAAATGTGGAGGGTTAAACCAGAGGACCTGGAGAAAAATCCACGCGACCACGGGGAGAGAGACATGCAAACTCCAAACACACAGGTGTTAGGTGTCGGGCTCGAACCCACAACCTCCTGTATACCAGGCGAGGTAGTTAACATCTCGCCACTACAGCGCTATATAGATGAAAAGATTTACCTCATATTTGATTGGTATGTGTGGAACTGTTTCAACCTAACCGCTGCGGCCACTAGAGGCTCCACAACGACAGCAGATGAGCTTCCACCGTCACTCATGGAGGCTGCATGGGTCAACCGAGATGCTCGGTCAGTGCACAATAAATGGCAGAGGCTCTTTTGCCACCATGGAAAAAATTCAATAATTGCCTCTTGCATTGAACTTAGACCCTGAATGGTAAGAATATATTGAGTTGCGAGGTGAGGAGTGGGTGGAGGAGAGAATCATTGTGCTTGTGCACTAGTGTACTAGTGCACAAGCACAATTAACAATACAATTTGAACACATTCGTCATAAACACTTTGGCCTTAAAAGCGAATATATATATCATAGGTGACGTTTTGGAAACTGCACTCTACGCCATGGAAGGACCACGAAGCACGGTGGTCCATCCTGGTGAATCTCAACGGGTTCCGCAATCCACCAAAAAAGCTACGACCAACCATTACCCGATTGAACCCTGTAATATATACGGACATAAAGTACGCGCACGTGTGTATGTTGAACGCTTTCGCACCGTACGTAGCCAACCGTGCTCATTGGATACGGTCATAGCGCCACCTATTGGTAGACGTTATGAAAGCCCGTGGTAAACAGAAGTTACGTTGTTAACGAATTAATTCTTAGGGATTTTTATTTGCCGTTAAGCCATAACAAAAATTGGCGTCTGCTTATATTAGCGTTTTAAAAAAAAATCCTGAGATAGACAAAGAATAGTTTGCGATGCATCTGTGGATGGCGAGTCACTTGTTGGTCACCAATGGCGGAGCCAGGATTTTCAGGTAGGGGGGGCAACCCCTCCAGCAATGAAAAATGATAGAGGAGTTGTTAGTAAGTAACGACTTGTCCCTTGCTTTTTATTCGACGCGTGTGCGGCGATGGCACAGCCATCGATCGAGGGTCGAATTCGAATCGTGTGTGATCGGCATCGCGCTCGCTGAAGGTGTTTGCCTTCAGGGAAGTCGCGTACTGCATACGCAACTGCGCACAATTCTTTGAGTCACTTTTAACTGCTTTGCCGTTACTTATTGCCAATTATAGACTCAGATTATTGTCCTATCATCTCCTAGAGTCTCAGGCACATAATAATATGCTACACAGTGGCAGTGGGGGTCGCAAAATGCCAATTTATTAAACCCCAATGATCCCATCGAAGTTAGGGATTTCGATCAGATCATTGGGGGGGCACGTGCAACCCCACCCCCCCACTGGCTCCGCTAGTGTTGGCCACCACCATCTTAGTAGATATTGAATGACAGACTAAACCCTTCAATGACCAGAACGTTTTAATTCATAAACTCATTTGTATTAAAAGCCAATAAAAAATATATAAACGCTCATTATTAGATGACTTACCTCGTGTGGGATCTCATGCAGAAGAATTGCAAGAGTAGTAAGATATCCAACCTGGAGAGACAACCACAACGTAAATACCAACACATTCACCACACGTGTCATATTGGTGACAAGGCTGCTGTGCCACATTGACTGGTATTGCAGGTGTCTTGGGACCTAGTCAGGACATCCGTGTGGAATTTAATTTGTTGGTGAGATACATTAGAATCTACACAAAGAGACCAACGATGAAGTTGCAGCCAAAAAAAAAACACGCCCAAGAGTACATCCATCGCGAAGATGGAGTTAATGAAATGAACTCATGTGCAGCAGCTGGACAAATTGTTGCATTGCAAGACAGCGAGAGATGACAACCGCCTTGGGGGAGGCCTTCATCCAGCAGCGGATTGACCATGGTCGACGACAGTGGTTAAGAAGACAGGGTTGCGCAGGCAGGCATGTGCGGCACACACAGAGGGCCTCTGTGGGCAAAGCCACAGCAGCTAAAAGCTCTTTTCACTTCATTCATGTTAATAGTCAAATGAAAACATGTTTTAAGAGTCTGCACCGGTAGCAGTTAAACATTTTTTTCGCAACTTCATAATTAACGGAGATATATATATAAAACAGTCTGATATTTTAGGCAAACGTTGCCCTACAATATATATATTTTTTCGTAATTATTCTGAATGAATAGATTTTCTTTCGTAAGACGACAGCATGAAAAATGAAGGTAGCGAATTATCGTCATGCTTCTTGTCTAAGCGTTCCTGGGTTAGCGTTACGTGAACACTCAAATAGTCTGACTGAAAAGTCCTAGTTCTCATTGCACTTGATTCATAATCAGAATGGTTGGGGGTCAACTTCGCCTATACTTTCTCTGGGGAAGTAAAATGAGCACCACTTTCTGGCAAGTCAACAGTGATCATTCTATGGTTAAACCAGACCCCACAATAAGAATGTGGAATTTCCAACACTTGCCTCAGTCCACCTATGACCAAATCCCTCAGAATGTGCCCTATCTCTTCAGATATTGTAAGCTGAAGCAGGGTTAATCCCGAATAGTGCTCGGATGGACGACCACCATGCACACAACATCTTGCTAGCTGCTGCTGCTGCAAGGCTACGTTGTCAGCAGAAGGTAATGCAGCAAATCCACTGTGGCACTGTACTATACTATGTTATCGGCATCATCACCAACTCGCACCAATCAATGTGAAGTATGGTCCAATAACCCCGTTGACCTACTCAGTGTGGTGAGGCCCTCATCTGTCAGTTGATTAACCAAACGGCTGTGCATGCTTAGGGTCAAAGGAGAAGAGGGCCACTGCATTGCTCAGTTAATCTGGGAGAGACTTTGATTGAGCACGAGTGGAGTGTTGTGCAAATCCAAAAAATGCGAGTGGACTGGTCACACACTGTCCCTAGAGTTTCAAACATTGTGCTGCAGGGGACATGAGATTCTTACCTTGTGGCTCACCAGGAAGCTCCCTGCTACCGCCAGGCCATGTGTGAAGTTGTCGACGCAGTTCGCAAAGAGATTCAGGTAACCGCTAATCTGTAACCCAGACAGTGAAAAGGTAAAGCTGTAGCCCTTCAACTGCGTGCTCACGCGACTGCTGCTGGAAGGGCTCCGCTAGAGAAAGCTCTCGACAGCCCTTATATACAGGGACGAGTCTTACGAACATTCGACTTGCGAAGTTTCAGAGATACGAACAAACCTGTCTGTATGTCCAGTTGCCTGTTGGGACCGAGAGTCGTAAGTTCAACCACCACGCAATAGATGGCGGTAGTGGCATCTACATCTGCAGAACATGAATAACCAGTGGTATCTACATCTACAAGCGATTATAAAACTTTTAAAGCCATTTCCCATGTTTAGTGTACATGCCGTATAACATGTTTGGAATCGACAGGAGTAAAGTTGGACTTATGAAAAAATCGACTTACGAACAGACCTCTGGAACCTAACTCGTTTGTAAGTAGGAGGGTGTTTGGCATATTCTTCCATGCTGGCCAGACGTCTTTGAATAGGTGGGAGTACTCGCACTTTAGCCCAAGATACGTGGCCTGCCGATCGACTGACTGTGGTGTAACCATTAAAACTGCTGGGTGGACAGAAGTGGTGGACCATGTACGAAAGTTGCACCGTTGTTTCAACTTTCCCACTGAGATCGAATGGAACTGGCAACCTTGAGATTGCAAGTCCCGTGTGCTAACCCTTACACCATGGCAGCATACCTAAGCAACATAGTAAAGGAACCAAGAAAGTAAGCAAAAGTGGTTCATTTAAATTAAGATAATTACAGATAGGTCAGTACGATGATCGTTAATCATCATCCTGGTTAACAATGCATATTCATTACGCAACAATCATCCTTTATTCTCGAGGAAAGCCTGAGACAAAATACTAGGAAGGTCCTCCATTGGGTTGTTTGCCCAATTCCCTTACAAGGAGTGTGTTTCATTGAAGTGGATAGAAATTGAAAGTTAGCATGGATGGGTTCATGAACCCACTTTCAATACTGCTACCTCGTGACTGCATCTCAACCTCGTGTGTTTGTGAGTTTCACAGTGCATGACGAAATCTGGGATGATCCATCATAACCTGAATTACAAGCATATGCCACCAAATCTGGTAAAATATGCAACTTTTTAGAAACTGAAATTAAATCATCAACATTTTAGCCAGGTGGTGATGGCTATGCATGCCTTGTATCCATCACTGGAGGCGAGGGTTGGAGAATCGCACAAATGTTGCGAAACTCCCTTCTCCCATGTGTGGACGAAGTGTCATACCCTGGCTTGCCTGGAGAAGGCAAAAGAAGCAAAAATGTGGACTTCACCGGTTCCGTCTAAATGGGACAGTGTTTCCCCCCTTGCACGTGTGGGTTTTCTCATGGTGCTACAGTTTCCTCCCACATGTAAACACTCATTAATTGGCCAATAACACCTTCATATATAGAGGACTGTAGAGCTTGGGCAATCATTGACACTGGATACCATGTGGCTGCCTTCCCGTTTGTCTGTGGTTCCTCGTACCTCTTAGCCATTCTCTCTTCAATAGTGAGCGAATACTGTGCGTGTTACAAATTAAAATGATTGTTATTTTGAGCATATAAATCTCAATATAGTGCTCTAAACTCCAGTGGGAGGTCGCTAATTCTCCTGTTGCCCCCATCATCTGGAACCCGGGCCCCCAGCCGTCCGCTCTGTCGACTCCCTTCCCCGTTCAAATCCAAGCTCACCACCTACCTCTGCCTTTGTATGACTGCATCAATCAAATTTTGACCTAAAGCTTTCATGACTGCAGGAATTCATATTCTATGGGCCTTTCGGTTTAATCAACGTAGATAGAAGAAAAATAACAATAAAAAATAAAAATATCACGACGTTTCGATCGCAACACGAGCAATCGTCATCAGGTGAAAAAAATATAGCGGGAGAGCTGCTGAGGCAGAATGTTATAAAGCTTTGAGATGGGTGTAGCCCAAGGGTCATAAGCGAAGTGGGTGGGGCTAGAGATGAAATTTGCATGTAAATGTAAGATCGGAGAGCTGAGCTACCTCCACGACGACGAAGCTGTGGAAGTGGCCATTGCATTGTTAGAGATTAGCATGTCAATGTAAAAAAAGAACAAAACGAAAATCACCGCCACATCGAGGAAAACGAGCAACGGTGGCTGTGTTAGTGAGACATTTAGCCTGTTAATGTAAAGACATTTAACCTGGTATTGTAATTCAGAGAGTCGAAAATAACTGCTAATATCGGCAGGTAGGATGGAAACAATACAGCCAGTTATGACTTAAACTGGTTAATAACGTCCTTCCAGCGATTGCTCAGTTTGTACCCATCTTCTCGGTTGAAATTGTGTTTATATATCTGGATGGCTTCATGAACGAATCATTGCTGATAGCCAGTAGGTTTGCAGAGTACCTTCGTCTTGGAAAAATCAATTTCGTGTGTGCCCACAGCGTTACAAAAATGATCAGCCACGGCCGAGGAATTGGTCCTACCGTGTTTCAGATCTGCTTTATGTTCACGAACACGGTCTGAAACATGTCGCTTTGTTTCCCCAATGTAACTACTGCCGCAGACACAGCTTAGTTTGTAGAGACCGGGGTATTGCATGTCAGGGATCACATCCTTCACAGATAGGATCAGATCACAAATTGTATGTACTGTGTTGAATCGAACCTGGATCTTGTGTTTGCTCATGATTTTGGTAAGTAAAATGTGACTCAACATCTCAGCCTATTGGCTGAGATGTTGAGCAGACTTTTTGATAAGTAAAATGTGACATTAAATTTTCCAAATAGTTTTTTTTTGCGGTTTATAAACCTAACTAGAGAAGCAAGAATAAGTCTAAGACACACACGGATTCATGGACAAGGTCATACCTGCCAAAACATATACAAGTTACTGTTTAACAACCACCTTTAGCATCCACACACAAACTCCGTAAAGCAGTGTGCAAACAGATGGAAGGAATAACAAGTGAATAAAAGCCATCAAGAGTGACTGTAAAGTCTCTCCCTGGTTTAAAAAAAACACCTTCATGACGTCTATGACCAGATCAACCAGAATGTTGCCCAATCTCTTGAGATCTCAGAAGCCAAGCAGGCTTTTGGGCCTGGATGGTGCCGCAAAGTGCTTGTGAGGGCGAGCACCATGCATAAAGATAGGTGTCATGGACTGATGCAGTGTGAAGTACGCAACAACCCGCACAGCGTCAGGAAGACCTCCTCCAGCAATGGAGGGACAAAACGGCTGGACATGTACAATTGCCAATTTACATGACATTACGTTACAACTGCTTTTTGTGTTCAGTTTGTCGTCCTTCACCTGCACCTTCGATAAGCACGGTTGGCTACGTACGGTGCGAGAATAAGTTCAACCTACATATATAGATACATGAGATATACCGTAAAAAAAGGACATCTCAATTACGATTTGACACCCATGCTTTCCTGCACCTACACTTCAACGTTTCATCACTAACTTTTCCAGCTGCAATTCCTATCCTTTCTGTGGAGTCCTTCCACATTTCCTGGCTTAGATTTGTAACTGAAGACTCTGACCACCTCTTAACGCTGTTAAAACATTTGCTTCAAATGTACATGCTTGTAATGTCCTCACCGATATGGATTCAACCCCCAACAAAAAAAACATTTTAGAATTCGTAAACATTTTCATTGAGTGAGCGTGTAAATATGTGCATTTGTTTACTTATTAAAGGACAACAAAAATAGTGAGGCACTTTGCAATGAATCTGGTAAAAAAAATCAATATCAATAAACACGCCGCCTTGATGCGATCGAATATCATCATAACCGTGAATTATATCATCCTTCTTGGGCACATAAAGTGATTATCACTGTGGGTAAACAGACAACTGCCATGGGAATATGAACTTTTCATCAATGGCTCAAGGAAACCAATGGACATGAGCATCACCCGTTGCTCATTTGAGCGAGTGACATCTTGGCTTTGAAGCATGCGGTTTCTAAAAGACACATGAATGAAAAAAAAATAACACATGAATTAAATCCAAAACCACGATTTTTGTTTTACCAGGTAAGGCCCACTGAGCTAAATGGATTTTTTTCAGAAGCGACCTGGCCACAAATGATAGCTCGACAAAGTGGCTTATCACGTGTAAATGTAGATCAACCAGATATTCTAAACGCATGTTGATTCTAAATGTGGAGGGAAAAACAAAGAGGACCCGGAGAAAAATCCACGTGACTATGGGGAGGACATGCAAACTCCAAATATACAGACATCAGGGTCGGGATCAAACCCAAGACCTCCTGCATACTAGGCGAGGTAGGTAACATCTCGCCACTGTGGCGCCCCGTAAATAAATCTACACCAGGTATGGAAAACCTTTTCCTTAATCAGGACTGACTATAACTATTAAATACCTTTGGCGGGCCACACACACCTTCACGCGATACCATAACGTGAAAAATAACGAGGGTGTTGACCAAGTATAGAGAGGCCCTTGAAGCCACAGAAATTACTTGAGTACACTAAAGTTTAAAACACAGTATTGTTGACAGGTCGGACATATTTCCCTCTAAGCAACCCGATTAGTGTGGCTAAGATGCTTGAAGTGGCGGATAAATGTCGTTTAAAGGCCGTTTCGTAGTGGGAAATAATGGGCCGGGCCGTATGTTCACTATCCCTGATCTACACAAACAAACATCGTCACCTTGATGTGCTCAGATGTCGCCTTGCCGGTGGGTGACAGCTCCATTTTACTGGCACTCTTGCTTTGGCCATTGGAGATCGCCGATCCATTCCCGATGGTGCCGTTCCCTTCTCTTGAATCAACGCCATTCCCTTTTGAAGCGACGCCGTTCTGACAAAGGGAAAAAATAATGAAACACTTACATTTTTAAGAACCAAGGTCATTGCTTGCGATTGATCACCATCACACGTGGCAATGCATGCGAGTGTTCACTGTGTGCGACAGTCGAACTGCACTTTGTGCTGGTAAGTATACAGTCAATACGTGTCAATATATGGTGTGTATGTGTAGGTGTTTCCAGCATGCCTGTATAATATACGTGTATGCACAACTCAAATTATGTGTGTAAACTGTGTATGTGCTGCGTCCTGTATAATACATGTGTACATGGATCATGTGTGTATTCTATGGGTAAATAATGTGGATGGTAATGTGTATATGCATGGAGGAGCGGTGGTGCAGTGGTTAGCACACTTGCTCAGGACCAATAACAGTGGAGAATATTTGAACCATTCCTGCTCCTCCCCTAGGTCACTTCAGCCTTAAACTAGTACCTTAAATGAGTGCCTGGTGCGGTGTGTAAACATCAGGACTGGGAAGATACCGCGCCCGACAGCCGGGCGTGGTGTTTGCCACACACACACACCTCATGTTCTGTGCCAGTCTTGCCAATAGCAGTTTCCCCATGCATCTGTCAAAAAGGCTATACGGGGTATTTTTGTCTTTGTTGTACTGCACGTGCATAATGCCTGACTGAGGTACGTGTGTATGCATGCATATATGTACGCACGTTGCCTGAGTGCATGTTTGTTATGTGTGTAATCACCACATCTGTATGGTCAGTAAATGTATTGAATGTGTATGTAACTTGCCAGTGTATCATGTGCGGAAGGGTGCACGTGTGCCGGTGGATTCATAGCGTGTTTTTAGTGTAAATGGTCAGATGCTGTTGTGTATTACAATTATGTGGAATAAATGTAGTGTGAGCAACCATGAGGGAGCGAACATAGGGAGGGGCGAGCGAGTTGACAGCCGAGGATGACGTCATGTCACGGGAGGGCTGTGAGGGGTCGTTGCGGGGAGCCAGGGCAAGAATCGGCTGAAAGAGGGCTCTCCCTCCTGGAGATGGTCTTGGCGGGACTACAGTGGGAATCTTGTTTAATATATTTGGACGATGTCATCGTTTTCAGCCGCATGTTTGACGAACACTTGCAACGTCTTGAGTCGGTCTTCGTCAAAGTGCGTGCTGCTGGTCTGGAATTCAAAGCCCAAAAGTGCCATTTTCTGCAGCCATCGGTGAAGTATTTGGGTCATTCGTCCGTGCGTGGCCAACCCTCACATCTGTCGCAGAGGTTCGCAGTTTCATTGGCTTTGCCTCATATTACCGTCGCTTTGTGCGGGATTTTGCGACTATCGCGAAACCACTCTACACGTTGTCCGCTAAAGGCCAAACGTTTCATTGGGGTAAAGAGGAGGAGGCAGCGTTCGTCGCGCTTCGAGTGTCCCTGGCGGATGCGCCCCCCCCTGGGGTATCCCGACTTCTGCCTGCACTCTGTGCTTGACACCGATGCCAGCGACACGGGCATAGGGGCTGTACTTGCCCAGGTGGTTGATGGCGCTGAAAGGGCAGTCGCGTGTTGTCCCCCGCGGAACAACGTTACTGTGTGACCCATAGGGAGCTGCTTGCCATCGTGTTTTTCATCCAGGTGTATAGGTCCTACTTGTATGGCAGGCGGTGACCTCCTCGGCACAAACAAAATCCGGACCTCGCCCTATCACCCTCAAACCGACGGGATGGTTGAGCGGTTAAATTGTACCCTCACATCCATGCTGTGCCACCGGGTGAGCGCATCTCAGGCTGACTGGGACCTGTTTATTCCGGGTGCCCTTGTCGCGTACAGGTTGGCCCCTCACTCCTCAACGGGGTTTTCACCCTTTAATGTTATGTACGGAAGGGAGCCCGAACCTCCGATGCACGTGCAGATGGGCCTGGACCCGTCTAAAGAAGGATCCGTGGTGCCCGCTTCAATGAAGGTCACGCTCGACAGGCTGCGTGAAGCACGGGAAGCGGACGCGGACAATTCGGCTAGCCGACAAGCGGCTCACGAGCGCTCACAGAAGCATCAGGGTTCCGGGCTACCGTGGAAGAAGGGGGAAAAAGCAGGGCCCAGTTGAGGTCGTGGAGGTCTGCCGGCCACAGTGCGTGCGCACTGGATTTTTCATCCGTCTAGGTTAAAAAGATATGTATTGCCTTGTCCTGTAGATTCATCCCAAATTCCAGAGCGGCCGGTGCCTGATGCGTCCGACGAGCCGGGCCGCCCTGGCCGGGATGCTATGCAGTGTAAGCCGTCTGTCTGTCCACCCACAGAACCCCTCCGAGTAGCTCCCGAGGCGCCGCCTAATGCCCCGTTGGTGGTGAAGCCCACTCATGGACCGGATGCTGCCCGGGGGGAGCGGACCGGCAGCACATACGCCGTCCAGAGGCGCTCTTTTCCGCTGAGCACCTCCCTTTGGACCCGTTATCGTCGAACGCCAACCATCGCCAACGTGTGGTCGGCACCTTGTACTGAGTGATGAAGGCCTTCTTGCACTTGCCGTTCTGCCTTACACTTCCTTGTTGTTCCCCCGCAGACGGCCCTGCCTTCACACCTCCATTCACATTGTTATTGTTGATGTTGTTATGTTGTTGTTCCAATTGTTCTTGCTGATGGGTTTCTGGCTGTTTGCTGTCGACCCCGATGCAGGTTGGTTTCAGTATAGTTAACAGCCGGCACGGCTGAATTTTTGTTTATGGGGGGGGTGATGTAGAGGAGTAGTGTGAGCAACCATGAGGGAGCTAACAGAGGGAGGTGCGAGCGAGTTGACAGCCGAGGATGACGTCATGTCACGGGGGCTGTAAGGGGGTACCTTCGGGAACAAATGTGGGTCCCGAGCTAGGGGGAGGAGCCGCCAAAGGGGTACTTAAGGGGGACCCCGTGACAAAGGCGGGGTCGTTGTGGGGAGCCAGGGCAAGAATCGGCTGGAAGAGGGATCTCCCTCCTCGTCGCCGGGCGGTGTTGGATGAACCCCCGTCCCGGGCAGACGAGTGGGAGAGCCAAGGGATAGCTGGGAGCCGGGCCCCGAGTAATCAGTAAGAATCGGCTGAGAGAGAGAGGGTTCTCTCTCCTCGTCGCCGGGCGGTGTTGGATGAACCCCCGTTCTGGTCAGACAAGTGAGAGAGCCCCAAGGGATAGCCGAGGGTAGGACAATACAGAGTTTGGGCGTCCAGGGTACGGACCAAGAATAGAGAACACCTACCTCACGTGTGAGTTACAGTATTGTGTGAAACAGTGTTAATAAACGGCAACAGCCCTTATAGTAAATCCCGTCTCCGCGTGGTCGTACTGCACAACAAATGTACTGACGTCACACTACAGAATTAACGCACACGGTTTAACCAAAATATAACACTGTGGGTTATTCTTGGGTTAATTAACTACATGCCCTCTTTGCAGCTTCGATAACAAGACAGGTAGCATATATATGTTGATATAACAGCAACTTGTTTGTTGTTGATGACTATGTTCAAAGGTGCTGATTACAGCACTTAAGATTGCTCAATAAAGTATTGACAGTTAGGAAAAGTTGCATCAGCTGTTTGTTTGCAGAACATGAAGAGAATTTGAGCAGAATGCTGAATTCATAACGAGGACGGCTCATTTAGCCGAAAAATCCCTTCTGCATTTCTGGTTCCCCTACGGAAGGCGCGTTATGATACAAAGGTCTAGTCGTGCTGACTGGGCATGTGACAATAAATGAATTCATCAACTAAAATGACATGCTGACAAAGCTCACCACCGTCCCCCACCCCCCCGCCCCCCCATGCATGTTAGCCCGTTAACAACTCATAACACAATAGTGTGCAATATTAAAGCTGAAAGAGTATATGGTATTAAGGTGCACAGTAATTAAACAAAGTATTGCTTGATCTTGAGGTTGCTTGATCTCGAGGTAAAGTGGGAAATCGGTGCTATGAGGGACTTGGTTACTGAACGGGAACTAGTAACTCTTACTGTACAGTACTAAACTGGAATAGTCTGGCCCAGGCAGCGTTGCTTTGCGCGTTCTCAGGATTTTACGATTCTCCCATTTAAAAACAATGTTGAGTCATTCTCTCAAAACTCCCTTGGGGGTGGTCTGGGCCAGAGCACCAGCGCACAATGCCCGCCCCCTTTGCATCTTCACAGTGCTGATGTTTGCGCATGCACGTTAGGCCGAGTACACCACGGGGATGTCCTGCACGCGGGTCGAGATACCACGTGGCCACGTTATTTTGAGGATAAACCGTGTGTGTACTGTGGTGACGTCACCGCCACGCAGTGGCGGATGGCGGGTGTTGTTGTTGTACCGTGGTGGGCGGTTCATCTTCATTGACGTCAGGAAAAACCTTCTCCAACACCAGGAAAGTGAGCAGCCCCACTGTGACCCACAGCCCCGCACCTACGCACACAATGCACATGTGGGCACACAAAGCAAACACACACACAAAACAAAGATAAAGATCTCCCGTTATAGCCTTCTAGCACCTAAGAATGCCGGTGCACCACGCCCAGCTCTCCCCAGTGCTGATGTTTACACATCGCACCGGGTACTCATTTAAGGCCGAGTTGGCCTAGGGGAGACCCCGCACCGGTTCAGATAATCATCACTGATGATGGCTGTCAGTGGGAATCGAACTCAGGTCGCCGGGTTTGTAGCACAGCGTGCTAACCACTGCGCGACCGTTCCCCACGCAGACAAAGACACAGATTCCTCTGTTTAGCCGAACAGATTGTCTACGCAAATACTGTTAGTGAGCATCTACTTAAACGGACACGGCACATTTAAGAAGTGGTCTGGCCGGCACAATTCTTGGCCACCTTTGTTTCTTCACAGGGCTGCTGTTTAGCAGGGCTGAGTCAACCAGGCAAGGTTCAGCACAGGTTCAGATACCACTTGCCATTGATGTTATCTTTGGCCAGGAATCAAACTCAAATCATTGGGATCATAGAGCATTATGAGCACCGAGACTCAAAAGTGACTTGAATGCTACAGAGGGACCTGACGAGGTTAGGGTCAGAGCTATTACAAGAGGATAGCTGGCGAGTTGTCTAGGGTTAAGAAGTAGGGCTAATACTCGTGGCTTTTCTACTAGTTAGGGTTATGCAAAGTGGGCTAACTTTTGAGTGGCTCGTGTGCTCAGCCCAAAAAAGATTTGCTCTTCCTCCCCATTGCAATGTCATTTTGAGTTTATGGCCACTTTTAACACGCAAACATTTCGAAGCACACATCCACACACACATTAAACAAAGTAAAAGACCCCCCAATATAGCCTGAACAGACTGTAGGAGCAAGTGCTGTTAGTGAGCACCTATGAAGGCCGGCACGGCACATGAGGGGGTGGGGTAGCCAACACCACGCCTTTGTCTCACCAGTGATGCTTTTACACACCGCACCAGGTATTTATGTGAGGCTGAGTTGACCTAGTGGAGGCCCAAGACCAGTTCAGATACATGTCACTGGTGTTGGCTGTGAGCGGGAATCGAACTCGGGTCGCCGGGTTCATAGCGCAGCGCACTAACTGCTACACTACCACACACACATACATAAAATCATGCACACCACAAACGCAATGTCGGGAGCATGCAGAGGCCTGCAGTGGTGTCTGGGACTTGCCTTGGGTGCAGCCATGTTGCCAGGTCTCAGGCAGCAGGTGCAGAAACACGTCCCCAAGAAGCCCGCCAACCGCAAAGCTCAGAAGGAACCTCAGCCGCCGCCCGCCCTCTAGAGAGAGAACACACACGCACGAGGTTCACAACGTCAAGCTTCATCAACAAAGATGCAACCCAGTGAACTAATTTATGAGACGTTAATTCGTTACCAAAACAATGAATGAACAAAATTAAAATTGTAGTTGAAATAACAATGATTAACCTCCTGAATCTCGGTCAAACCAAAGTCTGGCTCAAATGCAGTCGTTATGAGTTGAAAGTTCCCCGACATTCGCCACCCTCCATCTGTTTAATATGGCCATCTCCCACAATGCACTGCATGGCACAATGAAGTTGGAGTACAGTCTCCCACAATGCATTGCGCGTGATAACATTGATGTCATAAAAGGTCATCATACTCCAGTTACCGATAGAGAGTGCTTCCAAAAACCACGTTACTGAAACTTTTCATGATTTTATTTTCACTCATTTTATTTCTTTAGCGTGTGTATTTGCATCGATCCAGGCAGCAGCTTCATAATTTAGAGAGTGCAGCTGTGTCGTCTATAGACCACTGATAAGCTTGGTTCATGGTAACAGCCATCAACAATGTGCGTCATCGTCTTGTCTTGCACCACAGCTACAGTTCAGTTCAGACTGCAGGTATTGTGGTCAATGCAAACATGACTCCTTGTAAAAAAGGTGTCAGTTTTGTTGGCAGATAAAAGGGTAAAAAAACAATTATCATATTTTGCTACTGGCAAATGAGGTTCCAATGGTGGTACAGTTCAGTTTTTCGCATAAGCCCCACCCATACAGGCTTGCTGCAACTATTGTCACGAATGAAACTTCAAACTTGCCTCAAGACACCTTGGATTAAAAGCCCAGGAATGTGTTTACATAACCAAAATCCCATTTATTCAAACTTCAATCGATGGTCCAAGTGTTCCAGAGAGAAACAAATGATGCCATGTTTCCATGACCAGTACAAAACCATTCCCGAGGTGTGCCAGTCAATTCCAGGAACAGTCCGGCAAAGCTCGTTGATTGTACGAATGCTTCAAGAGAAGCACGCCTCTGTGGGCTCAACCCTTCCCCCTCCATCCCCCCACCCATTTCTTCTCTCTGTCACTGAATAAAATAGCTCATATTTCATTTTCTATATGGTTTTTCCATATTTTGAATTTTTATGCTTATTACTTTAACAAAAACACATCCCGTAATTTTACCTAAGGGAAAGACGCCAAAGACCACACACGTCCGTTTCTCTGCTAAAAATCATGTGGCTCTCTTAGTAAAGCAAGCCACTGGACCCACTACAAGGCCCAGTTGTATCTGGCTTGGCCCAGCAATGTGGATGTGTGAATCTGGGCTGAGGCAACTAGCCCAATGTGTGAACTGTGGTGGTGGGAATGCTGCCAAAGTGTTTCAGCAAAACTTTTGCCAAACTCATATTAGCAATGAACCACATTCTCACAAGTTGTGAGAATGTGGTTCAAGTTGTGTAGTTCATAGACATGGGGTTGAAGTGTCTCTTCGGTCAAACGAGCAAATGTTCTGAAGGACATCTCCACTGGTACCCATGAATAGGTGGCGGAAATTCCACATTCCCATAGCAGAGGCCACTCTACCTACAGGAGAACCAGAGTTTACTGCCTATAAGTTGATGCTCATTTTATTGACTTGGAAAAATAATGGGCCACGTTGAACTCAAACCAGGATTTGAACGAGCAACCTTTCGACAGTGGGCTGTTTTCACCACCGCATCACCCGGGCAGATACTTACTACCCTATTATCTAACGATATATCAATCAGTGACAGGAAGTGGCACAGTGCTTTGTGCACCACGCTATGAGTCTGGAAACGGAGTTTGATTCCAGAGCATTGCTAATGTGAGCGGAGAGTGACATTTAAAACAGTTATAGGCTTCCTTTGCTTTCACCAACCCGCACTGACTACTCGCAACAGCAGATTGACCCAAATGGCTGTACAATTAAATCGTGACAAATGCAATTACGCATTGTAAATAAAAAATGTAATATATAACGTGTCAATGTATTTTTCTCATTAAAATTCTTCTCGACGACTCCGTGGCTGACCGGGAGATTGCAGGTGGGCGCCGGTGTTCTCGGGGATGATCAGGATCGGCAGCACTCCGCTGAGGCCCACGAGGCAGGCCCCGCCCAGCCCGAGCACCCACGCTCCGAGCCGCCCATCCCAGTCCAGACCCAGCCACCAAGCGGGGGACGACGGTGGCTTGTCATCGTCATCGCCATCGCCGCCGACGGGAGCCACGTCCGACCTAGATCTCGTCTCGTCGCGGCCCCCCTGGTGTCCGGGAGCAGCGCCCGAGAAACCCCGCTTGTGATACGCCTGACTGGACTCGTCACGTTCGCAAGCTTGGTGGGCGGCATCGTGGCTCGGAGAGGAGTAGCCAGAGTCTTTGTGGCCTCCGGAAATTCCGTCGGACGACGTACGGACGGGCGCCTTAACCGAGCCGGGCGAGAGGCTTGAGGAGGGCTGGCGAACTTGGCTAGCGGAGGGGAGTGACGCGTCAGAGCTGTCGGGAGGAGGCAGGGAGTGGGGGGAGCTGGCGGCCGAGGGCTCTCTGCGGGAGAGGCGTCTCGCGTTCGCCCGGTGGATGTTGCCTTCTGCTGCCGTGAAGAGCAGCGCGAGAAGAACCAAGTGACACCAGACCCAGTAAATTGGCGCCATCTTTCATTTGATTTAAAATCTTTTACTGATAAATGCCTGTGGCCTAATTTCGACGTAGTAGTGAAAGTGGCAAGTTGTTAAATGTTGGCATAATTATTCATTAAGTGAGATTTGTTATTGAGTGCCATTCTTCAGCTTCTGTTGTAGACACCTCTGCTTCCATGTGTCAAAACATCTGTAAAAAAATATAGATTTTAAATTGAAGCCATACTCTGACAAAGCCTACATTCACCAATCACAATTATGTTGCACACTGCAACTAGCACCGTGAATTGTAAACACTTTACATTTCATTTTCATAATTTGTTTCCGAAGGGCAGCGTTACCATACCAACAACCCCATGTGTCACACAACAACGTGGAACTTTGACTGTGGGGAATTAACAGATTCACGGACAAGTGCACGGAAGGAGGCCAGATGGGATGAGGGGTCTAATAAAGCATCACAGCACTGAGCCAGCGTCGCTGAGATCCCAGGTTCAAATCTAGGTTTCAGCCATCCATGATAAAAAAAAAAGTATTCTTAAGTTGACAGTTATTGTTGTTGGTCTCATCCAAGTCCTAAATGAGTGCTCAAAAAAAACATTGCATTGTATTGTTTGTCATTTAATTTGTTGTTGAAAGTTGAAGCTTTAAATTATACAAACGGTCTTAACAGGGCGAATAAAACGTGCGTGCTACCCAACGTGGACAATCGGCTGACTAAAGGGATGCATCACTGTGATTTACCGCTCTCTGAAACTAGGTGACGTTCTATTGCTCACTGTGAGAGGTGCATACAAAAATGTCTTCGTCTAATGACTTAACTTGAGGGCACAACTGTAGAATAATAAAGAAAAAAAACCCACAAAACAGTTTAACTCGCACAAAGTTCCTTTACGAGCCCTTTTTCTTGATGAATAAGTTCATTATTCTTGAAGAAGCAGTTGCTTCCTAAAGAAGAAGTTCCTTCTTCAGGCAAAAGGGTCTCATCATAGAGGAACTTGGTTATTTGTCATTGAAAATATAACTCCACCAGGGCAGATGCAACCTGAAAAAACTCACATGCAGTTGCATAAAAAAGAAGCAACAGAAAACATATGGATGGAAAGTACAAATGGGGGTTTGAAAATACCACACCAATAGACGTATGGAAAATTGTCCCAATGGCCAGTTTTTCTGGGTGACGTCAAGTCAAGAATGTTCGTCTCTGCTGGTTGTTGTGGAGGTAATTGTTCAGATGTCACCAATGACATTTTTGTACCGATCTCACTTCTAGATGCACGTACAGAGCTGGGGGGGAGGGGGGAATATCATCAGTCGCCCAACGTGCGAGACATTTGCATCGAACAAAAGAGATTACAGCACAGTCATCCAGGAGCCTAAAATGTTCTACATTCGTCCTGGCCTTAAGTAGGCATCACCAAGTGGGGTGGGTGGACATTAATGAATGCAGCTCAATTGACAATCTGAACTGTCTACATATAATTTTATTATTCAGGTGGGGGTGCAGGGAGAGGTGAGATGGGGATTGTTGAGGGGTTTTTAGGGGAGGGGTAAGATTGGGAGGGGGCGCATGTGGATTGATAGGCAGGAATGATGAATATTTAAACGACAGCGTGTGTTGCGTGTATCGTTTGCGTTAACGGCATCTCAGCTGGTTGTAACGTTCATGACGATAACGCTGCAGTCAACAAGCCAAAAAAGAATTCAGAGCCGAATCTATCAAAGCGTCATTTATAACCCATTACCTAAGATATGGGATTTTTTTTTACCAAAAATGAACACGTGCCAAATGATAGCAAATTATAAAAAAACGATAAATACAAAAATAATGGTAAAATACCCATGAAACTATGGAAGAGAGATTAATGCAGTATTTGACGATACTACTGGTGGACCTTCCCACGTTCATTTCCAGTATTAATAGATGTTTCAACAAGAGAAATATGTTTTAGAAACATTCATTGTAATTGTCCCACATTTTTTTACTCTTCATTATAAAAGGTCATGTGATCAGCGTACTGTACTTAATAACGTGAATTTTGGACTTTGGTCTGAAAGAGTTTGCATTTTTAATAGTGGCGGATATCATTACTACATTTTACAATGCTGCCATTCGAATTGGTGATTAAAAATGTTGAAAAAACCCACTGTTTTAATCATAGCTGAGGCTGGGCACAATGCCCTGAACTCGATGATCACACATGTCCGAGGGGGTGGGGGTGCCCATTCTCATCTAGTCTGCCTTCTTTATCACCCTCCCTTCCAACCACCACCACAGAACTCTTTACCACAGATGGAAAAAAATAACACGTGGTGCCCTTTAGTACACAAATCCCATCTTCCTCGCGGTTTCATAGACTGGCTGGCCAGCTGGATAGGTTTACATTTCCTATGTACAGTACACCAATGCATTCCATTATGCTAGATTATTGTTTCGATTTAAAGCTTTCGTGACTGCAGGGATTCATCATATTCTTGTGTTGCAATCGAAACGTGGTGAGAATTTTATTGTTTTATTTTTATTATTTCCCTTCTACGTGACTTTACCGAAAGAACCACGAATATAGATTATTGTTCTATTATTTCTCCTGGTTACATTTCAATTGTGCTAGGAGTGTCAGGTTAGAATATGAAGAAAATATCCGTTTGAAACTTTTTGCGGCAAGCAGCGGACAACGTTGTGTCAGAGAAGAATGGCCCCCGAAGGTGACACCACAGAACCTACTTCTTAACTTCCTTCAAAAGGCGTATTATTTACTCACGCTCGAGCCAGAACTTTTAAATGCCCCGCAGGGCGCGCCTGTCACATGCCAATGAAATCATACAAATATCGAGTGCCGCATGAGCAAATCAATACAAATACTGTGTGTTGATATATTTCATTTTGTTAAACAGCCAGTGTGAGAATCAAGTTTAATCGAATGTGTATTAGGCCCCACGGGACACGCAACCACCTCAACTGACGTTGCAGATGACAACAACCGCATGATTTTAATAAGGGAGCTCGGTTTCCAACACAATGCAACCGTGACTTTCCATTCTACCCATGTTCAAATGCAAAGTCGAGAAAACGTACAGGAGGAAAGATCATTTGCAGATGCATCGTTGGGGAGGGGTATGGCGCGGAAGAGGATGGGGAATAAGGATTTACACGCAACAAGCACCTGCAAGGAGGATTAAGGGTGATTATCCACAGATTTGCAAGGGGTAGGTATGAGAATAACAGCAACAAAAAACCGTGAAAACTATAAAGGTCTTGCCAGTCGGATTGGGAAACAATTAGCTGCAGGAATAAGAGGTAGACATTTACCCTTGCCTTGAACGAGATTTATATGAATGGATGGCCACTGGATGTACATATACGTACTGTACCTTTTTTTCAATACACTGCTGAAAATCACCCCTTTAAATTGACAAAACAACAAACATTGTAGTGGACAGAATACTGAAAAAGGGCGGAGGGCCAGCAAAGGACAAAAAGCAACAAGAACCAGCTACCAGAAACACAATAGCATGTTTAAAAAGAAAGATAAGGGATGGAAATGTGAGACTAAAATGTTTTGCCATACAATAGAATTCGCAGAGTAGAGAACAGAGAACAGACGCAAATACAAATTAAGGAGTTGTAACAAGAAACGGAGGAATGAAAGCAGAAAAAAGGAAGTTGACAAACCACAAAAATAGATCTTGGTGACGAAAATAAAAACAATGCACGACAGGCTGGATCGTTTGTATGCGTGTCGAACTTATTTCGCACCGTACGTAGCCAACCGTGCTCTCATACACGTGGTGGAAGAATGGTGGGCAGGTGACCACTGCAATTATTTACATTTATAGATGTCTTGAGGATATTTGTTTTAAATTACTCTGGAAACAAATGACGTTTAAGATGAGGAGTTTGTCCAGATGTTACAGCATACGTGGCCACTGCTCTTTGCAGCGTGAAACAGGGAACCCTCCTGGAATAGATTTAAAAAAATATGGACATCAAAAATAAGGCCCGGCTTTTTGATCTAAATGAGTGCACTATTGAGGGAAGGTCTACACACCACTGCCTGAAAGGTCACCTATTATATACAGGCTTCCCTAGCTTTATTCTTTATCATCAGCCACCATCCCTTTCTAGAGACTTGTCCTGCCCAATCCCACTCACTTTCCTTAATAGTTCTAATGTTGTCATCAAACTGCACACGTTCTCTATTCCACGTGCTCATCTCTTTGTCTCTCAACGTAACTCCGAGCGTACATCTTTTCAGGTTTTGCGGACTTTTTAGTTTTTGTGCGAAAGATATATATTTTTTTTGTTATTGACCATGTATCTGAACCATGCGTCAGACAAGACAGGACACGCTGATTAAAAATAAAATAGCAAAAACACAAAATGCTTGGGTTTAAGCTGCACCTCCATGCATGCATGCAAGCCTATGCATGCATAATAGTAATTCCACCAAGCCAAATGGGTGTGTTCCTGGAGGCAGCGTTGGTTTGGGTTGACTGCATACTTAACATTCAATGACTATGCCTGGCTTTTGGCAAGCTATCCTGTACGGGCGTCTCACATACCATGGTTACAAGCCCCAGCTGTATTATAGGATGGTGGAGCCACACACTAATCCAACAAGACCGACCCCCCCCCACCCCCATTTACAATGATTCAATATCAATTTCGATTTAAAGCTTTCGTGACTGCAGGGATTCATCTTCTCGGTTCTTTTGGTAAAGTCACGAAGAAGGGAAATAATAAAATAAAAATAAAACATAATAAAATAATTCTCACGACGTTTCGGCCACAATGCAAGCAGCCGTCCTCAGGTGAAGAGCAGGTCTGTCGGGAAGACGCTGTCTTCCCGACGTCGTGAGAATTATTTTATGTTTTATTTTTATTATTTTATTTTATTTTATTATTTCCCTTCTATGTGACTTTACCGAAAGAACCAAGAAGATTAAATATCAAGTCAAAGTGTCTACCTGCCTGGTCAATCGGGCAATGGCATGGAACTCATCTCCATTTGGTCGCCTTAAAACTTGTGGTGGAATTTCCACTGTTCAATGGTGGGGGGCAGTCTCTCCGTTAGATGACCAATGTTGACTTCTCACTGCTGTAGATATTTGATTGACTCTATAGAGGAAGATGGGCTGAGTGGTCTCACAACTGGGATTTCAACTTTGAAAACATTCGAATTGTGATTCCAGCACTCTGACCACTGAGCCATCTGGACATGTGTATGCAAGTCATTAAAAATGGCGAGCCGCTGGATTTAATAACACATGGGTTTTGTTTATAGATCAAACGTTTGTCGCACGCGAGGCAGAGAGCCCAGTTCCGTAGTCACAACAACTCAGTTGTTATACCGCCACTCCTCTCAATAAGCATTCCAATGCAAATGTCACATTTTGTTACAAAACACAGCGATAGTGTAAGAACACTTGAAATATATCACGTAAGACTACAAGACTGTTGAGTCTACTATTAAATAGCATTTGTTAAAGTTGTTCGGAATTTACAGGACCAAATCTGACGATGACTCAAGCTTTTCCGCCTTTGCTCCGTTCACTTTTAACGCCAATTCATTTTTGCTCACCATCATTCCCGTGAAAAACCACGTAATCTATTTAAATACAGACTGATCATGCCAACTCAAAATGCAGCGGACCTTTTCTCCAGACAGACTTTTCAGTAAATACACAGAACAGATATGTACAATACCTCGGCTGTCAATGACGACGTTGCAGAAGCCTCCACGCTTTGCTCGCTTCAGCCGAGACACTGCGCTTTACAACAGAGCCCAAATCATCAGTGGGCGCTCGCTTGAGCCTGTGTGATTGGTTCTGCAGTAACCAGCTAAGCGCCACGCAGATGATGATGATGGGGAGGTGGCCAGGTGGCTCAGGGTGCTAATACTGTCAGAGCACTGAGCCAGAACGCCCCTCGGACCTGGGCTGGACTCCCAGTTCAGCCACCTGTGATGAATCTGATATTTTTCTTACGATTAAACAGCTTTTCCTCTAAATGTATTTAAATTGCGCTTTTGGCATAATTTCATGACATGAAGTAACGGTTCGGATCTCTCTCAAAGCAGCGCAACTCTGCATGCCAGAGAACAGCCTGCAGATTAACGTAGCTTGTCGATTGTCTCAGCCCAGTTAACAATTATTGCATAAAAAAATTCCACAATTATCAAATAGGTGTTTTCAATAAATTTGGGTTTATTCAAGCTATGAACATTAACAAAAGTGTTTGGTTTTATTGAGGTGTGTCTAACACTCTGTACAGGGCATTTTAAAGGTGTGCCCCGAGTGTTGATAGTAGTTCCATGGCATCATCTTGGGCCTTGTTGTTGCTCTGGAGACCGGGAGATCAATGATCCATATTCGATGTTCGGTCGCCGATTTGAAATGATTCGTCGTAATTTCTTTCTTAACAGAGTGGTCCGCGTGAAGGCTGTCATCTTCCACCTCATACACGACATAGAATGACGCAATACCCGATCCACAAATACGAAGGAGTTATCACAGCGATACACGCTGCTACTCCTGACGCAGTTATCTGGCTTGACCACCTGAATGTGAAATGATAGTTGTTCCTCTGCATCTACAACATCAGCCGTACGAAAGAAGAACTTTAGGCATTACCCGAAATAAACTGATTTAACTTCCAGGGCTATCTACATATATAAAAGGGAAATTTGTGAAAAGGTGTGTCTGTTCGAAATGTTTAGCATACTTCCCGACATGCAATAAACTTGAAATTTGGCATGCGGGTAGCTTCCAGACAGTACACAATGCAAAACGTATAAAAATAGACTTTTGTATTTGGGGGGGGGGGGGGGGGAACGCAATAATGCATATATTTTGCACGCCAAGTGAGCGTTGACGTCACATCTGTGATGTCAACCGCATGCGGCAGCGTTACGCAGTGTGCCTGCTGACGTCACGCACCCCCCACACCCTCCGCGTACGTGTCTTTACCGAAAGAACCAACAAAGAGTATACACATTCCTGCAGTCACGAAAGCTTCAAATCAAGAAAGAATCCAAGTCTCGGGCGAAGCCAGGTCGTAAAGCTAGTTCTTTCATAAACAATTGTCTACTACTAGCTGTGACTTTGAGAGCCCAAAATGGATTTTGTTATTATTACATGACACAACTTCAACATAAGTCATTTATAGTCATAGAGACAGTATACCACTCTGTGGTATACTGTCTCTATGACTATAAATGCTACAAATGGAAACGTGTGAAAAGCTAGCTACTCTGTTCGTGACATTTTTAATCAAAGCAGCTGCACTATTTCCACACATAACTATTGTTTATTTACCAATGCCTTTCACTGCACCACACAATGTGCCTGCTGTTGCTGCCAGTACTGTTGAAAGGATGCCAAATGATGGCATTTAATGGACCTTTTCACGTGAGCAGAAACTGCACAATAACCAGAAATGCGGATGATTTCATGAATTGGCAAATGTAGTTTTAAAAATGTGCGTGCGTTCTACGTCTATGCAACCAACTGATGAAGGTTAACATTTAAATGCCGAGAGAAATGTCAGCCCTCTATACGCAAAATTGTGTTACATTCTTACACGGAATAACTGAAGCATGGGTGCTTGTGATCTTATTAAGGATTTTTTTCCCGAATTTTCTGACAGGACTGTGGCGCACACACACAGACAGGAGCTTTTGGCTTGTGTACAGAATGTGAGGAATGTCACGCCAGTAGAGGGAAAGTAAGTTGAAAGTTAGAGGAAAACTTGTCAGGACACCGTTGTAGACATAATCAGGAAGAGGTTGTGATGGGTGGGATGTTTGCGCAGGATCGAGGATGGCATGTTCCCAAGGCAGACATTGGAGTGGAAACCAGAGGTCAGTGACCGTCGTGAAGACCTAAAGCCAGATGGTGAGATGCTCTATGATCAGACTTCAAGGGTTGGGTGAGAGGTGAACAGCAGATGTGTGACGTGACAGAAGAAAGCAATTTGGTGCTGTGGCAGAATAAGCAGTACTGGCTGTGATGACTCACAACGGAAAAATAATGCTACTCAGGTAGCAATCGCAGAAGGTGGCGTGACATAAAACTCTCAGGG
Organism: Lampetra planeri; assembly: GCF_965212315.1. Taxonomy (NCBI): domain Eukaryota; kingdom Metazoa; phylum Chordata; class Hyperoartia; order Petromyzontiformes; family Petromyzontidae; genus Lampetra; species Lampetra planeri. The sequence goes on along the minus strand of NC_136124.1, from coordinate 11,452,139 downwards.
TGGACCGGGGGTGGATAATACTCTTAATAAGTCACGTAGCAAGTGTGGTGGGCACAGGACATCTGATATGTGTGAAGCGCAGCTTGCTTGATTAGGGAATTTCTCACAACCTGGTTAGATGCCACGTGGTACGAACGTGACCCAACAAAAGAACAGTGCACTGATGAACCCAACTTGAAATGTAAAACCCTATGAGGGGCTATTCAAACATTATAGGAATAACACATAATGTCTGCTCCTGTTGCCTTTCCACTTCGTCTACATCCACTTTTTTGCTGAGTAATTGTCTCAAATACCCTTTTTGCTTTGGTGCCTTGAGATGTACAGCATGACGAGCTATTTTTTTTTATAACAAATGATGGATATGTTAAGAACTGACCACCACTGAAATGTGAAATTTGCAACACCAGCTCAGATACTGAAATTGAGATGTGTCACCCTATTTTCTCACTTGAAAACAAAGAGACCACGTTATCTTTTACTTGTGAAGGTTATTTTGTCACTACATCTCCATGCCATGTCGATCACGGGGTTGTTTCACAATGCGTCATCACGTACATCAATGCACGTTGTTAAATGGGTTGAGGGGAGGGGTACCAAGACCCATTTATCGATCACGCACCACTAATGTTAGCCACGGCCTGGAATCTAACTCAGTTCGGTAGATTCAGGGCATCACCCTACCCACTGTGCCACCCCACTCAAGCAAAAATTATAAAATGAATCAAGTTACTGCAAACACAAACAAACCACTTTATTTCAACATCAGTGTGTGTGAGCCAGGGTTCCCTTCTGAACCACACCTCCGCTAAGCGCGGTTGGCTACGTACGCTGCGAAATAAGTTCAACATACAGACCCTCTTTATCCAATTCAGAGTGAGACCCCTTCACCTAAAGCTGGGGTCACTTAGGCCCCTCTTGTCTGGACCCTTCTGTGGGCCCCTTTATTCCTTCCTCAGGCCAAGCCACCAAAAACCACAAGCCCCCAAACTCAGGCCCCCTGGCATCTCACTCCACCCCGGCTATAAACGCAGCTCCCACCCACCCTCCCTCCCCGCCCAGGAATGAATGTGCCACGAAAAGGCTCCCTATGCACAACTGGTGGTTCAGGCTCCCGTGTCTGATGTGCGTGAACAATTCCCCAAGTTGATTTCTTTCTCACCCTACCTTAGCTTGTGCCGAATTATTAAACGAGAACCTATGGGGGGGGGGGGGGATCTCAAACATTCCGTGGACTGCGATATTGGTTCGCATGGTGGTTAAATTAACGCTAGCGCCATGCTTAAATCGATGTTACATTTATTTTAACATACGTGAACAAAAACGAGTGTAGTCAACAACGCAACTGCTCAATTTAGCCTTTGAAAAATGATTGAAATTAACATGTTGTACTATTTTGCTTGTATTTAATGTCGATGTAGTTTTTCTTGTAATTTATTTTGCTAGGTATTTAAACTAAACGCTGTATTTTTATCCCCCCGGCTACAGTTAATATTAGTGACCGGTGATATCTAAATCGTTTCCCTCATCAGGGACCAGCACTGACCAGCGAGGTGAAGTATGGTCAAACAAACCGCACGACGGACGCAACGTGGGAAGGCAGTGGAATGAGTAATGGCTGGTACACGTCTGTGAAAAAGAGCTTCATAGCTCATCGGATTCCTTCAGTATATTCCGACGATTCTGATTCTGATATACAGTGATCCGGTTACAGAAAAATTACAGGTCTAACGCACCTTTAGAAGGGGTTGTGAATAAACGTAAATACGTGTTTGAGATTAGTGGGCGACGTAGAGGCTTCGGAATAAATTATTTTAGCTGTGATTTACCCCCTATCGTGTTCACGGGGAATCTGTTAAAATATTAGTTCTGTATCCCATACATCACCAATCCTTGTGGGATTGTTATTAGGGCAAGTGGACAGACAATCACATCACTGCGACATGGCCAATCATCACTCCCTCCGTGATAATTGTGGAAAGTAAACAGTGACCGTCAGACGGACGTACTGGCCCCGACGTGCTAACGTGTAATTTACACCAGAAATATAAAAAAGCATTAATGCACCTCCCATTAGCACGGTCGGCTACGTACGGTGCGAAAGAAGTTCAACACATACGTACACACGCATCTCTCTACCAACAACCCACAAACTCTGTAAGATAACATCCCCATGGTCAATAAAACGAGCACCACTTTGCGGTAAGCCAACAGTGGTCGTCCTGTGTAACAGACTTCCCTCTGCCATAGTAATGTGGAATTCCCACGACTTATCTATGCGCCCGGGGACAGTTGGGCCATCACCGGTCTCGCCTGATATTTCTCGCGGGAAGCCTGCGGCTAGGCCGCCGGTCAATAGACGGCCAAGTGCGTCCATCGACCACGCAAACTCCGCGGCCACAACCAAGACGCTGATCAATTAAACTTTTTTTTATACAAATACCTAATTAAACGGGTTTATTTTGTACGTATACATATGTAAGTAAAACAACACATTAATCCGTAAGTTTACTACGTAACGTTACGGAGACGTTCGTGATTTTAGGAGAAAAAAAAAAGTTTAAATCTCGGCTGTCGAAACCTTGGCTTTGTATTTGTTAAAGCGCGAACTCTTGCGGGAGATTTACCACGAAGCCTACCTTGGAGTAGATGCTGCTGCTGCTGCTGCTCTTTAATAACACTTCACCGTCCTTCACTCCCCAGTCAACTTTCAGAACTTGCTCGCTGGCATCACCGAGCGGGCGAAATCCTCAGAGCGACTCCCTCCCTCATGAATATTAAGTGCGCCGCTTCAAGACTCATGAATATTTAGTAGGCCGCTTCAAAACTCATGAATATTTAGTAGGCCGCTTCAAAACTCATGAATATTAAGTTATCCGCTTCAAAACTCATGAATATGAATTCTAGATTTGAAGCTTTCGTGACTGCAAGGATTCATACACTTAGGTTTTTTCGGTAAAATCACGTAGGTAAAAAAATTAAATAAAAATAATATAAATAATAATATAAATAAAATAATAAATCACGACGTTTCGGAGGCAACTAGGGGTCGGCACGGTTTGGCTCAAACCACCAAACCGCGGTTTGAACCGAACCAAATCGGTTTGGTTTGGCTCTGTTTGAACTGGTTCGGTTTGGTTTGGGGCTACGAAAACCGACTCGGTTTGGCTCGGACAGGGTGGAACCGGCTCAAACTAGTTTGGTTGGTTGTAAAGGCGACACGAAAGGACATGCTGTAGTTGCCTTTGCTGCGAATTCACTTTGCAATTGCATCTCCATGGCTCGAGCGGCTCAAGACGGCGCCATCCCCGGCGGCTCCAGCATCACAAGGTATCTCATCCACGACGTGGAAGAGACCAAACACGCCGGTAGCGACGAGGAGCCGATGGCGAGCGAACGTGAGAGCCCGGACGCCACGCGCGGCGACATGCGGCAGAGCCTCATGCGCACCCTCGGCGCCGCAGCGCTGCAGACCGCGACGCAGCCCAAGCCCAAGAAGGCCCGTGTGTCCCGAGCGCTGTGGCACGACGAGTACTTTGAGACGAGCCAGGCCGCGGGCGACGTGCAGAGCCGGACCTGCAAGATCTGCACCCTCCAGTACGTGGGCTCCACCTCCTCGGGCACCCGTATCAAGCATCTCAAGACCCATGGGATCGTCGACCCCGAGTCGCCCACGGTCGTCACGTCGCCGCCGACGGGGAAGGGTTTGCTCGTGCAGTCCAAGATGGCCACGCCCATGTCAGCGCACGCGAGCAAGGCCATGGACAGCTTTGTCGCCGAGTACATCGCGACGAGTGGTCTAGGCCATAAACACGTAACATCGGATCCCTTTACGACTCTTCTTCAACGAGCTGCCCCGGGTTACGAGCCCAAGTCTGAGCGCACGGTCAAGCGCCGCATGCTCGAGATGTATGTCGTCCTCAAGCTACTCGTGCTACAGTACTTTACTACTTTTGGCTCTTGCGTCTCCTTGACCTACGACGGTTGGACGAACGACGCCATGACCGGCTTCTTCTCGGTCACCCTCCACTGGATGGACCCGGCGTCGTTCTCCATGTGCAACTGCATCATTGACTTCTTTTGGGTGGCCCCGGGCGAAGGCGTGGGCAAGCGCATGGCGCAGCGCCTGCACGAGCTGCTCGACGACTTTGGCGTGTGGCCGCGCCTGCTCGCCGTCGTCACCGACAGCGGTTCTGACGCCGTCGCATCCGCCAAGTCCCTCACGCTCCTCGAGGGGAGCAACCTGCGCTCGACGTGCTGCTTGCGGTGCATCGCGCACTGCGTCAACCTCGGCGTCAAGGCCTCATTCGGCGCGTTCGAGACACTGCTGCGCAGCCTCCGCGCGACGCTCGGCGCTATCCGCAAGAGCAAGACGAAGAGGGCGGCCTACACGTCGCTCGCGCGGCACTACCTCAAGTGCCCGCTGCAGCCGCCTTGCCTCGACGTGGTCACACGTTGGGGTAGCACGTACGTGATGCTCACGGCGTCGCTAAGGCAGCGCCAAGTGATCGACGCCATCTGCCTTGAGCCCGGCTGGTCGCGGAGCCAGGCCGGCTTGTCGGACGAGCAGTGGGAGCAGGCGGCGCTGCTCTGCCAGTTCTTGGAGAAGCCGGCGGCCATCTCCGATGCCATGGGCGCCGAGGAGTACTGCACCATCTCGAACGCCATCACGGCGCAGGAGGCTCTCTTGAGCCACTGCATGACCCACCGCCCGAGTCCTCATGTGGTCGTGAGCTCGGCCGCCGTGACCATCTCCGACTACATGGTCAAGTACAGCGACCTTCTCTCGTCCGAACCAAGCCGCGTCGCCTGCTTTCTCGACCTGCGCCACCCCAAGCCCGCGGCCTCGAGCACCGAGTACAGCAATATCAAGGACATGATGACGGACATTCTCAACCAGCGCTACCCAGCGTTGACGACGGACGCGGTGCCGAAGGCGGCGCCGCGTGGCGGCATTAACATCCTCTTTGACATGGTCTACGCGCCCAACGCTCACGACGGCGCCGCCTCCGAGGTCGACCGCTTCCTGCTTGAGCCGACTCAGGACCTGAGCATGGACGTCGTCGAGTGGTGGAAGCTGTACGGCGGCAAGTACCCGCGCCTACGACGCGTGGCCCTCGACTATTTGCCTATCCCGGCGTCGTCCGTGCCCTCCGAGAGAGCAAACTCGGCCGCCAAGCGCTCCTTTCTCGACCGACCAAACCTGCACAAGTGCACGTTCAAGGCCGAGATGTGTGTGCGCTCGTGGGCGCGGATGTTGCCTAGTGTTGGGGTTTCACTGCCATTGAACTACCACACTGCGTTCAAGGACATTGGGCGTGCCAAGCTTGAGGAGATGGCTGTGGACGACATCGTCGTCCAGTACTTGCTAGTGAATCTCAATATGAAGAAAGCCTGCGTAGAAATTAGCGATTAATACACTTGATATTTGTATTGAATGCGAATATTATTTGCCGCGCATCTTTTCGGTTCAAGCCAACTCAAGAGGTTTGGTTTAGCTTAATTTGGTTTGGTTTTGGTTTGGTTTGGTTCAGTCGTCGCTGGTTTGGTTTGGTTTGCTCAATTTGAAACCAGTTTGAGTCGGTTCAAACCGTGCCGACCCCTAGAGGCAACACAAGTCTCCTTCATCAGGTGGGACTGTCACAGCTAGATTTACTGTATCAAGTGAGGCAAAATTCCAAGAGACGAGCTCTTAAATACAATTTAAGGGGGAGGGGGGAGGAGCTTATCTGAATGTGGTAGCCAATGAATGGAAGGTGTTGGGGGGTGGGCGGGGCTAAAATAATTTTTAATTATTTATTATTTTTCTTTTTTCCCTACGTGACTTTACCGAAAAACCCTAAGATCATGAATATTAAGTTGGCCGCTTCAAAACTCATGAATATTAAGTTGATTCTAGATTTGAAGCTTTCGTGACTGCAAGGATTCATACTCTTAGGTTTTTTCGGTAAAGTCACGTAGGTAAAAAAATAGAAATAAAAAAGAATAAAAATAATAGAAATAATAATACAATTATTTATATTTTTCTATTTTTTTACCTACGTGACTTTACCAAAAAACCTAAGAGAATAATATTAAGTTGGCCAACACAACACTCGCGAAACATTCCACCGTGGCCCAAACTTCATGAATATTAATAGTTCGCTCAATATTTTTTTTATCCGCAGCAGCCTCATGTACCTTATTGATCTATTCCTCGACCAATTAATTTTGAGGAGGGTTAAAGCCCAACTCAGGTCTTTCGCTGGAGGTGTAAATACATAAGGGGCCGTCCATAAATGACGTCACGCGATTTTGGAAGATTTTTGACCCCCCCCCCCCCATGTCACACGGCGTCACAAAAAGTCAGACCCCCCCCTCAAATATGACGTCACAAAGCTCTGCCCCCCCCCCAAACCATATTTCCATTTTGAAAATATAACATGCTTCAAATCGCTTTAAACTATTGTCATTGTAGTGTGTGTTTAATGTGGCGCTGCACTCTGATGTTGTAGGAGAAAACATTTCTTAAAAAGTCAATTTATTTAAGTAGAACGTGTTGTCAATATTTATTTAAAGTAACGCATTTCTCAAACACCCCCCCCCCCTCGTCACACATCGTCACGAATGTTTGACCCCCCCCCCTAGGTGCGTGACGTCATTTATGGACGGCCCCTAACGTGTTAAAGAGCAATTCATTCATCTGCTGGACACGTCGATCCACTGCTGGATGAGGGGCCTCCCCACGCCTCTACGGGTCGTGGAGGGATGTGGCGAGCGGTGGCGCTCACGGCCAACACCACAGTGACGATTACCTGAACTCCTAGGTCGGCTCAGCCTCAAATGACTACCTAGTGCGGTGTGCAAACATCGCCACTGGGGAGACAAAGACGGCCGGGCGTCGTCCTGGCCACCCACCCCAGCGTGTGCCTTAATAGGTTCTCGCTAACAACACTTGCCCCTACAATCTGTTAAGGTTATACGGGGGGGGGGTCTTTGTGACCATACTTCACCACGCCGGCCAGTGCAGGATGACCAAGGCGGAGAGCAAAGACGCACCGCCGATGTGCACGGTTGGCTACGTGCGAAATAAGTTCAACATCCTTGGAAGAAAACAAGTTAAGAATCAGGATTTGCTGCACTAACCTCTCATGGACACGATTTCTCGGGTGATGCGGCATTGGCAGAATCGTCCATGCCAAAACAAACTAAAACGCATTCGTCAATATCACTGTGGCCTTAACAACAGTAATTCTACCTCTCTGACGAATGGTCATTGCCCGAAACGTCACCGATTGTATTTATTTTTAAGGTCGTGTTAGCATCCATCTATGACAACCCGTTCGTCCGTGACGGTCACCCATTCGGGCGCTTATCCATGCACAAATCCTGCTCAATTTCTAGCGAGTTCTAGCGAGAGGAGGCGTGTTAGAGCGCATTTAGAGTGATTTATAAACTGTAACACATTCTATGAATCATAAGGACACCACTTAACATTGAATGTTTCCATTACGGAAGTAGAGTAAAGTAATATAATTGCTGGAGGGACACGAGAAGGGAAATATATGATTTCTATGTGCTGCTTAAAACTGACGATTTTCCAGCCTGCAGTTTTATTCTGTACATGATGGGGTGGGGATGGCGGGGGGTTCTGGTCATTTACAAATATGATTATTGTTGATATTCGTGAAGCTAATGGGTTCCTATCGTATGAATGTGGGGACTCCACATAGATATTTCCCAGAGACAGACTACACGACCAAACTGAACATCTTAAGAGCGTGCGTGTTCAGTACAGCTTTGTATGTCTGCGAAGCTTGGAAATTAAAAAAAGATTGACAGAGATAAAATATTGGCACTCGAAATGTATTGCTACAGAAGAATGCCACATCTAATCTTGATCAAAATAGTGACCAACTTAGAATAAAAAAAGTTTGCACATAGAATATGACCTGATACAGAAGGAAACTGACACTATTTGGACACATGCAGGATGGACAACAGGAAAAACACATTCCTGCGGAGGGAGCTGGTAGGAACGTTGGGTTGCTCGGTCAATGGCCAGGGTCAACGGCGGCGTGGTGTATTCCGCAAATATGGCCGACTGTGAGGGCGGGCACAAGCCGGCGTGAGTAGGTTAAACGTTGAGTTTTATAAGGGGACCACGGGGTGACCAGCCCCTCCCCACCCAGCCCCACCCCTCCCACCCCACACCCAGCCCCACCCTCCCCACCCAGCCCCTCCCCACACTCCCCACCCAGCCCCTCCCCACCCTCCCCACCCTCCACTCTCCACCCAGCTCCACCCCTCCCATTTTTGGATGCACGACGGACGGACGGACGGACACAATAATCCCGTGTGGGTTGGTGTAACCAGGAGGTTCCTACCAGTATTAAAAGTGAATTGTTCGGAAAAATGTAAAGAACCGGAAAGAGAGGAAGACCTAACCGAGACCATCTTGGCGACACAAGAAATTTGTGCCAAAAAGATGTGGCACTACTTGGGCAAATTGACACAAGACAGAGGAAAGTGGGAAACAAATTATGAAATTTTGACTTAAAACTTTCGTGACTGCAGGAATTCATATTCGTTGGTTCTTTCGGTAAAAGTCACGTAGATAGAAAATAATAAAAGGAACAATAGGAACATTTTAAATATATATACAAACGTAGGCACAATTTCAACCGAGATGACGGGTACAAACTCAGCAATCACTGGAATGACGTTATCAACCAGTTTAAGTCGTAACTGCTGTCATGTTTCCATTTTAAACACTCTCCGATGCTCACCAGCTTCTTAACCCCTCACACAACCTGCTCCACTTATTCCGCCTGCAACCGCTGGGGTGAGAGCTAAGGTGAGGAGCCCTGCTCTATCCACTGCTGGGCTAGACTACCTCTAGTACACCATGCCTACTGCATGCGCTATTCACTGCTGGCCTATGCTTCATATCTATAGCTTTTGCTCTATCATGGCCTAGACTCCATCTCTATAGGATGCTCTATCCACTGCTGACGTAGACTCTTGTGCCCCGCCCACTCAGTTCTGACACTTGGGCTACGCCCACTTCTAAAACTTTATAAACAGTTGCATTTAGAGGCTTACCCTCCCCCCCCCCTTTTTCTCTCCGCCTTATGACGACCGCTCGTGTTGCGATCGAAACGTCGTGAGTTTTAGTTTCTTTCGGTAAAGTCACGTGGGTAGAAAAATTTAATAAAACAAAAAATAATAAATCACGACGTTTCGATGGATTCCTGCAGTCACGAAAGCTTCAAATCAATATTTTTGTTTTTTTATTAAATTTGTTTAATTTTATGATTTTTTATTTTAATTTTATTATTTTCTATCTACGGGCTATCTGGCCATGGTCGTAATGATGACGAGACAAACTCTCTATCAGTGAGCATCGGTGGCTCTATACTCTTGCCGATGAGTAATATAGAATTATGCCGAAACCGGTCCACAATTTGTCTGCATCAATGCCGGTCACATTTGCTCCCATTTTATTTTGATGCTGACCTAAGGCCCCATAATCACAATGCACTTCGTCAGAAAATGTTGATGGTTTTTGCATAACGCAAAACGTCTGTGTGCTTCTGACACATATTTTGTGTCTCGTCTGAAACTGTGCCTGCAAATGTTTACAATAAGTTCATTGTTGCAGCTCTGGCATGAGAAAAATGGATACTACCCAATGGAACACAGAGTTTAAACACGCCATAAGAGCCGTGGGGAGTGTATGTTAGCAATTACACTGAACAAGTGGATCAGAGAATGTAGGACATAACCTACAATAAAGACTCAGTAAGAGTGAGTGGAACTTGGCCTGGAATAACGATAGATGGGATGATAATCAGTTGGATGAAACTGGTGTCGGATGTGCAGCCAAAGACGAGAACCCGCCTGAGAAAACGGACACGGAGATGGAGCGATTATCGATCGCATCACGCACGGACAGATTGAGGCATGCGAGGTCGAGAGAGATGGCGACGGCGTGCGAAAGCCTTCATCCAGCAGCGAATCGACCGTGGCTGATTACAAATATTGGAAGAGAAAAAAAGGTGAAGATGCATCCCTGCAATTTCTTGCCGAGGCTGACGGAATGGCCTCCACTAGAAAAAGCTTTAGAACAGTGTCCTTCACTCATTTTCAGGGAGGGGGGTAGTGGCACTTTCGCCCATAAGACATCAATGTTGAGGGCCGTCACATATTTGAAGATGCATCCCTGCAATTATTTGCCGAGGCTGACGGAATGGCCTCCACTAGAAAAAGCTTTAGAGCAGTGTTCTTCACTCATTTTCAGGGAGAGGGGGGTGGTGGCACTTTCGCCCATAAGACATCAGTGTTTGAGGGCCGTCACATATTTGAAGATGCATCCCTGCAATTATTTGCCGAGGCTGACGTAAGGGCCTCCACGAGAAAAAGCTTTAGAGCAGTGTTCTTCACTCATTTTCAGGGAGGGGGGAGGGGTGGCACTTTCGCCCATAAGACATGTGTTGAGGGCCGTCACATATTTGAAACCATTGCGGTTGACAGCACGATGGGGGGGGGGGTGTCACGTGTTGTGTATTGTCGGGGGCCGCACGTCAGGGGCCGCACTGAAGGCCACGAGGGGCCCCCAGTGGCCCACGCACCTTGCAATGAATGGCTGCTCTCTGGTGGTAGTGAGGCCGACTCTCTGACGATGGACAGACGTTTCCTCGGAAGAGGTGGGAATACCCACGCTGTACCTCACCATAACTGCGATGTACGTATTTATACCCCAGGGTGGACAGAGGCGGTGTGGGGGGATTTAACATGTCAACTACCTCGCCTGGTATGGGGCCGTCCATAAATGACGTCACGCAATTTTGAACGATTTTTGACCCCCCCCCCCTCGTCACACGCCGTAAACAGTCATACCCCCCTCAAATATGACGTCACAAAGCTCAGCCCCCACCCCCCCAAAACCATATTTCCATTTTGAAAATAAAACATGCTTCAATCGGTTTAAACTATTGTCATTGTAGTGCGTATTTAATGCGGCGCTGCACTCTGATGTTGTAGGAGAAAACCTTTATTAAAAAGTCTATTTAACTAAGCAGAACGTGTTGTCTTTTCTATTTAAAGTTGCGCATTTTGATGTGACGTCACATTTCTCACCCCCCCCCCCCCTCGTCACAAATGTCTGACCCCCCCCCCACATAAGGTGCGTGACGTCATTTATGGACGGCCCCGATACAGGACGTCGGTTTGATCCCGACCTTGACGCCTGTTGTATGTTTGGAGTTTTCATGTTCTCCCCGTGGTCGCGTGGAATTTTCTCTGGTTCCTTCGGTTTTTCCCTTCACATTTCGAAGCATGCATTCAGAGTAATCGGCTGCTATAAACTTCCACGTGATTAGCGACTTCGTTGAGTTATCATTTGTGGCCAGGTCGCTTCTGCAAAAAGCTGTATAGCTCAGTGGGCCTTACCTAGTAAAATAAAAGTTTAGTTTTTAAAAGATTAGTTTCATTTGCTGTTTGTAGTTAAACGTTAACAAATTGACAAAACTCAACATATTCGTAAATAAGACCACGGCCTTAAAATAAAATGTACTAAATATGTGACGATGCGGGCAATGGCCCTTTACAGCACACATTCTGAATTATTTTAAATTTGTGTGCTATTAAGGGCCGTTGCCCGCAACGCCTCCTATATTATATATTTTAATTTTAAGGCTCCACGCAGTGGTATAGACGACCGTGTTGAGTGTTTCTGTGAGTTGGTATTGCTTTACTTCTAACGTAGGTAGAAAGAAAACGTCATCGGGCCACTGGTACATGCACACATTTAATAACAGGAACGAGAAACAATGCTACATTCGGCACATAAAGTCAACGCGAACTTCACTATATTGTACTATCAGCAGACGTTTGGGCATGTAGCATTTCCCGGTACAATACACATGCTTAACAGGGGTTGCTTATTGCTTTCGCGGGTTAACAATGCAAGTGCGATATTCCACATCAACTTTTTTCAACTCGCCTTCGCCACGCTCAACTTTTTTTTATATCACCTATCATTTTTATATCCCGTATTGCGAATGAAGCCACTGTGCACTCCACGCACACGATGGTTGGTATCGCATGGCAAACGCGTACCCACGTCGGTTAGCGAGAGCTGGCATTGTGACACGCGGTGTTATGTCTCTCTGTCGTCGAGTTATCTGCCCAAGGGCAGATTCTTGTTTCAAGTTTCCTCAGCCTTCTCTGATCTTGCGATTTCCTCTTCACTGTTTTGTGTTGAGTTTGTTGTCCTTCCCCCCGCACCTCCAATTAGCACGGTTGACTAGGTACGGTGCGAAAGAAGTTAAACATACAGATTTTGGCATAACGGGCTCCATCTTCAATTCGTCAAGCAGCGCTTTACATTTCTCTACCGCTTGGCATTTACGTCCCAACATAATCCCTTCAGCAAGCCTTCACTTTCTCACTGACAATACACCCCCTATCCAGATAATTTGCCTTCTGCAATCCTCATCATTGGCATGCACAATTTGAAATCTTAATTTTGGAGCTTTCGTGACTGCAGGAATTATTCTTTGGTTTTTTCGGTAAAGTCACGTATAAAGATAAAATAATAAATTAAATAATAGCATACGACGTTTCGATTGCAACACAAGCAATCATCATCAGGTATAATGAAATAGCGACATAGAATCTAACCAGAAAACTATAGACAGACATATAAGCAGACAGATATCACCAAGATACATAGAGAGAGCAACCCAGGAACAGAGAGGGGTGATCGTCTCTGTGGGGTGGCCTTAAATAGACAGAGGGGGGCGGAGGCAGAGAGAGGGAGTGGGGTAGGGAAAAAATTTACATGTCAATGAGTACGAAGGGAAGGCCACCCCACAGAGACGATCACCCCTCTCTGTACCTGGGTTGCTCTCTCTATGTATCTTGGTGATATCTGTCTGCTTATATGTCTGTCTATAGTTTTATGGTTAGATTCTATGTCGCTATTTCATTATACCTGATGATGATTGCTTGTGTTGCAATCGAAACGTCGTATGCTATTATTTAATTTATTATTTTATCTTTATACGTGACTTTACCAAAAAAACCAAAGCACAATTTGAAATTTAAACCGCAATGTGCAACCGCTGCTTTAAATCGACAATCACAACTGGAGGAGCTAATGTATTACTAGTTAATCCAGTGTTGACAACCCCAATGGAGCAGCATTGGTTACTCATTAGAGCGGTGAACCCAAGGAAAATATATCTAGTTTGAGTAAACGTAGGACCACGAGGCTGGTGTCTGCTTTTTTGCCCATTTCCACAAACATCAAGTGGATTCATCAATGATAATACATTAACAGGTTACATTCAAGGATGCTGACATGTCCCACATGAAGTTACGGAAACTGTGGTGTCAAAATCAGAAGCCCTTGCGATAACATTAGCAGTGTCGAGATAAGCGCTGTTATAAATAAAGTTCACCGAGTACATTGTTGTTACACTACTAGATAAGAACAGAAGTCTTAACCACATGCATTAGGTAAGAACACTATTGCACTTGTATTTGTCAATTTAAAAGCGAAGCTTCTGAAACAATTTGCACATGGGACGTCACAAGGTAAAGCATGGGGTGGCCTGCTGTCCTGGAATCAATCATTACCAAACAATGTGAGTTGATCTTATTACACAGATACACAAATTATGTGGTGATGCAGTCTTTGGCAGTGGTGCACAAGGACGATTAACAAAAAAAACTCAACTCGTTCATCAATCACACCGTGGCCTTAAAAGAAAAAAACATAATAGGCGACATGTGTTTTGAAGAAGGGCCATTATCTGAAACATCACGTATTACACATTTTTCTTTTAAGGCCACTGTTATTGACGAATGTGCTGGTTTTTTGGTTTACCACACAGTAGCTATTTTTAAATACAAACATTTTCAAATGGCCAATTATGCTCATGAGCGAAGGTGTTCACGGTTGTGCTGCTTGGCTCTCAAGACTTGTTTTCGGATTGTGACACGCATTATCCGACAGCGTGACATTTTGGTTTGGCGTCCGACGTTTCACTCCACACGCTGGGAGCTCGTTCTGCCAGCTCAATTCAGTTCCTGGAGAAGTTCTCAGCATGTGGAATGAAACGTCGGACATTAGTTCCAAACAACTAGCGGTACAACCGGTAAGCACATCGGAGAGCTACAAAGTTATAGAAGTCACAATGATGCAAGGCCACCCCAAAGACTGGGGAGCATGTAATCGGTGCTACGCTCGTGTTAGTTTCACAGCTAAATGGAGGAGATGCACCAGCCCTATTCTCATTGCTATCTGGCGAGGTGGCACTGTGGTTGGAACGCCTCGCTCAGAATTGGAAGATTGCAAATTAAATTCGGACCCATCGTTCTTTCAGGTAATTAGGACAGCTGCCAGGTCAACAATGCTTGTTTTATTGAGATAATGGCCTCCACCAAAGGTATACGGAATTTCCACAACTGGCTTAGGACTGGTAGTTAAGGTGAGCACTACCACATTGCTCATCTGAGAAGGCAGACTTATCATTCTTATTGAGATTTCATGAACGGTGTTGACGGTGGTTATATAGTGTTGTTTTAAATTTATCAAGTTGCTCGATCACAACTCTCCTTCTCAAATGACAGTAGGTTTATCACAAATCAAATGGATGTTTATTACCGATCGTCTGTGTGATTCAGATACATTAACAATGAGTCACACAATGCTGCTAATGGGTTTTTTTCCATCGTGAACTTGAAATGATTTCAAGTTAAACGCCAGAAATGTCAATCAAACAGTAAGTCATCCTGCTCTAAGTGGTGCGAGTTAAACAGCAAAGGGAAAAAAAGCCAAGTGGCCTTTTAGATTAAGCCGACGATTAATCTACTAAAATAGGGGCCATCCATTTAGTACGCATGCAAAAATCTGTGAAAACTTGACCCCTCCCCCTCTACCTCATTTGAAAACAAATTATCAAGGCTTCACCCCCCCCCCCTTTCCTATGCGTACGTACATTGTCAGTAGACCCCCCCATCCGCAAGCGTACGCATTATGGTTAACCCCTCCCCCCTCCATGCGCACGTACTAAATGGATGGCCCCATAAGCTGCTTAAATTGTATGCGAATGAACATTAGGCTCATTGAACGAACAAGATCGAACATACACAGGATAACGAACGAGACGGTACAAACAAGGAAATACATTCTTCAATCGAATTGCGACTCCCAAATCGGAAGAAAATATCGAATCGCCGGGTGGTAAGTTGGTACACGCCTCTGGTTTTACAGATGTCACAAGCGAGTGACGTGTTTTTAAACACTGCATCCTAATTAGTCAGTAAGCTACCATGAGATGACTTTCTTTTAATAAGCTAATTGTTAAAATGAATACATGAACAGGCAAAGACAACTGTTTAATTGGCAAAATGAAATAACATTCAAATTATCGATCAACAGACCACCCAAATCAATATATCTCGTCGCATTTTGTTCAATCAAAGCAAAGCACAGACTTTTTTCCAGCGAGTACATTTCAAATCAGTCTGAAACACCACTGGGAACTCATTGATACGGAAGGAAAACTGTTCAACCAGTTAAACGCCTTTTCATTGAAGGGTTTAAACAGATGGCTGGCTAGTTTACTTTCGTATCTTTATTACTCGCAATTTGCCGAGGCAGCACATCATTACTAGTGCGCGAGTCTCTTGGAGTGGCGCTTAGTCTACGCGCACGGTGAAGTTTTCTGGAAACACACCCTTGTGTCCATCAAGATCTTTGTGAGTGATCCAGTCAGCTTCCTTGATGCCCAGAAGCCAGCCGGAATCCTGCGAGTGCAAACACACATGCAGGTGGGGTTGTGGACCAAATGATAAATTTCGATTTAAAGCTTTCGTGACTGCAGGGATTCATCTTCTTGGTTCTTTCGGTAAAGTCACGTAGAAGGGAAATAATAAAATAATACAAATAAAACATAATAAAATACAATTCTCACGACGTTTCGGCCACAACGCAAGCAGGAGACTTTGTGTAAGCAGCCAATTTCAAGGGTTCATAAAATAACACTCCAGCAGCAAAGGGGTTATCTTCTGGGTTCGCTGATGTTGCTGTATTGAAATAAATGGGCCCCATGTTATTCATGGAGGTCACGGTGCCTGTAACATTAGGTCAAGACAGCAGCATTCGTGATACACGCCATACCCAGCAGATGAGACTCACATTTGAAACTGGTCCAAGGTTATTTTGCTGACACAACATGCTGTTATAAAACACTGGCCCAAAAAATGTTTTTTGGCTGATGGACCTTCTTAGGTTTTTTCGGTAAAGTCACGTAGAAAGTAAAATAAAATAAAAACAAAAATCACGACGTTTCGGAGGCAACACAAGTCTCCGTCATCAGGTGGGACCGTCACAGCCAGATTAGCTGTATCAAGCTAATCTGGCTGTGACGGTCCCACCTGATGACGGAGACTTGTGTTGCCTCCGAAACGTCGTGATTTTTGTTTTTATTTTATTTTACTTTCTACGTGACTTTACCGAAAAAACCTAAGAAGATGATTCCTTGCAGTCACGAAAGCTTCAAATCTAGAACTGATGGACCTTGATGTAATTTTATTTTTCTTTGTCGCTGATACAAACCCTTGCTTATTTATTTATTGTACTGCTCACAACTTTGCTGTTTTTTCCCAGGAGTTTTCTGTTGCGTGTAGTCACTTTAAGATGTTTCTCGTTCATGATTTTGTTTTGTTGCGGTTGCAGGGTTATACCTACGAAATCAAACTGAAATCAAACTGAAATAACTCACCAAAATAACATATACTAAGTTTATACTATCTATACGGGGATGCACGTCAAGCACTAAAATATCCACTTCATGAAGATACAGAGTACAGGGATTTATCGTGGTCCTTAAATCAAATATCAGCTATGGCTCACTTGCCTCATTCCCCTTTATCTCATAGGCATTTTAACACCAACTGGGGCAGTACCAAAACACAAACATATCGGAGGGCTTTTTACCCTGTGACAGAATACTGACAAACATTTGAATAGATGCCTCATTTAATTGTGTAGATGGTGCCCGTGAGCTTCACTCACCATCTAAAAATTACGTGTCCAAATATCCGTTTGGGTTCAAACACATCCCTTCATTCGTCTGGGGTACCACTTTGTGTGTGACCGTGGAGGGCGGGGTGCAGATAAACCAATTGTTGTACTGTATTATACTCCAGCTTATATGTTCCCCACCTTCACCAACCCACACTGACCAGCATGGTGAAGTGTGGTCTGATAATCCTCCGTGACGAGCAGTGTGGGGAGGCCCTCGTCCAGCAGTTGATTCACTTTTTATGACCGCTCATTTATGAAACTTAAAACTCATGTTGGACACCCCAGGAAGCAAAAAGCCAAGGTATGTATCCACAATATTAGATATATATGATCGGTACTTTGAGATATATGATATCTCTAGGCTGAACCTTCCTTAAACTTGTGCGGATAAAACCACTTTATGTATGTTTAACTTTTTTCGCACCGTACGTAGCCAACCGTCCTAATCGGAGGTGGAAGGACAACAAACTAAATAAAAAAGCAGTTATAAAGAAATTAGTTTTCAATATAGATTTAAAAGTGCATAGCTCTAGTGGCTTCTTAATATCGGAAAAGCGTTCCAGACGGCCACATAATTGTATCTGAAAGCGTGTGACGTAGCGATTGTCTTTAAGCTGTTTAACGCCAGTATCCAGACATAAAGGTTTTCTACCTGCTCGTCACCACTGTCGGGGGGCAGTACGAACACCATATCTCCAAGCTGGAGGCCCAATTCGTCCGAATCCAGAGCCGTGTAGTTGTGCTGGGCCTGCACCTAGGAACACGGAGAGAACGGGATGCCACCACAAGCATGTTAATCCCTTCCTGTAATTCAGCACTTCTGAGGCAGCGTGGGTTTGTGGATCACACAGATGTTGTCAAATTCCCTTCCCGTACGCATCGAAGAACCATACCCTGGCTTGCCACGAGAATGCTGTAGACCAAAAACCTGGACTCCACCTATTTTGTCTGAATGGGATAGAGTATGGCCCCCTTTCACGTATGAGTTACTCCACTGCTCTGGTTTCCTCCCACATGGAAACACTCATTAAGTGTCGATTTAAAGCTTTCGTGACGGCAGGGATTCATCTTCTTGGTTCTTTCGGTAAAGTCACGTAGAAGGGAAATAATAAAGTAAAATTCTCACAATTATGTTTAATTTTTATTATTTTATTATTTCCCTTCTACGTGACTTTACCGAAAGAACCAAGAAGACTCATTAAGTGGCTAATACCTTAATATAAAGACACTGCAGAGCTTGGGAAATCACAGTGTGGCTGCCTTCCTATCTGTGGTTCCTTGAACCTCTAAATTGTACTCTATCTCTTCAAGAGTGAATAATTACTGTGCGTGTATTACAAGTAAAACTTATCATTATCTCTATACATTAATATGCGTGTTTGTCTGTCTGTAATGCTCCGGGACATACATGGAAAGAAGAACATAAGTTTGGCTGGGTGGCAAGGTGGGAGTGGTTTGACATCATACCACCCTGGTGAGGCGAAGAGGAGGGGTTGATGATTGGGCTGGAGTGGAGGGGCTGGGGAGAGGAGTACAGACGTCATTCCAGTTTGGAGTGAGGTCGGGAAGAGGGGGGGGTGATGACATACCTGTCAACCCATATGCTTTACCCGTATTTTTGTACAGGGAATTTGAGTTTTCAGTTCCACACGGCGTACAGCCGTTTCAATACAGGCAAACAAAAAATTATGTTTGTGTTTCTTCCCTTGTGATGGGACTTTGTAGGACGACGTTGAAATTTATAAGGGGGTGACCAATAAGGTCTGAATTGGTCTGTAATAAGGTAAGCACTGATAAGGGGTTGACAGATATGTGATGGCGTCACAATATGTTGAAGGTGGTGAGGAGAGGGGTGGTGACATCACTAGAGATTGTGGCGAGTTGCTGAGGAGAGGGAGTGACGTCACAAAACACGGGGGTGGTGGGGAGAGGGGTTGATGTCACGTGACACGGGTGAGGTGCAGGACAGGGAGTGATCACATCCAGAGATGCAGGAGTGGTGAGGAGGGGGGTATGACATCAAGAGATGCAAGAGTGGAAAAAACTAATTGCAAAAAAAATACGAAAACATTTAAATTAAATGTTAAATAATAACTTCAAAATGAATTGAGCTGCTGAAATATTCAAATGTTTTAAACATTAAAAAACTAAAGGTAAAACGAACATATTCGCTATCCCTTTGTGGCAGAAGTTCCGCGAGTTCCTGCTCGTTATACATAAATACCCTGCATAAACCGTGACATCAGGAGGATTCCTTAAATCACTTAATTTCTTCCAAATTATAGTTCAATTGTGTGATCGGCATCATTTTCACTGGACGAGAGATTTTCACGTGTAACGCTCACAGTAAACAGTGCACAACCCTGCATCAGAGAACGGCTCCAAAGTGTTCACCAAGTGTCTATCATAATGTGACCTCTCAAATATCAGGAATGATCTGTGCGCAAGTAAACCTTTTGTTTGAATATTGAGTGTTGGGAACCCAGATTATTCACGGAGGGTTGCCTAGATTCAAACCCAGGGTCTCAAGTCAGTGGTTCTGGATCAGCTCGCCATCTATCCATGACAAAGGTCCCTTCTTCCCCCCCCCCTTCCACGTATAACCTTAACAGACTCTTGGGAAATATGCTGTTAGCAAGTAGGACCTATGAAGGCTGGCACAGCACACGAGGGCATGGGTGGCCAGTTCCATGCCCGACGGCCTTTGTATCCCGAGTTGCGATGTTCACACACTATGCAATTCATCTGAGGCTGAGTCAACCTAGGAGAGGTGGCCGTGAGGTGGGATTCAAACTCGGATCACTGGGTTTGTAGCGTAGTGGGCTTACTCCCTATCTGCAGTATCGTGAGGAGTAACACATTCACTATCTATAGTAGGTGAGCAGTGGCACATTGGTTCATGCATTGCACCCAGTCTTATCCCAGCCATGGCTAACATCAGCGCCGAGTGATATGGTCCTATCCTCCCCCACTCTGCTCCTACTAACCCTAACTCCAGCGCAAGGAGACCTTCATCAATACGTTTTTTGACAAAAGGGATGTGATACATTTTTTATATTTTACACTAATTCCATTGTAAATGTTAAAACGGTGTTTTCTGCATATTTGGTGCTCACATTTGAATGTGTTTGCTGTTTTGCTTTACATATTAAGCCCATATTGACTATCTATGAAAAAAAGATGTCTAATCTCAATGGGCACTTTACGACTAATGATTGACGGTCACCTAACTATATAAAGGTGTCCCTTGCTCTATCTGGGTTCGGATTGTGCAGTATGCGGCTAACCTATTTCTTCCCAAAATTCGCGATATGTGGTTTGAATTCACTCGTATGCAGCGATGTGGTCGCACGTGGGACAACATTGTGTGCATACAGCACTGCATGCGCTGCTCGGCAGGCAGCCGTCTCCTCGTGTGGTTTCGCTGTGCGCCCCCTCTTTTTGGACAGCATCTACTGCGTAAAGGGAGACCTTGTACAGTGGTACCTCGGCATAAGTCGTTAATTCGTTCCAGAAGGTAATACTTATACTGAAAATGACGTATACCAAACAAAATTTTCCCAAAATAAATAAAGGGAAAGGAAAAAATCATGTTCCAGAGTATAAGAAATTATATTTTATAATGGGGTTGTATAAAATAATTTAGACACTACTTATTACTAAAATGCATACATAAATTAAAATAAATGCATAAATAAATTAAAATAAATTGAAATAAAAGTTGATAGCCTACGAGGATGGTGGTGAGGAAGGGGAGGAGTCGTGAGCGGGGTCTACGCGGGTACGCGGTGTCTCATCCCGACCCATACAAGTTCTAGCAAGCGCGTCGTATCCCAAGCAAGATGTCGTATCCCAAGACATTTTTTTCTCGCTAAAACACGACGTATACCAAATTCGACGTATTCCAAAGCGGTCGTATACCGAGGTATGACTGTACTTCCAAGCTGTCGTTTGTAACTTTCACGCTCCAACACGGCAGACGAAGCCCTCACCTTGTACAGAATGCCTGGGGGCACGTCGCTGCTCTGGGCGGCACCTGTGAGGCTCGCGGCTGGGGGGCTCTGTGCAGGGACCTCGGGGGCATGGACCTCAGGGGCACTCTTCTCCACAGGCTGCTGCATGCGTGAAGGCAAGATCATGGTTAACAGTCATGCTTAAGAGGCCTGCATTGGTAGCAGTGTAAAAACCTGGCACAGCAGCGAGGTAACACTAACAGTGGTGAACCAGTTCCAGATAAATTTGCTTTCTGGTTGCATCATCCTTTAATAGATATACGATTGTGGCATCCAGGAAAAATTGTGTCGAGTGCACATGGTGTATAAACTGTAGAATTATCTGACCATTATATAAGAATTACTGTTTTTACAATGGGGTTGAGTGTAGTTTTCGGCAATTTAGCAAAGAGTGGATGTGGAAGGTGCAGTGGATAGGAGTGGTAAGACCACTACTCAATGAATCCAGCTAACTGCATTTGATTCAGCTAACATCAGTGGTGAGTGACGCCTAAACCAGTCCTGGCACTCCAACCACCTTAACCAACCACACTGACCAGCATGGTGAATTATGGTCAAAGAACCCCCCTTTGCCGGACGGTGGTGGTGCAACGCCCGTAGTCCAGAACTGCGGTGACGAGGGTCCCTGGGGGCATCGAGGTGCTTATACTCTGGTTTGCCAAGAGCAGGTGGTACAGCAAAATGTAGACTTCACCGGTTCCGTTTGTATGAGATGGTATTTCCCGCACGCATGCATGGGTTTTCTCTGGGTGCTCCAGATTCCTCTCACATGTAAATGAATAATTGATTGGCCGATCTTGCCTTGATATGTAGAGGATTGCATAGCTTGGGCAATTGTTGGCACCGGCTCAACGCATGGCTGCCTTCCCACTTGCCTGTGGTTCCTCACGCCTCTGAATTGTTTTTTATGTGAGAGTAAATTGACGAAGGGCTGTATTTTTACATGTTGTCATTATTATCATCGAGCAGTCTTACTCCGTTTCAATAATATTTTCATCTGAAGCTGCCAACTTACCTCCCAACTCAAATCCAACAATGTCTGACAGCATTAGGAGAGATGACAGGTCAGCAAAATATCTAAGAAAAGTGAATGTAGACAACGTTATAGTGAGCATTAAACTTATATAAGTAATTGAATTCAGTATCGCATATATATATTCCAATTCTTAATGTAAAAACAAAATAGAATAACAAAACCAAATAACATATGTATCGATAGATCGAGAATAAATAACATTTGGCACAGAATTGGGATGATTGTTGGCAAATGAGAATTGCTGGCTGACAAGTGGACAATTGGTAACATTATAAACATTTCAAACACCCGCCACTTAGAACGACAATTGGGAACATTAAAAACATTTCAGACACCCGCCATCTGGAACGATCTCCCACTCTACACACTAAGAATCCAAGCACCATCCACATTCAAGCAGTAGCTCAAGGCTCTCACCCATTCAGGCTCTCACCTGGTCCAGGCTCTCACCTGATCATGCTCTCACCTGTTCAGGCTTTCACCCATTCAGACTCTAACCCATCCAGACTCTCACCTGTCAAGGCTCTCACACCTTCTGGCTAGCATACGAGGGAATTTGGAGCTCTGGTTCTGCGCCTCCGAGTTCTCAATCGAATATATCGTCCAATTAGTAAAATATGTGGACGTTATAAATTGGGTTTATTATTATTAGCGTGAAGCTGGAAATGCTGATTCAAAAATATTTTACATCCTTAATACCACTTTGTGGTAAGTCAACAGTGGTCATCACATGTAGAAACTAGCCCCTGCCATATGGATGTGGAATTTTGCACCATTACTTCAAGGCAGGCAACAGACCTCCATGCAATACCTCCATGCTTGTTTGGGCAGGGAGACCGACTTAAAATGAGTGCAGTGAGACAAACCTGATTCATGGAAGAAGCCATGGCGACAGCGGATGAATCTGTGGCCGTAAAATGATCAAAGTCGAGATCCAGCAAGCTTCCGGTATCTTCACTCTTGGTTAACGGAACTCCCAGCTAGAAATAAGAGGGCATTGAAATGGTTATTTACAAAGGGGGAACAAGCACACTCCACAATGGATATATTTTCTGGATGTCCCTGAGAAGGAGACCACACCAGTGATCACAACTCACTTTAGAGACTGATATTTAGGCCAGGAGTGAAACTTCAAGATGCTGTGACAGGGCTTTGTATCTTGAACAGGATGGCCATTGCTGACTATCCACATTGGTTCTCATTTTATGGAGGCCACAGGTTTGATGGACTGAATCGATCCTCAAGTGGCATTCAAACTCACAACCTTTGGACTGCGAGTCACACTCTAACCACTTCAGTTATATCGATACATTAAAACATATCTATGTCTAAATCAGCTCGTCTCCCGTAATTCACATGACTTGTGTGGTCACCCCCATTCTGAATTCCTCCTCTCCCCACCGCCCCCTGTGAAAACAGTTGCTGCTCCGTGCAGCAGCGTGAAGGTCCTGATGTAGCCTCTCCCTCCCGACTCTCATCTCTCCTGACCGTTTGATCCCTTTTTCCCATTCCTTTTCCACATATTTCCAATTCTTAATCTTCTCTCTTCCCTTTTCTATTTCTATTTCCACACATTCATATAATTAACTCTACTCTAGTCCGCACTCTGCTGTACTGCCTTCTCCTGGTGAGCCATGGTAAGGCACCTAAGGGGAGTTGTGCACAATCCACCGACCCTCGCCTCCACAGTGCTGCATTACAGGCCACGTGCATAGCCACCACCGGCCAGCTCAAGTTACAAGCACCCATGTTCGCCAACACATAGGAATGATACACGCTTACCGTTGCATTAGTGGGGGCAGCAGAGGACATGAAGTTGTCATCGAAAAGGTTCACAATGGCCTCCTGCGTCATCTCCTTGCTGGGCGTCGGCCTCGGGGGTGGGGGCAATGGGGGGCCCTTACGCCCCTGCGCAGGAAAAACATTTTAAAGAGAAATACATTAAATATTTTAGGCAGGAAGTGAAAATGAAAAAACACATTTATAGATGATACATTATAGACCTTTTCAACCAAGGTTGAATTCATTAACCCTGGTGAATAGCGTTGAATAGAAATGTAATGTTTTCATCCAAGAAAGCCTCAGTCTCAAGGGTATTTTTTCAGGAGGGTCCTGCATGGGAATCTATGACCAATTAATGTTTA
The DNA here is from genome assembly GCF_965212315.1 of Lampetra planeri. Classification (NCBI taxonomy): domain Eukaryota; kingdom Metazoa; phylum Chordata; class Hyperoartia; order Petromyzontiformes; family Petromyzontidae; genus Lampetra; species Lampetra planeri. The sequence goes on along the minus strand of NC_136124.1, from coordinate 11,427,863 downwards.
AGTATTATTTGTGGGAGGGGTAGATTACCTCGCTAGCACCCATTAAGCATACTGAGGGGTTACAATCAAAGGTCTGCACAGACGGGACATAAGTGAAGAAGAGCTCCATAGTTCATCAGATTCCTCCAGTATAAATACAAATGATCATTCTGATGCTATATAAAGGCATACAGAATCAGAAGTTAACTTCCCCGAGTAAAGCCCATAGAGCTGAAAAGCTTTTTAAAAGGGCGAATTGGCTGACAGACAACATCAAAGCATTGCACAAGTTATGAAAAATCTAAATAGGTTTTACCCTTTCTGGCAATAAAACAGGTGTTAAGATGTTCAAACACAAAATAAAATTCATCCTATTATCAGATTTGTTTGTGGTTAAGAGGACTGACCCAGAAGTGGTAGGCAATTCATCCTATTATCCGTGTTCACCCAAATAACGGATATCAGAAGTAATTTTTGCAGGAGAGGCAGAGATAATAGGATCCACCAATAGCACCCCTCCCCTACCCCTCCATGTCGATGACATGGTCACGTGCAGTGTATTTGTGAGACCCAATGCTTGTTGGGTTCTGGAGGCAGCGGTAGCACTACCACTTGAGCTTGCCCCATTCATTGCTCAACCTTCAACAATGCAACTTCAACCCTGATGATGCTTTGAAAGCCAAACTGAGTTTACAAGAAGTCACAAACAAACAACTCGCAAAAGAACCAACGCAGAAGATCCCTGGCTTTGATATTCCACGTAGATCATCGGCCACAACCCTAAACCGCATTCGCACAAACCATGGGAGATGCAGGTACTTGATGCACAAATGGAAACATGAAAACTCTGACAGTGTGCGACTGTGGTCACCCGGAACAGACCATGGAACATATAACAACTGAATGCCCAATTCACAAATACAAAGGAGGCATCATCACAGCAATGCATTCCGCTACTCCTGGTGCAATTATCTAGCTCAACCACCACAATGTATAATTATAGTTTTTACTAATCTAGTATATAATTACAATAATCCCCCCCCCTTCCACATCAAATCGTTGCACCTGATGAGTTGATGAGTTAATGATGACGTCACCCTGCTGCTGCTCTATTTAAGACCGGGAGCCAGAGCAGAGCCTCACCATTCTGGCGAATTGCCCGATGATGCTGGATGCAATTACCAGCGAAACGTCGTACTCAAAAATTGTAAATGTTGTGGTTTCACGCTTCAACACACCGGTGGGCTAAAGCAGTGAACTATTTGTCTGTTGTCAACGTGACACTTTTTTACTGATTGGCCGTGTCGGGTGGTGGAGGGTTACGATACATTTATAAATAACGCGATCTAAACCCAAAAACGTTGATTATGAATAATTATAGTTGATGCTCTCCATGTACATCAGCAATACGAAGAATAAGAATATTGTTCATCTGACCCAAGGTGGTCTCTCCAATTTGAGTTTTGCATCATCTCGGTCAGCGTGAATTCTGCCTGTTAGTCCAGCGTTCTGTGTCCGTGCGAGAACGGGCCCATGGTACCTGCATAGGCGACTTCAGCGGGGACGCAGTGTGATCGGGTCTCAGTCCCGCATCGTCGGACACCAGCGAGGTGGAGTCGTTCCCGTGTGGCTCCACAATGCTTGGAGATGGCTCACTAGCATGATTAAACAATTGCAATTCACAATAGCGTCAAAATGCAATCGCATCTCAAAACGCTTTACAAAAATAAAATAACTAATTAAAGTATTCCCTCATTCTTCATGAACTTGCTATCTGCAAATCGCATCTGGAACTCTACACGACTGCATCGAGAGAGAAAGACAGTGATGAGATAGAGAATGTGATGCGAGAAAGTGATGAGAGATAAAGTGATGAGAGAGAAAGCTTATTATTTATTTAAGGTAATTAATTAAAAAGTTAGGTTTTCGTAGGCCAATATCATTAACCACGAAATTTGCTATACACAAGCAGCTTCGGAGCATATCCCTCGCGAATAATAATGTAATAGTGTATTATACAAGGAGAGTGTGGGTGAAAGTGTAAAAAAAACTCAGCAATGTAGGCAATGCAATACAAAGACACGTTTTTTTATATCAGCATTTCTCCATCATGGTGGTGACTAGTAAAACAAGGAACATGTCGGTTTAATTGTCAAAGACACTGTATACCAAGTTCCGTTCAGTTAATTTTCGGGTTTCATCAACAAAAACAACACTGCTTCTCCGAAAAACGCAATAAGTCGCAGTAAAATAAATCTAAATTAGACAACAGATAAGAAATATAAAAAAATAGCTATCGAATCATAATCACAACATAAAATTACATATATTTTTAAAAATTAAGTTCAATATAGATTATCATAAAAAACTACACTGTATTTCGAAAAAGATAGGAATGAAAATCTTCCATTGTAATTATAATGCAGATATAGCCTCAAACACGTTCGCATTATAGTGTTATGCACCCTCCCCAACTCTCTCCCATGCAACAGAGACTTGTACCTCAATGGGCCCCCGACCTTTTTACGAGTAGAATAAAGGACATGCATAAAAGATGTAGCAGTGACACAGTGGACAATGCAGTGCGCTACGTACCCGGCAACTCGAGTTTTGATATTGCCGGCCAGGGCTAACGTCAGCGGAGAATGGTATCTATACCGGTCCTGCCTCCCCCACTCTGACCACTCCCTTCAACAACCCACACTGATGGGAGCGTGGCGAAATGTGGTCAAACAAATCCCATGAACGACAAGGCACAGGGAGGCCTTCATCCAGCAGCGGATTGCGAAAGAGCTATACATTAATTATTAAGTATGTGAGATAATAATACATTGTCAGATAGTATTACATTGCATTACTTATGCGTACACACACACATATCTCAATTCTCAAGGTTACAAGATCTGTAGCATGACACAAGTCACCACAACTGATCGGGTCGTGAGAATTTCAAGCCAAATAAATGGGGTTTCGAGCTTAAACTATTTAACTTCTATTTTATTTTACCAGGTAAGGCCCACTGAGCTATATAGCTCTTTTTTGAGAAGCGACCTGGGCACAAATGATAGCTCAAACAAGTGGCTTATCATGTTGAAATTAATAGCTGCCAAAATGTTGAAGGAAAAACCAGGGGACCCGGATAAATATTCACGCTACCACGGGGAGAACATGCAAACTCCAAATATACAGGCGTCAGGGTCGGGATCAAACCCACGACCCCTTGTATACCAGGTGAGGTAGTTAATATCTCGCCACCGTGACAGCCTTTGCTTCGATCATCGCCAAAACGCTGGCACACACCTGCGAGCGCTCTGTATGTCGGAAGACTTGACGGAGTGCTGGTCGCCCAGCTTTATCATCACCTCTTCCATCTCATGGCTCAGCTGAGCAGAGAACAGCATAGAGCACATGCAGGGACGTCATTGTACGGACAGGCACCAAATATAACGCCCCTTTTCCACTGCATAACCAAGCTGCGCCAGGGCCCATGCTGAGGCCAGCTAGGCGCAGCTCAAGAGGTGCCAGGTTGCCTTTCAACTACACAAGCTGATGTCGCGATGTCACACAAAATGAATGCAGATAAATGCCTCTAAAACATTCATCTGTAGTCAAAATCTCCCCTCCTGATTACTTGAAACATTTCAAAAATGTGTATTGGTATGCATATTTAAGCAATTATGGCAGTTAATTATAAGTTAAGGATTTTCATGGCAAGAGTTCTTTGTTGGTTTACAACATTCGCAGTTTTACATTTTATTCATAAATCAATACTTGTGAAGCTTTTTATATATTTAAGTGTAATTGTCACTGCTTATTTTGACACCCCGTGAATACATTTACATATGTTTAGTTAGCGATATTGCACTCTGCACTGTACCACAAGAATTTGCATTTGGCTACGTACCTCCAATTAGCACGGTTGGCTACGTACGGTGCAAAAGAAGTTCAACATACATAAATAATGTATTTTACACGTTTTCCGAACGAAAGATTTTATTTTGTGCACACCTTTCTATACTTTTGTAAAACGGCACTGCTATCGAGGGGCTCTCTCGGCTGGATAAATAAAGGAACTCAACACAATCACCAATAACACTGTGGCCTGAAAAGTAAAAGATATAAAATCGGTGACGTTTCAGACCATGGCCCTTCTTCATAGGACATAAAAAGGTCAGAGAGACAGAGTGACTGCACTTAACACTATGGGGACATTTCGATTTAAAGCTTTTGTGACTGCAGGGATTCATATTCTTGGTTCTTTCGGTAAAGTCACGTAGAAAGGAAATAATAAAATAATAAACATAAAACAATTAAATTCTCACGACGTTTCGATTGCACCACAAGCAATCATCAGGTGTGAAAACCACAACAGTGACTTTACCGAAAGAACCAAGACTATGGGACGTGATGAGAATTACATTATAAAGATTATTTTAAATGTTTTTGTTAAATGTTTAAATATATAGATTGATTTGTATGACTATATATATAATTGCTAAATGTGAAACTACTGAACTACAGTTCTAAACACACGAGCAAGGAGAGAACTCACTACCTGTCCAATCTCCTTGTGAAAGTTTTCTTCCAGGCCGGCGATGTTCTTGAAGGTGCTCACGTAAAATCCAACTCGGCTGCAGAGGGGGTGGGGTGGACATTTTGCTGTGAGTGTTTATGAACATCAATAATGATAAGTCAAGTGCAGCTATGAAAATTACAAAGTGCACCTTCTATAGCAGTTGCTTTGCATGCATAAGGTCACATTCATTACACAAAGTGCTTGCCACAAATGAACCACAATACCCTTTGGTTCTTTCGGTAAAGTCACATAGGTATAAAATAAAATTAAATCACGACGTTTCGATCGCAACACAAGCACTCATCATCAGGTGGGAAAATCACAGCAAGAACATTTTTGCTGAACCACAATACCTTGCTGATCTCGTCAAGGAGCATAAACCATCACGCAAACTCGCACAAAGACGGTTAACTGCATCGCGTGCTTTTGCATGCGCTTCTGTGGCTGTCTGGAATGCTCTTCCTTCTGATATTAGGAAGCCACTGGAGCTATGCACTTTTAAATATAATCTGAAAACTAATTTCTTGAAAACTGTTTTTTGTCTTAATTTGTTGTCTTTCCCCCCGCACCTCAGATTAGCACGGGTGGCTATGTACAGTGTGAAAGAAGTTCAACATACATACACACGTACATTCTCTCTCTCTCTCTACATTTTACATAAGTTTATTCAAAGATATGGGTGAATTTAAAAGAGGTTTGACTTTGCTAATAGTGAGGTTTCAATTACTTTTAAAAAATGAGCAACTGTATATAAAAGCACTAAATGCATATAAAAATAAGGAACTTGTTTCAGAGATTACCAATCAGTGTGGAGATTTTTATAAGTTTACGAAGTATTTATATTGTACAGAATGGAGGAAATGTAAATAGAGCAGCTCCCTAAACTGCAAAGTAACGACATTAAAACTAAACGAAACAATTTTTATTTTACCAGGTGAGGCCCACTGAGCTTTATAGCTCATTTTCAGAAGTGACCTGGCCACAAATGATAGCTCAACGAAGTCGCTTATCACGTTGAAATTTGTAGCAGCCAAATACTCGAAATGCATGTTTTTAAATGTGGAAGGAAAAACTGGAGAACCCGGAGAAAAATCCACGCAACCACGGGGAGAACATGCAAACTCCAAATATACAGACGTCAGGGTCGGGATCGAACCCACGACCTTCTGTATACCAGGTGAGGAAGATCACGTCCCGTTACCGTGGCACCCACATAGACATTGCAACAAGGACCAGGGACCATCGTCACTGTCAGGCGTGGTGTCTCCGTGGCAGCCCCCGCTGGCTGGAACAGAGCCGCCACTCCACTGCACATTCGCAGCATTCGTTCTACACCGAGTTTTAAAAGACACTTTCGCGAGACAAATCAGCTTGGCTCCGCATATCAAGAGTCACGGTCGTTTATGTCTGTGAAATATGTTTTATTATTATACTATTATTACTCCAGCCTCTAACAACCAGTACTATAAAGGAACTCTATAAATAGAGAGATGGTCTATCGTTCCATCTCCCAAGGTTGTTTTGTTGTACTATGTTCCAAGACCGGATTCGGTTGCGTGTGGGTCAGACGTACTTCTTCTTCTTTAGTGCTGCCTAACGGCGTGTGCGACTTCACGATGATATTGGTCCCGGTCTAGCACGGCGTGTAGAGTTTGTGCTGCTGTTAATTGTAGCCATGTTTTGATGTTACTGAGCCATGTCGTTTTTGGCCGTCCTGGTCGTTTTTTCCCTTCGATTTTTCCTTCCAGGATTAGCTTTAATAGCTGGTATTTGTGGTCGTTTCAGACGTACACACCTGTCCAAAATGACAGGCAGCTCCTCGTGCAGGTCAACGTTGATCTCCTCAAACACCTTCTGTGCTTTCATGTAGTCCTCTTCTGCCTACACCAGGCATTCACACTGAATCTCAGCTGACGGCATCAAGACAGTTTACATCAGCGACACCACCACCCAATGCAACACTCGGATCTGCGGAATCCCATCTCATTTAATAAAATTAATCATGCAACTAATACCGCACTCAATATTTCATAGATATAAATGACCGTGACTCTGAAGCGCAGAAATAGATGACCTCTCAATCTCCCAACGTTGTTTCTGTTGCCGTGTTTCAAAATATAATTAAGATGAAAGATGCGATCTAAAACAAGTTAAGAAAAGCTTGAAGTATGATCAAATAATTCCCATGATGCACAAAGCGTGGGGAAGCCCTCATCCAGCAGCTAATTGGTGAAGTGCTGTACATACATATGTGCTTATTTAACACACCACTGCAATGCTGCCACTAAAGCACTAATTAAAATAACTTTAAAGTATTTTTATCTCACTCATGAAGAATCATGTCTTGTTAGGCAGCCCTGAACACACATCCCAGGTACTTATCCGTTTTGTGGGTAGGGTCTCTCTAAAATATCACGACAATGTGCAGAGCACTTAAAGTAATTGGACATTTCAATAATCTTTATATAGAAAAAAAATATTTACCACAATGTAATTCAACAATCTAACTAAAGCAACTGGTTCATAGTATATTTTTTGGGTTATGCCACTACATAATGATCTGATCAAATTTGTGTCAATAAGACCCTCCACCACCCAACATAGGCATGTGATGTACAAGCGTTTAACGATTAGTATTTCTTTAGTTCACTCAACGGTGAGTTGGAGTATAATTCTCACAACCAAATTTATCTAGTTTAGATAACAACGTTTAACTTTAAACTGTGTATACAACATCATCAGGACAAGATCCACATTGCAGAATAACAATTCCGGAGGTCAAACTCCTAAGTGTTATGTTAAAGCAACTGGAGTACCATATTAATATAACATTACATGTAACAGCGGTGTGGAGTGGTTGGCACGGGCCCTGTTGCAAGTAATGAAATAGGGCCCCCTGTCCAATTTCCTACTTCTTCATAGCCCGGCGCTTGCCCCCTCCTGCCCGGAGGCTCCGGTGGAGTTACTAAACTACTAACACGCTCGACAGCCATGCTCATGGGACATTATATACACCACGCCACCATAAGATCAACAGGAAAATTATGCGAGTTGTACACAGGTGAACCGATGACGAGAGTTGTGGACAGGTGAACCAATGTGTTACCTGGTTCTTGAGAAGGTTTGTCTGGGCAATGATATGGGCCTGGATCTTCCCCTGGCACCACTGAGGTGCAGCTTTTTCAAGCAGCAACACCGGCTGTTGGATAGAAACGACAACAGCATGGGAAAGTGACAATAACACAAGCAGAGAGAAAAGAGTAAACTCAGGAAATGTAGCCACAAATACGCTTTTCACCCACTGTCCACATTTGCCTATATTCGCTATTAACAACCTTATTTACTGTACAAAAAATCACACTTGACTAACTTTGAAGCCGTGTTCACGCTGATAAGGGGCAGAACAAGGCAGGTGAGCGCTTCAGTCACTGTGAAAGTCTACAGTGTTGTGAAGCCGTTAACGATGATGTTTGTAACCAGATACCTTGGCCACTTTGATATCGTCCCTCTTCTTTGCGTTCTGTAGTGACTCCAGATGGTGCCTCGCGCTGTCATAATCCACCAGCTTGCGCCCACGTTTGGCAATGCGAGACTGTCGTGGGACAGAGAGGAGTATCAGTCACACGATGTAATACATATCATGGGACCTTTTTGCCAGTATCAAAGTATGAAAAATAATAATAGGTTTGACCCTTTCTGGAAAAAAAAACAGGTGTTCAGATGTTCAAACACCAAATACATAATTTTTGCAAGAAATAAAGTCTGCGCTAACCAAGTCTGCACTAGCCACCCATACGAACACCATCTAGGCTCAACACTGCTTAGCTCAGAGATCTGAGAACATGGGCCACATTCCAGGTGATTTGGTAAAAGGCATCACATGCAGTGCAACTACAGTCTCTTGCATGAAATGCTGTTGTTGTTGTTGCTGTTCGTGACAGGACGATGACACTGGTGGTGGCAGTACGACGCGTTTGAGCAAGGTCAACTCAACCTCAAATGAGTACCTGGGTGCGATGTGTACACATCGCCAGCGCCCACCGCCGATTAACATGTTTGGCTACGTACAGTGCGAAAGAACTTCAACATACATACATGCATACACTGGAGAAACAAAGGCAGCCAGGTGTGATGCTAGCCACCCACCCCTTTGTGTGCCATGCCAGCCTTCATAGATACTCGCTAACAGTACTTGCCCCATCAGTCTAAGGCTATACGGGGGGGATCTTTGTCTTTGTGAAGATCAATACATGAGTTAATGGTCCTTCCCACATTTGTGCAATAAACACCAGGGTACAACATGTGCTGCAGTCATTATCTCTCTTTACCTTGATATCGGGGAACTGGCCGAGGTACGTGTCAAGGGTCAGTAGAGAATTGTCTACCAGCTTCTCGTGGAAGTCACCCCAGAGCTCATCGCCGTTCTGCATCACACAGGCATGGACAGGCACAATCACGGTCCCATTCTCTTCAACTGTGTGGAGCTCATTTCGAAGCGTCTCCACGTGAGCGTGCTGGTCTCAAAATTTAAAGACTGTGAGTTTAAATCCTGTTTGGGGATCAACTCATAAGGTCAATAAAATACACCACCTTTTCGGAAGTTTAAGATGCTCTTTAAATATGCCGACTGTTTTATGAACAGCATCTTGAGATGCATTTGCATTTATGCGCGACATTAATCCAAATATCATTGTATTATAACAGTGGTCATCCTGTGGAAAAGACTGGCCTCTGGCATGGGAATGTAGAGTTTCCTTCAACAGATGAATTTACCGAGCATTTACTGCTTTGCTTGAGCAGCAGATATTTTTCAAAAGAAACACGGAAATGTATAAAGAGCACAAAAACTTTGCGCATAAAATAAAACAACCAGCATTTCATTAAGAAGTGCATTGTGATTCTCTTTGTTTTCGGCCACCCATCGCAAGAGGATGAAAATGCACTTCTTCGTGAAATACTGATGGTTTTTCCACATTTCTGCGTGTTGTTTGAAACGTATGGTTTTCCAGCCTGCATTATAATTCCCTTATAATGGGTTTTCATTGTAATTTACATATTTGATTATTTTTAGCACATAATTGGTTTTTGAGCAGGGAGACGCTGTGACAGTTCGACACGGCTGTAATTTTTTTCATTATAATTTCTTCTGGTGGCAATTCTATCAAGTGTATGATCAATGCTTACCTGTGAAATGTCTTTGACATCTTCTTTTCCATACCAATCAGGCTCGTACATATCGAGGAGAGCTTCGTTCATTTTCTTAGACGAGTCGTGCATTTCTAAAGCAAATCAAGTTACGGTGAGAGTGAAGCCAAGTCTGTACAACTGTTAAGACGGATAACAATCTCTCATACTCCTAACCGTTGCCCCCTCTCATTGTGCACAATACCGTTTCTTTTTAACACGTAGGCATTCGCTACCAATATTATTCATAATCAACGTTTTTGGGTTTAGATCGCGTCATTTATAAATGTGTCGTAACCCTCCACCACCCGACATGGCCAATCAGTAAAAAAGTGTCACGTTGACAAAAGACAAATAGTTCACTGCTTTAGCCCACCGGTGTGTTGAAGCGTGAAACCACAACATTTACAATTTGAGTATGACGTTTCGCTGGTAATTGCATCCAGCATCATCGGGCAATTCGCCACGCTTCAACACACCGGTGGGCTAAAGCAGTGAACTATTTGTCTTTTGTCAACGTGACACTTTTTTACTGATTGGCCATGTCGGGTGGTGGAGGGTTACGACACATTTATAAATAACGCGATCTAAACCCAAAAACGTTGATTATGAATAATACCGTTTCTGCTCCTTTTCCCTACTTGCCCCCTTTCACCGGAACAAACTTCCCCTCCACATCAGGCAAGCACCCTCCCCGTCTAGTTTCCGCTCCTCCCTCAAGAACAACCTCTTCTCATTGGCCCATCCTTCCCTCCATCCCGAGGTATCCTCGTAATTCCTGTACCCACTAACCTCCCTCCCCATACCCACCCCTATTTACCATAACACTGTTAGCTACCCTCATTGTGCCACTCATAACCCTCGTAAAGCGCCTCAAATAAAGGCGCTACATAAATATAAGATAAAATGCATGTCCGACGTGTGTTAGGGGAGCACTGCGTTCTGTTTGGCATGTCCCTCTCCTTGTTCCACGTTCTGGGAGGCTCTCTAGGAATAAAAACAGCTCCACGTGTTTTCTTGCTCTTCAGGAACTATTCGTGAAGAGGCTCCCAGTATGTGAAGCGAAACATCGGACATCACGCTGGACAATGTGCTGTACAACCCTACTAAATATCAGACAGTTGTAAAGCAAAACAACGCAATTTTAAGTGAGCATTATCATGAATCTAGATAACTCGAAATACAGAAAGTTATACCAAATTACTTACGTTAAAACATTGTGGGATAGCTATGGGAATAAGTGTTTTTCCTCTTTTTCTGGTAACAAAACTAAAACCTTTTTACAAGGAATCATGTCTGCATTAACCAAAATACTTGTGGTCAAAATGCAAACAAAAAACACACTCTGATAATATATGTGTAATGGGTTCCGGAGACACATGTAGAGGTAACTTCTTTATTACAATACAACACTCCAACAGTCCTGATCCTCTGTTACAGCCTAGGTACACAGCCTAGGTACACAGCCTAGATACTCTACTCTGGCTACGCTCTGGAACTCGCCCTCACAAGGTCGTAGAGTCGGGAGTTCCAGAGTCCCACCACTGGCTCTCACATCGTCCCAGGGTCCTCAGATGGCTGGTCTTGGGTCTTGGGTCTTGAGCTACGACTCGCCTAGATCGTCCAGGGAGCTCCGCTTTTATAACTAGTCCCCAACGAGGGGTGGGGCCGTGTGCGCCGCCAGATCTCCCACAGAGCACACACAGCCCCCCCCCCCTTTGGCGGCGCCAAGGCTTAAGCGCCTGGGCCACCCGGGAATCCAACGCCTGACGCCAAGAGGCTTAAGCGTCTGACCCGCCTGGGAACCCACGCCTGGCGCCAAGAGGCTTAAGCGCCTGGCCCTCCCAGGGTCCCAGAGCCCCCAGCAGCCCCTCCCTTCTTATGTCACTACATTACCCTCCTCTATGTAGCCTCCAGCCGTCCCGGCTGTCAATAATTAGAAAGTTTAAATTAACGAAAGGGAGAGAGAGAAAAAAAATACGCGAGCCTCAACAGGAAAAGAAAAAGAGAACAAGAAAGCAACCATAAATACCATAACCAACCTGTACAACTTTACACTATATACAAGCATCAATCAACAAAAAGGTGAAGCAATGACACGTGAACAAACGACCCGCGGCACACCTAGCCCTCCTCGGGATCCGCATAGTTGGATGCACAACCACCGCATGGATGGCAGGGTTCCACACCACCCTGCCAGCCTCCCATCCGTCAGGTGGAGAGGAGGCGAAGACCAACATGTCGAGCATCCCTCTACACACACTAATCTGGACGTCTGTCTACGTCCCGGGTCGAGAAGTCGTACTTCAGGGCCGACCCATGTACTGGGCAAAGAAGTCGCACTTCAGGGCTGCTCCAGTATCTACATTTTAAAATATATATATAAAATTTACATGACACAAACAAAATAAATCTGCCTGCTCCTGCCCAGAAATGGTGGCTGCACGCGCGAACCACATCTCCAAGGCATCCCGTGCATGCGTCCCAGCAGCCCTCAATGAGGACCACCACCGACATTACATGTCAACCGTTAGCACCCCCCGCCTTTCCAACGTGGCGTCTCCATCCTAAAACGACGCACGTCGGCCATATCGGGGGGGAATTTCCGTGTTACCACCCCACCGCCTTTCCGACGCGGCGTCACAACCAGTAGCACGCGTCGACCATATCGGGGGAACTTCAACCCAGTCTCTCTCCAAGACTCGCATCGCAGCATATAGCTGTACCGACCGAGCTGAGACGACCCAATCTCTCTCCAAGACTCGCATCGCAGCATATAGCTGTACCGACCGAGCTGAGACCCAATCTCTCTCCAAGACTCGCATCGCAGCATATAGCTGTACCGACCGAGCTGAGACCCAATCTCTCTCCAAGACTCGCATCGCAGCATATAGCTGTACCGACCGAGCTGAGACCCAATCTCTCTCCAAGACTCGCATCGCAGCATATAGCTGTACCGACCGAGCTGAGACGACCCATCGTTCACTCCCTGCACAACATGCACCCTAACAACTGAGGGATACAGTCCCAACGTAACGGGACAACTACACCTGAACACCACGAATCTCCAGCCCACTGTTTCAACGCGCCTCGGAGTGTTTCAATCTCCGGGCCGTCAGGGCGAGCCTACTGCTCCAGACGCACCATGGAGGGTCTCAACCTCCGGGCCGTCAGGTCAAGCCGTCAGCGATTCCATGACGGGACCACACTCTCCGAGCCATGTGAGCGCACAGCCCACTAGGCTAGACATGCCACGGAGTATCTCTATCTCTGGGCTGTCAGGTCAAGCCGTCAGCCGTAGCATGACGGGACCACAACTCTCGTGTTAGACACGCAACACACGCTGGGCCATCCTGGTCAGGATCTGCACCCCAAGATATTTGAGAGCCAGCATGACAATTCCAAATCCTTGGCAGCATGTCACCATCTCAAGATGAATGCCCCATACAGTATATACATCGTTAACAATGACAGCACAAGCTATACATTACCAATCACGAACAAAGCGCAATACAAACCATACATTGTTAACAATCACAAGCAAAGTTTCGCACACACATTGACAACACTCACGAGCGAAGCTCTACACAGTTTACCCAACAACAGTCACGACTCCTCGACGACAACGAAGAAAATGTCAACAAAAAAATCATTAATCCGGAGCGCGTAAATGGACGAAGTGTCAGGGGCCTGGTCTCCCGACCTCCAACCTTTGGCCAGAGCAGCAAAGGCGGCGACCAGCGTGTCGGTCGATGTGCCGGCCCCGGCGCCGGTTACAGTAAGAATAGCGCCCTCACTGTCCGGTCGCAGCGCTGATGACGCGGTTTGCTAGGTTGAAGCCAGCTGTCGTCCAGCAGTGAAGGTCGCAGCGCTGATGACGCGGCGTTGCTAGGTTGCAAACAGCTGTCACCCGGCGGTGAGGGACGCAGCGCTGATGACGCGGCGTTGCTAGGTTGGAAAGCGCTGAGCCCAGAAGTGACGTTGCTCCCAGCGGTCATTGCTCCCCCGGCAGAAGTGATGACACACCCGGATGTATTTGTGCCGGGAACGGCTGCGGCGGGATGGCGCGGCCGCTGCGCCGCCTCTCTCCCTCCTGTCTCCGCCTGTGAGCGACGCATGTCGTCCAGGATGGAGACGGTGGCGTGGAGCAGCTCAGTGAGGCGAAGCAGCGTTTCCTCCATTGCTGCTCCCGACGCTGGAGGAGGATCAGCAGGTGTGGTAGACGGCTGCTCAGCCGGCGGTGCGGCGTCGTTGTCGGCCCGAGTTGGCTGCCCTGTCGCCGCTTGCTCCTCAACATCGCCGTCAGGACTGAAGGTACATAGCTTACTTCTTGTCTCCATTGCCACTTCTGACGCCAAATGTAATGGGTTCCGGAGACACTTGTAGAGGTAACTTCTTTATTACAATACAACACTCCAACAGTCCTGATCCTCTGTTACAGCCTAGGTACACAGCCTAGGTACACAGCCTAGATACTCTACTCTGGCTACGCTCTGGAACTCGCCCTCACAAGGTCGTAGAGTCGGGAGTTCCAGAGTCCCACCACTGGCTCTCACATCGTCCCAGGGTCCTCAGATGGCTGGTCTTGGGTCTTGGGTCTTGAGCTACGACTCGCCTAAATCGTCCAGGGAGCTCCGCTTTTATAACTAGTCCTCAACGAGGGGTGGGGCCGTGTGCGCCCCCAGATCTCCCACAGAGCACACACAGCCCCCCCCTTTGGCGGCGCCAAGGCTTAAGCGCCTGGGCCACCCGGGAACCCAACGCCTGACACCAAGAGGCTTAAGCGTCTGACCCGCCTGGGAACCCACGCCTGGCGCCAAGAGGCTTAAGCGCCTGGCCCTCCCAGGGTCCCAGAGCCCCCAGCAGCCCCTCCCTTCTTATGTCACTACATATGCATTGCCCTTGAAACTGATTGGTCCACACCAGAGACGGCTTTCTTTTGAGCCTCGTCTCAATTGCTGCTAGACCAGAGGACGCCAAAAGGCGTACAGCTCAAAGACAATGCCACTATCAAAGTAATGAGGGCTCGGGGTGAGCATCTACATGGTAATCTAGCAAAGTGAATGAAGGGATGGTGAGGTATGGTCACATCAATGACACCAGCCATGATGACCTCGTGACCTTGACCCTTGAGCTTCACCCTTCATCATGAATGTGCAATGCTGTGTACCAACATAAGTATCGTGCAAGGAAAAACACTAGCTTTGGAATACACTTGGGCTGATTAATTAGCGGGGCTTATGTCAGAGATGACAAACTGCATCACGATGATTGACGGTGACAGTCTGGTGCATTGACCTATGCCATTGGAGATTTAAAGGCCAAACAGAAGAGCTGGTGTTCGTAGCAAATGCAAGCATGAGGATTTGTCTATTCCTCTAAATTTAAATATCACAGCGTCTTGAAGAAATTAAGAGATAGTGTAGTGACCAGCGCTCCTCCACTTTACAGTTTGAGCTACTTAAGCTGTAAGCTGAATTAAGATCTTGATGCTATTTTAAAAGCAGAGTTGGAAAAAAACTGTAGCGTTTACTGTCATGTTAAGTATAATTCCACTGGGTCATGGGAGTCGTACATAACCTCGGAATGAAATGTTAACACATGACAATAAATGTCGCGACACATACGCTATAGCGAAGACTTATACGAGTCTCTGGTCGTCAATTGTTAATATCCTGTTTGTTAAGCAAAACCCATCTCCTAGCAATCAAAATGACCTACAACTTCAATGTCGTTTAACTTAACGGGCGCTTAAATTAACCACTTTTAATTAGAAAAGACTTTCCAAACATAATGCGTGTTAAAATATCGGGTATGTTATTTTCTCACGAAATATTACAACTCATTGGGGTACTTATTGTGTTGACCTGGATTGATGTTAGGCTGAATAGATCCCCAACTCAAAATTTGAACTCACAACCTTCTCATTATAGATGAAAATAAGTATAAGCAGAAGTCCGGTCTGTTTTTCCACATATGTAATACAATATTTTAGTACATCGGCTTTCAAGACCAATAGTATCCAGCAGCATTTGTTTAAGAAAGCACACTCTGGATTGGTTTCGACTTTCTCAGTCTCATCAGCAATCAGGCTTGTTAAACAATTATGTATCACTCTAAGCACAGCAGCACCCGCTCAAGTGATAATAAATAACTCCTTTTACTTGTGGCTATATTATCCATGGGACCAAAATTATCGAGGGTTGATATTTTTATTCGTGTGCCTATTTTTCTATTATCCGCGATTATCCACATTTTTAACCAGCGTATACAGTAAACCCTTACCCATCGCGGGGGTTTGACAATAGCTGCAATCAACAAATCCACAATCTGTATACTCAAAGGCAAATGGGACAACAATACGGAAAAAACGCCACCCCTACTTTTGTTATCTTACTTTACATTAACCCGAACATGAAACAGGAAGTAATTTTTACGTTAAATATGATTAATATTTTCTAGTGTTAAATATAACTCATAAGATAAATGAAGAAAGCTCGTGTGGCTAAATTCCACGACCTCACTGGAGGCTGGGAACACATGAACTGGGACCAGCGATGGAGACAAGATGGCGCCGCGTGTTTTGCTATGGCAGCAACATCGCGAGCAGCACAGTTACGATGCATGTAGGAATCACGCGGTCAACCACGACTGGTCGAGGCACAGGGGCGCTATCAGTGAACTTTACCTGGATACATTTGGTGAGAAACCGCAAAAACGTGATAGCTAAACATGCGAGGGAAGGGTTTGCTGTATTGTGAAATGCCCTGCCCATTATCCATGATTTTTTTGAGAGATAAGAAGAGGTCATTGGTACATTTATATTATTATTCACAACTGTGTTTGTGGAGAAGTCAAATAATACTCCTACAGATAATAGGATCTATGATATCCCCCCACCCCCAACATATAATGTAATTTTATTTTTACCTTTTACAGCATCGAGGTAGCCCCGTAGTTCCTTTTGCAGCTGGCTTCCTTCATTCTATAACGAGCAAAACCGACGTTTGAATAACACAGATTAAATTCCATATTCAGCAATCACATGTGAAAGCAACAAAATATATCTCATTGCACGAAAGATGAATACATATTTGACAATAATAATACAAAAAGTGTTCGATATTTATCAGCATTATTCATGTTTCCAAATGAACCAATACAACATGAAAATTATCTTTCCAAAGCACCACTCATATATCTGTAAACAAAACACCAATTTTCAAGTACATGGGTAAATGTAATTGTACCGTCAAGTCATTTGTCCAGGAACGCCTGACTGCAATTTTTCATGGTAAGGCCACATTATGAAACCTTTCAAATCAAGGTTTAATCGATAAACCGCGTTTATAACTAATGAGTTCATTTATAGCCAGGCAGCGTTGACTACACACGTGTGTAATCCAGCACTGTGGAGGCATCAAGGAGGGTTGGTGGACCGCACAAATGTTGTGAATCTCCCTTCCCATTGCCGTCGAGGTGCCGTAACCCTGTCTCACCAGAAAAAAAGCTAGTACAGCAAATTTAGACTCCACCTGTTCTGTCTGTATGGGATCGAGTGTTTTACCCTCGCCTGTGTGGGTTTTCTCTGGGTGCTACAGTTTCCTCCAACATGTACAACCACTCATTAATTGGCTGAACATATCGTTATATATGCGTCTCCTTTGTGTGAAATAGTTGCATAAATGACATTGCTATATACAAACTCAATATTATAATTGTTATATAATTTAATCAGGAAAGCCTCTCTGAGACTCAACGCTTTTTCAAGAAGGTCCTGCATTGGGATGTTTGATAAATTATTTTAATATTTTGCATGTGGGAAAAAGATGGGAGTACCCGGAGAAAAATGCACCCCGCATGCAAAGGGATAACACTCAGAGCTCCATGCACAGGCAGGTTCCTGAGCCCACTTGCTCCACTGCCACCTCCTGGCCAACTTGCACATCGGCAAGTTTCTGAGTTTCACCAATCTATATGATACATCGTTGATATAGCCTTTGCCTCCACAACTCTCAATTACAGACGGACACCACCACTCTTACTGCTGGGCCAAGCTATACGTAAGTAAATGCAACAATGCGTAAGGTGATTTCACGATTCCCCATTATTGTTAATTCACTCGCACTTGAGAACGTGAATCAATATTTGGCAGCTGACGAGGACGCGAACCCACAATTTTAGATTCTGCTGCCTCAGCGCTCTCACACAGACATTTGCCCTACGAGCTG
Organism: Lampetra planeri; assembly: GCF_965212315.1. NCBI lineage: Eukaryota > Metazoa > Chordata > Hyperoartia > Petromyzontiformes > Petromyzontidae > Lampetra > Lampetra planeri. Next base: position 11,409,893 of record NC_136124.1, on the reverse strand, counting down.
CACAGTCACTTCCGCTCACCTATAATAGGCCAAGTTATTGGAGAATGGCTGTGGAGACAGATGATGAATTGGCTCGGCTTTTTAATGATGGAAGACTGAGTTATTAGTGATGCTTTCGAAAGCTCTAAAATCAATGTTTGATTCATTGTCAGGGTGACAGGCATGATGTCACAACAACAAATGTGCTGATGCTGCTGCTGTAGCCCTTACTGGCCAAGCTAATCTGCCAGTGCAGCATCATATTAGTCAGCACTTAGAACATATTCAGGGATAATCATGATAAAACATCAACTATCTGGTGAATAATTACTCAAAGAGCAACTTGTATATGATGTGAAATAATTGGTCTAAAAGTAGGTACATTTACTCATTTGTTACCAATAGTTTGAAAATGCACTGCGCCAAGATCCCGGCAACTTGTAATTTCTGGTCAAGGCTGAGTGATATCTGAACTGGTCCTGAATACCCACACTCCACAAACCTGCAGTGACCAACGTGGTGAAGTACAGTAAAACCTTGGATTGCGAGTAACTTGGTCTGCGAGTGTTTTGCAAGACGAGCAACATGTTTAAATAAATATTAATTTGATAAACGAGCGAGGTCTTGCAACACGAGTAGTACGTGAATTCGCTTTGTCTGCCGAGCGTCACGTGATCACAACTGATATACGAGTGCTTTGATATACGAGTGCTTTGGATTACAAACACGTTTCCAGAACGAATTATGCTCGCAATCCAAGGTTTTACTGTACTGTGAAATAACCCCCACGACGGATAAGGTGTGAGGAGGCCTTCATCTGGCAATGGATTTAAACAGAGCTAGAAATCAAATAATATTTGAAAGAAGGGTTTTGCTGGCTGGCTGGCTGCCTGGGGCACGGGTGTGCTAGTGCATGATGGTGACGTCACTGCGAACATCTGCGTGATGACGTAACCCGCATCCCACATCGTTAAGCGGGGTTCGTGCGTCGCAATGACGTAAGCCTCCCACACCCATCCTCTTACCCAGGCAGTGCATCCCATGCAAGAGCGCGGGCAGTGCTCGTTGTAAAAAAATATTAAGAAAAAAATGTGTCCCTGAATGTGGTGCATGTATTAAAATAGGCCTACTAACCACACCGACCAGTTAAAATAATAACATGAAATTCATCAACCAATTAGCCTTTTGGTCCCATGTCTTTCAGCAGTGTTTGTAAGTAAAACTCTCAAGCAGCGTTGACTTATCCGAGTCTCATCAAGAGGGTGCGCCCTATTATATACATGCTCTTACAGGCAAGCGTCCTCCGTGAATAACACTCAGAAATTCATAGCAGTCTAGAAACATTAATCTGGAGATGAAACAGACCCCCGTGTACATATTTAATCCTCCTAAGGATATCAACCTTCTGGTATCATCAATCGTGCGCCTGGGCTGCATGCAGTACATACATACTGTTTGTTGAATTTCTGAACTTGTTCTTCAAACTGCTGGTCTACTGTTTCATCAGCTTTACCCAGCTTTTGTAGAACCTGCGAGAAGTACAGAATTGTATTATTTGCACATAAGAGAATATTCACATTTTTTTAATGCCAATAAATAGCAAATACCGTATCCTCGGATTGTCAGTGGATATACTGTGGCCGACATATAATGAAGGGGGTTTGTTTCGAAGTCCCTTAAAAAATTAAAAAATATTTAAATCGCACTGCCAAAGATGTAAATTGAATAGCGTGCGGAGCAATAGTCAAATCTGTAAATTATGAGCACATTTCATCGCAACAGAATTATAGTGGAGGCTGGACAGCCATAAGTTTCAAATAAGACACTTACAGATATGAAAAAATCATTCAAGCTTTTGTGCATTATGGAAAAAAAATATTCGCAGGGCCTGGGGAACTGCATTGTGATCCTCTTGCCTGTCAGCAGCGAGACAGAGACAACTTTTGGATAGGCGCAGAGCAATGCCGATCTCCATAACACAGGTTTTTTTGGTTAGATCGCGTTAATATAAATGCGTCGTTAAACCAGCCACCACCCGACACAGCCTATTAGTAAGGTTTGTCACGTAAACAAAACATGCTAATTCGTTACTAGTGCAGCACACCGGTGTGTCGGAGAGCAAATCCACAGCATTTACAATCGGAGTACAACATTTCGCCAGTAATGACAACTAGTATCATCAGGCGGATAGCCAGATTTTATGTCAGGTGGTGGCAGATTTAACGACACATTTTATATATTAACGCGATCTAACCCAACAACAAAAAACCCTGTATTATGGATATTGGTCGCGAAAGCCTACGTGTTAATCCAAACCAATGCTGATCTATTTTGGTATTGTGTCCACACTCCGTAGTATTTGCTGCTGCAGCACTGAATGTGCGTTTTAGATGTGGCTTGTGAATTTGGTGGTCTCAGCGATTATTATTTTGCTAACCAAAGGAATATTTTATTAAACGAAGATATGAACGGCCACACTCCAAGGGCACAACCGGAGAAAGACGTCAACAAACATGCAAACACATTTGTGTAGTCGGTGTACATGTAAGATAACGGAGATGGTGAGTATGAGTGGGTCATGTCCGTGTGATAAGACAGACGTTCCATTGTAAACTGGAGCAAGTTGATAGAATAACAATATTCTACGGCTACCCATTTAACCTATTATTACATTCTTACAAATGTGTCCTATTATATTTAATAATTTAACCTATTATTATGGTTCTGTGCATTTATTTTACCTTTATTCTATACTTTTATACATTCTTTGGCGATTCTGCTGCTGCATTGCCAGTGATGCACAAGCATAAATAACAAACAAAATATCTCAACGCATTCGTCAATAAGTGGGCTACAAAAGAAAAGCTACATAATAAGCGACGTTTCAGGCAATGGCCCTTCTTCACAGCACAAAGAGCGGTCAGAAATGTACCAATTTTTTTCCTTCAGGCAGCGTTATTGAATAGAGGCTTTTCTTTTAAGCTGTACTGATTTTTATATATTTATTACATACGTTGCAATACATTTACACGAAATATCGATATATTCAAAATCGCTAATCGTAACAGTGCGACATTTGCTCTTCGTGTAAACGGGGTTATCCTCGCAATGTGGATCATTACATCTTAAGCAGCCCAGCCCCTGAATTTACCCAACTACACAACACAATTCCGCTGGTGCCATCACTGACCCCGACCCTGACCCCAAGTGACCTCTGCTGACCTCTGGGGGTCACGCATCGCTAACTGCGGCCATGGCAACGGCTCGCAGGCCACACGCAACCCTCCCCTGGGTTAGCGGACAGGAGGAACTACACACCGAATGAAGCCCCCCCCCCTCACATAAAAACTACGGAGATTCCCTTCGATGACGGCGCTCGTCACCACGGCAATGCGAGTTAACGGGAGGGGAAATACATTGCAAACATCCACGACATCACGCGAACGAACGGAGAGGCGGCTATAGCGAGGAAGGCCCGCCCCTTGCTGACACTGCAGGTTGCGTGCAGCCTGCCCGGGTGGCACCGTCTCGTCTCTCACCTTCTCCTGGGCGCGCGTGATCCGCTTCTTGGCGTGCTTGCTGAACATGCCCGAGCCCGTCTTGCCCGGGTCCGCCATGGCGAGGAGACGAGGATAATGATGATGACGCGGGGAGAGAGACTGGTCACGTGATGAGCCCCCCCCCCTCTACCCATGCATCATCCCCCTCACCCCCCCTCACTCCCCCACCCATGCACCCTCCCCCCACTACCCCTCACACCCCCCACCCATGCACCCCCCCTCACTCCCCCTCACACCCCCTACCCATGCACCCTCCCCCCCACCCCCCCTCACACCCCCCACCCATGCACCCTCCCCTCACTCCCCCCACCCATGTACCCTCCCCTCACTCCCCCTCACACCCCCCACCCATGCACCCTCCCCCCACTCCCCCTCACACCCCCCACCCATGCACCCTCCCCTCCCCTCACACCCCCACCCATGCACCCTCCACCCACCCCCCCTCACACCCCCACCCATGCACCCTCCCCTCACACCCCCCACCCATGCACCCTCCCCTCACTCCCCCCACCCATGTACCCTCCCCTCACTCCCCCTCACACCCCCCACCCATGCACCCTCCCCCCACTCCCCCTCACACCCCCCGCCCATGCACCCTCCCCTCACCCCCCCTCACACCCCCACCCATGCACCCTCCACCCACTCCTCCTCACACCCCCCACCCATGCACCCTCCCCTCCCCTCACACCCCCACCCATGCACCCTCCACCCACCCCCCCTCACACCCCCACCCATGCACCCTCCCCTCACACCTCCCACCCATGCACCCCCCCTCACCCCCCCTCACATCCCCACCCATGCACCCTCCCCTCACTCCCCCTCACACCCCCCACCCATGCACCCTCCCCCCACACCCCCTCACACCCCCCACCCATGCACCCCCCTCACTCCCCCTCACTCCCCCTCACACCCCCCACCCATTCACCCCCCCTCACTCCCCCTCACTCCCCCTCACACCCCCCACCCATTCACCCTCCCCTCACTCTCCCTCACTCCCCCTCACACCCCCCACCCATGCACCCTCCCCTCACTACCCCTCACACCCCCCACCCATGCACCCTCCCCTCACTCCCCCCACCCATGTACCCTCCCCTCACACCCCCTCACACCCCCCACCCATGCACCCTCCCCCCACTCCCCCTCACACCCCCCACCCATGCACCCTCCCCTCACCCCCCCTCACTCCCCAACCCATGCACCCTCCACCCACTCCTCCTCACACCCCCCACCCATGCACCCTCCCCTCACCCTCCCCTCACACCGCCCACCCACCCCCCCTCACACCCCCACCCATGCACCCTCCCCTCACTCCCCCCACCCATGTACCCTCCCCTCACACCCCCTCACACCCCCCACCCATGTACCCTCCCCTCACCCTCCCCTCACACCCCCACCCATGCACCCTCCACCCACCCCCCCTCACACCCCCCACCCATGCACCCTCCCCTCACTCCCCCCACCCATGTACCCTCCCCTCACCCCCCCTCACACCCCCCACCCATGCACCCTCCCCCCACTCCCCCTCACACCCCCCACCCATGCACCCTCCCCTCACCCCCCCTCACTCCCCAACCCATGCACCCTCCACCCACTCCTCCTCACACCCCCCACTCATGCACCCTCCCCTCACTCCCCCTCACACCTCCTACCCATGCACTATCCCCTCACTGGCTCACTCCTGAACACATCCCCCATCCCCCACTACCCCTCACTCCCCCACACATACCCCACCCCCCACTACCCCTCCCCTCACTCCTCCACACATACCCCACCCCCCACTACCCCTCCCCTCACTCCTCCACACATACCCCATCCCCCGCTACCCCTCCCCTCACTCCTCCACACATACCCCATCCCCCGCTACCCCTCCCCTCACTCCTCCACACATACCCCATCCCCCGCTACCCCTCCCCTCACTCCTCCACACATACCCCATCCCCCGCTACCCCTCCCCTCACTCCTCCACACATACCCCATCCCCCACTACCCCTCCCCTCACTCCTCCACACATACCCCATCCCCCGCTACCCCTCCCCTCACTCCTCCACACATACCCCATCCCCCGCTACCCCTCCCCTCACTCCTCCACACATACCCCATCCCCCGCTACCCCTCCCCTCACTCCTCCACACATACCCCATCCCCCGCTACCCCTCCCCTCACTCCTCCACACATACCCCATCCCCCACTACCCCTCCCCTCACTCCTCCACACATACCCCATCCCCCGCTACCCCTCCCCTCACTCCTCCACACATACCCCATCCCCCACTACCCCTCCCCTCACTCCTCCACACATACCCCATCCCCCGCTACCCCTCCCCTCACTCCTCCACACATACCCCATCCCCCGCTACCCCTCCCCTCACTCCTCCACACATACCCCATCCCCCGCTACCCCTCCCCTCACTCCTCCACACATACCCCATCCCCCACTACCCCTCCCCTCACTCCTCCACACATACCCCATCCCCCGCTACCCCTCCCCTCACTCCTCCACACATACCCCATCCCCCGCTACCCCTCCCCTCACTCCTCCACACATACCCCATCCCCCGCTACCCCTCCCCTCACTCCTCCACACATACCCCATCCCCCGCTACCCCTCCCCTCACTCCTCCACACATACCCCATCCCCCACTACCCCTCCCCTCACTCCTCCACACATACCCCATCCCCCGCTACCCCTCCCCTCACTCCTCCACACATACCCCATCCCCCGCTACCCCTCCCCTCACTCCTCCACACATACCCCATCCCCCGCTACCCCTCCCCTCACTCCTCCACACATACCCCATCCCCCACTACCCCTCCCCTCACTCCCCCACACATACCCCATCCCCCACTACCCCTCCCCTCACTTCTCCACACATACCCCATCCCCCGCTACCCCTCCCCTCACTCCTCCACACATACCCCATCCCCCACTACCCCTCCCCTCACTCCTCCACACATACCCCATCCCCCGCTACCCCTCCCCTCACTCCTCCACACATACCCCATCCCCCACTACCCCTCCCCTCACTTCTCCAATCAAACTCCTTCCCCACTCCCCCTCCCCTCACTTCCGCACCCATCCACCCTGGGGACCACGTGACATAGATCTCCCCCCTCCCCCCACGACGAACCCCCGGGGTTTACGTGCGACGCAAATACACCCGCCCCCACCCCCTCGCCATACCCCCCCACACCCACGGGTAGCACGTGATAAGAAGAGCCCCCCCACCCCCCTACTTGCCCCAGGGGTCACGTGACGTGCTAAGGACCCCCCCCCTCCCAAAACTCCCCACTTCGGGGTCACGTGGCTTCACATTCTTTATTGCCGTATAAATACTGGAGGAAGGGCCTTTGCTATTGATGCCCCCAGGGGCTGTAATGCTATCGCCAATAAACTGCAACTTGGATCTCTTACCTGTTAGATCTTCACTTAAAACTGCTCTAGAGGAGCTGTACACCCCAAGTTGCCACTGATATTCAAAGTGGCCTGAAATCAAATGTAGCGCTCCGGATGACCTCTGCAACGTATGATCTTGAGTTTGTGTTATAGTGCGCTGATCTTTAAATTTGCATTGAAAATGTTTGATACTCCTACTGATACTCCTGCTGTTATGGAGTGACTCATGCTGCCAGCTATGGCTGCAAAGTTTGGTTGTACATGTTATGTATATCTTTTATTGTTACATTTGAATCACAGTTCCTGTGATCACTATTGCATTGCTTTTATCGCTTTATTTTGGTGTTTTCGAAAACGTTTGGTTTAGCCATGTGTGTTTCAACTTCTTGGTTCTTTCGGTAAAGTCACGTAGAAGGGAAGTAATAAAATAATAAAAAATAAAACATAATAAAATAATTCTCACGACGTTTCGGCCTCAGGTGAAGACCAGGTCTGTCAGGGAGACAGCGCTGTCTCCCCGACAGACCTGGTCTTCACCTGAGGACGGCTGCTTGCGTTGTGGCCGAAACGTCGTGAGAATTATTTTATTATGTTTTATTTTTATTATTGTATTACTTCCCTTCTACGTGACTTTACCGAAAGAACCAAGAAGATTAATCCATGCAGTCACGAAAGTTTTAAACCATGTGTGTTTGTTGTAGTACAGAGTTAGCCTGATAACTTTAATCTAAATTGTCTTATGGTTGTTATTGTTTGACTTGCATCCCACTGGAATTTTTGCACACAGCGTTGAAATGCGGTGCTTTTTCTGGAAGATTTTGTTGTTTTTTCCTGGATTTTTCTCTTGCGCGTAGTCACTTTACGATGTTCTTGGTTCATGTTTTTGTTTGTTGCGGTTGCACCCTAGTCAAGAGCCGCATGGCTCACAGGGCTACACCTAATAATGAAACTGAAAACTGAAACGTGGCGCACCCCCCCCACCCGTTCCTTCCCCATCAACCCCTGGGAGCACCTGACAAGAAGGGACCCCCCACTCCTAGGACCACGTGATGGAGACCCCCCCCCCCCCGATTTATGTCACCCGACCCCGCAGGAGAACGTGAGCCCCCCCCCCTTTCCCATTCCGAGGTTACGTGCCGAGGAGCGGCGCAAGACCCCTGCCCCCCACGGTGTCTCCATGGCAACAACCATGCCCCCCCCACTCCTCCCTAATGATATCCTCTTGAAGGTCGCGCTCCCGATTAAAGAGAAAGTGGTGAGCCAGCACTCCAGCAGGAGTGAGCTTTAAACGTCGGTTTTCGTAGCCAATAATAATGACCCATATATTTGTTTTTTTTGGTAATGCCCCGTGATTATTTTACAAATAAAAACAAGCTCAACACATCCGTCAATAATGCTGTGGCTATAAAAAGTAAAAAAACATAATCGGCCACGTTTTCGGAAATGGCCTTCATCATTTCTAGATTTGAAGCTTTCGTGACTGCAAGGATTCATATTCTTAGGTTTTTTCGGTAAAGTCACGTAGGTAAAACATTAAAATTAATAAAAGTAAAATAAAATAAAAATCACGACGTTTCGGAGGCAACACAAGCTTCCGTCTTCAGGTGGAACCGTCACAGCCACGACAGCTGTATCAAGTAAATGAGAGATTACAAGAGCTACCACTCCGTATATATAATGGTTGGAGAGGGGAAGGGCCAAGTACGGCACACTTTTTATTAATATGGTAAGGTGAGGTTTAAGACTAAGAATAGACTGCATAACAAAAGGCTAAGCCTTTGTTATGGAGAGGTACGGTTTGTGACTAAGCCTGGCCTACATAACAATAGTGTGAAAAAAAAACAACTAAACATGGTAAAACAAGCCTGGCTGTCTATCAATAACCTGTAATAGTTGTCTTTCAAATAAGATGGTCCAAATAAGTGTAGTTAAATCTTTTTTGCATGGTTAATCACATCTTTCCAATGATTACTCAGTTTGTAACCATCATCACGGTTGAAATTATGTCTGTGTTTGTATATTTGTATGGCTTCGTGTACAAACCTTTGATGGTAGCCAGGAGGTTTGCAGAGCACCTTGGTCTCGGAAAAGACAATTTCATGAGAGCCCACAGAGTTGTAGCAATGATCGGCAACGGCCGAAGAATCAGTTCTGCCGTGTTTCAGATCTGACTTGTGCTCGCGGACACGATCATATCACAGGGAGATAGAGTGGATAACAATTGGAGACTACACTTTATAGTTTACACCATGGGGCGCTGATAGGAATTTAATGTTTTAAATGTTTACCGATGAAACTTTTTTTAGTTGGAAAAACGCAACAAATTCGTTCATAATAATGTGGCCTTAAAAGAAAAATTATATACAGTAAGCATTTATTTTCTTTCAGGCCACATTGTTTTTGACAAATGTGTTGAGTTTTTTTGTTAATTGTGTTTGTACATCGCCGCCAAACGTAACATCACCAAATAATACTCTTTATATTAGATTATGAATAGTTAGTTGTATTGTTAGTAACTGCTGAGTGACGTTCATTGGCACGAGTTTTGGCACAAAGCTTCTAGGACGTGGCCTCACCCAAACACAAGCATGGATCAGAGGCGTGCTGTTACCACTCCGTATAGCTTTGAGGATATTCATGATTACGCAGATCCGTATTGAGTTCCTGGGACAGATTGGCGACAGCTTTGAGTGCCTTCGTGGATTGATCATGGCTTGTGATGTTGACAATCGTATTATGTTGTACTCGCCGCACCAACACTGCCACGCAAACGAGGCGGCGACATTCGAGCAAGAGTCTAGCGATGGGACTATAGGGAGATAATAACCTAGTAATTTATACACCAAAAGTTCAGAACGAAAACATAGATGTGTTATCGATGTTGTGCAATGCTATTTACAAGAAAGAGTGATGTCAATATTTTTAAAAACGTATCCCGCTACTACTTTCTATCCTCCAGAGGTGTGGACTCGAGTCATGTGACTTGGACTCGAGTCAGACTCGAGTCATGAATTTGATGACTTGCGACTCGACTTGGACTTGCATAACAATGACTTTGTCCCACCTATGAGATGTGGACTCGAGTCATGTGACTTGGACTCGAGTCAGACTCGAGTCATGAATTTGATGACTTGCGACTCGACTTGGACTTGCATAACAATGACTTTGTCTCACCTCTGCTATCCTCCCCCTTAAAACTTTAACGATCCTCCCCCTTCCCTTTCAAAACCTCGGCCCTCTCTCTCCCTATCATCACCCTCCCTTGCCAACCCTTCCCCTCCCCAACACTCAAACCCACATCCCTTTCCCCCATCACTCAAAAACTAATGTACAATTTGTAATTCTTGTAAAGCGCTTTTATCAAAGCGCTATATAAAATCCCAGATAAGATAAAAAGCAATGTTTGTGATCAAAGACTACAGAATATAATTATTATACCTTTTCAACAATAGCACCCCGTTGTTGCACGTCAACACTCAACACAAACTTACGATAATTTCCAGGATATATCGTAAAAACGAATGATTAATACTTTTTTTTACCGAAAAAACACCCCGCGAAGTTTACAATGTTGTGCCAACATCGGGCCCACGTCGGAATGTCTTTTGAGGCACACGGCTAGTGCAGGCAACTGTACGTCTAGTCTGCGGAATTTTAACTTTAAACCTCTCTACAGTGCTGTAAATACACACACACACCCGTCAACGGTGTTTGGACAGGAAACAGATATTTGTCTTTTTTACTTTTTCTTTATGAAGTGTTCCTCAACTCTTTTGGAATGGCGGACCACAATCAACTACTAAGCTAAACATTTTTTTTTATTTTACCAGGTAAGGTCCACTGAGCTATATAGCTCTTCTTAGAATCGACCTGACCGCAAATGATAGCTCAACTAAGTGGCTTATCGTGTGCAAATTTATCGCAGCCATAATATATATTTTTAAATATTATATTACTCTAAACGCACGTTGATTCTAAATGTAGACGGAAAACTAGAGAATAATCCACGCGATTGCAGGGAGAACATGCAAACTCCAAATATATTGGCGTCAGGGTCGGGATCGAACCCATGAGACCTCCTGCATACCAGGCCAGGGAGTTAACATCTCGCCACACAGAAGACCAATCAAGACCCATCGAGAGCACACAATAAATGACCCGTGCCCAGCTTACGCAGGGAACATCCAACCTTGGGCCAACATTGGTCTAACACTTTCAACCTCATGCCAACGTTGGCCCAACGTTGTGTAGTGAGTGACTTCCAACACATGTCGAGTAGAAGGCTTCTTATTTATTAAGAGCGATACACTTTCTAACGCGGCTACACCCAGGCTGTTCTTAACACATAGTCCATCTCCGTCATGCGCGACACTGGCTGGTCGACGGGTGTAGCGGCGGCGACGGAGCTGGTCTTGCAGAACAGCAGCCACGTGGTTGAAGACGAAGATATGACGACGGCAGCGACGCAACCAGGACCCAGACCCCACACATACAGCCCCGAAGCTCTGGTTCAGTGCTCCTTATATCTGCCTGGCGTGGCCAAGCTCCACCTCTGGCCACGCCCCCTTTCTAGAACCTACTAGACCAGGTGTCCCCAACCCCCGGGCCACGGACCGGTACCGGTTCGTGGCCTGTTAGGAACCGGGCCGCACAGCAGGAGGTGAGAGCGGTGAGTCCGCGCGTGGCCCGCCCATTGTTTTATTTACCACTTCGGTCTACGCCTCTTTCCCGCACTGCGCACTTGTCTGGTAAGCCCACAAGCTGAACCCTAGCCAAAATGAGTAAAAAACAAACGTCGCTGGAGAGCTTCTTTGAAAAGGGGGAAAGACCCAATGATGACCACCCCCCCCGGTCCGTGAAAAAATTGTCTTCCACTAAACCGGTCCCTGGTGCCAAAAAGGTTGGGGACCGCTGTACTAGACCCTTCGGGATGGTTCCCGGAGCTTCTCGACTGACACCGCCCTTAACCTTTACCCCAGATACGCCCCTTCATAATAAGGCATTATGTAATGCAGCTATAACCGTAATGGCCCTTACAGGCCGGCAGGTGTCAGCCTGTCATTACAGTTGTATGATTACCTGGTATTTTTTTGCGTGTGCCTCCAGGTTTTGCCGCAACATGGCGACAAAAGATTAACGCCTTCCGCGCACATTTAACATTTCTCCTGCACGTTAACCACACCACAGCTTATGCCCCCCACCTTCCTCACACATTGAGGACCCATACTTTTGAGCAAATTCTCTCATTTGGCTACCACTCAGCTGTTATTCTCACTAACCATCAATTAGCCACTCGAGCGATGCGTCTTAACAGTCGCAAAGGTGCACATTAAATAATATACCGTGTTGTCCAATAATGTAACGTGTTTCTAAAAGCTTTACTGACAAGTATACCATACTGTGGCATGCACTGTCTGATTATTGCATTAAAATGCAAATTCACTCACAGCAACTGAAAGGTGACATTCATTCCTAACAAGTATAACCCGTAAAAACAAAGTTTTTCACTATAAATCCTTTATATGCGTGGCGGCTAGAGTCCTCTCGTCCTCTGGCTTGAGATGGCTGCCACCTATGGGTCAGATGATTGCATAAGCAATTGGTAATAAAATATAATATTTCTGTCCTAAAAAGTGTAACATTTCGGAAAAATTTTTTCACGAACATTAATTGTCACGCACAACGAGTCTGTGTGGAAAATGTCAGCTCGATTGGATCACGGGAAGTGGGTTAAAAAACGACCGAAAGATTTGCACGGTCGTAAGCAAGCAAGCGAACTTAATATAAAGGATTTAAAAATATTGAGAAACGCTTGGTCTAAATCAGTGCTTTGAAACCGGTGTGCCACGGCAAAGTCTTAGCAGGTGTGCGACAGTATTTTTGGAATTATAGGAAAGGAAAGAACCCCACCTGTTCGCAAACTGGGACCGATTAACTTTCCTCTGTGCCGTTCAGTGGCCGATCCACTCCCCACCACCTCACCTCCCACCCTCTCCATTATAGTTGCGCAATTCGGCAGCAGACAGCCGTCAGCCCCCACCGCCGGCCCTCACAACCCCCTCGGATCGCGCACGCAAAGTTGGGATTTTGGTTATGTTCAGTGGACCGCCGTGAAGATCGATCAAGCTCCAGAGTGTGTGTGCCATGTCGGTAAAGTGGTTGATAGGCTTGATTTGAAGCTTTCGTGACTGCAGAAATTAGTCTTTGGTTCTTTCGGTGAATTCACGTAGAAAGAAAATAAATTGAATAATAGAATACGACGTTTCGATTGCAACACAAACAATCGTCATCAGGTAAGAATGAATGAGAAAACAAACCTAGTAAATCTTCTTGGTTCTTTCGGTAAAGTCACGTAGAAGGGAAATAATAAAAATAAAACATATTATTTCCCTTCTACGTGACTTTACCGAAAGAACCAAGAAGATGAATCCCTGCAGTCACGAAAGCTTTAAATCGAAAATTAAACCTAGTAAACTTAGAAATATAATGCAATACAACACAGAGAGTCGGCTAAATTACACGTAATCGACTCGTGTAGTCAACCTTTTCATTATTATTATTATTGCGGTATGAACACAACATTGCAACGCGTTTTGATCTTCTTGGGATGGATGATAAATCGCAAACTTTAAAAAAATAGATCGTGTTCACCTCCTTCTACGTGGTTTATTTAAATCGCGTATCATGTAATAGCTATTAATTGACACCAGAGGGCGCACACGTCATCATAAAGGCCACGAATTCGATTCAAAGTAAGTTGCGCGTGATTATTCCCAAAATACTGCATTTACAATAAAAACAACTTTCTGTCCTCTTCTGACGACAAGTTAACGGTAATCTACAAGCGTTGTCAATCCACTGCTCGGTTAAGAATCATTTGATGATGCTGCATGGGCAGTAGTGCACACGCACATTTCCCAAATCTCAACACATTCGTCAATAAACACTGTGGACTCAAAATATGAAATATATAAGACGCAACGCTTCCGGCGATGACCCTTCCTTATAGCACGTAAAGATGAAGGGCAGTTGCCCAAAAGGTAGCCTATGATATGTATTTTTGCTTTTAATACAACAGTGTTATTGACGAATGTGTAGAGCTTATTTGTTCACTGCTTAATGAAGGCCTCGCCCTGCCATGTCAGTAACGGGGGCTGTTGAACCATACTTCACCACGCTGAATTTCGATTTAACTTAGGACGCTGTCTTTCCGACAGCTCTGTTCTTCACCTGAGGACGGCTGCTTGCGTTGTGGCCGAAACGTCGTGAGAATTTTATTTTACTATGTTTTATTTTTATTATTTTATTATTTCCCTTCTACGTGACTTTACCGAAAGAACCAAGAATATTCACCACGCTGGTCGATTAACTCATCAATGATGTCTCTTAGTCAAATCTTTTTCCATTCAAAAATTTCATCTGAAAAGGAAAAAGAAAATGTTATATTAATAATCATAATATAACATACTGTATTAACTTAAATAATTGTTTTAATGCCAGTATTAAAATAACGAAAATAACCCTACGTGTCCTGACTTTGTTTTTACAATGGAGGGGAGTGGTAGCAGTGGCGTAGCTATTGAGTGTGCAGGCGATGCAACTGGGGTGCCACGGTGGCGAGATGTTAACTACCTCGCCTGGTATGCAGGAGGTTGTGAGCTTTATCCCGCCCTGACGCCTGCTGTATATTTGGAGTTTGCGTGTTCTCCCCGTAGTCACGTAGATTTTTTTCCGGGTCCTCCGGTTTTCCCCTCCACATTTAGAATCAATACGCAGTAAGTTTCCACATGATAAGCCACTAGCTATCATTTGTGGCCAGGTCACTCTCTAGCTCAGTGAGCCTTACCCAGTAAAGTAAAAACTGCATAATACAAGTTTGTTTTTGGTTAGATCGCGTGAATATAAACGTGTCATTAAACCTTCCACACCCGACACAGCCAATTAGTAAGGTTTGTTGCGTAAACAGAACGTGCCAATTCGTTACTAGTATAGCACACCAGTGTGTTGGAGAGCCAAGCCACATTTACAATCTGAGTACGACGTTTCGCCAGTAATTACAACTAGCATCATCAGGCGGACAGTCAGATTTTTGGAGAAATCCTCCTGTTTCGTTCCTTAAATAGAGGGATAGGTGTGATGATGTCACTTGTGAGCCATTCACGTGCGAAGGGGGGGGTGGAGATTAATGAATGCATATGAATGACAATGGGTAACCATTCCTGGTTTGGGGTTTGCATATGGTAATCACCTTATATTATGCATGCACATTATGTAGAGGCCGACCGAAACTGAATTTCTGGTTTTCGGCCGAAACCGAAACCAGACCGAATGTTAAAAACTTACTTTCGGCCGAAACCGAAAGTAAACCGAAATAGGACATTTTCCAACTTTCAGCGCTGAAACCGAATTTCGTTCGGCCTCTAACATGATGCCTACACATTGTTTCTGTACCTGTTGTCGTTTGTGGACACTAAAATAGCAGTATCTGTTATTGTCTGCGAACAGGTAATCCCCATCAGGTGTAACTGCTCCAGTAATTTTACTAACTCAGGTGTAACTGCTCCAGTAATTTTACGAACTGATGACGGAGGCTTGTGTTGCTTCCAAAACGTCGTGATTTAATTTAGTTATTTTCATTTATTGTTATTTTCTTTTATTATTATTATTATATAAAAAAAAATACCTACGCGACTTTACCGAAAAAACCTAAGAGTATGTACGAACTAGTTTTGTATAGAACTTCAACATTATCAAAATCAATTAAGTGTCCTTTTTGGCACGCGTGTTCTGCCACTGCCGACAGTTGTATTTGGGAGTATTTAATACTAGTAAAACCTAGTTTAGTTTTGAAACCTGAAGGCGGTCGCGTAAACGTGGGGGTTTTAACTGGTCAGAGGAGCCCAGAGGCGCCGGGCTACGAAGAGGATGGGAATTTGGACCGGGGGCTCCATTTCATTCCTTACACGAGGGCCCATGCCAAGCAGCCCCTACGCCACATAGCATTTGGGCAGTGGAGCAATGGTCCGTGCACTGCACTATAAACAAGGCGAGTTCGGTTCGGGGCTACGCTTAACTTTCAGTGGTTAGTATTCCTAACCCACCCCCTCCCCAACTCCATCCTCGCCAACAACCTGCACTGACCAGCGCGGTGAAGTATGGTCACAAACCCCCTTGAACGGTACGACGTGGTGAGACGTTCGTCAAACAGTGGATTAAGTTAACAAAAATTTTAGCGCGCAAAGACACGGATGATTGCGATTTGCATTGAGAAACAGAAAGAGGAAGACGTGATTTGACATAGGGCTGATAATTAATTCTTATGTAATCCGTTCACGCTACATTCACCATGATGTTAACACGTAAACACTTATATTTTTCCCTTCACGGAGCCATGGCATAAATTCAAACAGAATGTAAATACCAAAAATACATAAGAAGACTTTCTCTCTCTCTTTCGTATATCTGTCCACGTAACTTTTCATGAAGTAGTTCTTACAGAGCCCAATCGGCTCCACTGCCTTTCGTGAGTGCATACTTTCAGCAGCATTGATACAATCAGCACAAGCAAACCCGTGGACCAACTTCGAAATTCAGTGTCTCATCAGCGGGGCCAGGCTTGCTTGAATCAATGCTGCTGAACTGTCCAGATATTAAAGGCAAAGACGCTCCCTCTCTTTAAGATAACGGGGGTGACGAAGCGATATAGGGGGAGGGGAGGCGTTGTGAATGGCTCACCCCCCTCCCCTTCTTGCGACCACACTACTGCCCGCGGCACCCCCACGGTGAAGGAGAGGGGGAGGGTGCAGGGCAAGAAGGGCAGGGGAGGGTGCAGGGCAAGAAGGGAGGGGAGGGGATGAGGGTGCAGGGCGTCATTGGGAGGCCCGGCTGGTGTGGTCAACTCGGCGTGGGCAAGAGCGGCTGTCGCGACCACGTGCGTCCGATTCGGGGTGTCGCAATGTCCAGCGCGGTGTTGTAACGCGTGCCTAGCAGGCACGAGACTCCAATGTCGTGAACCGCGGTCGCCCTGTGAGAAAACAACAATCACAACAACAATACCAACACGTACCAAGCACACACATCGCTCTACACTCTGCGATGCGCTTTGCTGTATAATTAATTGAACTCTACACGACACTATATTTAACTAATTTCGCTACACTCAACTCCGCACTCAACTCAAGTCTATACTCAGCACTAAACTCTGCACTCGGCTCTCGTATATTCTCCCACTCAACTCCACTGTCTGTCCCACTCAACTATCGGCCTGCACTCCACTCGTCTCTGCGGGGATCATCGCACGCCTTTGTCTCCCGGAGACGTCCGTTCCCTTCGAGATCATCGCTGCGTCTCCTGCAAAGGATCATCACTTTGTCCTCTATTCGAGAAATGTAGCTGTTGATCTCCTGGGTACATAATATGCTGAGCCAGGTATCTCCCCCTTGGGCAAACTTATTTTCTGTTTGGTGAGATTGTTTTATTTCTTGAACAAGTTACACACTTGCCAGACCTTAGTTTTGCCGGCTAACTTCTTCATCTGCCGGCTAACTTTCTTCATCTGCTGGACAAACCCTACAACCTATCGGAGCAAGTCCTTGGAACCCGCCGAGACAAGATCTTTGCGTCCTGCTGGAGCAACATCTCCCGATGAACGAGTCGCAGGAGCAATGCGCGAGCATCCCCGCCGGCAGTTCGGCCACCCCCGCCGCGCTCATGTTCTGCGTCGGCGTGGTCGGAAACGTCGCCGCCGCCTCCATCCTCTGGTGCTCGCGACCCGATAGCAAGCGCAGCGTCTTCTTCACCCTCGTGTGCGCGCTCACCGCCACCGACCTGTTCAGCACCCTGCTCTCAAGCCCAGTCGTGCTGACCGCCTACAGCCGCAACAGCACCCTGCGTGAGCTGGGCGGCGACTCCCTGTGCCTCTACTTCACCTGCTGCATGCTCTTCTTCGGCGCGGCCACGATGGGCATCCTATTCGCCATGGCGTTCGAGCGCTGCCTCTCGCTGAGCCACCCGTACGCGTACAGGAGGCTCGTGCGGCGAGCCGGAGCATTCGGGGTGCTGGCCGGCATCTACCTGCTCAGTCTGCTCGCCGCGCTCATGCCCGTGATGCGCTTCGGCCGCTCGCGCATGTACAAGCCGTGCACGTGGTGCTACGTGGAGATGCGCCACGAGCCGGGCTACTCCGTGCTCTACGCGCTCTTCCTCTCGGCTCTCATCGTGGCCGTGCTCGCATGCAACGCGTCCGTCATGCTGTCCCTGCGCGCCATGCGGCGGCGGCTGCTGCTGTCGGCACCCCCCGCAGCTTGCCGGGGATGTCAGCAACAGCAGCAGCAGCATAAGCAGCAACAGCAGCCCCGCACGTTGTCCCTGCGCCGCAAGTTGTCCCTGCACCGCCGGATGAAGCACGCGCGCGGGGTCGAGGTGGACAACCTCGTGCTGCTCGTGGTCATGACGCTCATCTTCCTCATCTGCTCGCTGCCCCTCACGGTAATCGCGCGGCGGTGCACGTGTGGGGGGCGGGGGGTTGCTCTGGGCAGACGAGCCTGTCCCCCTAGGGCAGGGGTCGGCAACCAAAATAACAAGAAGAGCCATTTCTTTCCAATTCGGTACAAAATTCAGTATTTCAAGAGCCGCAATGCATCTATGTACATACGTACATATCGTCAAGAAGCAGCCCGTAAAGAGCCGCATGCGGCTCCGGAGCCGTAGGTTGCCGACCCCTGCCCTAGGGTATATGGCAAATCTGGGCGGCCGCCCTGGGCCCCACGCTTGGGGGGGGGGGGGCACGCGCTTCGGCGTCACGGTGTCAGATGTAATACACTTACGGTTTAGTTTGAAAGCGTCCAGTGACCCACAGTGTGATTTGGCCCGCACCCCCCTATGGACGGCCTTGGCCGCTGGGTATATACACACACACAGTATAGGTTAGCCCAAAAGTCAGGATACATGACTATTTCATGTATGTTTACACTGATATTAAAACATGTTTATTCTTTCTTTTTTAAGTTAATATGCTATCTGTTATCATTACGAATATGTTTTTTTTCCTGTGAGTGGCCACCTCAAATCCGTCATTTACAAAACTCGACCCAGGAACCCCGAAAGAATTTAGACAAAACGTAATTTCTGAATGTTCAAAGATTACTCCTGTAATCCTAAACAAACCAAAAAATAGTTAAACATTCATTTCTAAATAATTCATTGCATGCATGAATGTGCATTGAAGTTTGAACATTTGGTCAAATAAAGTAAATAACCCGATGTGATTTGTTAAAATAAATTTTATCATTTTATGTCTTGACTCTTGGACCATCTTGTACTGTATATTTAAACAGTATGCGTAGGATGACCGCTATTGATGTTAACTAAACTTGTATTTGCCAAGTAAAGCCCACTGTGATATTAGCTTTTTTTTCGAGATGTACTGACCACACATAATAGCTCATTGAAGTACATTATATCACCATCAATGTGAAAATTGAGAGTAGCCAAATAATCTAAACGCATATTTATAAATATGGAGGAGAAAAAAATCGGAGAAACCCGGAGAACAATCCACGCGACCGCCAAGGAGAGAGAACAAACTCAACACAAAGAGCACTTCTAAATAAATTAGTTTTCAATCTAGATGATTTAAACGTGCACAGTACCAGTGGCTTCCTAATATCGGATGGAAGAGCGTTCCAGATAGCCACAGAAGCGCATGTGAAAGCGTGTGATGCAGTAACCGTCTTTGGAAATAACATAAGGTAATCTAGCGGAATGTTATTGAAGAATCCATAATAGAGGTTTTTGGGTTACATCGTAACGTAAACAAAACATGCCAATTCGTTACTAGTACAGCACACTGGTGTGTCAGAGAGTAAACCCGAAATATTTATAGGGCTCCTACTTTCTGCTCCTCTTTTCTCCACAAATCTGGCTGCCCCCTGATGTTGCTAGTTGTAATTACTGGCGAAACGTCGTACTCCAATTGTAAATGTTGTGGGTTTACTCTCCAGGTATTGAAGGTGTTTCGTAAATCAACGTTTTTTCTTCTTCTAGAAATGATCACCGTTGATTTCCCATCAACACAGTCCTTCAGGGGTGATGTGCTGGGTGGATTCTGCCTAACGGGATTTAAAGTTGTTTTAGCGGCTTTAATCTGGGGTCAGTGAGAGCTGTTGATTGATTTTCCACAAAGTCCTTCCCCAGCACCTCCGATTAGCACAGTGCCCAAATCTTGGAGACTCAAACTGTGCATGCTGCAAACGGATGCTGCACGCCCCGAGTAGCTGCTTAATAACTGTCGACTTCCCCGCCTATCACCGAATACAAAGAAGGCATTCGAGAAAGCGTTACACAATCCATGAGTATGCACGAATAGCGTCTTTTTATTTATTACTGATTGTTCCTTCCTTGAAGGATTCCTTTGAGAGTCACAATTTATCACTCTCCCTGTCTCTCTCTCTGTGGGCCCGTGCGAGAAATCGTTTGGGGGCTCAGGCTGCTCTGGCTGCGCTTTGAAGATTGGAGAGACTGATCCTGTTACACAAAGACCCTCTTTGCTGGCGGTGGCGTTTGCGCTTTAGTCGAGTTCTGCTTCTACTAAATCCGCTGGGGAGTCTGGAGAGGCGATAGCGGGTAATTGAGTTGGGCCCCCCCTATCAGCAAACTTTGCTCAGTGAGTTATGTTGGAGATAGGGTGGGCAATACCGCCTGTATCCCTCAGATAGTTATGGGAAATGGACAATTGAGATGTGTGGAACGTATCCTCTGCGTTATCTGCAGAGGACTTAAGACTGTAATGCAAACAAGAAGAACACACACGTGCATATGCTTGTTTTTCTCTGATGCTTTGGCGCATGCGTTAACCTCGGAGGTATTGAAAGAAAAAAAGGAATTTCATGAATGTGGATTACCTCATATTATGTACGGATCAACATAGCAACTGAGGGCACAGATCACAAACTTTAAAGTGCACAGAGAAGCGTGGAGAGATGTACGCTTAGGATTACATTAAGATATAGGGCAACACAATAATTGGAGACCTTCAGCATGTTAGAGACATCATATTGACTGTTAAGAAGACAGCAAGTGGGCTTTGGCACGACGTGTCGCTAAGAGGTGATGGCTGATGGTCGAGACTAACGACGGAGTGGCAAAGGAGATAATTCGCGCATCCGAGTAAGTCCGCTGTGGAGATGGATCTATGAAATTAGTTGACATGACGGTGCTAGATGGATCATTGCATTGCAAAACACAGCGTGAAAGATAGTAATGACTGAGGGAGGCTTTCATCCAGCAGTGGCTTGTTGCTGATTGAAGAAGATGATGACAATGATAGTAATGATGATCAAGAAGGTTTGCAGCTTCGGAAATGTTCACTCACGCTTTTCGCCAATAGGATCTCCAGTCTTTGAGAAGATAATTGCGTCGGTCAAATAGAGCTCAGAAGAAGATTCAGCCAGAAGCAATTTGCTATTCCGTTTGCTGAGGAGATAGGTGCGGTGGACGAAGCAAGGGTGCCTCGGTGGCGAGATGTTATCTACCTCGTCTGGTATGCAGGAGTTCGTGGGTTCGATCTCGACCCTGACGCCTGCTCTATATTTAGAGTTTGCATGCTCTCCCCGTGGTCGCATGGATTTTTCTCCGGGTCCTCCGGATTTCCCCTCCACATTTCGAAACATGTGGTTTAGAGTATTTGGCTGCCTATAAATTTCCACATGATAAGCCACTTCGTTGAGCTTTCATTTGTGGCCAGATCGCTTTTGAAAAAGAGCAATATAGCTCAGTGGGCTTTACCTGGTAAAATATTAAAATCTTTTGAATAGTAAAAGTGTTGAACATTCTCCACGGTTTCGTTATACAAGATATGATGACACTTCCAGACGTCATTTGTGACCTGCAAGCCGTCACGGTGTGAAACACTCATTCATAGAATTCGCCAAACCTCCAAATGCAGGACCCTACCGATAAAAGTATTGAGACTTCGTCATCCTTTTATTTCTTGTTATTTCTGTATTAGCATATACGTGTGCTGAACTGTATGTATGTTGAACTTATTTCGCACTGAAACGTAGCCAACCGTTCCAATCGGTGGTGCGGGACAATTAGAGAATGTGTGATTTTCAGCAATACATGGTTGCCATGCATCAGAGAGCGTTTAATTGCATAAGCGGGCTCAGCAATCGGACGTTTTGCAACATCGGTGGTGTGTCCAATGGGCGAGAGCGCCTCCAGAGTGCTTTGGAGCGCTTTCATTTTGAACGATGACCTTGTTAGCAGCCCAGCGCGCATCGCGACACGAAGCGAAAGGTCTGAGAGAGCTGCCTCGGCCCGAGCGTTTGGCGAGCGTGTCAAAATCCAGCCAATCGGAGGTGCCGCCCTACCTCACCCTGCGAACTCTCGGTTTCGTGGACACAACACGTGCCATGCGCGCGCGTTCATTGGCCGAGCGAGTGAGTCGTGACGTCACAGCGCTGATGCGAGGGCTCTCGACATCCGAACACACTGCTCAATAAAAATTCAAATTCAATCTCGTAGCGCGCCACGGCAGCGAGCTTTTCCTATTGAACACACCCCAAGTATGAACTATATTATGCGCTGTTGTGGTGGACTATGAGTAATGTATTAATGGATCAAAAAGGAAACTTTTAACTTTTATTTCACCAGGTAAAACCAACTGAGCTACGTAGCTCTTTTTCAGAAGCGACCTGGCCACAAATGATAGCTCAACGCAGTAGCTTATCATGTGGAAATGTATAGCAGCCAAATACTCGAAACGCATGTTTCGAAATGTGGAGGGATAAACCGCAGGACCCCGAGAAATATCCACTGCCCCATTGTTTTGTGGCCTAGCGCGGTTGGCATGGGCCTTAGTGTAAGCAATTTCCCTTCCACTACATGTTCCGACACTTGGGCCCCTCCAGCCGGTGGGCCCGGGCGCAGTTGCATCTCCTGCAAGCTCAATAGCTACACCACCCCCCCCCTCCCCCTCCATTATACATATAGTTTGCTGAAAACATTCATGTGCAATTCAGCTGTCCGGAGGCTCTGGGGGGTACATTACATTGCATGTCAAGCGTATTCCGCATTTGATGGAAGTTGCTTAATGTCCGGAAATGCAGGAATTTATTTTCTGATCCACGATAGGACGTTGGGAAAATGCTTAGCACATGCGTTTATCCCGCTGTACACCTCTTTGTTAAGAGAGGCTGTACAACAGGAGGGAGGAGGCCTTAGCAGCTGGTAACAGGACAGGAGGAACAGGCCTTCACGTTGGTTCCAGCACAGGCCTTGCTGATGGCAGGATGGGGGAGGGTGGGCATGCCACTCGGGGCAGGCAGGACAGGATACTGGGGCATTTGGGGCTTTTGAGTGTGCTGCAGGGAATGGGGAAGCTGATGAGGGCTGTGTTGACAATGGTGGCATGCTGGGGAAACTTAAATTGGCCTGTACAGTAAAGTACACCAACAGCCCATTGAATTGTATCATGTCTAATTTTTGAACAACAATAATCTGTACAAACATTACAGTACATCATATAGACATGACAGTATGGCATTAGAGTGCTTTATAGACTCAAACTGACAATCATATTGTGCTGTCTCAGTGGATAAACAAGGAAGGAAGTCAACTGCTGAAGAGGCATTTTATATATATAACATCTACGTCCTTGGGGTAATGGGAATTGAGTTAAAGTTAAACGATGCAACTCTCCACAGTATGTTTAACACTTACACTTTCGCAACCAATATTGTCCATAATAGAGATTTTTTTTGGTCAGATTGCGTAAATATCTCGTTAAACCCGCCATCACTTGACACAGCCAATTAGTAAGGTTTGTCGCGTAAACGAAACATGCCAATTCGTTACTAGTGCAGCACACTGGTGTGTTGGAGAGTAAACCCACACCATTTCAAATTTGAGTACGACGTTTTGCCAGTAGTTACAACTAGCATCATCAGGCGACAGCCAGATTTGTGGAGAAATGCTCCTGTTTTCTCCACAAATCTGGATGGCACCTGATGATGGTAGTGTACGCGACAAACCTTACTAATTGGCTGTGTCGGGTGGCGGCGGGTTTAACAACACATTTATATTTATGCCACCTAACCAAAAAAACCTATCCACAGTATAACTTTGTTTGCATTCTTAAAATATTATGAAGCATCCTATGTTAAAGCAACTCTGTTGCCTCTCCAACACAATTGCACATCATGAGATAGTCAACTCAACGAGAGCGCACATGATCATGAATAAAGTGGACGCTGGATGGCCTGACCCCTACCGTGCCCTTTCGCCTGAGTGGCTTGGCCCGGCAAGCCCTGGCAGGCCGATCTAGGCAAGAAAAGGAGCCTGCGTGGCCTATGAGTAAGACAAACAAACAAACAAAATATTCAGAAATGTTAGATAAATAAGGCGAAATAAACGGGAAAAAACGTCAAAATAACTAATGTGTGTTATTTAGCTTTGATAAATATTCCTTATGAAATATCTCCATTCGTATAAAACATTCAGCCATATTGGACCGGTTCACCTTGACGGCCACGCAATCACTTTGTGCCTGTGCATGAAGGCAGTTTCGATTAAAAGTTGAAAATGTTTAAGGCCACAGGCAACGTTATGGTATCTGTGTTCCAGCCACAGTTAAACAGAGCAATCTGGACAACTACATTGTTTTTTGCAACAATATGTCGGTATGTTGAACTTTTTTTCGCACCGTACGTGGCCAACCATGCAAATTGGAGGTGCGGGGGAAGGAGAACAAACCGAACACGCAAATCAGTTCTAAAGCAATGAGTTTTCAATCTATATTTAAAAGTGCATTGCTTCAGTGGCTTCCTAATATCGGAATGAAGAGCGTTCCAGACGGAAGAAAACGCGCATCTGAAAGCATGCGATGCGGTAACCATCTTTGTTCGAATTTACGCCGTTTATAGCTCAACAGAGCAATATTTACCAATAGCATGTATTTAAATTATTTCAGGAGACTAATGCCACGTCAGAGTACTGAGGTGGCACCATCAAGATCCTGGGTTCAAAGCCGGGTTGCAACAAGGGTAACCACCTTTGAGATAAAAAAAGCCGAGATATATCATGGAAAGAATAATCTTACAATCTAGATTTGAAGCTTTCGTGACTGCAGGAATCCATACTCTTTGGTTCTTTCGGTAAAGTCACGTAGATATAAAAAAAAATTATACGTACGTGACTTTACCGAAAAAAAACATTTTTAAAACCTACCTGACTTTACCGAAATAACCAAAGAGTATAATAATCTTACAATACCGGAAGATGGGAGAACTGCTTGTAACTGACGAAACACATGACTTTTTTTGTTGCGGGAAGACTTGCAGATATGCTAGGACAGCTCCCTCAAAAAGAGGACGATCCTGGGAAAACCAGAGGACAGGTTCGCCAACCGCTTGCATCGGTGGCATTTGTTTAAACAAACAGCCTGTGGCCCATTACAACCCCGTTGAAAAAGCATCATCTCACAAAATTGTCAACGTTTATCAACCGTCAACGCATTTCTATAGCCTTTCAACAATGTTGTACGCACATACTGTATTGTCAAAAGGCTCACGCATGAAACGCATCCACAGTAATGTTGACCAAGTGGTGTAGCCGTCAAACATTCTCACAGATGCCTGATAAAATCTCCATGCACTTCCCACCACCTATATATAGTGCACAGTGCACAACTGCCTTCAGGCTCGAATGATCATGCTCAGCACTTTTTCAGTGCTCTGTAACTCCACACGAATTGTACACTGGTAGGGTGGAGCAGGGGAGAGCGCACTGTTGCTATTCATCAGGGCACATGAGTTTAATTCCTGGCCACGCCTAACATCAGTGGTGAATGACATCGAAACTGGTCCTGGATGCCCCCCCCAGCCTCCAAACTTCAACCCGCACTGACCAATGCGGTGAAGTGTGATGAAAACAACCCCCATGACTGAAACAGCGTAGGGAGGCCTTCATCCAGCAGTGGGTCAATAACAAGTTGTAAATAATAATAGTTGTTATTATTGTCGTGGATTCCAACACGATGTTAATTAGCAGATGAGGTAATTAACATTTCGCGGTGGCGAGATGTTAATTACCTCATCTGGTATACAGGAGGTCGTGGATTCAATTTCGAACCTGATGCCTGCTGTATATTTGGAGTTTGCGTGTCTCTCTCCCCGTGGTTGCATGGATTTTTCTCCCAATCCTCCGGTTTTTCCCCTCCAAATTTTCTGACAAAATATTTATGAAGTAAAAAAAATATCTGCTGTCCACTACATTCTTTCTAACACGAGTTTCAGACTATTGAATGGCAAGGAGCTGTTATGCGGCTACGTAGTTAATTTCCTTGTTGCACTCGTGTAATTGTATCAGCGTTATAGCTTTCGTAAGTGATTGAGAGAGATCTATGGCAGGCTTACGGTTGTGGCGCCAACTGCAGCTGAATAACGCGTTGGGCGATTTGCATCCGTGACCGCGGTCGTCGTCGTCGCACGAGGGGGGCTATTCTCAACTGTCCATTGGTTCAGATTGATACGGCCTCGCCTGCCGCACGATGTTCTGACGCGGTTCGATGAAGAGCCATTGTTTGACGGAGTGAATTGAAACCGGCCCATTCTTCTGTGGCGTCGGTGAATATGTGCCCGTTACGGGGAGAGGTCGTGTGGCGGTTGGCGCGCCGCGCTGCGCTACGAACCAGGCGACCCAGGTTCGATTCCCGCTCACGGCCACTTTCGGTGACAATTATCTGAACCGTTCTGGGGCCTCCCGTCGGTCGACTCAGCCTCAAAATTAGTAATCAACCAGGTAGGGTGTTGACTGTTGTGTTAGCCGACTCTCTGTGTTGTATTGCATTACATTTCTCAGTTTACTAGGTTTGTTTTCTCATTCATTCTTACCTGATGACGATTGCTTGTGTTGCAATTGAAACGTCGTGTTCTATTATTTAATTTATTTTTTCTTTCTACGTGACTTTACCGAAAGAACCAAAGAGTAATTCCTGCAGTCACGAAAGCTTCAAATCACGAACTATTTATTGTACCAGGTAAGACCCAATGAGCTCTATAGCTCTTTTTCAGGTGCGAGCTGGCCACAAGTGATAGTTCAAAGAAGTGGCTTATCATGTTTGAAATGTACAGCAGCTAAACGCTCTAAACGCACGTTGATTCTGGAGGACTCTGAGAAAAATGAATGTGACCGCAGGAATAGAGAGACACGCAAACTCCAAATATGCAGGCGTTAGGGTCGGTGATCGAACCCTCGGCCTTCTGCACACCAGGCGATGTAGTTAACTTCTCGTGAGGGATGGTGATGACTTGGGGAATCCATTATGCACAGCAATGGATTGTGCATAGCTGATAAGGATGATGATGATCATAATAGCAAATTCATTGATGAACTATCTGTATGGTTATGTGAGGGTTATTCCCCCCGTATGCATGGATATTCTTTAGGTCCTCCGGTTTCTTCCAACATGCAAGACACTCATTAAAGAATTAGCGAAACGATCCACAAGGGCACATGCAGGGCCCTCCAGAAAAAAAGTATTCAGCCTCAGTGAAGCTATTCTGGACAAATAAGCGACATCATTCCAATGACGATACCACAAACATGTAATGATGCATTCATTAAAATATATTCTCATACTCGCAGAGGAATCGATATATGCTGTATTGTATGTAATTGGGTCGCGTATACCCAACCGCGTAGGTTTTCACAGTTGTGCTGTCGAGATCGCTGATGTGTTTTCAGGTCGTACTGCGTGTTGTTCGACATGGTGTCCGACGTTTTGCGCCATATGCTGGAGGCTTCTTCGGGAGCTGCATTGAGCGGTTCGCGTTCATCTGCTCAACTCAGTTCTGCTCAATTAAATTCCCGAAGAAGCTTCCAGGACGCGGAACAAAACATTAGCCATCATACCGAACAACTTGTTTCCGTACGACGCGAAAACAGTTCGGATAGCTACGTGTCAACCGTGCAATCGCTAGAGGCGTTGCGTTCATCGCAACCCTTACACTACAATTCATCAAATCGGGAGGGCGGGCGGGGGGTGCAAGGTTGTTGCATGCGTTATAACCAAACCTCTCTGTGTGCCAGGTGAGCGCGTTCATCAATGCGATCGACCCCGGCAACAACAACTTTGGGAGGGACCTGACCGGCCTACGCTTCGCCTCATTCAACCCCATCCTCGACCCATGGATCTTCATCATCTTCCGCCGGTCGGTGTTCGAGCGCCTGCGCTCGTTGCTCTGCTACTGCCTCGTGCTGCCGCGGCACAAGCGCAACGCGGCCTCCGACAGCCTTCACCTCCACTCCGAGCCGCCGTCGTCGCTGCCGCCCGGCGCTGCCCATGACCCTGAGTCGAGCTGCCACTTTCAGCCCTGGCGGTCGGATTCGTGCGCGAGCAATTGTGCGTGCGACGCGTCAAACGGGCAGCCCTGGCAGGCCGACCCTGGTCCAGGCGCTCACGTGTACATGAGCGACCCGTGCGACCCGCGAACTCGGCAGGTGAACGCAGTTCCCCACGATTGCGAGTGCACACGGATCGCGGGTGAGCCCGCGTTGAGCAGCCAGCCTTGGCACGTGGATCCCTGTCCTGGCGCTTGCGCGTGTACAAGTGCAGCGGACGGCCAAACGTTGGACCGCCAACCTCAACCTTGGCGGGCGGACTCGGGTATCCTCGGCGATTGCGAGTGCACGGACGCCGCGGGTGGCCCGAGCGGGCTGCCGAAATCGACGGTCGGCGCTGCCGTCCTGGCGGCTGGGGAAGCCTGCGAAGGGGACGTCGCGGACGTGCAGATGTCCCTGCCGTGAGGGCGTGGGAACGTGGCTCACGGTCGTGAACCCGCGACCAGTGCGCACCCTTCCCGGCGTGCTGACTGGAAACGTTTAAATTGACACTGGAAAAAACTTCCTACGCGGTGTGTGTTTTGGAAACTTATTTGGTGAAACTCGCAAACGAGTATCGCATCGTGACGGTTTTTAATCCACTTCAAAGGTCGCCTGTACAGATGTCCGCGTTGCTTGCGTCGGTGAAGGCATCAGCAGCTGTAATCGCGGGCTGGTTTATTCGGCATGTGTGCGGAACAATTTTGATTAATGGTGAAACGTGACTGCAATTCACGATGTTGTGTATGAGCGTAAAATCCTTTATGTCAGGAAATACATGATAACATGTGTTGCTACAGCATAGTTAAATGAGGAAGTTAAACTACGTGCCAAACTGTTGCTTCTTTTGAATTGCTAAACGTACAAATCTTGTCCCACTGAACATTATATTACCATTGGAGTGTATAGTCACACTTAGAATTTTGCTATTTCCATAAGGCTATTACGATACTAGTTTCTTATTTATTTGTCCCACTGAACATTAGATTACCATTGGAGTATATAGTCACACTTAGAATTTTGATATTTCCATAAGACTATTACGATACTAGTTTCTTATTTACCATCTAAAGCCCACTGAGCCTTTAGCTCTTTTATAAAGGCAACCTGACCACACGTAATATCTCATCGAAATGGCTCATATCATCATCATCATCATACGTGGCAGTTTATAGCAGCAGCCAAATAATCTGAACGCATGTTTCTCAACGTGGAGGGAAGGGGGGGGGCAACACTGGTAGACCAGCAGAAAGTGCCACGTGACCATGGGGAAAGAGAACACGCAAACGCCAACCATGCGACAGGCGTCAACAAGGTTGTGATCGAACCCACGAGCTCGTGCGTACGAGGCGAGCGAGATAACGTCTCGCCACATTGCGGCCTCGGAAGAAACGCGTCGCCTTAAACGGTCGGATCCCGAAGTCTCTTTGCCCCTCGGTTTAAGGATAACGTCCAAATAAACGCTCTTCAGAAACCACCCACACTGCTTATCATACAAAGCCCAGCAGAGTGGTGTGGGGAGACGGAGAGGGTGGAAGGCTCGAGGTGCCCCCCCCCCCCGTCTAAGTTCATATACTGCAGTCTAGTCGTGTTGGTGCAATATTTATTCTTGTGCACATGGGGGAAGGGAGGTGAGAGCCACATCAGAATGCACGATCTCGCATCGTTCCTCGCTCCGTGCAGCGTTTTAGCGTTTGCTTCGTCGTTGCCCATGTCGTGTGCCCCCTCCCCCCCAACTGGGCTTTGTACACCCCGCACCACTGGCCTATTAAAACGGGGTTGGAACTACACGGGTTGGCAGACGTTACATCAGCGCTCTTAAATGACAAAACTGTGGCGAGTGCATTCGTGAACACGGCGATATTTACCCCCCGAGCAGCGGTCAAAGAAAAAAACGAAGCCCTTAGACGGTGATTGCATTGCCAGACGCGGCAGCGCATGTTTTACTGGGTGCGCTCTTAAATGTCTTGCCGGTCTTTTTGGAAGACATGATTAAAGCTTATTCGCCATTAAAAGCATACTCTTTGGTTCATTCGGTAAAGTCACGTAGGTAGAAAAGTTAAATAATATATCACGTGTGGAAACCCTTCCCGTATGGATTCCTGCAGTCACGAAAGCTTCTAATAAAGATTGAACCGCTTCTACGGGGAGGGTTTCCACGCATGATGTATTTTTTTTTATACCTACTTGACTTTACCGAAAGAACCAAAGAGTATGGATTCCTGCAGTCACGAAAGCTTCAAATCAAGATTCCATTGAAAGCCTTCAAAATGCCCAGAATAAAACCCGCGTATTTTTTTAATGACTTCATAAATGGTGACAAACGTGCGCGCTCTGCTGATGCACACACGAGGCATTTCGACTTCAAAACAACGGCCCCACTTGAGACCATGTGGGGGTTTTATTAGCTTGGCGCAGAGACTGATAAGAAACGGACGCTTCCGAAATTCCACTTCTCTAAAATCACGAGTGCCTGAGATGGGTGTGACCTTAATTTAACCCCGCGTGTGGAAGTCCACCTTTGGGCTTAATATCGCGTCCCTTGAAACACGTCGCACCTCCCATTAGTAGGGTTGGCTACGTACGGCGCGAAAGAAGTGCAACATACGTACGCGCATCATCGCAATCATCGTCAACCGTGATGGAGCCACTGCTTGCTGAAGGCCGCATCCACGCAGCAGCTGCATCACGTGAGCAGATTTCATCGCCTCCGTCTGTGGACGTCCTCTCTGACGCGTTCTGTTGGCTGGCTGCCACCACTCCGCCACCACGCTTGAGCATCGACCATCGCCTCCTCTCGCGACGTGTCCTGCCCAAGCCCGCTGACTTTCTCTCAATGTCATCGAAACTCTTTACCGTTTAAGCTCTTTTTGTTGTTGTTGTTGTTGCCGTCGTCGTTAATGACCATGTGTCTGAACCACGTGTCGGAGCGGGTATTAGACACTGATTAGAAAGAAGACAAAACATAATAATAATAAAACAAATGGCATTTAACAGATAACAGGGGCCAGGTTAATTTTTTTTACAAATTGGCTGAATAACATAGCCTTGGTGATTTGACGCAACGTTGGTACTGGTACCATCGGAAGGTCGGCCAACACTTGAATAATGTCCATGAAACCACAAAGACATTCCTAAGGGTAAGTGTTTTATTCCTCTAAGTGTATCATTAAAATGGAAAATGCCATTTATAAATCTACGTATTATGTAACGCTTACAGCAGAGTGGAACGTGAGTTATGAATACACGGAAAATTCGCTCTGTTTTGCAAGCAAATTGAATAGTTTCTCAAATCGTGCATTTTTCAGCAGTAGAGTGGATATTTGGCCTGTGGTTAGACACTGACCAGATGTCTCGGAAGACGTGGGAGGACCCACACTTTACTGAACTGTACTTGTGCTGATAAATCGTGTAACTGCTGTGGGATCCATTTGTATTGTCGGATGGGCAGAGGCCCGACAGGTTAAGGAGCTTTCACCGTTATTTTAACTGCCGTGCTCGGGAGAAGCAACCGGCGACCTCTGGTTTGTGAGTTCCGTGCTCCTGCTAACCATTACACCAATGCAGCAGCATTCCAGTATTTGTTATCTGTGTACAAATAAACAAAGTTAAATAACACACCCAGAGTCGTGTGTTCCCTTGAATTTTCAAATTAAATGTTATTTTTGGTTTAAAAAAAACTTTACATACTTTGGTGGTGCTGTCGTAAGCGTTTCTAAGTTACAGCTTTGTCGTGTTCATTCCATGTGTTTTGCAGAGCTATACAAACAACCACCGCATATTCTCAACCTTCCTACTAAATTCTAGGGGGCTAAGGGGGCCCCCTAGGAATTAGTGTGATGTCGATGAAATTCGACTCTATCTAAAATGAGGCCTCGAAGAGGGTTAAATAATTATCAATCATTTAGTACGTTTAGTATTCATGCCACATAGCGCCCAGCTATCACGCAGGTGCTGAGTTCACAGGCCGGTAGATCTTTCAGTAGTTTGACAGTAAGGGGGCGATGTTGCCATGTGGTTTTACCCAACTCAGTAATGTACCAATAATGTTCTGATTCCGTGGACCCTGTGATCGCTTTGTGTGACGCTGCTGTGCCGCGTTGCGGCGGGAGCGACGGACAGATTTGTAAGGTTCGCTGTGGATCGTCTCCAAATATAAAAATGCCACCGCCTGTGCTGAAGTCGTTTTAGAGAAGCGGTGAAAATATTTTGAAATTGCCCTCGATGCCAAATCCTTGCCTCACACAGACGCTGGCCTCGTGCACTGATGTGTGCCAGCATCTGTGCCAGCATCACGTTGTAACAACTCGATCACTCTCGAAGAGAGAGAGGACGACTCAGAGGCGCAAGACGGAACCACAGACAAGCGGGAAGGGCAGCAGCAGCCAGGCCATGAGCTGGCACCAAATCCCGCCCCCACCACCCCCGCCCCAAGCTCTTCGCTCCTCTAGACATTAAGGTGATATCGACCAATCAACGAGTATCCACATGTGCAGAAAACTGGAGCGCCCGGAGGAAACCCATGTGCGCGAGGGGGCAACACTCAATCCTATACAGACGAAACAGGTGGATTCTAGATTAGAAATTTTCGTGACTGCAAGGATCCATACTCTTTGGTCAAATCCATCTCTTCGGCATACCTCAGCAACTGTTTTCGCTGTGGTGGTCCCCACCTGATGAAGGACGCTTGTGTTGCGCCCGAAACGTCGTCATTTAATTGAGTTGTTTTCACTATTTTATTTTATTATTATTTTCACCTACGTGACTTTACCGAAAGAACCAAGGAGTATGAAACAGGCGGAGTCAGCATTTTTGCTGTCCTGCCTTCTGGCGAGCCAGGGTAAGGCACTTCATAGACACCCACGTGACGGGAGCTTCACAAACACCCGTTAGGTGATGATCCACCAACCCTCGGTGCCTCCACAGTGCTGGCTTACAGGCCACGTGCGTAGCCACCGCTAACCTGGCGTATCTGCCTCATTGTATAGAGCCATAGCAATTGATGAATAACACTGGATTGTTGCACCCACCGTCGTAATCAGACGATCAAAGAATGCGCGATCACGTCGAGCCGTGATGTATGTGCTGTTGGACGAGGCCTTTCCCTGGCCGTTCCCACCTCTGTCGCTCTCGGCAACGACCCAGATCTGCGCCTGCCGCACCGCAGGCGCCGATCTGCTCGACGAAGAGACTGGAGCGAGAGCATTGAAAGTGCCCGACGAAGCGTGCAGGAGGTGCACGCTCGGAATTGCACTGAGAGACGAGAAGAGAAAGACGCGGTTCGGCGAACAAACACAAATCGGAGACGTCACATCGACCGTTGAGCAACGTCGCTTTTGAAAGATGAAGTTAACACCTCAGTGGGGCTTTGTCTGCTAGGATGGGAATAGTTTAGTTTTGTTTGCGTGTGTTTGGGTGGTTTGTTTACCTTCGTTGTACTTTGCACTTCTGTCGTGTTGTGCACTGTTTGTTGTCGTAACGTTCTTACCCGCCCCGACTGGACATCTGTGAAAAAAGATCTTTAAAGCTCTTCGGATTCCTCCAGCGTCAATAAATATGCTGATTCTGGAGTGGGCTTGGGCAGGACTCGTCGGTGGAAGGAAGCACGGAAAGCGAAGGAGGCTAACGGTGGCAGCCAAAGGAAGGGAATGCGTTTCAGACGACACCAATGATAAGCCCTGCAGTTACATCGCGGACGTCAGAAGGTTATCATTGTTGACGCACATCTGTTTATATCACCAGGTGCCATAGGCTTACACGACAATGGCAAAAGAAGGTCGTCAATTGGTGAATTTAATTGGGACCCCGTATGGCGAGGGGTGATGGATCACGCAACACCTGGAGGAACATTCGAAACGACACATTGATGGATGAACCATAAGGTGACGCATCACGGAACCGTTACAGACCGATTATCCCTTGGCCAGGCAAAAACACTGTGCAGTTAAAATTTAATGAGCTAAAGCTGTGAAACGTCACATCCCTTGCTCGCTCTCCGCGCGCTCCCACACATATACTCCCTGCGATCCCATATCCTTCTCCTCCTACTGACCGCTCACTTCCCCTCAGCCTCCACATCTGCACAGCAAAGTGCAAACTGCGTTTTCACACAGGAAATATGCCCAGGCCGTGATCCGAAATCGACTTTGGCGAAGAAGTTGGCAAGTGCTCGTCACAAAGTGTTTCTATTTATGTAAATGTGTGTGGGGAGTGGTAGTGTAGTGGCAGTTAGCGCGCAGTGCTGCGAACCCGGCGACCCGAGTTTGATTCCCGCTCACGTCTAAAACCAGTCACGAATATTTGGACCGGTCCTGGGCCTCTAAAGAGTACCTGGTCCGGTGGTGTCAAACATTACCACTGAGGAGACAAATGCAGTTGGCCGTGGTACTGGCTACCCACCTCCTCGTGTACCGTGCTGACCTTTGTTAGTGCTCGCTAACAAAACTTGCCCCAAAAGTCTGTTAAGGCTGTAAAGGAGATTTTGCTCTTTGTTTTAAATACGTTTTTTAATTATCGTAAAAAAAACCAAGGTATTTCCGTTTAGGCCAGTTTCTAGCATGTTCTTGTGCAAAAATATTGTCTTTGGAGGTGTATGGGTGGCTCAGAGGTCAGAGAGCTTAGCTGGAGCCACTGAGATCCTGGGGTTTCATCCAGGCAGCTGTCTGTGAGGAAACCGGGTTCTCAAGTGTAGCGAGTTGATGGTCTCAGCCGATTCGCCCAATGACTGCACACAGATAAAACATAAAGCTATCACATTAAGGTTGATCCTGCACTTAATCTGGCAAAATCGCAGCTGAGAATGATATTATTTGTTTTACTCTCATGCGACAGACGTTACTCTGCTCGGCAGGGTGGATGGGAAAGCGCTGCCCCCTAATGTGTCGACCAGACGTCACTTGAAGGGACCTCAGGGGTGGAAAATTGTGTTGGGAAAAAATATTTAGAATTAAAATGATCCGTTCAGTGGCATTTACCAAGCGTAGGTTGAACTCAGCGAGTGGTTTCTAGCTGCGGTTGGCTATATGTTAACTACCTCGTCTGGTATGCAGGAGATTGTGGGTTCGATTCCGACCCTGATGTCTGCTGTATATTTTGGAGTTTGCGTGTCTCTCTCCCCGTGGTCGCGTGGATTTTTCTCCGGGTCCTCCGCTTCTTCACTCGATATTTAGAAACGAGCGTTTAGAGTATGTGGCCGATTTATATGCTCACACGGTAAGCCACTTCGTTGAGCTATCACTTGTGGCCAGGTCGCTACTGAAAAAGAGCTACATAGCTCAGTGGGCCTTACCTGGTAAAATAAAATAAAAATAGTTTGTAGTTTAGTTTTCAAGCGGCTTTATTCCTCACCAAAAATTGTCTGGGTCGCTGGTAGACTGGAGTCGGTGTCACTGGACTTGTAGCCAGAGCCACAGCTGGAGGGATACTGGATGTGTTGTGATCGGTGCAGAAATACCTTCTGGGTCACTGACCCCAACATAGTCATGTGCAATGAATCCCCGGTCCTGTGC
Source organism: Lampetra planeri (assembly GCF_965212315.1). Lineage (NCBI taxonomy): Eukaryota > Metazoa > Chordata > Hyperoartia > Petromyzontiformes > Petromyzontidae > Lampetra > Lampetra planeri. The sequence continues at coordinate 11,374,072 of NC_136124.1, read as the reverse complement.
AGTGCATGGCACCACCATAGCCGTGGGAGATTTCCACCAACAGCTCAGAGTCCTAACCCGAGGTCAGCACCGTCCCATGCTCGTTTGAGCAGTGGGTCACTGGATATGTTTTTATTTTGCGTGAGTGGAGTTACAGCTATGAGTTGATATATGACTCGCGATCAATTGAATTCAGAATTTCATGTGCAAATAAACGTTTCTGTCGAACTGAAAGAGAGTGAGTTTGCCGCTTGAGAAAAGTACTCAAACAGGTCAGATCAGAAGTTTATAATCGGAGTAAATTATCCATTGAGCTACACGGCTCATTTTTAAGGGCGACTGGGCTAGCAGATAGAAACGACAGCAATAGTTAATAAACAAGACATTCAATAAAAAAATATAATTAAACTAATTACAACCAAGTGATCTTACAAAACAATTACGCACGCTCGCATTTGTATTATTTCGACCTCAATAACGTCTGTATTAAACGAGTACAGAGATGGCAGACCGGCGATCCCTAGAGAAGAGACCAGTTGGTTCCAAAAGTTTTGGAGCAGCAGCCAAGGCCGTAATTATATTATATATTGGGGGGGACACATCCCCCCAAATATTCAAATATGCTCAAAATGTCCCCCCCCCCCCCCAATATATTGCTATGAAATAGATTTCTGTTAATATTATTGTGGTTATGGCTGTACTTTATTAATCCCTAATCTCTGCCATTACATACAATGAAACAAGAAAAGGTAAAAAAGAAACAGACAGAGCAATGTAATACAATACACTCTTAGACATTATTGTAAAAAATAAATAAATAGTCGATCTCATGTGTTAGTGAATTTTTGTAATATTTTAGGCAGGAAATGGCACGAAACTCGTTTTCAAATTTAGATATTTTTTTCTGGGGCGGGACCTCCAGACCCCCTGGAAGATCTAGTCCCCCCAATGTTAACTCCATGGCTACGGCCTTGGTAACAGCTACATACAAATCAGATCGTAGATCGGCCGGCAGATCACGCATGTGTCGTCGACATCTGGCCATGGTGGTCAAGCAGGATACACTTACCCTCTGGATCAATCTTGATTTGAAGCTTTCGTGACTGCAGGAATCCATACTCCCCCAAACAGCTGTGCTCTCGGCTCCCCGCCCCTCTATGTCCAGGCTCAAGAACGTCCTCTTCTCCTCTGCCTGTGACTGACTGCCTCTCTCTGCATAAAATAAATATGCTCACTTAATAATAAGTTTCTATTCGGTTAGACCGTGTGGACATACTGCCTCATTTCTACACTCTGCCATCCGACAGAGCCAAATAAATAAAGTTGTCACGTGAATCTAGATTTGAAGTTTTCGTGACTGCAGGAATCCATACTCTTTGGTTCTTTCGGTAACGTCACGTAAGTATGAATAAAATAAATCACGACGTTTCGGGCGCAACACAAGCGTCCATCATCAGGTGGGAAAGCATGGTCTGCTGCTGAGGCAGACTGTTTTAAAAGGTTTGAAATGGGTGTAGCTCAAGGGTCATAAAGAAGTGGCCGGGGCTAGAGATGTTAATGTGAGGGATCAGCATGTAACTGTAAGATATGAGATAATCTTTAGAGTAGCCGCCAGTAGAGACTTTCCAACCACCAGGGGCGTGAACAAGCAATTTCAGGGCTGCACCTTTACCATTATACGAAATCAGGCAGGGCACTCTGGGGGCCTCTGAACAATTACAGCTCCAGGGTTTATACAGAGAAGCGTTCTCACCGAGGTGGGACGACCGTGAGACAATGGAACTCCTGGGGTCCTACCGGCTTTCTAAGGGCGGTGGCTAGAACCAGTGTACGTGTGTGTGTTTGTACGTGTGTGTGTTTGTATGTGTGTGTGTGTTTGTACGTGTGTGTGTTTGTACGTGTGTGTATGTTTGTACGTGTGTGTGTGTGTTTGTACGTGTGTGTGTGTTTGTACGTGTGTGTGTGTATTTGTATGTGTGTGTATTTGTACGTGTATTTGTACGTGTGTGTGTATGTTTGTACGTGTGTGTGCGTGTCAGTGACGATTATCTGGACCGGTCCTGGGCCTCCCCTAGGTCGATTCAGCCTCAAATGAGTACCTGGTAGGGTGTGCAAACATTCACACCGAGGAGACAAAGGTGGCCGGACGTGGTGCTGGCCACCCACCCCATCGTGTTCTGTGCCAGCCTTCATAGGTGCTCCCTCACCGCCGATTAACACTGTCGGCTATGTACGGTGCGAAATAATTTCAACATGTATGTCAACATGTATGTCAACATGTATGTATGTTGAACCTCTTTCGCACCGTACGTAGCCAACCGGGCTAATGGGATGTTGCGGGGAAGGACAACAAACCAAATAGAAAAAAGCAGTTTTAAAGAATGAGTTTTCAATCTAGATTTAAAAGTGCATAGCTCCACATAAGCTAACAGCACTTGCCCCAACCGTCTGTTAAAGCTGTACGGGGGATCTTTGTCTTTGAAAGAGTTGGTTTCCGTGACAGTGCACAAGTAAATCACCCTATCTTCGTACTCCACAAGCAAATCCGAGATATATATATATTTTTTTATGAAAGCGACCCAGACAAAATTCCGTTAGCAACTTTAAACACCATTTACAGCCGCCGTCCCGCGGGTATAAGCCCCACTCGATTTCCTTCTCCTGTGTCTGACGAAAAAAAGTCGTCCCGACCACCCTCTTAAAGGCACGTGTAACGACAACAGCCACGGGGTTGAGGGCTCAGCCTGGGGCACGGCGGAAGGAAAGTCGGCGTCACTGACAGCGGAGGGTTGAGATCAGAGGGCTTCGTGGGTGGAAGGAGATTTGGTGCTGAATTCGAGCGCTGGGTGTGTCTTTGAAGGGAAGCAGCCTCACCCACTTGCAAAGATAGAACAGACCCGGGCAATGCAATCAGTGGAGGAGCCATCGAGTGTGCAGGCGGTGCAACTGCGCGCCAGGGCCTAGTAGTTGCCACCTCTGAGGGGACAAAAACTTTTTTTTTCGGACTTTTCATGGGAAAAATAAATCTCACGAGACCGGGAGATGGGAGGGCTGCATGTGAGTGCACCGTCTTGAGCCGTTTATTATTGTTACACAACTTAAATAAACTGAGACTTTTAATGTCCCGGGAAGACTTTTAGATTTCCCCTTAATAAATAAATAAAAAGAGAGAAGATGATCCGAGGAAAACCAGGACAGGTGGTAACGACTGCAAACAGGGACCATCAGACTCATAATATTTATACTGGAGGAGGAATCCGATGAGCTATAAAGCTCTTTTTCACAGATGTCCAGTAGGGACGGGTCAGAACGTTACAACAGCAAACCATACAAAAGACACGATAGGAGTGAAAGGAATAGGAAAGGTAAACAAATCACTTACAAACGTACAAATAAAATAACATCATGTTTTTGTATCTTACCAGCTAAAGCCCACTGAGGTATTAACTTTTCTTTCAAAAGCGACCTGTCCACAAATGATAGCATACAAAAAAGCGACTTATCACGTGGGAAATTTATAAGCAGCAAAATCATCTAAATAATCTCAATGCACGTTTCTAAAACCATGAGCCAGAGGGGGGCTCAGGTGCCTGGCTCTGTAACATTTGACAGTGCCCCCCACAACCCCCCCCCCCCCACCCCCAGAGTCATTACTTTGACCCACGCAACACGATGGCTATGTGTAGGAGAAACAGAGAGTTTGCGTTGTGCACGCGATGATCCACAGCCTCTTGGATCCAACAAGGTTCTAGCAAAGGTGGGGAGGGGGGGTGCGTGAAGGGGCAATCCCTGCAATGTGCACGACGCAAGGCCACTGCTGGTTGAAAACGCCTCCATGGAAGGAAGCGCTCGAGAAAGTCCTCCAAGGGGGTACCTTAGCAAAGCTGTGGCACCCTGGTCAGGTGTCTTCTAAGAGGTGGGGATACCTACACTCTACTCCACCACGCGCGTGGGGTGTGGATTTAAGAAACTCGCCCCAAATCGAACCGAGTCGACCCCTGGGTTGCAAGTCCAGCGTGCGAACCAGTAACACCGTGGCAGCGACAGAATCCCAAATCGCGTGTCAAGTTCAAGGGAATAAGCCAACCGTGGCAGACGGCGCATATTTTATAGGGGAACAATCGCAAAACATGCAGGAATTTTGACTCATCGGCCTCACAAATGCCCCACCGTCTGCTCCCCTGCACCCTAACCGTGGCGCCAGCAGCCATGGGCCCTGCTGCAAGGAATGAAATTGGAGATCCACCACCAGAGGCAGATCGATAAACTTCCCAAGTGGGGAGGGGGGCAGTCCCAAAATGTCAAGCCTTCTATAAAGGGCCCTGCATTCATCAAAGTGTGGTTACAAAAAACCCATGACCCGTACGGCTTGGGGTGACCCTCATCCAGCAGTGGATAAGGGCCACCGCACCTTCAATTAGCACGGTTGGCAAGTGTACGGTGTGAAAGAGGGTCAACAGTACATGCAACTCCTTTTTTAAGTCTTTGACATCTTAGACATGATGCATCGTGTCTTGCAGCCTTCCTCTAAGCCGTAATTCTGTCGATAATTAGAAATGTTTACACCCGGTTGTCTATGTGCATAGACGGGCATGTTTGCCTTTGCGTCCATGTGTGTAAGCATGTATGTTGAACTTATTTCGCACCGTACGTAGCCTACCGTGCTAATCGGAGGTGCGGAAGTGTGTGTGAACCTCTGTGTGGTCCTGCATATAAGTGTAAATATAGCTGCTCGCTAACAGCACTTGCAGCAAAAGTTTAAGGCTATAGGTAGGATCTTTGTCTTTATCCCTGCACGTGTGTTTCTTTTAAGATCGTGTGATTTCGATATCTGTGCTGCATGAAACATGAAACATATTGTATATCACAGGATGCGCTTGATCAGTGCATATTACCTGCTGTGGCTTACGGGTTAGGCTCATGGACATTGACAAATTTTTTTTTTTTTTAAACTGAAAAGTGCTCCAGCTGACGCTGTGGAAAAGTGCAGCTCAGGTATAGAAAATCACAACGCGTGACGGCCGCCTTCTCTCGTCCAATGCCTTCGGCCGCAGTGTTCCAAGCGACGCACGCCGGTTGAATGTTCCCCTCATGGCGGCACCATCAGTGAGTGGCTGCTGAGAACGAGTAAGGGGAACATTTTCTCCACAGTGAGTCATCCGAATGGGCCGAACGCAGCATCGGCGAGGTCACGTTTCTGGGCAATCAGGCCGCTGCGCTGCGAGCGTGGGAAAGCCGGCGTGTGTTCAGCATCGCGTCCTTGTGCCCCACGCGATCCTCCGCTCCAACTGGGCTCAACCTTGGCGACCCTGTCACGATCCACTAATCCAGACATAGGCATCCAGCAGTGCATTGACCGTGGCTCATGATGATCACGACGATGACGATGACTGATCCATGTTCTGTTTCCTACCGTCGAGTATGGTTCTGGAATTTAAGAATAAGTGGCATTGTGGCGTTCACATTTGACTAGGGCTTATAGTTTCTCTCTCGAGATTTTTTTTACGGAAACGCAATGCAAGGTCCACCCTACCTATCATAACACTCTGCTATTGCACACGAGTATTATTATTGTGGTTGTCGGTGTACCCAATGCACACCACCGCAGTGCCACAAAGATAAAATAACGATGTGGCGTGTGGCAAAAAAATACAATATTGCAAAACCGCGATCCGGACTATTCCGGCTGAAATCGGGAACTTTGCTCGTAACTCCGCAGAGAGAGAAAGAGGGGGGGGGGGCGACTCCCACGGCGTTGACTTGTTCGCTGCGCGGCGCCTGATTTCTCAGGGGTGCTGTTTTCATCAAAGTTTTCCCGGCCACGCGCTCGCTTTGTACGAGATTGCTCCACGTGACGACAGTTTCCATTTGAAATCCCCCGTAGCGTCCCCGATGCCCGGCAGGGCTCCCTCCCACTCCTCCACACGGCCCCATGAGTCTTGAGACCCCCCCCACGCCCGCCCCTTGCCTGCCCCGAAAAAAACGTCTCGGTCGTTTATAGTTTTTTTTCCACCACGCTAATTGTATCCTAATTAACGGGGCAATTATTGCGCCAAATGTGTTCTGGTGTTCCTGACGGCCCACGTAGACTCAGACCACTGTCTCTTACCCGTGGATCAATTACTGAGCGGGTAAAGATGCAGCCCAATAATTGCTTGCAGCGAGCGAGCTCTCGAGAGATGTCTTGTGGATTTTTGCCTACTCTTCCACACTAGGAAGTGGGATTATCCACACCTTAGCCCCACCACACGCGACCTGCCGGTCAAATTATTTGAACCCATTTATGCCGCTGGGTGGACACAGGCGGAGCTGTGGGGTTTAAGAAACATGGCCATCGTTTCAACTGCCGCGCCGGGAGATAAAATCGAACTGGCGCCCTCTGGACAGCAACGCCAATGTGTAAGCTGTGCACCGAGTGCAAGGGGCTGTTACTGTTGCGATGATAATTCCTTTTTCATTGGCAGTGGCGCAAATATCGAGTATGCAGGCGGTGCAACTGCACCGAGGTGGAATTGCAGAGGGCCCCATTTTATACACGCACCAGGACCTTTGCCAACCACGCTAGGGCACTGCCCTTTGTACCTCTTTCGTGTCTTACACGTGGGCTTGTGTTGCGGCTATTTGTTTGGGTGGCGCCATGATTAGGGCTCTCGACTGACAACCAGAAGCTTGCAGGTTCATGTTCCGGTTGGAGATCGACTCATCCGATCATCTTTTCGGGGAGGGGTCAATAAAATGAGTACCAATTTGTGGGAAGTCATCGTTGGTTGTCTAAATTTCCTTTAGTCAGCGGTGGCAATTCCTAATTTCCATGGCGGAGGCCAGGCTTTCCATAAAACCATTGTAGACTTCCCACAAAATTGTCCTTATGTTATTGACCTCAGACGGCTGCTTCGACCCCAAAATAGTACTCGCTTGTGAGTTGAGCACACTGGCCACCTCTTCATACGCCTACGTTGTTTTATGATTACAGACCTAAATATATGCGAGTACCATGTGCATGGTTTATGTTGTATGTTTTGCTTATGTCAAATTGATTAGTGTGGGCTGTCGTAGAGGCATAAACAGACACTAACCTCTGGCGCAGAGAGCGGTGGGGCAGTCATTGGATGGCTGAGCTTTGGACCCGGACAGCCGACTTCAGTTTCCCTCTTCCCCGCCTTCACCAACCCACACTGAACGGCGCGGCGAGGCACGGTCGACACCAGGCTCGGGACTGGCACAGGGCAGCAGTCCACGGGGACAAATGTTCGGTGGGCCGGTCCATTCCGAAGGCCGGTGGGCTGTTCTGTGTGGCGAAATTGCAAATGTGGTCAGAGTAAAATTTAAAAATACATATTTTAACTAAAATATTTTATTTAAAAAATATTTTAATAAAAGATGTAATTACCTCCAATGTGTACGTTCATTGCTTATTTACGCTCTCAGTTCCCATATTCGGCAAGCCCAAAGATTCCTCCTCACCGGCCCATTTGTATTTTGGACCGAGGTCCCCAATGGACCAATGAGGAAGGCACGGCAACATCTTGCGCTGACACGTCGTCACGTCGCAACATCCAGCTACTCCTTACACCCAATTTGGGCCCGGTGTGTTTACAAAATGCCTGGGCTGATTTTTAGTCCCGGTCCATCACGTGGTCGGCACGGCAGGGAGAAGGCCACCCTCCCGCCGTGGATTGACAGGACACTCGACACGTTCGTCAATAACACTGTGCGGCCTAAATTTCGATTTAAAGCTTTCGTGACTGCAGGGATTCATCTTCTTGGTTCTTTCGGTAAAGTCACGTAGAAGGGAAAAAATAAAATAATAAAAATAAAACTTATTAAAATAATTCTCACTAGACAAGAATCAAGAAGACTGTGCGGCCTGTAATGGGAAGGGAAGAAAAAGCAATGTAATCACAGGTGACGTTTCGACCATCGGTGCTTCTTCATAGCACAAAGAGGGCAATAGCTCAAAACGTTACCGATTACATATTTTTCCTTTCAAAGCCACAGTATATATGATACGAGGCATTTCGGGCAATGGTCGTTCTTGTGCTGTGAAGAAGGGCCATTGCCTGAAACGTTGCCTATTATTATATATTCCCTTTTAAGGCCGCGCAGCAGTATTGAGTGTTTTGGTTGTTGGTTTTTGTGTGCCGATGCCAGCGCAGCAGCAGCGTCATAGTCACCACCGTCTGTACTGACAGGGCCTATTACGCTCTCGAGCCGTGGTTCTTAACCTGGGGTACACGTACCCCCTGTGGGTGCGAGATTGCCCATTGGGGGGTGGTTTGAGACATGGCCACATTTTTTTTTAAAGGGAAATAATCTAAAACACAAATTAAGCATGGACACGTAAGTACAACTACTCTGTTTAATCAAACTTCTGTATTTATGAACATTATACAATTTGTTTTACGTTTGAGAACCTGAAGGGATGCAGGCTGCACTACAGGTTAAGAACCACTGCTCTAGACCCTAGTCACCATAGCGTGAAATGTCAAACACGTTCTGCTGATAACATCTCTGAAATATTAAATACAAGTCCAATGCTTTTTTATCCGTTTTCATTACATACCTTCAAGGGTTACTGCGCAGGAATCACTCGCATCACGTTTCAATAAAATGAACAAAATTGCAAACTTCCGTATATAAAAAATAAAGCGTGTATCTGGCTTGAAGGTGAGTTTGTTGGCTCGCTTGATTCGTTCGGAGGTCTCACCGCGTTCTGTTCGGCACGACGTGCTTGTTACAGCAGTTCATACACTGGCACTGGAACATACAAAGACAAAGATCCCCCGTATAGCCTTAACATACTGTTGGGGCAAGTGCAGATGAAAGCTAGCAAGCACTGTGGCACACGAGGGGGTGGGTGGCCAACACCACGCCCGGCCGCCTTTGTCTACCTCGTGGCGACGTTTGCACCCCGCACAAGGTACTCACTTTAGACTGAGTGAATTTAGGGGAGGCCCAAGACGGGTTCAAATAATCGTCACTGATTTTAGGCCATGAACTCGGGTCGCAGTGCAACGTGCTAACTTTTACACAACAACAACACCGACTGCCATTCGCCACGAAGTGGCGGTGACGTTACCACGACGCTTGTGCCAGGCTATGTGTACGTTGAGGCCACGTGGAGTGTCGAACGCCCGCTGGCAGGAGGTCACGGGGCAGACCCAGGTGCCGCGGGTCGACTGACTGAGATGACCGAGATGACTGGCTGATGCACCACCTGTGCCCCCTATTGTGCGAACTTGCTGTGCTTTAGCCATCCGGCGCTCTGCTCGTTGTGAGCGTCGCTCCTCCCCCCTCCGTTGTTGGTGGGCGACTGCCTCCAACTGCCTGGTAGCGGTCCTTCACGAGACTCCTCCACAGAGGCCGATTTTGACACCGCCTCCTGTACCACATCACTCCATCTCATCTCTAGCCTGGGCCGCGCCCGTTTATCCCCCTCGATCCGGCCGAACAAAAGCTGTTTAGGCATGCGATGGTTGGGCATGCGGGCTACATGGCCCAGCCAACGTAGCCTTGCCTGCCGAAGGAGCTCACCGATGGTGCTTTGTCTAGATCTTTCAAGGATATATGAGCTCCTCACACAATCCAGCCTGGTTAAACCCAAGATGGATCGTAGGCAGGCCAGCTTAAATGTTGGTGGCAAGCTCCAGGTTCAGCAGCAGTGCCTCCAACTCCTCCTCTGAGTGAGCAGCAATTACCAGCTCATCGGCATACATAACGTGGTTGAGCATTAGGAAGCCATCCCCTGACCGCACCCGGGCATCGATCAGCCTCCCATTGTATCTGTACCAGATGGAAATTCCTCCCGTACAGCTATTGAAGGCTTCACGAACTACGTGGTCGAAATAGATGTTAAATAATGTGGGAGCCAGAGGACATCCCTGTCGCACCCCAAAGTGAACGGGGAATGGCTCCAACTCCCAGCCACGTAGTTTTACTCGGGCCCGCTCACCATCATGAAGGTCCTTCATGATCGTGAGCAGTGGGTCAGGGACTCCGAAAGCACGAAGAACAACCCAGAGCCCAGGCCTACTGATGGTATCATAGGCTTTGATCAGGTCAATAAAGCAGAGATGGCGGTCTTGTTGGAATCCCCTACACCTCTGCTGTACAGGACCGCCCTTTCCTGAAACCACATTGGTGCTCCACAAGCCTCTCCTCAGTGTGCCTGGAAAGGCAATGTTGAATAATCCTTGCCGGGACCTTTCCCTGCATACTGAGGAGTGAGATGCCTCTCTAGTTGTTACAGTTTGAGTGGTCACCCTTCCAAAGCTGTGGAACCCGTCCAGTGGTCCAGTCTGTTGTTATGATATAATATAGGGCAGTTTGTGCACAAACGCCACCCTCCCTCAGCATTTATATTGGGATATCATCTCTGCCTGGTGCCTTTACTGGTCTCAGGTTCTGGATCGCCTTCAGTACTTCTTCAACAGATGGCACCTCAGCCAGCCGCTCACAGGGGATGACTTCTTCCAATATTTGAGGCACTGCAACCTCAGCAGGGTCATCCCCACTTTGTCCCACGATGTTTTCCAGGCTGAGGGATTTCTCCTCCCCCAGGGCCTCACAGAAATGCTTAGCAAATCTGCAAACCTGTTCCTGGGGGTCGGAGATTGGATCACCATTCTTTCCCCTAATGATGGTAATAGGTGTGGCGCTGCAGGTTACTTTTTTGATGAAATTAAAGAGCGATTTGTGATCGCGGGCCATTAGGCAGACTCCATCTCCTCAGCAACCCGCGACCACCAACCATCCTTGCAGCACCTCACGGCTCTCCGAACCTCCGAGCAAAGGCTGCGGTGAGCCTCCTCATTCTCTGACGTGGGATGCTGTAGACGATGAGAGTGGGTTTGTCACTTTTTCTCAGCCAGCCTGAACACCTCCTCTGTCAGCCAGGGTCTCTGAAGGAGGTCTGGACTGTGTACCCAAAGCAGCCATTGCAGCTGCATGAGCCATAGCCCTAAACCTCGCCCATTTTCCCTCGACATCAGGAGGAGTGGGGGACGATGCCAACCCCAGCTGCAAGCGATGATGAAATTCTTGCTTGCAACTTTCATCAGCTAGATGAGACCTTGCCACTATGGGTTTGAATTGGGTCCTGGGTGTACACTCACCACTGGAGTGGAAGAATGGCAGGCGCATCTTACAGATGACAAGTCGATGGTCAGTTGGCAGATCAGCTCCACGGTAGGTCCTGGTGTCAAGGACATGGGCCCGCATCTGCTGTTCCATCACTATGTAGTCCAGCAGATGTTATTGCTTGGACCCGGCATGCATCCATGATGTTGTGTGGATGCGCCAATGCCGGAACAGCGTGTTGATAATTACAATCCTCCTACTTATTGAGCTGATCTGGCCCATATCTTCCAATCACTCCAGACAAGGTGCTAGCATCATGACCAACTCGGGCGTTAAAGTCACCCAACAAGATTACTCTATCCCGAGAGGCCACTTTAGCTAGCAGCTGTGACAGGAGGTCATAGAAGGCATCTGACTCATCGGCCTTGCCTGCATCTCTCTGCAGATGTTTGTCTGCGGTGGGGGCATAAGTAACCACGACCAGCACTCCTCGCCTCTGGTTGATGGGAAGGCGAACCCAAAGTAGCCTGGGGCTTACAGCTTCCCACACATCACCGCCACACTCCCACGTCCCCTTCATTCTTTTGCTCAGAAGAATAGCCACTCCCTGTTGTTTGGCAGTCTCCTGCCCCGAGTAGAGGACTGTCCACCCCTCATAGTGGCAGGAGCCAAAGCCGGTCCACCGGACCTCCTGAATACCACAGATATCCAGGTGGTACTGATCCAGCTCCCGACAGAGGAGTGGCAGCATCTCCTCTGGAGTGAGCGCTCGAATATTCCACGTGGCCATCCGAAGTGGCTTTTTGTTGTTTTTGGAGGAGCCCCGAGGGAAAGGATTTAGTCTCCTGGCTCTGCCAAATGGGGTTTGGCCAAGAGACGTCATAGACTCTTGTCACCCCGGGGCCTCCTGCACAAGCTTAATTAAAGTTTTAAATCGTGGTTTAGTAGTAATTTATTGAAGGTGGAGGGGTTACCAGCCCCTCGCACCTGTCCAGAGCCCCCATTTGGCCGCTGTGGTGGTTAAAAACGCCATGAGGGGAGTGGCCAATCTAAAATGGCTCTCCCCCCACGGCACTGCTCAGCACAGCGTTGCCGTCCGGCACCAACAATGAGATAGGGGGTTGTTTTTTAGGGACAACCTAACACTGTGACACACACTAACACTGGAACATATAAATCAAATGTGTCCTTTACTTGAGCAGGAGATGACAATTACAGGTGCATTGAGATGCGTGAAACATTGCCTCTTGACGAGAAAACTCAACACCTTCATCAACAACACTGTGACCTCAAAAGAAACTCAAATGTGGTAGGCGACATTACGGGCAATGGCTCTTCTGCATAGTGCATAATTTGTGTGCTAAGAAGGACCATTTTATATTGCGTTTTCTTTGAAGGTCGGAGTGTCGCTGACGAATGTTACGAGGTTTGTGTGTGTCAATTGTGATTGCACACCACTGGCAACGCAGCAGCAGTCATCAGGCCCAGGGCTGGCCATAGGGTAGCAGTGCATGGGGCAAATGCCGAGTGCGCCGGTCCATCCCGAGGGCCGGTCCATCCCGAGGGCCGGTCCATCCCGGGGGCCGGTCCATCCCGAGGGCCGGTCCATCCCGAGGGCCGGTCCATCCCGAGGGCCGGTCCATCCCGAGGGCCGGTCCATCCCGAGGGCTGGTCCACTACCAGGGCCGGTCCATCATGAGGGCCGGTCCATCACGAGGGATGGTCCATTCCGAGGAACGGTCCATTCCGAGGGCCGGTCCATCCCGAGGGACGGTCCATCACGAGGGCCGGTCCATCACGAGGGCCGGTCCATCCCGAGGGACGGTCCACCACCAGGGCCGGTCCATCCCGAGGGACGGTCCACCACCAGGGCCGGTCCATTCCGAGCAACGGTCCATTCCGAGGGCCGGTGGGCTGCTGATCTGTATGGGTAAATTACAAATGTGATCAGAGTAAAAAAATAAATATTTTCATTTTTCCAATATTTTATTACCTCTAATTTGTACGCTTCATTGCTTATTTACGCTCTCAGTTGCCATTAAGTCCCCATATTCGGCAGCCCAAAGATTCTTCCTCACCGACCCCCATTTGTTTTTTCGGACCCAGCCCCAAATGGGCCGATGAGGGTCGCACGGCAACATCACGCTCGTACGTCGTTCCATCGCAACATCTAGCGACCAGTACACGGTTCGTCATCGCACAACCCATTTAATTAAATGAAACAATAATTGCCCATCGCCAGAATTTCAGACCAATGTGTTGACAAATGCCCAGGCTGATTCTTAGTCCGAGTCCGTCACTGAGCAGTATCCCTAACTAACTGGGATACGTCGTCACCGGAGAGCCATGCTGCACAACCGCAAACACCTCCGCAGTAGAATTCGTTTGATAGACATCCGAAATGCCCGTTCGAAATACAAGGAGCGAGCTAAACTATCCGCGTAACGTAACATCGGCTCCACAATAACAAACGCAACACAGAGATTCATGCCGGACTCCACGATGAACGTTGTTTTTTTTTGGAAGCTTCTGCGGTGCGATGAATGGTGCGTCGCAGAGGTTTCGCAATCCAAGGGGTCGCCGATTCGATCTCCCGACGCGGCAGTTGACACAACGGCGCAGGTTTTATAAATCACGCACCCCCCCCCCCACCTGCCACCGCCGCTGTCCACCAAGCAGTATGGATGAGTCCACCACAACAGAGTCGATCGGCAAGTCAGGTGTGGTGGGGTAGTAAAGTGTGGGTCCTCAACACCTCTTCCTACACGCGTGGAAGAGTAGACCAAAATAACCCCCCAGCGGGGGGGGGGGGCACGTGTGAGAAATTGCAGGGCTGCACCTTTAGTTTTGTTATTTATTTATTTATTTTGCAAGGAGTTTTATTTCGAGACGATCCCTCGTGGAAGTTCGCCGTTCACCAATACTCGGTGGGGTTCTTGGCTCTTTGGCCACGGGTCCCTCGTGCTCGCCTCGGTAACTAATTGCTCTCTAATTAAGGTGGAGATAAGTAAAGCCGCGCGGTGGGGCAATGCCAATCAAGACACAGCCCCCCCCCACCCCCCCAAAGGACACAGCCAGAGAGAGCAGACAGAAAGCCTCCCTCCCGCAGATATGTCCAAGAAGCCGCGGTAAATACAGCGAGGAGTCAAGGCGCAGGTCCTTGCATTAATGATGTCTCATCGCTGAAAAACAAAGGGGACGTCCATAAATGACGTCACGCACTTGGGAGGGGGGGGGGGGAGTCAGACATTTGTAACGATGCGTTTGAGAAATGTGACGTCACATCAAAATGTGCAACTTTAATTAATATAGTCAACACGTTCTACTTAATTAAATAGGCTTTTTAATAAATGTTTTCTCCTAAAAGATCAGAGTGCAGCGCCACATTAAATACGCACTACAATGACAATAGTTTAAAGCGATTTGAAGCATGTTTCATATTTTTTTGGGGGGGGGGGGGCAGAGCTTTGTGACGTCATATTTGGGGGGGGGTCCGACTTTTTGTGACGCCGTGTGACGAAGGGGGGGGGGGGTCAAAATCGTCCAAAATCGCGTCACGTCATTTATGGACGGCTCCAAAGGCAAAATCTTGATCTCCCAGTTAACCTTACAGACCGTTGTAAGGGCAACAAACTAAACACAAAAAGCACTTTTAAAGAAATGATTTTGTCACTCCAGATTATTTAAGCGTGGATAGCTTCCGTGGCTTGCTAATATCGGAAGTAAGAGCGTTCCAGGCTGTCGCAGAAGCACATCCGATAGCGCGCGATACGGTGAGACCGTCTTTGTTTGATGGCCAGCCATAATTCGCTGCCGCGAGGATGACCGCAGTTCGCGTGATGATGGTTGATCTTCCTTGACGAGACCAGCAAGGTTTTGTGGTTCATTTTGTGGCAAGCACTTTGTGTGTAATGAGTGCGACCTCACGGGTGAAGTGCTGCTCGACCAAGTGGCTGTAGAGCGTGGATTTCGGGCTGGCATGGCGCATGATTGGTGGGGGGGGGAGGTGGCAGTGGTGTAGACAGCCCCACGTCCAGCCGTATTCATCTCCCCAGGGCTGATGTATAGAAACTGATGTATTTAGGCACTCATATATGGCTGAGTTGACCAACGGGAGAGCCCAAAACAGGTACAGACACCACTCGCTACTGATGTTAGGTATGGCCGAGAATCGAACTCGGGTGTCTGGGTTCATAGCGCAGTGCGTGAACCACCATGGTACCAACAAGTCCGCACTCCCACGCACTCACAATGCTCTTCAGATGTACAATGCAGTACTGCATGTAGTGTCTCAATGCAACCGCATCGCAGGACATGTGCACAGACGTCCTGATGAGGGTGCTGGTGCAGTGTTAACACTGGCGCCCCACAGCAAGAAGGGCCTGGGTTCGATTCTGGACTCGAACACCTCTCTGTGTGGATTTTTACTACGACTACTATTTTTATTTTACCAGGTAAGGCCCACTGAGATATGCTGTAGCTCTTTTTCAGAAGTGACCTGGCCACAAATGATAGCTCAACAAAGTGGTTTATCGCGTGGATATTAATAGCAGCCAAATACTCTAAAACGCACGTTGGTTCTAAATGTGGAGGGAAAAAACGGAGGACCCTGAGACAAATCCACGTGACCACGGTGAGAATGAGAGAGACGCGCAAACTCCAAATATGCAGGCCTCAGGGTCGGGATCGAACCTACGACCTCCTGTACAGCAGGCGAGGTAGTTAACATATTGCCACTGTGGCGCCCCGTTTGCACGTTGTTCCCCTGTTCGACGTGGGGTTTCCTCCCATAGCTTCGATTTGCTCCGATACATTTCAAACAACACACAAAACTGTGTTAACAGTCCGTTGTTTGATACTCGTGGCGTTCCAGTCCGCTCTATATTTCTGTTGTGATTGGTATATCTTGGTCTTCACAGATCTGATGGTTTTGATGTTTCCCTCCCAGAGCTAAAAACGAGTCTTCAGATTTGGTGTGGCATTCCAGGGTAAAAAACAACTAACAATTTCTTTTTTACTATTATTATATTAGATAAATTACTTAAATGGAACAAGTCAAACATCATCGTGTCTCCAAACTCAAAGGAGGATTAGGATGGCGCTCATCTTTGGCGAAGACTCTGAGCCAGTGATGGGAATTCCACATACTCATGATGGGGTTAGGATGCCCTCTGTTCACTTCCCAAGAGGTGTGTATTTATATCATATGAAAGCCAAGGAAAGTAAAGGTATAGAGACAGTGGGCATATTCATTTTATACGTAGGTTTTCACGACCAATATTATGATTCATAATTATCTTCTTGGGGTTACGTCGTGTAGGTATAATGCCAATTTTCACGTGAAATCAAGCTTTCACGTGACAAAATAAATTAAACCACGACGTTTCGTGCGCAACACAATCGTCCGTCATCAGGTGGGACAACCACAGCAAGAAACAATTGCTGAAGTGGGCAAGTGGGCTGCCAACTTCAGCAATTGTTTCTTGCTGTGGTTGTCCCACTTGATGACAGACGCTTGTGTTGCGCCCGAAACGTCGTGATTTAATTTATTTTATTTTATACATATGTCACTTTACCGAAAGAACCAAAGAGTATGGATCCCTGCAGTCACGAAAACTTCAAATCAAGATTCACGTGACAACTTTATTTATTTGGCTCTGTCGGATGGCAGAGTGTAGAAATGAGGCAGTATGCCCACACGGTCTAACCGAACAGAAACTTATTATGAAGTGAGCATATTTATTTTATGCAGAGAGAGGCAGTCAGTCACAGGCAGGAGAAGAGGACGTTCTTGAGCCTGGACATAGAGGGGCGGGGAGCCGAGAGCACAGCTGTTTGGGGGAAGGGAGTTCCAGATCGTGGCGGCAGCAGAGGAGAATACGCGGCCTTCCACTGAGAAAAGGGTGACTGGGAGCTTACACAGAAAGGCATGGTTGCTGCAGACGAGTGAGTGGAGAGGTGTAAGGTGAGATGGGAGGAGAGAGGCAGGGGAATGAGTGGAGGGGAGCAGAGTGATACGAGAGGAGAGAGGCAAGCAGGCTTGACTTTTATGGAGGATATGGAAGATGGCGAGTAGTGCGATCTGGATTGTATTGGCAGCCAGCGGAGGCATCGGATTTGTGCTTGCGCTGTGGTTTCGTTTAAAGGTTTCGGGTGAGGAGTGTGGGGAGCGGTAGTATAGTGGTTAGCGCGCTGCGCTTTGAACCCGGCGACCCGGGTTCGATTCCCGCTCACGGCCAACACCAGTGACGATTATCTGAAATGGTCCTGGGCCTCCCCTAGGTCGACTCAGCCTCAAAAAAGTACCTGATGCGATGTGTAAACCTCACCACTGGGGAGACAAAGGCGGTCGGGCGTGGTGCTGGCCACCCATCCCCTCGTGTACCTTTCCGGCCTTCATAGGTGCTCGCTAACAGCCCTTGCCCCTACAGTCTGTTAAGGCTATACGGGGAAGGGGGTCTTTGTCTTTGGTGGAATTTTGGATCCTCTGGAGTTTAGGGGTGAGGGATTTGGGGGGAGGACGTAGAGGAGTGAGGTTTGTTAGTTCGAGCCAGGATGTGATGAGGGCATGGGCGGGGGGGACGCTGGGGTTGAGGAGATGAAAACAGAGGAGACCATGTTCTATATTGCATGTTTGTGTAATGGCCGAAATTAACAAGCACTCACCCCGAGCCAATGTGCAGCCGAGCGGTTATTGGAAAGTTCACAGGTTGGCGAAAAGAGGCCTCCACGGTGGTTAGTCGGGTGGCAGGCTTTTGAAGTGATTAGAGGAAAAGGTTTGAACGAGAATAGGGCCCAGAGGCGGCGATTGGGAACCGTTAGAGGAGAAGGGAACATTCTAGAAAGGGGGCTCAAGAGATATAAAAGGGGAGGGGACGAGCTTCAAGACCAAGCACGAAGCCCGGACCTAGTGTTGTTGTTACCGCGTCGAAATAAAAAAGGCTCCTCGTATTTCGATTTAAAGCTTTCGTGACTGCAGGGATTCATATTCTTGGTTCTTTTATTATTTCTCTTCTACTTGACTTTACCGAAAGAACCAAGAATATTGGCTCCTAGTAGTTCCTCGTTCGAGTCATTTCATTTGGACTGTGTGTTGAACTTCTCTCGCACCGTACGTACCCAACCGTGCTATTCAGAGGTGCGGGGTAGTTATAGCACACGCAACAATAACAACACAAGCAGTCAATGTTGCCGCATTAACTGATTTTTTTTCTCCCTACATCCTCCGTCCGATCTCTCGCAAGCATCGACGTTCCCCCTCCCCTCTTGGGAACGCGTCCGTGCAGCTGCACAACATCACAATCGCTCGTGCAATAATTTAGTCCTTGCGTCTCCTCCTCCTCATCATCACCCACCCAGCCTGCCCTCCCTCCTCTCTCTCCCCTTGTGTGTGGAGGGGGGAGGAGCGAGGGAGGCTATCTTCTCAAATTGTGCCCTCGGAGAATGTGGCCATCCGACGACCGACGTACCTGGAATAATCCATCATTTACAATATACGTAATTGCAAGCCGAAGGGGCCTTCATTATTTCGGTTCGATTGCCCGAGGCCTCGCTAACAAGCAACGCGGCAATAGCCGGGCGATGATTATTTATCTTCTGTGTAACTATGAGTCGTTTTAAAGGTCCCCCCCCGTGCCTTTTTTTGACACCTATCAAACAAATATTATTTTGCTTTTATAATTTATTTTGGGTTAGATCGGCATGTAGGTAAAGTGCCATTAAAAAAAAATTATAACCCTCCACCACCCGACACAGCCAATTAAAGCAAGCAGTCGCGTGGGTAACCGTGCCGATTGTTTTCGTTTGTTAGCAGAACCGAAGGAATTCATATCTGTGACATCCTTATCAGTGCCCTACCTGATTACAGACCAAGTCAGAACTTATCTGTCACCCCATGCTTTTTTAAATGTCAACTTTCATCCTACAAAGTTCCATATCAAGGGAGAAACACAAACGAATAAACACACAAAATGGTGCCCGTATTGGATACGGCCGTACGCCGTATGGACCTGAAAGCTAAATCTCCCTGTACAAGAATACGGGGCAAACCGTATGGCGTGACAGCTATGGGAATTTTTAATTTAGATTTAAAGCTTTCGTGACTGCAGGGATTCATATTCTTGGTTCTTTCGGTAAAGTCACATAGAAGGTAAATTAATAAAATAATAAAAATAAAACAAAATAGAAATTCTCACAACGTTTCGATTGCAACACAAGCAATCATCATCAGGTGTGAAAACCACAGCAAGAACATGTTCTTGCTCTACTAGTGACGTTCTGTTTAAGTGACAAACCTTACTAATTGGCTGTGTCGGGTGGTGGCGGGTTTAACGATACATTTATATATTTATGCGAACAAACAAAAAAAACCTGTATAATGGATGATATTGGGCGCAAAAGCCTAAGTGTTAAACCAATGGCCGTAGCCATGGAGTCAACATTGGGGTGGACCAAATCTTCCACGGGGTCTGAGGGTCCCAACCCAGAAAAATATCTAAATTTGAAAACTCATTTCCTGCCATTTCCTGCCTAAAATATTTTTAAAAAACACATGGGACGGGTTTTTTTTTACAATAATGTCTAATAGTGTATTGTATTACATTGCTCTGTTTTTACTTTTAAACCATTTCTTGTTTCATTGTATGTAATGTTTGAGATTAGGGATTAATAAAGTACAACCATAACCACAATCATATAAACAGAAATCTATGCATTGATTTATATGAAGACAAGTCCAGATATTGTGGCCAAGGTTTATCAAATTGTTATTTTTATTTACATAGCATAGCAATTATTATTACTTTTTTATATTTTGATCGCAATATATTGGGGGGGGGGGGCATTTTGAGCATATTTGAATATTGAGGGGGATGTGTCCCCCCCAATATTAATTATAATTACGGCCTTGTATTAAACTGATCATGGCTGATGATGATAATAATCTAAAGTAAGTTTCCAATGTAATTCTTCAATTCCAAAAGGGAGATAAATCTTCCTTAAAGAACTACAGACCCATTCTCACCTTGTCACATATCTATAAACTGTTGACAGTTCATTATGGAAGATTGAGTATTCAACAAACCACAGAAGCAAGCAGCGTTTCGGGAATGTTCCTCTACCATTAACAACATGAATATTAACTTATCATTCAGATAATGGAGAAGACTAATGCATTTTCCATGACCATTGTGCCTGGCCTTTGTAGACTATGATAAAGCATTCAGACTCAGGCTCGGACTTCATTATTCAACTGGTAAGACCCCATTGAGCTAAGCAGCTGAGTTATGATGACGACCCACAGCCCCAGGCCGTTGACACTGGCGGCAGTTATGGGCATTGCAGTTCCATAGAGTTACATAGAGATCCTTAGAGTTACATAGAGATCCATAAAGTTACATAGATATCCTTAGAGTCACAGAGATATCCATAGAGTTATATAGAGATCCATAAAGTTACATAGAGATCCTTAGAGTTACATAAAGAGTCATATAGTTATATTGAGATCCATAGAGTCACATAGAGATCCAGAGTTAAATAGAGATCCAAAGAGTTACACAGAGATCCATAGAGTTACATAGAGATCCATAAAGTTATATAGAGATCCATAGAGTTACACAGAGATCCTTAGAGTCATATAGAGATCCATAGAGTTACATAGAGATCCATAGAGTGACAGAGAGACTAAGGAACACAGCCCAAGACGGTCGGCAGTGGCAGCAGTTACAGGGCATTACAGGGTGGAGGGAATGTGCAAGCCAACAAGAGCAACAAACAAACAGATTCCTGCGGAGGGAGCTGGTAGGAACGTTGGGTTGCTCGGTCAATGGCCAGGGTCAACGGCGGCGTGGTGTATTCCGCAAATATGCCCGACTGTGAGGGCGGGCACAAGCCGGCGTGAGTAGGTTAAACGTTGAGTTTTATAAGGGCACCACGGGGTGACCAGCCCCTCCCCACCCAGCCCCACCCCTGTCACCCCCCACCCAGCCCCTCCCCACCCTCCCCACCCAGCCCCTCCCATCCCCACCCTCCCCACCCAGCCCCTCCCCACCCAGCCCCACCCTCCCCACCCAGCCCCTCCCCCCCCTCCCCTCCCTCCCCACCCAGCCCCTCCCTCCTCACCCAGCCCCTCCCTGCACGACGGACACAATAATCCCCTGTGGGCTGGTGTAACCAGGAGGTTTCTACCAGTATAACAAATGACATACACGAAACATTTGACTCGGTGTACATGCATGCAGACACCCGCTTCTCACAAAAACCAACTCCTAAATAAGAAATATACTCATTCATAAAAAATGTAACAGCTGTCCTGAGATGGCATGAAGAAAGTACGTAATCACAAAACAGAAGGTGACATGCTGCCGCCGAAGTTTTTAACAGCGACGTAGAAATATATTTTCCAAAAAACTGCAACGCGAAAAAATAGAGATGCATCACTATTCGCGGAGTAAATATTAACCACCGTAAATGTGCTGCTCTCCGATGCTGTGGTGTAAAATGCGAACACAGAGGGCAAAGTGGCTGAGTGTTGTCCCCTGCCACCGGAAAAAAACAGCTTCAGTTCTGCTCGGGAAATAATTTCCACCGCATCAGCTGCTCGCTCGACGGTCATGCCACTCAGGCCGTGTCACATTTAGTTTTTTTCCCCACTGCTGCTGATGTGTCAGGCTTCCATTACAACGTCAACTACAAACAGTTGTTCTATGGAGAGACTGGCCCCAGCTATGGGAACCGTGGACTTAAGCACCGCTGGCTAAAGAGGCCCGCCAATGGAAAGGAGATCCATCCCATTTGCTCGCTCGAGCAGGGAGACACTTTGAAACTAAACTATCAACTATTTTTCTTCATTTAACATATAAGGCCCACTGAGCTACTTAACTCTTTTTCAGAAGCGACCTGGCTACAAATGATAACCCAACGAAGTGTCTTGTTGTGTGGAAATGTATAGCCAAACACTCCAAACGCACGTTTCCAAATGTGGAGGGAAAAACTGGAGGACCCGGAGAAAAATCCACACGACCACAGAGAGAGACATGCAAACTCCAAATATACAGTTGTCAGCGTCGGAATCGGACCCATGGCCTCCTGCATGCCAGGCAAGGGAGTTAACATCTCGCCACCGTGGCACCCTTATAGACAATCTACATTTTAAATACATGCGTCTCTTTAATGCCATGCTTTACATTTGTGTTTTATAGTATTCCCTCGTTATTCGCGAGGGATACGTTCCGGAGATGCTTCTGAATAGCAAATTTTGTGGATAATGATATTGTCATATGAAAGGCTAATTTTTTTAAATGAATTACCTTATATAATTACATAAATAAGCTTTCTCTCACATCGCTTTATCTTATCACTTTATCTCATCACATTCTCTCTCATAATTTTATCTCATCACTTTTTCTCATCACATTCTCTCTCATAATTTTATCTCATCACTTTTTCTCATCACATTCTGTCTCTCTTTCGCTCGCGATGCAGTCGTGTAGAAGTTACAGCTAGCAAGTCCGCGAATAACGAGGCAATACTTTTCTGTTAAAACTGCCATCTCTACAGGGGTAGAGTGAAGAATGTCATGCCTGTAAAAGGAAAAAGAACGCGAAAGGGAAGAGAATGGGAAATTAGAGGAAAGGGTTGAAAAAGGAACTGAGAAATGAGAGCAAAGGATTCAGGACAGATGAGGATCTGGGAGAAAGAGGAGTTGGCTTCGTGAGAGCCGCGATGCTGCTGCACGGAGTGGCGTCTGTTTTCACAGGGGGCGGCGTGGAGAGCAACGGGGTCGATTCAGAGTGGGATAGCGACCACGCAGGAGTTATGTGGTTTACGGGAGGCTTCAGCCGATTTAGATAGAGATAAGGGATATCAAGGTGAGAGGGGAGGGATTCAGAGTGGGAGATGGATCACACAGACGTCACGTGATTTGCCGAGGCTTGAGTCGATTTATGTACGAAGATGTAGCCGTCTAATGTTTCAAGTCAGAATCTTTATTTATACTGGAGGGATCCGATGAGCTATGAAGCTATTTTTCCACAGGCGTCCAGTCGGGGCGGGTCATAAAATTAAGACATTAGTGAAAGGCACCTTACAAATAAAAGTTAATTATCATTAATAAGAAAAACACGATAAAAGGAGCCGATACCCGACAGCTACTTCTCTCTGTGCCCATCAAGTACAGGGTGACCCAAGTAAAGATGCCCCGTCGAATTCGAATGTCCCCTCCCACGTTCTTGTCAACGGCCGATTGAGCACCGTGAATGTGATGGCTCCAATACTTTGCGGAGGAGAGCGTCAAAAATGATTGAGCGCGTGCATGGACATCGGGGTGGGAGGCGTGGTGTGTCTGACTCAGAAGTTGATTGCTCCGAATAAGGCCCATCGAGATATTCTGTTCTATTTTGGATTTCTGAAGTCGCCTTTCACCAAGGCGCTTGGCAATGCTTACCGACTACGGTGCAAGATGGCAAGATAATGGATGGGGGGCCGTTAATAAATGATGTCACGCGATTTTGGACGATTTTTGACCCCCCCCCCCTCCATCGTCACACGGCGTCACAAAAAGTCAGACCCCCCTCAAATATGATGTCACAAAGCTCTGACCCCCCCCCCCCCAAACAAAATAAAACATGCTTCAAATCCTTTCAAACTATTGTCATTGTAGTGCGCATTAAATGTGGCGCTGCACTCTGATGTTGTACGAGAAAACATGTATAAAAAAGTATATTTAAGTAAGTAGAACGTGTTGTCTATATTTATTTAAAGTTGCGCATTTTGAGGTGACGTCACATTTCTCAAACTCCCCCCCCCCCCTCGTCACACATCGTCACAAATGTCCAACCCCCCCCCCCCCACCCTAGGTGCGTGACGTCATTTATGGACGGCCCCGAGGGATCGAGTAGTGACTCGGGTGGAGGGAGCGAGGTGGAGGCTGTGGCGGTGGAGGCGTTCGGGGCGTTAGGTGGTGCTGGTAGGGGTGGCGGAAGAGGAAACGAAAAGGCAGGAGAAAGGAGATAGGACCTGATGGCAGCGTGAAAGGAGGAAAGCGAGAGTCGGATGTGGAGAGGAAGTTTGTTGCAGTGTAAGGGGGCAAGCAGCGAGAAGGAGCGAAAGCGAGATTGGGGGCAGAAGATGGGCAGCTTGTGACCGGAGCGGGCGTGATGGGACAGCTCCTTGTTGGGGGCAGCCAGCAGACACGTGTCTCTATCTCAGTGGTGCTGAACCAGGGGCTCGCGGAACCCCGGTTTAGAACCACTGATCTGCCTCGTAAACGGACCACCCTGTATTATGTTACCTCTATTTGAAAGGAATTAATTATACTGTGCATGCTTACAGGACAGTTTTTGGACAAGATTGGCAACAGAATACTTTGACATACTTTTTCACGTAAATTTATCTTAAAATTATTGCTGCTTACCTGCGTATATTAAACTAAAATATGTTTTTTTTTACCAAGTTAGGCCCACTGAGCTATTTAGCTCAGAAGCAACCTGGCCATCACAACTGATAGCTCAACCAAGTTGGCTCATCACGTGGAAATTCATAGCAGTAGCTAAATACTCTCAACGCGTGATGTTGAGTCTAAATGTGGAGGGGGAAACCAACACGGAAGTGTGGATGTTGGAGCTTGAATGCCCGGCTTGCACGAGCGTCTTCTTTGTACATCTAGATTGTCGTACAACACAGAGGCTCCCTCGATGGATAGGCTTGTCAGCTTGCAGATACTTTCTTTTTTAAATTCAAATGCGTTGGTTGTAGCAATAACAAGTCACAGAGTCGCTTTCAATTAGAATACAATTTGTCGAGGACCCTCCCGGCTGGCTTGGAGATCGGATATATTGAACCGACACCGCTGAGATACTTGGTTCAGAGCAGGGCAGCCACCCGTAATTAATCTGACAAACTCAATGCATTCATCAATAACACTGGGGCCTTGGAAGAATACAAAACATATATAAAATAGGCAGCGTTTCACCATTGTGCGTGAAGAAGGTCCATTGCCCGAATGTGACCTATTTTCTAAAAAAAGTTGGGTTATTTTATGGCAACAGTGTTGTTGACGAGTGTGCTGAGGGTTTTTTTGTTGTTGTTTTGTGTTGAATTGAGTTTGTGCACCACTGCAAAAGTAGCAACAGCAGCTACTTCGTTTAGTTGCCGATTAAACTGGGTTTCGACGCGTGCCGAGTCAACGGTCTCAACCTCCTCAACAATGACTGCAACAACATAACTCATCGCAAGTTTGGATTTGCGCTTAATCTTGCGACATACATTCTAGCTCCGAAAGTTAATAACGCCGTCTGACTGTCATTTCGCAATCGCAGAGCAGAGTACGAAAACATAAGAATATGTTTTACCCTTTCTGGCAATAAAACAGGTGTCAAGATGTTCAAACACCAAATATAAACCTTTTGCGAGGATTCAAGTCTGCATTAACCACACGTACTTGTGGTGAACATGCAAATAAACATGCTTTCATTATAATATATGGCATTGTCTTTGAAACTCATTGGCCTACACCAGATACGGCCTTCTTTACGGCCTAGTCTCACCGGTGTCAGACCAGAGAACGCCAAAAGGCGGACAGCACAAAGACAATGCCACACGCATCAGAGCATTTATAGCAGCGACCAAATGTAGGCCAATCAGTTTCAAAGGCAATGCATATATGATCATATTTGTTTGCATGTTCACCACAAGTCACGTGTGGTTAATGCGAACTTGATTCCTTGAAAAAGGTTTCCATTTGGTGTTAGAACATCTTAACACCTGTTTAATTTTTCGATTTAAAGCTTTCGTGACTGCAGGGATTCATCTTCTTGGTTCTTTCGGTAAAGTCACGTAGAAGGGAAATAATAAAATAATCAAAATAAAACATAATAAAATACAATTCTCACGACGTTTTGGCCACAATGCAAGTAGCCGTCCTCAGGTTAAGAACAGGGCTGTCGGAAAGACATTGCCAGACAGGGTAAAAAAATATTTTTATTGGTTCATACTCTGATACTGGCAAAAAGGTGCCATTCAGAGCAAAGTGTGGTTGGGAAAGCGCGACCCCCCCCCCCCTCCTTAATGTGTAGAGGGGGAAGGATTTCATGAGAGAAGGCCTGTGAAATATCCCTTGGGAAACAATCCCTCTGAATGGGCACAACCACACTTCGAGATTTCCCAGCAGAGTCTTTGTCTCGTGACACGATGCTGCATGCCATAATAAATATATAAATTCAACTTTAAAAACAAAATCACAGTTCACCGAGCACAGGCCAAAAAATGCCAAGCAGCCAGTAACAAACAGCAACGGGCGTGGGGGAAACCTTCATCCAGCAGTGGAGAGATAATGGCTGCCGATAACGATGATGATTCAGGCGCGTTAATGCTAGCGTACACAGCAGGTTAACGCATCGATTTTCACGATTTTGCTGTCACCCGCTGCGATATAATGGGGATGGCACGTTCTTCCCAATTAGATTTCCACTTGGAAATAGTCACATTAAATGCCCAATTATTCCTGAAGTGATGAGGATGGCATGGGCAATTACCTAACAGCTCCGGGGGGCGTATTTGAACATACACCCCAGTGGAATTAGAGATTCTCCATCAATATAAAAAGGATTATTACCTTTGCCGAACCGAACAAAGATGAATGCCACGGAAATGATCAGTGAACCCGCGAGCGATCTGTAACTCGCTCAAATATTCGCAGCCGTGACTCGTAACCAACGTTGTAATGTATTATCAACACCTCACCTGCCATGCAGTACATCTAAAATGTTAGTTAAGTTCTTCTTCTGGATTTCTTGTTATTTGTTTTTCTGAAATCGTGCGTTCTTAAATGCATGTCATTGTTTTGTTAGAACTCTGCGTTTGCCGTGGTTGTAAAAGTTTGTGGGGCAGTGTCCTTGCCCTATCTTGGCACAGCACGGTTTCAAAAACTCAAAAAAACGATGAACGTCTGGCAGCGTGAGTGCTTTTGATGAACACTCGACTATTTTCATGGACTAATTTCTCGCTCGGTCGCGTTCAAAACGCCGCCAGGTTGGCTTGGAGTAGGGGGTTACTCGGCGGAAGGCAACCCCCCCCCCCCCACCAGGGTACGAGGTACGCCTATCCGTAGGTATCCTAAATAATCGCACCCTATATTTGTAAAAACTAGCAAGAACCTCCGCGGTGAACGATGGAGAATTTGTACAGAGACTGATGATTTCATAAACTGCCGATTTCACACGGAAAAATAGATTTGTCATATGTATGTGCCGAAAGGAAATTGCAATTATTCACGATTGTTTCTCGATTACAATAAATTTGTATCGATAAAAGTATAAATAAGAACAACAAATCTACCCAATTGTTTGCAGTAAACACTGGGGAAAGAGCGTAAGAGAGACAGGCGAATGAACAAGATTCATACACTAAGTAGGATGAAACCAGAACTTCAGGACACACACTGCGACTGTGATCGAGCTGAGTGGACGCGCGACTTTTCTCTCAGTTTGTCGGCAGGGAGAGGACACGAAGTGTTCCAAAGCTGTTTTATTTAGAACAAGCTACAACTGGTTTACTTTCGATTTTCTGCAGTGGCCTCACAGCACGACGCACGGGTTCTTTTTTTTTGTCGGAAACAACAGGAGACAGAAGCCGTCCACACTTGTTTTTCTTCGTTGTCTGCGTGTCCCGGTGCGTTACAGACAGACAGACGAGTAAGCGTATTATTATTATTCAGACGCTGTCTTCCCGACAGACCTGTTCTTCACCTGAGGACGGCTGCTTGCGTTGTGGCCGAAACGTCGTGAGAATTGTATTTTATAATGTTTTATTTTTATTATTTTATTATTTCCCTTCTACGTGACTTTACCGAAAGAACCAAGAAGATGAATCCCTGCAGTCACGAAAGCTTTAAATCGAAATTTAAAATCGTATTATTATAATGACGATGATCCTATGTCCGAGTTTATAAAACGCATGAGTAAATAATTTATTCAGTAAATAATTTATTTACTACAGTAATTTTGTTGTGGCGGTTCCACCTGAAGACGGAGGCTTGTGTTGCTTCCGAAACGTCGTGATTTAATTTAGTTGTTCTCATTTTTTTAAATTTAATTTGTGATTTAATTTTGTTGTTTTCAATGTATTTGTTCAATGGTTTAATTTATTACTTAATTATTCTTATTCTTATTATTTTTATTTCATTTTCTATTTTCAACTACGTGACTTTACCGAAAGAACCAAAGAGTATGGAGCCTTGCAGTCACGAAAACTTCAAATCTAGAACGCATGAGGACAAATAAGGTATGCATGTTGGACTTATTTCGCACCGTACGTAGCCAATCGTGCTTTCACATCACAAGGTGATGCACCTCCTGTAGTCGGTGATGTGAAATGCGGCGTCCAAATTTGGCGTCCCAAATGTTACTTCTCTTTGCGAACAGTGCTGAAGTTAGCCACCGCCTAATTAAATCCGCTACGTTATTTAGAGGTGTGGAACAAGATTTCAGCATCTTCACGCGCAAGCCAACAGCACATCGCCGAGATGCGAGCGAGCTTCGAGAATAATTCACGAGTAAAAATAATGGTCACCGACGTAGCTGCTGTCCACGGTGTCTTTAAAGTCATCTTAGCAGCATTGGTAACTGCGCAAAGTGTTACCGGGTAACATCACGAAATTTGGCCATCGATTCCATTCCAGTGGCCTGGGTGATGCTAAACTAAACTCCTTTTTTATTTCTCCACATAAAGGCCCACTGACTGTATCGCTCTTTTTGAGAAATGACCTGGCCACAAATTGATAGCTCAGCGAAGTGGCTTATCACGTGGAAACGTATAGCAGTGGACACACACTCTAAACGCGTGACGTTGATGCTAAATGTGGAGATAAAAACCGGAGGATCCGGATAAAAATCCACGCGACCACGAGGAGAGAGAGACACGCACATTCCAAATATGCAGGCGTCGGGATCGAACCCACGACCCTCCATGTATACCAAGCGAGGTGGTTATCATCTCGCCGTCACTCCCGATGCGACGCGGGCTGCCCAGCTGCGCGTCACCACCGCCCACGTGGCGGACCACAATGCCGGTCGACTTTACGCGCACTGACTCGCTGTCCTTCTGTTTGTCTTGGTGTGTGTCTCGCTCGGTGAGTCTTTATGTGCGTGTCTCTCTCTCTCTGCATGTGTGTCTACCTACGTTGTTTCCGTGTCTGTGTTTTATCATTCATTCTTACCTGATGATGGTTGCTTGTGTTGCAATCGAAACGTCGTATTCTATTATTATTTTATTTTTTACGTGACTTTACCGAAAGAACCAAAGAGTAATTTCTGCAGTCGTGAAAGCTTCGAATCTAGTTTGGTGTATATATTACCTGCCGCGACATTCAACTGAACACATGTGTTAATAACACCGTGGCCTGAAAAGGAAATGTGAATATATAATAGGTAACGTTTTGGACAATAGCCCTTCTTCAGAGCACATAATGAAGAAGGGTCATTGCTTGAAACGTCGCCTCATATTTTTACCATCATGGCCACAGTGTTGTTTGACGATTGTGTTGAGTTACTTTTTTGGGGGTACACGTGCTTGTGCACCATTGCCAACTCAGCAGTATCACCAACATAGTTTGTTTTATTGGCTGTTGATCATCAACAACACTGAGCTATACCCACCGCTGGGCTGTGGGCCTCTCTAAGCCGTCATTGCCAACCTCGCACGGTCCTCGCGAGACGCAGCAATGCCACGGGGCTCCTCCTGCCCGCGAGCTTGACTCTCTCTCATCGCTCTCTCATCGCTCCGTCTGCTCAGGCGGTACCCTCCTGAGCACGCTGTCTCCCTGCGAGTCGTATCTGTCAGCCACAGACATCATCGTCTACAGCAGTGGCGTGATCTTTACTGCAGACTTGCACCCCTTTGGTTGCCAATCGTAATAAAAAAACATATGATGTTAATAAATACGTAGAGGGTTTGATGAAACAAAGTAGTTGTACTTACGTGCCCGTGTTTAATTTGGTGTTTTGGATTATTTATCTTCTAAAACATCTGGCCATGTCTTGCACCCCGCGAGAGGGCATCTCTCGCACCCCCAGGAGATGCGTGCCCCCCCCCCCCCAGGTTAAGAACCAGTGGTCTTCTACAGGTTACTTTATTCACGGTCGATATGATGCCACTCATGTTGCGTTCGTTCTTTCGTCCAAGTGCGTTCGTCCGTGTCAATGGAGGCATTTACACCGTCAGAGCTGACAATGGGTGTCGTTCCTTAATCACGTCTTTGGTGAGGTATCAAACACCAAATGCGGATAGGAACGTTTATCTGCAATGTGCACTGATATCTGTTGAATGCCTTGCCAAAGTGGAAGGCCATTAAACATGGAACGTTGGGTCAACGTTGGTCCAACGATTGCAACCACGTGCTTCTGAGAATAAGTTAACACCTCAGTGCGCTTTGCCTGGAAGGATGGTTTAGTTTCGTTGTTTGCTTTTGGGTGATTTGTTTACCTTTCTTGTACTTTGCACTCCTATGGTGTTTGTGTAATGGTGTTTGTTGTTGTGACGTTTTTACCCCGTGCCCCGACTGGACATCTGTGATAAAGAGCTTTATAGCCCATCGGATTCCTCCAGGATAAATACAGATTCTGATTCTGCCAACGTTGCACGCTTACGAAGATACCGCGCATGTTGTCGTGGGTGGGTGGATTCACTGCCTGGGCGTGAGTGTTTTTCTCGGTTGTTCGTAAATGAAGAAGCAAGCAGTGGCAGCCGGTGGTGGCTCGAATCTCTCTCCGGCTGTCACTGAGGTGCGCGACCACTCATCCATCCCCTTGGCTCGTGTGCCCCCCACCCTCTCGCCGGGATGAACGCGGCAAGCCTCAGCCCCCTGCTCCTCCTCCCCGCCTGGCCGTGCTGCTGTTCACGCAGCGGTCGCCCACGTGACCCCCCCCACCACCACCGCAGCAGCAGTTTGCATTGCCCTCTGCCCTGGTCAACAGGAAGCTGTGAAATAACGCAGAAAGCTGTCGTTCTACCCAGTTTCTCTTTTTTAACGAAGGGGGCAGCGGGGGCGGTAGGAATTCCGTGAAAATAGCACGGTCCGCTGACGGTCTTGTTTTTTTTATTGCATTACCTTCTTACCGGATCGCGACGTGTGTTAGTGAAGCCCTGCCGCAGGAGTAACACTGCCACAAGTGGAAATGTTACAACGAAGCTTCATTCTGTCTAGAGGCTGTGTTTACACGCACGCCTGTGACGGGATGGGATTTAAAATATATATTAGCGTTTAAAGCACTAATTATTGTGTATCATGTTTGCAATAAGTTTTGACGTGAGATTCGTGTGACTTATTTTTGTCAGGCTGTCATGGAGTCCTGTTCGGTTTGGAACTTCAAGTCCTGCCTAAATCAGTTTTTCTCTTTCAGGGTGCATTTCCGTTGGCCACGTCTCCCCCCCCCCCCCCCACCTATTGCCATTGATGTAAATCGCCTTGAGATGCTATAACGAAACGCACGATTTGAGCTGTGATCATTACGATTTGTTTGTTACTCTTGTTGGTTTGCACATTCCCTCCCTGCAGTGCCGCCTCTGCTGCTGCTGCCACCGCCGCCGATGGACACGGTTTGTGGTCGTCCTTGTTACGGCGTCTGCCACTTCGCTCAGTGCGGCCTTGCCAGCTGAAATAATAACGTCTTGAGTCTGAGACGTATACACTATGGGTACTGCCGCTATGCCGGTTGACTTTTGCTTCATCGGATAAGGACAACACTTCAACTGATATTGGAACAAGTGACCGGGAGATGGCAGTGAAGCAATGGATTCTTAAATCTAACTGTGCGGAGCTTTGAGTGTCGCCTTGTCATAAATCTCGATTGAAAACTCATTTTTTTAGAATTGCTTTTAGTGTTTAGTTTGTTGTCCTTCCCCCACACGTCCGATGAGCACGGTTGGCTACGTACGGTGCGAAAGAAGTTCAACATGCGTACATGCACACATGTGTGCTGCTATTGGAACAAGTCACCGGGAGGTGACAGTAACGCAATAAATTTCGATGTAAAGCTTTCGTGACTGCAGGGATTCCTATTCTTGGTTCTTTCGGTAAAGTCACGTAGAAGGGAAATAATAAAATAATGAAAAGTAAAACAATAAAATTATCACGACGTTTCGATTGCAACACAAGCAATCATCATCAGGTGTGAAAACCACAGCAATAAATTTTGAAAAAAGTGGCACACCTGATGATGATTGCTTGTGTTTCAATCAAAACGTCGTGAGAATTTTATTGTTTATTTTATTTTATTATTTACCTTCTACGTTACTTTACCGAAAGAACCAAGAATATGAAATAGTAACGCAATGGATTATTACATCTAACTGTGTGGAGCTTTGAGTGTCGCCCCCTTTGTACTGTATCAATGGAATTGGCTAAACGTCCCGGTGCAAGACACTCCTTAAAAGGAGTATCGGTGAAGCTATGCTCGGTAAATAATTGGCATCATTATTATCATTATTATTTTTAAGTGCTAAAGTGTTCAAACCCATTCTGTAGAGGGCACATTGCCAAAAACAAAGTATGAAGATCTTGGAAGATGTTTTGGTGAAATTAATTTTGGTACAGTGGTGGGTGCCTATTCTACGCCTGGATGTCAATTGTACGTAGGGACTTACCGTTATAAAGTGTGTTTTATGTGCTGTTGTATAATAATAATTAAATGTTCCTTATACTGGTAGGAACCTCTGGTTACACCAGCCCACAGGGGATTATTGTGTCCGTCCGTCCGTCGTGCAGGGAGGGGCTGGGTGGGGAGGGTGGGGTTGGGTGGGGAGGGAATGGTGGGGAGGGTTTGGGTGGGGAGGGTGGGGAGGGGCCTGGTGGGGAGGGTGGGGAGGGGCTGGGTGGGGAGGGGCTGGGTGGGGAGGGTGGGGCTGGGTGGGGAGGGGAGGGTGGGGAGGGGCTGGGTGGGGAGGGTGGGGAGGGAGGGGCTGGGTGGGGGGTGGGAGGGGTGGGGCTGGGTGGGGAGGGGCTGGTCACCTCGTGGTGCCCTTATAAAACTCAACGTTTAACCTACTCACGCCGGCTTGTGCCCGCCCTCACAGTCGGGCATATTTGCGGAATACACCACGCCGCCGTTGACCCTGGCCATTGACCGAGCAACCCAACGTTCCTACCAGCTCCCTCCGCAGGAATGTGTTTTACGATTAAATAGATCATGTGTAACCCTTTGCATTCCATTGCTGCATGAACGTTTTTCCCCACGCTGTCGATCATTGTGGTTGTCTGACCATATTTCACCACGCTGGTCAATGCGGGTTTGTCAAAAGGCAGGCAAAGATCTGGCACCGACATCATTCACCACCAATGTTAGTAGCGATCAGGAATGGAACTTAGGTTTCCGGCTTCGTAGTGCAGTATGCAAACATCTGTGCCACCACTCCAACCCGACAATGCTATCAACTGTAATTTAAATTAAATGGGCCCCTAAAATAAATGTGACAGCATAATTCATATGCAAAATAAGGTACTGAAAATATCAGTAGGGCTTTATGAATGATGATGATGTCAATGGCGAGGATGACAATGATGATGCTCATGATGATGATGACGACGACGATGATGATGCCAATGGTAATGATGACAGTGATTACGATGTTCATGATGACAATGGTGATGACGATGACGACGATGATGACAATGGTGATGACAACGATGTCAGTGATGACGATGTTCATGATGACAATGGTGATGATGACGATGATGATGACAATGGTGATGACGACGATGATGCAGTAATGACGATGTTCATGATGACAATGGTGATGATGATGATGCCGATGGCGAACGATGACTGTGATATGACGGCGATACGATACGACTGTACTGGGAAGCGATGTCCCACAGGGAGGATAGCCGCTCGCGGTTGAACTGCAGCTCGCCCGGCACGGACGCAGGCAACGGGGGTTTGGGAGATGGAACGGTGGCAACAACTGCTGAGGGCAAATCAGCTCGAACGGAGCCGCCCATTCACAGCGAGAACCTCGCGATGATCGGTGCCCGGAGACGGGGGCATGACCCACGGCCACACGTACACAATATAGATCATGATCGTCACCATAGCGCCACGGTGGCGAGATGTTAACTGCCTCGCCTGGTTTACAGGAGGTCGTGGGTTCAATTCCGACCCTGCCGCCTGCTGTATATTTGGAGTTTGCGTGTCTCTCTCCACGTGGTCGCGTGGATTTTTCTCCGGGTCCAACGGGTTTTCCCTCCACATTCAGAAACATGCGTTTAAAGTATTTATTGGCCATACATTTCTACATGATAAGCCACTTTATTGAGCTATCATTTGTGGCCAGGTCGCTTCTGAAAAAGAGATATACAGCTCAGTGGGCCTTACCTGGTAAAATAAAAATAGTTCGTAGTTTTTGTTTATATAGTTTATAAAGTTGTGAGTGTTATTCCCCGCATAGGCCTGCTTTTTTATTTGGGCTCTCCGGTTTCCTTCTACAAATTCGTCGCTGGAATTGACGAGTAGAGGGCTCTTAAACTCTACTCGTTTTAAGACCGGTGGCCAGTGTAATGATAAGAGAGCCGGAGAATGATGGTCACGTAATGGGGCTCGGGTGAGCACCCGAACTGCTGCATTCTGAAGTGCATTGCAGCTCTTAAAATATTGAGTTTCTTGCCGAATTCAAAAAACAATGTTGGTTGCCGACCCCTGTACTACGCGAACTCTGGTCTCTTACACGGCCGAGGGTCCCTGTGACGGATGCATTCAATTTGTGAAGCAACATTAATTTTTTCCCCGTTATAGCTCGTACAATATTTAATCTTGAGCCACCGTTTTGCAGCCTCGTTCAGTAAGAGGCCGGATTATCTCGAGTTATTCCGGCCATCTGTGCGTCGACCCAACTAACGCCCCTCTTCATACCCTCTGCGCAAGTCGCGTTTCCTTTTTGAGCTGTCACTCAAAGCGTGCGTTCTCTTCAGTATTCTCGCAATGCACTGCCACGGCGGCTTTTGAATCCAACATCCTCGCCACCTCGGTCTTCGCGGCAGATGAAAACTCTCCATATCAATCGTTCAGCACATTCACATCCTGCTTAGCTGACAGCGACTTGGGTTCGCAACAGCCAACGGGTGCGTTGCAAGGCTGGGCTCGGTGAGAAATTAAGCATCGAAGTAAAGCCACTCTCGAGCGGGATGAAGCAAGTCGACGGGACACAACGACAGCGCCGAGACCCGGGAGAATACTGCGAACTACAGAGGAGAGACAATGCCGGTTCGTAGGAAGAAACCCCGGGGCCCTGCCAAAGGAACGGTGAGTTGTCCAACACTGGCTAGTGGCAGCCCTCAACGCAGACAAGGGCTGCTCTTCCTGTTGTCTTTTAGGGCGGCGTTCTTCACTAACACTGGTCAACAAAAAAACACACATTTTTTTCTGGCCTGGACTTTTGCAGCTGTTTTAGACTAATTTTAGGGTGCTGATTCCAAATCTGATCTCAGATTTGCTCTATCACATAATTTTTATGCTATCGGCATACCCCAATTTCATTGATTTTACCCGAAATTAACTCCGTCACTTATGATTTCAAGTTGTTGCGAGTCAGTGACTGCTTTAGTGTTAAAATATGGTGCTGTATTTTTAGGATAGTGTGTTTAAAATATAATTTTATGTAGATATCCAAAATTACCTTAAAACCGTTTGAATACCTTATGCCAGAAAAAGTGTGTTGACCAGTGTAATATTCAGAGGTGGGGGGGGGCACTTTCACCTATATGACGTCAACAGCGTTAGGGCCGCCACACATTTGTAACCATTGTGGATTTGACAGCAGCGCGATGATGATGGGGAGCGTTTTCACTCGTTGTGTATTGTCAGGGTGCCGCACGTCAGGGGCCGCACTTAAGGCCACCAGGGGCCGCCAATGGCCGCCAGTGGCCCCTGGTGGCATCGCAATGAAGAACTCTGCTACAGGGGGGGGCCTCTGTACATTTAATGATTGGACTTGACTGTTCCACCACCACCACCCATGTTCGTCCATGAAATACTTATTGGCAAATCTGCGCTTTACTTAAGCTAATTCATTAACCCCATTGTCAACTCCAAGAAACCGAAGACGTCCATATGATTGCCTTTTAACTATCCCAAGAACAAGAATTGGAATTGGTGACGAATCCTTTGCCGTTACAGCACCGACGTTTCTGGAACAACGACCTTGTTTCCTCCGTTAACATCGTAAATACATCTTCCTTCAAGCAGAAGATTCGTGCTGGCTACAACCACATTTGCAAATGTCATTTGTAACCTTCGTACTAATCCCCCTTGTACGGATAGCTCAATTTGAATGAGCAATTTTATTGAAGGACTGCGTCTTGTCTTGGTGTGGTCTGGGACTGTTCTTGCTGTTGTTTTGCTGCATTGCCCAAGCTGGGGAATTGGTGTACTTATGCGATGTTAACTTACGTGTTTTATTTAGTGATTTATTTATAGTGATTCACTTACCTGTCCTTCTTCTTCACAAGGACTACCGGCGCGCCCCACGGACTGTTAGACGGGGATATAATGTCAGCGGCTAGCATGTCCTCCACTGCACCGCGAACCTGATCCCGCTCCGTCGGGCTCAACCGATGCGAGTTCAACCGAATCGGAGCGGCATCCCCCGTATCAATGTGGTGGGAAAGCAGGGAGGTGCGTCCCAAGTCAAAATCATCCGAGCTGAACACGTCGGAATAACTTAGCAATAGCGCGCGAAGCGCGGACCGCTGTTGTCCGGTCAGGGACGAATTCTCCCCGCATAACTCGGCAACCCAACGGTCATCCTGCCCCGTAGGCTCCGAAACCCCCCCTACCATGTCCCGGCGGACCCGGTTATCATGGGTCGTGAACGCGGTCGTGGCGTGAGCCACAACCGTTCCGGCCGGGACACTGACATTCTCCGCAATCCCATTTAGCACCTGTAAGAACGGGGGCTGGCCTGGCCGGACAATCGTTTGTGCCCCAACCAGCGCCGAGCCGGCCGTTATAGCCGTGGACGGCGACAACAGAACCCCCGCCGCTCCCTCAACGCCAGGTACTGGCTTCCGATATCTCAACGGGATAAGCATCTGCGAATCAGGTGGAATGTCAACAGATACTTCGGACAGCGCCTGCACCTGCACCTGGCAAACAGGGGCAGGCCGGCCCCATGGCGATGGTAGGAACGAAATTTTGCGCCCCCCTGGTAATTCAATGCAGTTTTGATCAATCCTTATTTGAATGGGCATTTTTGCCAGGAAATCAGTCCCCAACAAACAGGGTACCGCGAGGGACTTAGAGATCAACACGGTCCCTGAAGCCGACACCCCCCCAATGGATATGTTGGCGTCCACCTGGCCCACAATGCCCATACTTCCCCCGTTCGCCGCTATGCATGAATCATAAACCGCTCGCACTCTCCCTGGCGGAATGCCCAAAAGATGGAAAATGACATCTGAAATAATGGTCGCGGACGCACCGGAGTCCACCAAAATACGCACCTCGATCCCCTGAATAGAACCCGATACCGTGGACGACCCCGTAGCGGCCACAACTACCCTCCGTGCCAATCGGCTCCATTGCATCAGCGAGCGACACGGGTCAATCGGAGGCACCTCGTTGTTAACGACACACGGACCGCGCGGCGATGGTGATGCATGAGGTGACAAGCCTTGCTGGGTGTCTGATGCGCACCGACTTGCCTGTCCTGGTAGGTCTTTTCGCGCGACATCCGTGGTCGAGGCCTCCTGCTGGGGCGGCCCCGGGATGCGAGCCCAACAGTCCCTGGCGAAGTGGCCCTTACGGCCGCAGCGGAAACACTCCACGTCGTTCCGGCGCGTGGCACCCCCTCTGTCCCGACGCTCCCGCGCCGGCGGGCCGAACCTCGGCCCCGTCCCCCCCCCCGAGCAGGCCACTGGGCGGAGGCGGCCGTCAACTCCTGCGGACCCTTGTCGTCAGGAACGTAGACCGCCTTCGTAGGATCCCACCCCGTAGCACCGCCTTCAACGATGGGTCCCCCTGTCCAAGCTGACACCTGCTTCCAGCGTCAGAGATTAAATTGAGCGTCCAAGCACTTAGCCACAGCACGGGACGTCAATTTATCATGGCTGCACACCGGCATGGGGATCCCCAGGTCTCTAGATAATTCGAGCATCTTGCCCAACACGAGGGGCTCCAACAAATCGGGCTCGGTCTCGGGGTATGCCGCCATCGCCAGTTCCAGAACTGCGCCTCTGAAAGCCACCGGCGATTCATCAGGCGCCCGTTGGCGCTGAACAAATCTCCGATGGGCGTCGTCCGGAGGCTCGTACGCATCCGCCATCTCCTCGAAGACACCCTGCAGCGTTTTCTTCTTGTCGGCCTTGATGGAGCGGAAGAACCGGACGGACTCGTCATCGAGAAGTGTTGGTAGGACTTCCAGGGCCTCCGCGTCCGTCCATTTGGCGGAACGTACGGCCACTTGAAAACGGCAGGCGAATGCGCTCCAATCGCCGCCGATGGAGAATTCTTTGACCGTTGTTAAATGACGGCTGTGGGTTCTTGCTCCTCCGTCCTCCTCCGATGGTGACATGCACGGCAGCGACAAGATGGCGTCACTCCGCAACGTGTGCAAGATGGCGGCTTCCCGTGGCGGAGGGCGCAAGATGGCGGCTTCCCGCCGTTCCTCTTCAGCCACGCCCAAGATGGCGTCTTCGTGCCGCGTGGTCGAGAGGGCTGATTGCAACGGCAAGGCCCCGGCCCGTTGTTCCCCACCGGGCCTCCCCAAAGTCGTCGCCGGCGTCACAAGGACGCACAATTGCGCCAACACCGTCTTCAGCGCCTCCAGTTGCGCCGCCACCTGTCGCCAT
The DNA here is from genome assembly GCF_965212315.1 of Lampetra planeri. Classification (NCBI taxonomy): domain Eukaryota; kingdom Metazoa; phylum Chordata; class Hyperoartia; order Petromyzontiformes; family Petromyzontidae; genus Lampetra; species Lampetra planeri. Next base: position 11,335,182 of record NC_136124.1, on the reverse strand, counting down.
CCGTTGTCAGCGTCCAGTCGCGCGGGTGGCCCCACCGAGGCGGCCACATCCTGCATGCCCGGAACCCCGCTCGTTCCCATGCCGCTTTCCTCCTCCATCGTCGGTAGCGCCGCCGCTGGAGGGAGGTCGTCGTCAAAAGATGTTGCAGAAGATGGTGCAGGGACGGTCTTCCTCCTGAGTTGTTTTGACATGCCGTTTCACTTCTGACACCAATGTAATAAAGGACTCTCTCTCAGATGTCGATCTCCGTTGTCCTTTATTGGGTTCGTAGAATCTCGATACCACGGCGTCTCGCTCAGGGCCGCGTCCCTCTCGACGACCTCTCCACAGCCCTCGGCTGCTCTGATATGCAGTCTCCCTGCTGCTCCGATATGCAGTCTCCCTGCTGCTCTGTAAGGCAGTCTCCCTGCTGCTCTGTAAGGCAATCTCCCTGCTGCTCCGCCTTGCAGCCCCACCACTGCTCCGCTCTCTAGCTTCACTGCTGCCCCATATACAGCTAGCCTCCCACAGCCGCTAGCTCTCTGCGTCTGACACCAATGGCTAACGATGTCGACGTCTCTCACCGCGTGGCGACCGCGCCACTCTCTCCGTCCTGCCCAGCGTGGCCTCCTCCTGTTTCACTCCGTCTCATCCCCCCTTCCCCTTCCGGTTCTCTCCCTAAATCCTCTCCCCCACGTGACCCTAACTCCACCCACTCCCCACGTGACCCAGACTCCGCCCCCCCTCAATCCTTGCTCGCATTACACTACTATACACTACTGGTTACAGTAAATCTAGCTGTGATGGTCCCACCTGATGACGGAGACTTGTGTTGCCTCCGAAACGTCGTGATTTAATTTAGTTGTTCTCGTTTTTTATTTTTTTTATTTAATTTGTGATTTAATTTAATTGTTTTCATTTTTTATTTTCAACTACGTGACTTTACCGAAAAAAACAAAGAGTATGGAGCCTTGCAGTCACAAAAGCTTCGAACTGCTACACTATACACTACTACATTACACTATTCACTACTATACACTACTACACTATACACGACTATGCACTACACTACTATACATTACTATACACAATTATACACTATACACTACTATACACTGCACTACTATACATTACTATACACTATTATACACTACTATACACTACTACACGAAACACTACACTATACACTACTATACACTACTACACTATACACTAGTATACACTATACACGACTATGCACTACACTACTATACATTACTATACAGTATTACACTATTCTTTGGTTCTTTCGGTAAAGTCACGTATAAAGATAAAATAATAAATTAAATTAAATACTAGCATACGACGTTTCGATTGCAACACAAGCAATCTTCATCAGGTATAAATTAAATAGAAACACAAATCTAGTATACTTAGAAATGTAATGTAATACAACAGAGAGTCGGATAACATAACAGTCAACACCCTATCTGGTTAATTACGTTCTTCCTGAGAATGCTAAATTTGAGAGAGAGATTAAACACAGAACCAGAAACATAGACAGACATATAAGCAGACAGATATCACAGAGATACATAGAGAGAGAGCAAACATAGGCACAAAGAGACACTACGCCTCTGTGTCGAGGCTTTCGTACCGTACCACTCATCGTGCTACTCATTGACATGCTAATTTCTCTCACCCCTCTCTCTCCGCCCCTGCCCCCCTCTCTCAAGCTTTTTGTGTCGAGGCCTTAAATAGAGAAAGGGGGGGCGGGGGCGGGGAGAGAGGGAGGGGTTAGAGAAATTAGCATGTCCATGAGTGGAAACGGTGAGTGGCAAGGTGTAAAAAGCTTGAGAGAGGGGGGCAGGGGCGGAGAGAGAGGAGTTAGAGAAATTAGCATGTCAATGAGTAGCACGATGAGTGGTACGGTACGAAAGCCTCGACACAGAGGCGTAGTGTCTCTTTGTGCCTATGTTTGCTCTCTCTCTATGTATCTCTGTGATATCTGTCTGCTTATATGTCTGTCTATGTTTCTGGTTCTGTGTTTAATCTCTCTCTCAAATTTAGCATTCTCAGGAAGAACTTAATCAACCAGATAGGGTGTTGACTGTTATGTTATCCGACTCTCTGTTGTATTCAGGGGCGGTTTCTTCATTAGGGCGATTGGGCGACGCACCACCAATGTCATTCAACCACAGAGTCATGCTAGCCGTCACTGTGCCTCTGGATATAGTCCAATCAGCGTCATGCTACGTTCTGTGGAGTACCGCCTCTTTTTGGGCGATTTTCCTCCAGCTGAGAATCGCCCCGAGTGGTCCCATAGACTTACATTCAAAGATGATTTTTTTCGAACAGGGGCGCTGCAATGCATTCTCTATGGCTTCCAGAATAACGTGCTTACGTCATCATACGTGCTTACGTCATCATACGTAAGCACGTTTCATCCAACAATATAATTTGTCGCCACCTAGTGGAATCTTTAATAAAATAAACTTGAGTGGTTTGTTTTAATAGTGAGTATAGAAACAAACAAGATGTATTGTAAGAGTCACTTTATTTTTCATTAATATTAAAGAAGTGAAGTTGCCTTTACATGCTTAAGCTGTTAATTTATCCATTGCATGGGTGGACCTTTCCTTATCAATCATCCAGACATTTGCCCCCCCTGAGAGATTTTGCAAGAGCCGCCACTGGTTGTATTACATTACATTTCTAAGTATACTAGATTTGTGTTTCTATTTAATTTATACCTGATGATGATTGCTTGTGTTGCAATCGGAACGTCGTATGCTAGTATTTAATTTAATTTATTATTTTATCTTTATACGTGACTTTACCGAAAGAACCAAAGAATAATTCCTGCAGTCACGAAAGCTCCAAATCAAGTATTACACTATATACTACTATACACTACTATATTATACACTAACTATACACTACTACACTATACACTACTGTACACTACACTATACACTACACTACTATACACTACTACACTACACTATGCACTACACTATATACTACACTACTATACACTACTACACTACACTATGCACTACACTATATACTACACTATACACCAGAGGTGTGGACTCGAGTCATGTGACTTGGACTCGAGTCAGACTCGAGTCATGAATTTGATGACTTGCGACTCGACTTGGACTTGCATAACAATGACTTTGTCCCACCTATGAGATGTGGACTCGAGTCATGTGACTTGGACTCGAGTCAGACTCGAGTCATGAATTTGATGACTTGCGACTCGACTTGGACTTGCATAACAATGACTTTGTCCCACCTCTGCTATACACAGACTCCAGCTCTTCCTGGGGAATTGCCAGACGTTTCCAGGCCAGCCGAGCGACATCGTCCTGCCAGCAGCAGCGTGTCCTGGGCCAGCCGGGCCCTTTGCCCAGTGGGACGTGCTGCCACGTAGAGTTCCATGGGGAGTCTACCAGGGGACTTCCTTACCGGGTGCCCAGAACCACCTCAACTGGCTCGGATAGCAATGCTCTACGTAATGGGGTTTAATCCAACCCCCTGCAGCCTTTAGAAACGCATTCACGGCATCGTTAAATGTGTAATAAAGGACTCTTAGGCGATGTTGGTCTCCGTCTGTCCTTTATTGGGTTCTTGTCTCGCACCCCGCGATGTCCCCGGTCGGACCCACACCTCTTCCGTCGCGTGCCCCCCCGCACGCCGTTCGAGTCCTCCGCTCTCTCTGCAGCCACACCGCTGCCCGTGTGCCCCGCACACTCTGCAGCCACTCCGCTGCCCGTGTAACTCCGCACACTCTGCAGCCACCCTGCTGCCCGTGTGCCCCACACACTCTGCAGCCACTCCGCTGCTCCGTGTGCCCCGCACACTCTGCAGCCACTCTGCTGCTCCGTGTGCCCCGCACACTCTGCAGCCACTCCGCTGCCCCGTGTGCCCCGCTCACTCTGCAGCCACTCCGCTGCCCGTGTAACTCCGCACACTCTGCAGCCACCCTGCTGCTCCGTGTGCTCCCGCACACTCTGCAGCCACTCCGCTGCTCCACGCACACCGCTGGCCGACGGTGCCGTGACTCCGACCACGTGGCAATTCGTGCCACTCCTGCGCCAGCACCCCGCGTGGCTTCTCCTATCTTCACTCTCTCTGGACTCCCGATCCCCTTCCGGTTCTCACCCTATATCCTCCTCCTCACGTGACCCTGACTCCTCCTCCTCACGTGACCATGACTCCGCCCCCACTCACCCCGACGACCAGGCTCCACCTCCCCTAATACTCCGGCCCGCGTGAGTGGTGCGGAGGCAGCGCCCACCCTTTCCTTGCTCGCATTACAAATGTAGATAATCGCTTCGTAAATGGGGCCGTCCATAAATGACGTCACGCACCTGGGGGGGGGTCAGACATTTGTGACGATGTGTGACGAGGGGGGGGGGGTGAGAAATGTGACGTCACATCAAAATGCGCAATTTTAAATAAATATAGATAACACGTTCTACTTAATTAAATATACTTTTTAATAAATGTTTTCTCCTACAACATCAGAGTGCAGTGCCACATTAAATACGCACTACAATGACAATAGTTTAAAGCGATTTGAAGCATGTTTTATTTTGGGGGTGGCAGAGCTTTGTGACGTCGTATTTGAGCGGGGGTCTGACTTTTTGTGACGCCGTATGACGACGGGGTGGGGTCAAAAATCGTCAAAAATCGCGTGACGTCATTTATGGACGGCCTCTTTCCCGTGCTGTGCCCGCGAGTCGATCTCCTCTCTCTCCCGTGTTTCCCTGCACCTGACTGATAACTTTTGTATTTGTCTTTGACCAAAATAGTTCGAGAGGCACATCACACCTGGTACACAGACACAAACACATCATGTATACAGCAGATGACAAACACATTCTGACTTAAATCAACAAAATAGGTGATGGAATAAACTTAGTTTTTTTGTTTTTTCACCCATTTAGTTATTCTTTAGCAATACAGTTCGACTGTTGTGCATTTTGTTTTCACCAAGACATTCCATAGTGACCAATTGCCTGCAATATGTTATCAATGATCTTTACTCTTTGGTCCTTTCGGTAAAGTCACGTAGGTATAAAATAAAATAAATTAAATCACGACGTTTCGGTCGCAACACAAGTGCCCGTCATCAGGTGGAAGCACCCACAGCAATAAGCAGTTGCTTCTTTCTACCTACGTGACTTTACCGACAGAACCAAAGAGTATGGATTCCTGCAGTCACGAAAACTTCAAATCTAGATTCAATTATCTTTACATTAAATATTTTTTAATATTTAAGTTTTTTTTTTTTAACGGCTGCCCGCAAGGGGAGCCAACGAGCTGCAAGGGGGAAGCCAAATAGTCGGAACCGCAGGTTGGCGACCCTTGTTCTAAACTCCTGGTGTTTGGTAGAGGATGTCCCCAGGGCTCATCGCTGCTGCCCCGGCTGCCACGGGTGCCCTTGAGGCTCATTGTTGTTGTTGTTGGTGTCGAGCCCTGATTGTTTTGTCCTTGGCTGTGCCAAAGTTTCTCTCCTCTCTCTCTCCCCGTGTTTCCCTGCGCCCCCCCCCCACCACCACCGCTCTTTCTACTGCAATGTATGTTTGAACAAAGTGTCTTGAGATGAAATTGCATTTCCAAGACGTGTACACTTAACGTTGTTGCTGTCGCCGTCGTTGTTGCAATGTAATCGCGTGACATTTAAACTTGGCGGTGCTCCCTCCGAGTAAAATTTCATCAAAACTCATGTTAGAAATATAAAAACAGAACAAAACCCAGTGGGAATTCATTAAAAGTTAAGGCAAAGTGGTCCACTGCTCAAACAAGCACGGTACTATACCCACCTCCACTAAGAATCCTAGCATTCCACATTCCACAAGTTTAAGGTCTGATTATTATTCATTCTTATTCACATCCATTCTGTTCTCTGCTGATTTCCCTAAAAATAAAACGGATTAAACCCTGAGAGTTGATCATCGGCTGAATTCATCCTCAGCCAGGATTATAATTTCAAATCGGATGCTCTTGCCTCAGTGCGATCCAGCTGGATGGCTCTGTGTATTATTTATGACTCCGATTTTTTTTCTCTCTCTCTGAATTCTGCTTTCGGTCCGGATATTGCCACGTGGAACACTCAATCCTGGTTATTTGCTACGCATCCAACGAGAAGCTGATGTAATTAACTCGACGTTCAACCGCTCATTTATCAGCGAAATTTTAATTAATCCCGAAATGAGTCGGCAAGTTGCAGCCAAATTACCGGGCAGCCCAGGAGGTGGTTCGGGGCCTGAGTGACTTTGCCTACCCACAGGGCAGGCGCCCCTGGACACCCCTGGCGCCCTCTATATAAACACCACCTGGCGAGGCGCAGGGTGGACGAAGCACTCGGAGCACTGCGGTCGGCACATTTTAGAGGGAGATAAGTTTGATACATATCCTCCAAGGTACGTAAAGATGTCCAATGTTTGAGATAAATTAAAATGGGGGTTTTTTTTGGCGGTGGTTGCGCCGGCACAAATAATGACTCAAAGCGCTCGTTAATAATACTGTGTCCAGAAAAGAAGGACCATTGCCTGAAATGTCATGTTTTTACGAGTGTGTTGTTGAGTGTTTGTTGTTAATGTTTCAGGTGAGACGGATTTCCACCGTGTTCCTTGGGGCATGCGAGACTTTTCGCTTAATTCCTTTTGAATAATTTTGACACATAAATTTTGTTCAATCGTAAAAAAAACGTATCGCCGCTAATTTTATCCTCATTAATATTCCTGTAAAAAAAAACAATCCTCCAGTGTATAGTAAGGTAAGTGAAGGTAGACCTGAGAAGCCGCTGGTTTTATCGACACAAGTGAAGAGTCGGCAAGCTTTTGATGCTCGCACGACAAGAAAGTTGTAAATAAATACCGTTTTCAAAACGCATTTGCTGTTATTCTCGACTCGCCGATATAATCTCGACCAAACCATTCTACGGGACAAAAACCAATCACTGTTATGTAAAATTATAATCATCACAGTAATGGAAATGTGGCCACGAAACCCAAACTATGGACCATATAGCAATCCCATGGAGACGTACATAGATACATAAAGACTTTTGGAGATGCATAGATATATGTTAAACAGACAAGCCACAGTGGAACTGTGGCCATGCAACCCAAACTGTGGACCATGTAGTAAACCTCTGTAGTCTGCGCTCCTTCAACAGGGGAGGAACAGCAAAACGACACGAACTCTCTCCTGAAGCCCTTGGTCATGGTTAGCAGACCTCGACATTGTCATTCAGCTCCTCCTGAACATGTTGCCAAACGCGAGAATATAATAATTCTAGATTTGAAGTTTTCGTGACTGCAAGGATCCATACTCTTTGGTTCTTTCGGTAAAGTCACGTAGGTGAAAGTAAAAAATTAAATAATAATTATACTTATTAAATATTTTTTACAACCTTCAACATAAATAATAAATCGAATATTTTTTTTTCACCTACGTGACTTTACCGAAAGAACCAAATAATATAATCATTCTAGAAATAAATGTCACGAAGACATACATCCTCCGCGTAGCCTTTGACAGACTGTTGGGGCAAGTGCTGTTTGCAAGCAGAACGATGCACCAAGCGGTAGGTAGCTAGCACCACGCCCGACCGCATTTGTCTCCCCAGTGGAGATGTTTAAACATTGTACTAGGTACTCATGTGATGCTGAGCCGACCTAGGGGAGGCACAAGACTGGTTCAGATATTCTTCACTGATTTTGTCCGTGAGCGGGAATCGAACTCAGGGGGTTAGTAGTGCAGCGTGCTAACTGCTACACTACCGCTCCCCACATTTCACTGACTATACAATAATATATTTATTTCTGCCTCAGCAGTCCGCCTGCTGTATTTTTTCACCTGAAGACGATTGCTTGTGTTGCGATCGAAACGTCGTGATTTTCTTATTATTTTATTATTTTTATATCTACGTGACTCTATCGAAAAACCCAAAGAGTATGAATTCCTATTTTCACGAAAGCTTTAAGTCAAGATTTATACAATAAAACATGCATGTTATTCCATAACATTCATCGGCACATACGTAAATACAAACGGTCGCTTAAATAAAAAATCGTAATAAGTTTCTTTTGGATTACATAATTGTGTTGGTATAATGCCATTTTTGTTTTACTATAACCCTCCACCACCCGACAGAGCCAATCAAATTCAAGTCATCACGTCATGGGCAAACGTGCCGATTGATTTGGTGTTTCGGAAAAACCGCTGGACCGTTGAAAAGCAAGTGGTCCGCTTAGTCAGACTGGCCGGCGCCAGCGACTGGACACGTTAGTTCTTTCCAAGCGCATTCTGCTTGTGCGCGGCCGTGCTTTGAAACGGGAGCACAATTTACCTAAATATCACGCATGATGGTGTTTGGTAGACAAAAGCCAAGCTGTACGATATTTATCCGTTACTCTATTTCCTCACCCAGTGAGAGCCGAATACAACAACAAAAAATCCATCAGGCATGGACTCAGAACCATCAAAAATATACATACCTATTATTATTAAGCTTGTTTATTCAGGAAAGCTTCACTGAGTCTCAATAATCTATTTTCAAGAGGGCTCTGCCAAGTTTTTCCGTAGTCGGCAATGATGCTGGTGCCGTGTGCAATCCCAACTGAGTGATTTGCAGGGTAGTTTTTCAGTATTGGGATGTTTGGCCCATTCCAGTTACGTTGTTTGTTTGTTTGGTTATCTATGGGAGGAAACCGAAGAACCCGAAGGAAACCCACGCAGAACAGGGGGAGGAACATAGAAACTCAACACAGAGAGGCACCCGAGTCAGGAATCGAACCCAGGCCCCTGCTCGATGTGAGGCGCGAGAGTTGCCACGGTGTTGCCATCCCGCCGCCCAACAATTCCACACATTGTTGAAAACTGTTGTAGGAAATATTTGGCGATGCTACGTTGGCAAAGTGGTGCACGAGCACAAATCGCAAAAAAATCACTTAACTCATTCGTCAATAAAGGCCCTTCTTCATATCACACGATGAAAGAGGGCATTTGGCCATTGCCCGAAACGTCACCATATAGATAAACATTCGGTCTTCGACTTTAGTCGGTTCGTCTCACGTCAATCCGCACTTACGGAAGGTCGCCAATTGCCACAGCCGCGTTGTTACCGACAGCGATCGGAAACGCACCTACGGCGCCACGGTGGCGAGATGCTAACTACCTCGCCTGGTATACAGGAGATCGTGGGTTCAATCCCGAGCCTGCGGTATATTTGGAGTTTGGATGTTCTCCCCGTAGTCGCGTGGATGTTTCTCCAGGTCCTCCGGTTTTTCCCTCACCAATTTAGAATCAACACGCGTTTCGAGGATTTGGCTGCTATAATACATTTGCACGTGATTGGCCACTTCGTTGAGCTATCATTTGTGGCCAGGTCACTTCTGAAAAAGAACTACATAGCTCAGTGCGTCTTACCTGGTAAAATAAAAAATGGTGTAGTAAAAACATTGTTTTATAGGCACGAGGTGCTGACTCAGGCGCTGCGGGTTCCGCGCACAAACGAACGTACGGAACGTCGCCCAGTCAGTCTGCCTCCCTACGCAGGGCTCTGGTGCTAAGCCTCTGTGCGTTCTTAGAGGTTTTTCTTAAAGCGTTTTTATTTTATGTCATCCTTAAAAATGGCTGACGAAAGGGAAAGTCAGTGCTCCAGCGATGGTGTTGAGAAGAAACGTCGCAGAAAGGCCATGACTGTTGTCAGTCCAAAAAAGCCAGGAATTACGCAGAATAAAGGAGAGAACCTCTCTAAAAGCTATTATTGTGTGCTTTGGGTCTTTCGGTAAAGGCACGTAGATAGGTTCAAAGAAAATAACAACATTTTTACAAAAAACTACGACGTTTCGATCACAACACAAGCAATCGTCATCAGGAGGAAAGATGACGAGCTATTATTGTACTTTATATATAATTTGTAGTTGATTAAATCAATTATTTGTATTCATATCTTGGTCAGGAACGTAATCCCCTATTGTATCATTGTTTCTGTTTCTGTGAGAAAATCTGATGTAGGTCCAAGGACCGCCTGTATTTTCTTTCCTCTTAAGGCAGTATTATTGTTCAGTTTTAGAAAAATATGCGTGTACATATTTGTATAAGATACCGAAATGCAAGACGGGTAATTAATTTGAGGCGTCAAAGCATTCCCGTGCCTGGAGGCACATTGTTATTAACCTCTGCACCCAGTAGAATAAACGTTACTTACACCCGGCTAAAGCATCGAATTACGATCAGGAGGTATGGCCCTGCCGAGACTCACAGGGATGCAGATCACAGGGAAATGTCTCAAAACCAACCACAATAATTTCAGTGAAAATTGGTAGTCATAGGTTGTTGTTTTTTAAACTAGGGCAAAGGTGATAGGTAGCAAACAGTTCGTTATAGATACCATCGGTCCCGAGTTCCTTCCGGTCAGAAGGAGACCTTAGACCACTCTGTACGACGCAAAGGTCACGTGAGTAAATTATGTGGCTGACTCACGGCCGGGCGGTGGTGGCTAGGCAGATGGCCCGTGATCCAGCACTGTGGAAGGCAGCGAGGCTTGGTGGATCACACAAAATGACAAAATGTTGCGAAACTCCCTTCAAATTGGCATCGAGATGCCTGTCTCGGCAAGCATAATGCGGCACAGAAAAAGTGTGGACTGATGTAATCTGTGCTTCTGTATTGCAGAGAGTGTTGCTTCCATCTACGGCATGGGCTTTCTCCAGGCGTTCTCGTTTCATGCCACACTCAGTAAAATATAGAGAACTGCAGAGCATTGCTGTGGGCATCGGCTCGCCGCCTGGCAGCCTTCCGGGGTACTGGTCTGTGGTTTTTACTCAGCGATTTGCGAGATGCAATTTGCATGAATTTATGTTGATGCAGATAAAGTATTAAATAAAAGTTCAGCTTCGTGGTGATATTTAAGTGACATAGTTACACATTTCGTCCGTCCAATCGCTTCGTAAACTCTTGCAGGAGTTACGCCGGGGCCTCTGGCACAATTCTCTCAAGGCTGCGCTTCCAGTTGTCACTTTCTATATAAATGCAAAACAAAATCGTAATTGCCTAAACCTCCGTAAGCCTCCTCTTATTTAGAACACGTGTTATGATCATTATCATAACGACAATAATAATTTGCACTTATAAGGAGCCCTTTTACAAAAAGCCTCGAGGCGCCGCGCGTTTAAACAAGAAAGATAATAAAGAGAAAACCGGGTGGCGAAATGACAGCCAAAGTGGAACAAAATTAATCAGGAAACAAAACCAATTACGATTTAACAACAGATTATTTGCCTCGCTTAAAACCATATTAAGAAATCAAATTCATAAATAAAAACTATTCAGAAACTGTTTTCTTTTTGGCATTTTATTGACATACATTTTTCAAATCGTCATTTGCATTTATATGGGGTTATTTTTTTCACGTGACAGACATTTCTCCAAACGCAATCTCGGCGACAGGCAGGCAGGTCACTGAAGTTGACGTCCAAATCCGAGCGACGATAGGAAAAAGGCTCGGGCGGGCGACTTAAACAGCAGCTGTTATTCCAACCATTGGGAGCATTGATTCAGCAACACTGACCACACCGCCCTCAAATCCACATATCAGCTACTCGAGCTTGAACAAAGTTCAGCGCATTTAATGGAGGTCTCAGCCAAGTCGCCAATGGCTGCACAATACGTAAATATATAATCAGTTCTTCAACGTAACGAGGCAGAAAAGTTCTACAAATTTCAATTGAAATGTCAGGAGGGGACAGCCGTGAGATGAATACGTGCATCAGATAAATAATGAATCGTTAAATATTGTACGGTACATTAATTCAAGTGGAAAGTCGTTGTTTATACGTTACAAGCTTGACTACCCGGCTTCGCCCCGGACTTGGATTCACGACGCCCGGCCGCCTTTGACTCCCCAGCGGCGATGTTTACACACCACACCAGTTACTCGTTTGAGGCTGAGTCGACCTAGGGGAGGCCCAGGAGCGGTTAAAATAATCGTCACCGGTGGTGGCCGTGAGCGGGAGTCGAACTCGGGTCGCCGGGTTTGTAGCGCAGCGCGCTAACCGCTACACTACAATGCGTTACACTCCCACATGCGCGGGTCACATGACAGATTTGACGTCACAGCTCACTTGCCGTGCAAAAAATATATGCATTATTGAGCTCCCCCCCCCCCCCAAAAAAAAAACACAAAAGTGTATTTTAATAATTTTTGCATGGTGTACAGTCTGGAAAGTACCCACATGGCAAATGTCAAGTTTGTTGCATGTCGGGAAGTACGCTAAACATTTTGAACAGACACACATAATCACAAATTTCCCTTTTATATATATGGAGATGAAGGGGTCGTGTCAAGTATTGAGTGAAGGCTCTGGATGTAGCAAAGCATCCGTTAAAACAGAGCATTACAATAGAACAGGTGTTAAGATGTTTAAAGACCAAACTGAAACATTTTGCAAGGGATCATGTCTGCATTAACCACATATTCTTGTGGTAAACATGCAAACAAAAAATATGTTCTGGTAGTATATGCATTGTCTTTGAAATTGATTGGTCCACACCAGAGACAGCTTTTTTTAGAGTCTAGTCTCAAACAGTGTTAGACCGGAGGATGCCAAGAGGCGAACAGAAAGGGGAAAATGTATTCTCTAAAAAATCTTGACTTAAAGCTTTCGTGACTGCAGGAATTCATATTATAAGAATATCCATATATTGTTTCCTGCCTCAGCAGCTCTCCCACTCTATTTTTCACCTGATGACGATTGCTTGTGTTGCGATCGAAACGTCGTGATATTGTTATTATTTTTATTAATTTTATTTTTCTATCTACGTGGCTTTGCCGAAAGACCCAAATAATGTTATTCTCTATTCTTATATTTTGATACTGGCAAGGGAGGACCCGTGATTTAAGATACATACTTAACAATAACTAAAATTGATATCATGTATTTTATTTATCTATATAAGATCCACTACAGGGTGCCTTATATGAAGCCTATTCTGAAAAAACTAATTATTTGGTGATGCCACTGCGTTGGCAGTGTTGCACGAGCACAGTTAATGAAGACAAACTCAACACATCGGTCAATCAAACTGTGGCCTGAAAATAAAAACAAATATATAATGGGCTCCATTTTGAGCAAAAATTGCCCTAAACTAAGAATCATACAGCATCCACCCACGAACCACACATTCCCTTCTCACAAACCACAGGGGGAATTACCGATGTCACGATGTAATCGGGTTCAACAATAATGTCGGACGAAAATATGACAATGCTAGCGGAGTGGTAGTGCAGCGGTAACAATGCAGCGACACCCCGATTTACGTCTCCCCCTTTTCTGTCGTTTCGCAAATACGTCGTCACTTTATCATTAACACCACCACCCGATTTGCGTCGCCTCGACCCCGCACTCACGTCGCTGACAGCATCGTCGTCCGTCTCTTCTCGTTATCTGTCGTCTCTAAACCTTCGCCTCCACCACCTTACTACCCCGCGAATCCCTTCGATTGACGCCCTTTCGATATTCGTCGTCGTCACACCTTTCATGAATGTATCCCCATGTAAACCGGGGTATTGCTGTCCTATGACCTGGGTTTGAGCGACTCGAGTTCGATTCCTGGCCACGGCTAAGGGAGTGAATGTGAACCGGCCTTGGGTTACCTCCCTCTTAGCCAACCCGCACTGACCAGCCTGGCGAAGTGTCGTCAAACATCCCCCACGACCCTTGCGGCGTGGGGGAGGCCTTCGTTCCGTGGATTGCGCAAAGGGGCCGTGCGATGTTAAAATAATAATAACAATTTTAATTTGTTCAACAGCTTCATCATCAGCGCCTGCCAGACGGGGCTGGCGAGAAACCAGAAGTGGGAGGGGGCGGTGTGCTAGATCGTGGTTCCAGAGATGGGTCGTATGGGGTAATAAGTTAATAATGTTTTCTATTTATATGGCAGCGTCATTCACGCAAATTGCTTCCCGAAACGCCGTAGCATTTGTAGCGTGCACAGTTTTTGGCCCGGAGGTGCGGGAAACCAGAGGCAAGCGGGAAGGAAGGAAGGCAGGCAGGCAGGCAGGCAGAATCGGGTGTGAACAATTATCCAAGCTCTGCAGTGATGTGTTGAGTATTTTAGACGATTCCATTAAGTCGCGTTTACACACACGTGGAAGGCAACCGCAGTTCCCACGCCTTCGAGGAGAGTGACAATCAACAAGCGGGACAGATGGAATAGAAATGGAGTTTAAACCGCGTGGCTGTTCTGTCTTCATACCCTGGCAGGCCAGGAGAAACCGGAGAACCCGGAGCAAAGCCACGTCAAACAGGGAAAGAACATGCAAAAGAGATGCCACGCTGACGAGATGTTAACTACCTCGCCTGTAATGGAGGAGGTCGTGCATGGGTTTGATGCCGACCCTGACGCCTGCTGTATATTTTGAGTTTGCATGTTCTCCCCGTGGTCGCGTGGATCTTTCGCCGGGTCCTCCCATTTTTTTCCCTCCACATTTATAATCACGCGTTCAGAGTATTTGGCTGCTATAAATTTCCACATGATGATAAGCCACTTTGTAGAACTACCATTTGTGGGCAGGTCGCTTCTGAAAAAAAGAGATCGGTACAGCTCAGTGGGCCCTTACTTGTTAGAATTAAAAAATATATATCTTCGTAGTAGTTAGACCTCGTCGTAGTCCCTTGGGTCGGGAGTGAGTTTCACGAATTTGCGTGATCCACCAACCCTCTCCACCACAGTCCTGGATCAGAGGCGTGCGTCACCACCACCGTGAAATGAGCGGTTGCAAGTCCACGCGCATGCGTTGCTTTAATCGACGCAATTAAAATGTTAATATTAATGTGTTCTATCACCGGAAGCCAGTGCAATCGTGCATAACGGAATGGGCTGCTCGAATCGCCTTACTCTGCAGATTTAACCGAGCGGCGACATATTAAACCAGGGGCAATTTACACAGGGTCAAGTCAGCAGGACCGACCGCCGTATAACGGCATCACGATAGCCCAGCCTCGTAGCATTGGGGATGGGGCTGGAGGGGGCTGAGTCCCCCCCCCCCAAACGCTGCTGAAGACTCACGCCCCCCCCCCCCCCCGCTGCCACCCGCTATTCTAAATGCTTAAGTCGAATTTTAAAATATATATATAACTTTGTTGAACTTCTTTCGCACCGTACGTGGCCAAATCGTGCTCGTCGGAGGTTGCGGGAGTCGACCGCAGCCTCTATCCTCCGATGACGCCGGGGATTGTGAGAGCCAGAGCCGAGTGCACGGCGGACAACAGCAGCAGCGTGTATTGTTGAGACTCATTCCGTTCAGCGGTGAACTGTTGGTTGAAAGCTCGCTTGCCCATTGACTGCGTCAATCTAGATTTGAAGTTTTCGTGACCGCAGGGATCCATACTCTTTGGTTCTTTCGGTAAAGTCACGTAGGTTTTCCCACCTGATGATGATTGCTTGTGTTGCAATCGAAACGTCGTGATTTAATTTATTTAATTTTATATCTACGTGACTTTACCGAAAGAACCAAAGAGTATTGACTGCGTCGTTTACCCCTCCCCCACTGCCGCCTTGAGTTTATTTGTACGTCTTGACTTAAAGCTTTCGTGACTGCAGGAATTCATATTCTTTGGGTCTTTCGGTAAAGCCACGTAGATAGAAAAAAATAAAAATAAAATATCACGACGTTTCGATCGCAACACAAGCAATCGTGATCAGATGAAAAAAATACGATTGCTTGTGTTGCGATCGAAACGTCGTGATATTTTTTCTTATTTTTTCTATCAACGTGGCTTTACCGAAAGACCCAAATAATTTGATTTGGATGTCTCAACCCCTGGAACAAGGTCATGCCTCTGGGTTGCAAATGAGCTCTATTGGACGCAGTGCCGGATGATCCTAGTAGTAGCTACATATGTAGCTACGGGCCCCGCACTTTCAAGGGCCCCGCGCTAAATGCTTTCAAGCTATCAATTCCGTTTCAGTGATTCTGCACTTGCTCTATTACTATAGTACTATACTGCCTTCAACTTTTATGAACGACTGGGTGTTTAAGGTTAGCGATTTGTCGTATTACCTGGCTGTATAGCAAATGAAAAAATACAATTACTTTACTATGCAAATACAAATTTAGTTTTTTTTTATATTTACGTATTTCTTTTTTATTTAGGGCCCCTTTATAACATTTGCTACAGGCCCCGGCACTAGCTTCATCCGGCACTGATTGGACGTGACAGAAGCGTGCAAGTCCACGGTCGTATTTGCTTTGTCGAGGCAAGTCCTCGCGGTTGAAAGATGTTCGTGGTGAAGTATGCACTTATGGTTGAACTTCTTTCGCACCGGCAAGGCAAGCCGACCGCGCTCATCTGAGCGTGTGGGGACAGCAATCGGAGGTGGGAAACGAAGCAGTTCCACCGCAGGCGCGGTTGTGCTGCCGGTGTAGTCGGAGTTTGCAGTCGTGCAAAGGCTGTACAGCTCTCCGATGTGCAAAAATGTTGAGCATGTTTTTTTTTGGCCCAAGGCAGAAGAAGCCTCCATTAAGTCTCAAAACTCGTTTGCGGGATGGTCCTGCTGCGTTGAGATATTTGGTCAATGCCGTGTGGGGAGAAAAGCCGGAGACAACGCTTCACGCATACAAGCGGTCGTTACCACTCAGAGCTCCGCACAGATAGATTCAAGAATCAACCGCTTGCCTTACGATACGTTGACCACCTCGCAGAATTGTTATTTCCCCGTCGTCGACGACGCTACCGCTGCTGCTGCGTAATCCCTAACGAGCAGGTAGTTTCTCGTCATTGGAATGGACAGGCCAATACCATAATTGGTTTTTTACCCTTTTATCTGGCAACAAAACTGACACCTTTTTTTGTAGCCAGATAAAAGGGTAAAAAACCAATTATCATATTTTTCTACTGGCAAATGAGGTTCCAATGGTGGGCCAATACCAGTTGCATTGTGTGTCTCTGTGTTGTTCTTCGCTGTGGGTGGAAACCAAAGGACCCGGAGGGAACCCACGCAGAACAGGGAGGGGGAGAACGTACGAACTCCACGCAGAGAGGCACCCGAGTCAGTTATCGAACCCATCCGTCATTTCTTGTCGTGAGGCACGAGTGTCAAGTCAGCATCGGGGGCCCACCTTTGCCGCCCGTCTTGCATCAACGATGTCCGGCGTTTCGGTCCACGTGCAGGAATGCTTAACGTTGCCCGAATAAGCTCCGAACACGTGGAGCGAAAACGTCTAACAACGCGCGGAACAATGCGCGGCACAACTCGTGAAGCACATTGGAGGATCGCGGATGTGATTTTTGTTTTTTTTAAGAGCGAGAGTTTATCAAGTGTCACGCCTCAACCGCGAGTGCACCGTGCTTGCAAGGGCTCCCCATTTTTATTCCCTTGAGAATGCTCGCGGCCTGGCTAATTAGATACGTCTATCGCCAAGTGACAACAATCTCAACACATTTGTCAATAACACTGCGGCCTTGAATAGATAACGGACACATTTTGGGCAAATGCTCCTTCTTCACAGCATATAAATAGAGAGTCGAGAGAGAGAAAGAGATAAGAGTAAATAAGATTGGACGACTGCGCATTACACCATTATCAGAGCCCCATGATGTATAGTGCCGTCTCCCAACTCGTATCCATTCTATCTTTCTGGCCTCTCTATCTGTTTGCGATACAGTAGGGGCATTGCCCGAAACGTCGCCTATTATATAGTTACCTGTTTAAGGCCACAGTGTTATTGACGAATGTGTTGAGTTGCTGTCGTTGTTGTTATTAGTTGTGTTTGTGCACTATTGCCAACGCAGCAGCACCATCGAATACCATCCATTGAATTAACTTTACAACAGAGGGAAGGAAGCGATGGACAGGCCAGATGCGGTGGCATCAACGGCAGCGGCCATGATGACCTCTTCACCCTTTGGCATATACTGTACGTATGTTGAATTTCTTTCACACCGTACGTAGCCAACCGTGCTAATCGGAGGTGCGGGGGAAAGACAACAAACTAAACACAAACACATAGTTCGAAATAAATTAGTTTGTCAATCTAGATGATTTAAAAGTTCAGAACTCCAGTGGCTTCCTAATATCAGAATGAAGAGGGTTCCAGACGGCCGCAGAAGCGCATCTGAAAGCGCGCGATGCGGCGGCCGTCTTTGCACATCGTTTGCCGTGCGTTGCAGGACATCGGACATGGAATCGAACCAATCTGCTTACAACCAGACGACGGCCAGCAACGGCCTCATCTACATGGCTTGTCCGTTCCGCGACCCGGAGAGCTCCAGGCCCCAGGTGTTCGCCTCTTTCCTCGTCATCTACGTCACGGCCGTGGTGGGCAACATGTTGCTGTGCCTGGTCATCTACCGCGAGGAGAGCCTCCACAAGCCCATGTTCATCCTGCTGGCCAACCTGGCCGCGGGCGACCTGATCGGCAGCACCACGACGCTGCCGAGAATCATGAACGACCTCATGTTCTCCAACTACATCTCCATCCCCGCCTGCTTCACGCAGATGTTCTTCCTCCATTTCTACATCGGGTTCGAGTGCTTCGTTCTCACCAGCATGGCCGTGGACCGCTACCTCGCCATCTGCCACCCGCTGCGTTACCACTCGCTCATGAGCAACGCCCGCGCGGCGAGGCTCAGCCTCTTCATGGTGCTCGTGATCGCCCTCCTCGTGTTCGGCCTCATCGGCCTCACGGTCCGCCTGACGTTCTGCAAGCCCCGCGTGGTGTTCATGCCGCACTGCGACCACATGTCGTTCGTGAAGATGGCCTGCGACGACACGTCGGCCAACAACGTCTACGGCATATTCATCACTGTGCTCATCATGGGCTTCGGCCTGGCGCTCATCGTGATGTCGTACGCGTGCATCCTGTACGAGTGCTGCAAGTCGAGCGTGCGCAACAGCCAGCAGAAGGCCATCTACACGTGCGTCACGCACCTGTTCGTGCTCGTCATATTCTATTCCTCCACCATGCTGCAGATCGTGCAGCACCGCCTCGCGCAGTACAACGTCGTCTCGGACGAGGTGCGCGCCTACCTCATCGTGCTCTTCTACATCGTGCCGCCGCCCGCCAACCCCATCATCTACGGCCTGCGCACCGCCGAGATCCGCCACGGCATCGTGAAGCTGTTCCGCAGGAAGGTCGAGCCGGCGATGTCGTAGACGCCCGCAGATTTGGGTCGCGCTGCACGTTGACGCTCGATCCGGTGGATCTGTTTGGCATTTGGAGGTCGGCGCCGGGGTGGCTCAGAGGTCAGGGTGATGGGCCCGGCAATAGCCGAGATCCGGGGTTTGAATCCAGATTCTTCGGCCACCTGTGATTAAAGCCGGGTTTCTCGACTGCGGTTGGTTGATGGTCTCAGCTCGGTCACGAATGAATGTAGAACAAAAATAAATCGCTTTAAATGTGGCTGTCCGGTTTGTGTTGTCACGTTGTACAGCCAAGAAACAACAACGCAGCGCAAGTGCAGTGAGTTGATGGTCTCAGCTGGGTCACCACCACCACCAACAACAACAACCCATCCATCACACTTACACTTATTTTCGGCACAATTTTTTGCTAATGTTAATCTCTGAGAAAATAATCTCATTTAATTCATGAAACGTACATCGTTATGACATGTGACAAACATCGCTGTCGGTGGCTGGATGGCCATGAAGGCCCTGAAGCCGTGTAAATAACGACGGGAAACTGAAACGAGGGATGAATGATAACGTGAGGGGGGGGGGCGTTCGCGTTGTTCCCGGTGCTGTAGGCGAGGTTTGCCGTTGCGTGTGGTTGGGACAATGTGCGCGAGGATGAGATGCAGGGCTTGATAAACGCTCCAAGCGTGTTTAATGCGCTGATTTAATTTTATGTTCCAGCGGTTACATTCGTTTGTTTAATAGACCGTTTTCTATGCTCGTCTGACTACACATCATATCTCCCGCGAGCTCGAGGTGTATAATTCGTGCACATGAATCAAGCAGGTTTGGCCAATTTCACCAAAGTAAATGTGATCATTTGCATGGAAAACCACTTCTCATTACGTTAGAGGGATGCGTTAGTAACGTGTTTGGCCATCTGTAACAGGTTTCAAGCTTCGCACAGACACGCATGCGCTAGCATAACCACTGCTCACATGACGCTGTACACACCAGAAAAACAAATATCCCCCATATAGCCTTCAACATTAGGGTCAAGTGATGTTTAGCGAGCACCTTTTAATGCAGGGACGGCACACGAGGGCATGGGTGGCCAACACCACGCTCGGCTGCCATTGTCTCCCCAGTGATGATTGTTTACACACTGCACCAGGCAGTAACGTAAGGCTGAGTCGACGTTAGTGGAGGGCCCCAGGACCGGTTCAGATATTTGTCACTGATGTTGTGGCTGTGAGGATGACTCGAATGTGGATCACCGGCTTTATAGGGCAGTGCGCTAACCACTGCTCCAAATTACATGAAATGAGAACACAATGTGTGTTTTCCAACTGTGGCAAGAAATATTTAATTAATATTATTACATTCATGGATTGTCCATAAAAATGAGGCGTAATCATTTATTCAGCGTGTCATTACTATGGGTCAGGATCACTTTGTGCTGAGCGCCTGCGATTCGCATTAATATGTTTATGCGTGTACGTAGGTTGAACTTCTTTCGCACCGTACGTAGCCAACCGTGCTTATCGGAGGTGCGGGGGAAGGACAACAACACTAAACACAAAAAAGCAATTCTAAAGAAATTAGTGTTCAATCACTAATAACATTATTGACTAATAAATGCTATTCACTGATAGATCTAGATGTAGCATTAGTACGACTGTCAGCATAAGGTGTTCGAACGAGGGGCATCGTTGTCTATTCCTGCTCATAATTTCGCGTTCCACAAACGAAAGTATTCACTTGGCTTACACAGAAAATCCACGGTTCGTGAAGTGCAGTCATAGCACGCAAGATTTTACGTAAATTTAATTCAAGTAAATTGTCTTTCTTCAACCTACTTGCCGTACGATGTGGGCTGGAGCGACAGTGATGCAGTGAATTTCGTGGTTTTGTGTTGCAATCGAAACGTCGTGAGAATTGTATTATGTTTTATTTTATTATTTTATTATTTCCCTTCTACGTGACTTTACCGAAAGAACCAAGAATATAGTGATGCAGTGGTTTTGCGCATTGCGCTAATGAACCCGATGACCCAAGTTCGATTCCTGGCCACGGCAAGTCATGTGATTCCAGTCCTGGGCCCCGCCCTCACAAACCAACAGTGATGTCCAGGGTGAAGTCTGGTGAAAGCATGCCTCGTGACCAGAGGTCGGCGACCTGTGGCTCTTTAAGGACTGCTTCGTGACCGCTGTTTATTAAGGTCCACAGCCTCGTATTCACATTGCATTGCGGCCCTTGAAATATGTGGGGGGGATTTTTTGACCAAATTAGAAAAAACGCCTCTGCTTGTTATTTGTGTTGGCGACCCTTTGCTCATGACGAACGCGGCAGATGGCTAGGGCGACCAGGGGTTATCCCCCTCTCCCGCAAACCATATTCACCAGCGCTCGCATTCGAAGCGCCTTTACGGTAACACATTCCTGCGGAGGGAGCTGGTAGGAACTTTGGGTTGCTCGGTCAATGGCCAGGGTCAACGGCGGCGTGGTGTATTCCGCAAATATGGGCGACTGTGAGGGCGGGCACAAGCCAGCGTGAGTAGGTTAAACGTTGAGTTTTATAAAGGCACCATGGGGTGAGCAACCCCTCCCCACCCAGCCCCACCCCTCCCACCTCCCCACCCAGCCCCTCACCACCCTCCCCACCTAGCCCCTCCCCACCGTCCCCACCCAGCCCCTCCCCACCCTCCCCTCCCCACCCAGCCCCTCCCTCCCCACCCAGCCCCTCCCCACCCTCCCCTCTCCACCCAGCCCCACCCACCCCTCCCATGTTTGGAATGCACGACGGACAGAATAATCCCCTGTGGGCTGGTGTAACCAGAGGTTCCTACCAGTAAAACTTGCCGAAGCCAGGCATGGCAAGAGAGCAACAGGGTCGCAGCTAGCGGAGCACGTGACAGACCGACACAACCAGTGGGCCTGTTTCCTTCGACGTTCAGTCACCACCACGTGCCCTGAGAGCGGTGGCCTTGCGCTTTCGTGGCTGGAACGTAAATATAAATATATATATAAAAATATTTGTTTTAATTCATTACAAGATTCGTTGCAGCTCCCGGTAATTATTGGCACCAGCCGCCTGTTGGTGACTCAGCAATATCTTTCCTTCACGGGAATCGTGATGAATGAACGAAACAAAAGCTTCTGTTGTGTTGACGTTTTCTGACCGTTTGATTATTTAATCACCGTTAAAGCATTTATTATCCTGATTGCAAGTCGACGGTTTAGTTTAGGGCACACATATCGTATCGCGGGATATATTGAATACACCTCCTCCTCCCGCCCTTCCCCGTTCAAAATCGAAATCTCCAGATCAGCTGGAGACTTCTGTGTGGCCCCCTCCACTCTGAACCCCTCCCCTCTCCCCGCCGCACCCTCTGAAAAGAAACGCCGCTCCTCATCCGCGCAGTAGCCTCGAGGCTCTTGTAGAGCCTCTTCCTCCCGATCCTGACCTCTACTGACCCCATTGCTCCAGTTTCTCCATTTTCAATCCTGTTCCTCTCATTTCCCATTCTTTCTCTTCTCTCTTCCCTTTCCTGATTCATTTTCCACACATTACGTCATTGCCTATACTCCCCTTCCCGCAGGTGTTCCATGGGGAAAGGGGGGGGTAAACAAAGTTGCAATTGTAAGTTAAAGAAATGAATGCAGAAAATGAATTTGAAAAAGGGGTCAGCAGGTTTACGTTACTGGCACTTGTGATGACAGCGCGGGTTATTGATGTGAGTCCAGGGCAGGTGCTACATACCACTTCGCATCGTTAATAAGCCACAAGAACCAGTGCATTGCTCCTAAGCCAAGAAACACTCAAGCACGATGCAGAAACAACAACACGTGATATGCCAGAGGGGCGGCGCTGCGATTAGTGCCCTCGACTAACACTTGAAGGTTACGGTATTCAAAATACAAAACTGTAAATGATGAAACAGCCCACCACCACGGGATCGGCCACCAGGAGAGGGGAAAAGGAGATCGTGGGGAGTGCGTAACGAGGAGACTGTGGGGCTCTCCCGATCCTGGGTGGTGGTGATGGTGACTGGGTGCACGTGGTGGTAGTTGGGTGCACGTGGTGGTGGTAGTTGGGTGTGCGTGATGGTGGTGGCTGGGCGCACGTGGTGCTGGTGGCCGGCTCCACTTGGTGGTAGTGGCTGGGGGCACGTGGTGGTGGGTAGGCGCACGTGGTGGTGATGGCTGAATGCACGTCGTGGTGGTGGTGGTAGTGGCTGGAAGTCCGGCGAAACAACCCCCTACCTCCTCGTTGGTGCTGTACTGTAACGCTGTGGTGAGCAGTGCAATTGGGGGAGGGCCAATTTCGATTGCCCATTCCCCTCATGGCGTTTGTAGCCACCACAGCCGCCAAAGGGGGCTCTGGACGGGTGCGAGGGGCTGGTAACCCCTTCACCTTCAAATAATTACCACTAAACCACGAAACAAATATCAAACAAAGCTTGTGCCGGAGGCCCCGAGGGGACAGGCGTCTATGACGTCTCTTGGTCAAACCCCATTTGGTGGAGCCAGGAGACTGAATCCTTACCCTCGTGGTTCCTCCAGAAACAGCAAAAAGCCACTGCAGATGGCCACGTGGAATATTCGAATGCTCGCTGCAGAGAGGCTGCCACTCCTCTGTCGGGAGCTGGACCGGTACCGCCTGGATCTCTGTGGTACAGACAAACTCCTTCCCCCTCCCCCCTCCCGTGCCTATATGAAGCCACAACAGCAGAAAACGTTTTCTCACCTGAAGACGGACGCTTGTGTTGCGACCGAAACTTCGTGTTTTCTTTGATTAGTTTTTCTATCTACGTGACTTTACCGAAAGAACCATAATAACAGTCTGGACCACTGGACTGGAAAGCCAAAATACCAAGGTCAACACCAGTGACGATTATCTGAACCGGTCCTGGATCTCCCCTACGTCGACTCAGCCTCAAATAAGTACCTGGTGCGATGTGTACACATTTACACTGGAGAGACAAAGGCGGTTGGGCATAGTGCTGACCACCCACTTCCTGTGGTGCCGTGCTGGCCTTCATATGTGCTTGCTGACAGCCCTTGCCCCAACAGACTGTTCAGTCTATACGGGTGATCTTTGTCTTTGGGTGGCTGGGTTGCACGTGGTGGTGGTGGCCTAGTTCACGTGTGGATGGTGGCTGGGTGTACGAGCACATGCGATGTAAGTGCACCCCCTCTAGAGAGCCCTGGGTATCGCGACAGTCAAACGAGTTGGAGGGAAAGTCCTGGCAGTTCAATGTGAATGCTGTGAAGGGGAAGCTTTGCGTCATCGTCATCAGGCATGGTCAATATACTGCTGGGTGAAGATGCCGCCACCTCTCTCGACACTGCGATGCAATTAATAATAATCCACCTCGCACCTGCGCATGAACTGATTTCATCGCTCCATCTCCCAGGCGGTTGACCTCTTGGACATGTGCCGAGCTTTGCGTTACGCAGTAAATGTACTGTGAAAAGTAATCGCTTTAATTGCGGATTGAGTGCGATTTTATTTAGAGAAGAGCCGTGCTGTGCGATGATATAAATAGTTGGACAATGGTTTCTGCCTGTGCTTTCCCACGCATGCCACTGGGCGGGGGAGGTGATGAAGGGCGAGACCCGTTGATGTCATCATCAGCATCATTTGGAAGAGGGGGGGGGGTCCCCGGGGGGGGGGGTCCCCACGGGTTCCCCACGAGAGGCAGGATGTCTCAGCGGCTGTCATTTTTGAAGGGCCCCAAGTAAATCAACACGTAGTAGTCGTCAATTACTTGGGACCCTCTACAAATTAATTTGGTTTAATCAACTTATCTTGCTTCTGTTTAATACGTAGTAGTAGGGCTTTCACGACCAATATCATCCATAAGAGGTTTTTTTGGGTGAAGGGCCCCAAGTAAATCAACACGTAGTAGTCGTCAATTACTTGGGGCCCTCTACAAATTAATTTGGTTTAATCAACTTATCTTGCTTCTGTTTAATACGTAGTAGTAGGGCTTTCACGACCAATATCATCCATAAGAGGTTTTTTTGGGTGAGATCGCGTGAATATAAATGTGTCGTTAAACCCGCAACCACCCGACACAGCCAACTAGTAAGGTTTGTCACGTAATCAGAGTGTGCCAATTCGTTACTAGTGTAGTGGGTTCCACGGAGACACACACTTGAACTTGGAGGCAACACGTTTATTCTAACACTCCAACAGAGTAACTGCATAAACGTACGGGATAACGACATAGGTGGTGACTACCACGGGTAACTTAGACCACAACGGGGTAACTACATAACCGGGTCAGTCAGTAACGCACTGCCTGACGCACGAAGTCGAGCGTAACGACCGAAGACCAAAGAGACGTAGCACGGCGGATTGATTCCAGAAGACAGCCCCGATCGGCTCTTGGGACCTCCCTTTTATGCGCCTAAACGTGGCCTGGCTCCGCCCACGGCAACGTCCCCTTCTGGATCCTACCAGAAGGTTCTGGGCCGCATATCACGTGTCCCGCTCGCCCCCCTCGGGCCCCCCCCCTCGCTATCCTGTCTTGGTCACGTGCTCTCTTGGATTCACCCAGACTGTCATGTCCTGACGTGCCCTCTCTCTGCCCGTTACCAGAACCATGCCCGCTCGGGTCCCCTTCCATGCCATACACACCCTGGTGCCAGAGAGATGCTCTAACACGCACAGTTCCCCTCTTCTCTCAGTAGCTGGCGCTAGATGCCGTAGTGACTCAATATACATCACTACACTCGTACAGCACACTGGAGAGCAAAGCCATTTCGCCAGTAATTACTGGCGAATTGGTTTAACACGCTGGTAAACCACACACACGGGAAATTGACTTAATGCAAACAAGTATTTTCTTCATTAAAAGCCAAAATACCAGTCATGAGTTTGCAACCGGTGTTCGGAACAACTTACTGTTACAAAATTATTGTTATTCATCAAAAAGCAAATCAATCGGGCAAAGCTCTGTACGTAAAAGCAATCAACATAAAACAATCCAGTGTCAAAAGCAGCAAATGTACGATTGCAAATGAATAAGGACTCGATACCACAGACCCGAAGTAGCCGTGATACTCATGAGCACAGCCCGGTATCCTGAGTCGCGGTCGATGAGCAGGCGTCTTCTCTCGCCTGCAGGAGTCGTTGTGCACGATGCCCACTCCTCCGGTGCAGTGCGGATCAACGTGCGCAGCACGGATCGACTGGCGCAGCACGGATCGACGTGCACCGTGGCGATTCCGCAGCGACGCGGCCACAAGCCGACAGCTCGATAAACGACGGCCCCTGTCACGGCGATAACGCAGTCGCGGGCCGTTCATGACAGCACAGGAGCAAAACGTGGGCCCCTCTAATGGAACATCTTCGCCAGTTAAAAACATTTAGACTGGCCTGCCTACGATCCATCCTGGGTTTAACCAGGCTGGATTGTGTGAAGAGTTCACAAATCCTTCTGGACAAAGTCCCATCGGTGAGCTCCTCCAGCAGGCAAGGCGCTGGGTCATGTATCCATCGCTGAACTCTATTGCGCAGCGTAGACACGCGATCTCCTCGTGGATGTAGACAGCACCACATCACTCTCTCCCGGTTAGGTGACGGCTGGACAGGTATCCTCACCGTGATGAGAGTTCCACGGACGACTAGTTATAAAGTCGCTCTGTAGCTCGGATTCATTACACTATGTAACACGATTGTTGTTCCTGGGTAGTAAGTGTTATTTCGTAATTGCTTATGCCTAAAAAGTAAAAAATAGCTATTATTCCCCACAAACTTTGCTTTTGTGACCAGGACAGTGATATTTAGAAATTTACATATTTTCAATGAGAAAACGGGCAAATTTGTGTCTTTTCGTTCACATAAAGTCAGAAAAAACAACATATCAATCAAAATTAACATGTATTTATACTAAAGTAATACAAAAATTACTACAAAAGATTTAGAAGTGAGTAGTTTTTCAAGATTTTACGATTATACTGTAAATCACTTTCACGAATCAGCCCCCAAATGTAGTCTCCCATCATGTTCTCGTTATACTATCCTTGGTAGCGGCTTTCAAAGTCCAGTATATCCTGGTAGAAGCGCTCGCCTTGCTCCTCCGAGTACGCTCCCATGTTCTCCTTGAATTTATCAAGATGAGCATCAAGGATATGGACTTTGAGGGACATCCTACAGCCCATTGTGCCGTAGTTCTTCATCAGTCTCAACCAGCTCCACGTAGTTTTCGACCTTGTGATTGCCCAGGAAGCCATGAACCACTGCGACAAAGCTGTTCCAAGCCGCTTTCTCCTTACTAGTGTAGTGACAGAGAAAGGTCACTACTGTGTCGGCCCGTACGAAGGCTGGGGGCCCCAAGGGGGTGCCTGGGGGGTCACGTGGTGGAGGGATCCGGACCCTCCCAGAGGTGGGGGAAGTGAGGCGTGTCCTGGGAAGGGAGGCGTGGCCTGAAGAGAGCCAGCCACGCCGGGGCGGAGCCAGCCACGCCAAACCAAATATAAGCGTGGTGTGAACGCAGAGCGAGGCTGCTGTTGTACTGTACTCCAAGGTGAAGACATCTTCGGTCGTCAAGTCCCGAGTCGTCGTCCTGGGCCAGGCAGGCCGTTGCCTGCCTGGTCCAGTCTGTGTCGTGTTCCAGAGTGTTAGTGAGTTGAGGAAGGTGGTCACCACCTCATGTAGAGTGTTATATTATTTACCGTTTAATAAATAGTGTTGCCTCCAAGTTGCGTGTGTGTGCACCTAATTTGAACCTACTACACTAGTGAGCTTCTTGGGGAATTCATTGCACTCCAGGATCTTCTTTATCTGTGGTCCGACGAAGACACCGGCTTTGACCTTTGCCTCAGACGGCTTAGGGAAGAAGTCTTGAAGGTACTTGAAGGCTGCCGACTCCTTATCTACAGCTCTGACAAATTGTTTACTAAGGCCCAATTTGATGTGCAGTGGTGGCATCAGCACTTTCTGGGGGTCCACCAGTGGCTCCCACTTGACGTTGTTCCTCCCCACATAGAACTCGGTCCGCTGTGGCTAGTCCCGCCTGTGGTAGTGCGCCTTGGTGTCTAAGTCTTTTGTAGTAATTTTTGAATGATTTTAGTATAAATACATGTAAATTTGTATTCATATGTTGTTGTTTTCTGACTTTATGTGAACGAAAAGAGACACATTCGCCCGTTTTCTCATTGAAAATAGGTACATTTCTAAATATCACTGTCCTAGATTTGAAGTTTTCGTGACTGCAAGGATCCATGCCCTGATTTTTTTCGGTAAAGTCACGTAGGTAAAAAAATTAAATAAATTTTAAATGAAAACAACTAAATTAAATCACGACGTTTCGGGCGCAACACAAGCGTCCCCACCTGAAGACGGATGCTTGTGTTGCGCCCGAAACGTCGTGATTTAATTTAGTTTTCATTTAGTTTTCACCTACGTCACCTACGTGACTTTAGCGAAAAAACCAAAGAGTGTCACTGTCCTGGTCACAAAAGCAAAGTGTGTGGGGAATAATAGTTATTTTCTGTACTTTTGAGGCATAAGCAATTAGGCAATAACACTTACTACCCAGGAACAGTGTTACGGCTCGTCACTTGATTGGCACAGTTCAGTGCAGTCGGTGTTCTCTCCTCTGTGTGGATCTTCTCCTTGAGTCGTACTCATCTCCACTTATTCACCAAAAGACAAAGACCCCCCCCCCCCCGTATAGCCTTAACAGACTGTTGGGACAAGTGCTGCTAGCGAGCGACTATGAAAGCCGAGATGCCTCGCGAGGGGGTGGGTGGCCAGCACAACCCCCGACCGCCTTTGTCTCCCCAGTGGCCATGTTTACTACACACCGCACCAGGTACTCATTTGAGGCTAAGTCAACCGAGGGGAGACCCAGAACCGGTTCAGATATTCATCACTGGTGTTGGCTGTGAGCGGGAATCGAACCCGGGATGCGCTACGAACACCGGGATGCCGGGTTCGTAGCGCAGCGACACTACCGCTCTCCATCTATTCACCAACGACTCTTTAACATTTTGATTTAAAGCTTTCGGGACTGCAGGGATTCATATTCTTGGTTCTTTTGGTAAAGTCACGTGTGAAATCCACAGCAAGAAAACAATTCTTGCTGTGGATTTCACACCTGATGATGATTGCTTGTGTTGCAGTCGAAACATCGTGATAATTTTTATTGTTTCATATTAATATTATTTAATTATTTCCCTTCTACGTGACTTTACCGAAAGAAGCAAGAATATGACTCTTTAACACTTCATTCTTCAACCATGGAACATCTTCAGATATGGTTGAACTAGCTCCAACGCTGTATTACTTCTCAACACTTGAAGCTTGATAGCTTATTGCTGTTGACTACATTACAGCGGTGTTACAGCTTCTCTCTCTCTCTCTTCTGCTTATCCACTGCCTCCCAAAGAGGGTGGCTCTTTGTCCCGACGGCTGACTGCCCGTGTCTCGTGATGATGGGAGCGGCTTTCCAAGGGTCACGAAGCTATCTCGCTCGACCGACGCGAACCACCCAGTGCCTTGGCCGCCGCTGGTCTGCCCACAGTTCAGTGGGGGCCATGCGTGGATATACATACTGAAATGACGAATTGACCAATGTATACCAATTCTTTATTTCATTGTTTATCAGATCCTTCCCGTGAGCAAGGGCTGCCTCTCTTTCCTATTAGTGGGAGTTTTCGCGGTATGGTGCCTCCCTTTTCGGAGATAGATGGTGTTAGTTTGTTTTATTCTGATACAGCCGCGAGCCATTCATTTCATGGTCGGCAAAGTGGAGTGTTACTTCTCTCCCTCTCAGTGGCCCAGTCAGCTCTCAACGCCGAAGCGACTCTTAAGGTCAGTTTGACCCCGGTGTGTGTGCCTCGAGTCGTCTCAATAAAAAAAACCACACGAATAATAAAAACCGTTGTGCATCCACATCAACCAATCAACGCATTACTATAACTCAACTAATCTGTTCAACGGTAAACCCACGACACCACCTCCGAGGTACAAAAAAAAACTGGCACACACCATGGGAAGATTAAGAATATCTCACGACACTGGAATGTGGAAGAGCTACCGTTGTCCTGCGCGGTGTTTTATTACGCAACTGGAAACAAAGAGAGCACTTAAGAATACATATATTTGCAGGGACAGCCACTTCAAAAATAAAAGGGACGATGCTCGGAACAGCAGGCCAGGTGGTGTAACAGAAGGACAGTTTTGGTGGGTGGGGGGTATTTTGACTTAAAACTTTCGTGACTGCAGGAATTCATATTCTTTGGTTCTTTCGGTAAAGTCACGTAGATAATAAAAATAATAATTAAATACTGTATTTTTATTATTATTATAATTTTTTCTAACTGCGTGACTTAACCGAAAGAACCAAAGAATAAGGGTGGGGGTAGTCGAGGGAATTTGTCAGTTTTCGATTCTACTTTATTCTTGGGATGATGGAAATATGATCAGGAGCTGATTGCCAACGCCGAGGTCTGTTGGTCACGAGCGGAGTACACTCGAATACCTCATCAGGTCGCGTTGTTTTCTGGCCCTCAAAGGGGCCCTTTCTTCCGCATTTAGCTCGACTCGTCAGATCTGGATTCGAATTAACGACGTCCATTTCGCCCGGATGACGGTGTCAGTTGTGTTTAAGCTGATTGGCACGGTTGGTTGGCTAGGTACGGTGCGAAAGAAGTCCAACATACACGCGTACAAACACGTGACGGGTGGGGCCACCGCGAGAAGGGGACACCCACCGTCACCCACCCAGTTCACGATTTTACAATACTTGCTCTTGAGATTAGATTGTGTGAAGTGCAGTTTAACGCCATACGGGCGCGGTAACACTTCACGCGATCAGACCCGAAACACAAATATGAATCATAACATTGACCGCGAGAATACACGTGTTAAATTCCCCCCCCCCAGTTTAAGGCAAAATGTGATGTTGCACTGCATGTGCAGCTTTTCCCCGTGGTAGCTCACGTGGAGCAGCAAAACTCGCAGTGACAGGGTTGATTGTGCCATCGCCCTGATGAATCACATGACTCCGCATGCACAATTGCAACAGCGCATTCCACTTCTCGCTCATCCCTGCAATTGCAACAACCATAATTGCCGTATACGGGCAGAACGCGCACTGTGCCCGGACGCTGCCGCCGTGTGAAATGGTTGAGGTCACTGGACTTGCAGTCCAGAGGTCACCGGTTCCATTCGAACTCCCGGCGCGGTAGTTGGAACGGTGCAGTTTTCTTAAATCTCACCCCACCGTCTCAAACCACCAAGAAGTATAGATGGGTACATCACCGTCGATCGGCGGATCATGTGTGGCGGGTGAAAATGTGGGTATTCCCAGTTCTTGCGATGCATCTGGCGAGCGTGGAAGAGTAGGCCAAATATCAGCGAGAAGAGGGGGCTTTTTACAGCTCCCTCTAGTGGAGGCCCTTCCGCCAGGAGTGGCCTTAGCAAGCAATTGCAGGGCTTCATACTCTTAGGTTTTTTCGGTAAAGTCACGTAGGTAAAAATAAATAATAAAAATAAAATAAATATTAATGGAAATAAAATAATAATAGAAATAATAATGGAAATAAAAGAATTATTTTATTTCCATTATTATTTAGCCTTTTATTTCCATTATTATTTATATTATTTCTATTATTTATTTTTACCTACGTGACTTTACCGAAAAAACCTAAGAGTATGAATCCTTGCAGTCACGAAAGCTTCAAACCTAGAATTGCAGGGCTGCCTGTTAACCTTTTTTTCTTTCAACACTTACCTTGTATGCATTACTGCATACACAAATCCATTCCAAACTTCTAAGACATTCTAACTGGGTCGCCACGGTGGCGATGATGCAAATTACCTTGCCTGGTATATAGGAGTACATGGGTTCGATCCCGACCCTTACGCCTGTTGAATATTTTGAGTATGCATGTTCTCCCCGTGGTAGGGTGGATTTTTCTCTGGGTTCTGTGGTTTTCCCCTCCATATTTAGAAACGTGCATTTAGAGTATTTGGCTCCTGCTATAAATTTCCACGTGACAAGCCACTTAGTTGCGCTAGTGACCAGGTCGCTTCTGACAAAGAGCCGTAGAGCTCAGAGGGCCTTCCTTACCTTGTAACATTTTTTTTAAGTTTATGGTTTTAGTTTAGTTGTTGCAGATGCATTTGAATGAATCGGCCGCATTAAAATCGAGATAAATTTCCCCAACCAAATTCACAATAACGTAACACGGTGGTGGTCTAAATAGAGCCACTGTACTGCGATTTAGCTGCAAGCGACGTGAGTTGAGGACGGGGTGGCTTGGTCACATTGTGCCCCTAATTGCATGCGATTGTGACTGGTGTGCCTGGTTGGGTGCCTGCTTGCTCTGCCCTCATGCTGGCATGAGCCCGCTGATCACATGAAAGGCTTACAGTGTGCTTGCTGCTGCCACTGCTGCCACGGCTGGTGGTCGTGGTTCACGCTGGGTTACTGGCAGCTGGCTCAGTGGTCTGGGAAGAGAGAGGATTTCACAGAGGGCCGGAGAGAGACAAAACATCGTTGTCTTTCTCGACTCTCAGCCGGAAAACATCTCCCAGCCGGACAACTTCTGATGACGGTAACCCTCGAATGCTTTGTTCCTGGCGCAGCGTTAATTAACCCAGCACGTGTCAAGCATGCTGCAGTGTGCTGCTGAGTCTCTCCTCTCTTGTTATCGAAACTTATCCTCCGCCACCCCTTCCACATGATACATTGTTATAGCCAAGGCGTTGGAGCAAGCGCTTAACTTTCTCTCTCACTCGATATTGTCTGCAAACGCTGCTAGGCTGGCTTGGAGTCGTGATTATAGACGTACGGCGCTACCATGAAAGTACAATGTTATTTAATGTGCCCTGTATTCCTAGGAGAGTATTAAGATAAAATAAGGGCACAGTAGCGCGGCCTTTCTAATGCACAGGCGGGGGGGGATGCGCTGAAGACAAAGCAGATAGTATAGTTACTCATTCGGTTTTGCGATTGACATTTGTTTAAAGTTTATCTAACATTGCCTGCGTCGTGCCCCCCCCCCCCCGAGTGGTATATATGCCCCCCTTTAAACAAGCTTACCCTGTTACAGGGTTGGCATCAGTGATGAAGTAATTACGGATATAACCCTATTAAGTCTGTAAGCTCTTTCACGGCCTCGCGTGAGCGTCACCGAGTGTTGGAAATTACAGTAATGTAATGTTATAAATGGGCTGGAGATCAACACGTTGTATTTAGTACGTTATAAAAAATAATCCGATACACACACACATTTAGTATGTGTATTATGAGTTGTGTAATGAAACGTTTTCGGAAATGGTTTAAATTCTACTTTACCAATGTTCTTTCACGACATCTGGTCAGAATACTCGAGATTGCAGAAGGGCTCTCTTTAGCTCTGACAAGTGCTAAACCAGATGTGTGGGTTTGTAGTCCAGGTTTGTGGGTTCGTAGTTGAGGTTTGTGGGTTCATATTCCGAGCATCAGGATTCTCAGTCCGGTTTCTGCGTACAGGGAGTTCATGGTGCAGCGTGCTGGTCAACGTTGTGTTCAAGTTGGAGTGCACAATGATCATCATCTGATGGTGTTGCAAGATTTAAAATTTGGCTAAATATGTATTGTATAATCAATTTTTTTTAGCTCTTTACTATTTTGTGGATATAAAATGTCCATGATGTAATTTTGTGTTTGCTTGTGAAGCGCTTGGTAACGAGTGTATTGTGAAGGGCGCTGTGTTAAATACAGTTTGAGTGATGGCCAACAAGTGACATGACCGGGGAATTTCAGGGCTGTACCTTTACCTTAGGAATGAATCGTTATTATTCATTGCGAAAGCAACACGTGACTCTTACACGTTTGGGAAGATACTTTTGTGAAAAGAGTGAGGATAGATGATTGTGGAACTCCATAGCCCAGGCTATTCTGACAGCAGGCCAGCCCTGGTGCCACAAGTGTCAATATGTACATGATTACTGAAGACATTTAAGAGAAGCGAAATGGTGTTGAAAAGTGGCAGCAAACTAAAATAATTAATTGTTTTTACCGATCCATAATAGAGGTTTTTTGGGGTTATATCGTGTAAATATAAATGTATCGTTAAACCCGCCACCACCCAACACAGCCAGTTTCTACTGATTACGGCCTATATAATGGGCATGAGAAATAGTTACTGAGACCAAAATTACTGGCTTATTATGAATGGCCCTCATGTGTTACCAGTATAAACTGTGCTACTCCCTTACAATAAACCTTTAAATGTAACTTTATGTATTCTTAAATGTCAGTTCTTGCCCGAGTAAATGTGTTGCTTGTTTGCATCTCGCTTGCGGTATTCATATTTATATGACCGTATTTATATCAGCTGAAGGTTTATGTTTCGTAGAGGAGCGATTCTGCTGCACAAATTGATTGGCAATGCCACTAAGTTTAGGGGCTTGATGTACTCGCTTGTAAAGTGATGTTATGGAACAACTTGGCATGTTCGAAAGACAAAACAAGATAAACGGTCTCCATGCTCAAATGACAAATAAAAAAGCAGGCATTGTCCCCTTCAAAAAATAAGAATAGGTTTTACAGAAAGGGTAAAACCTGTTCTTATTTTTTCATACTTTGATACTGGCAAAAGGTCCCATTTTGTAGCTGCTCACCCCAAGCTATAAATGCTCTGATACGTTATTGATGAACGTGTTTAGTTGTTTTCTTATTTGTGCACCACTACCAATACAGCAACAGCACCAATATGTTTCATATTAATACGTTTAATATGAATTGATTTTCTCATGGAGAGACTATCACCCGCCATTGGAATGTGGAATTTACAACCAACACAGTAGTTGGTTTCAGGCAACTATCGAGGTGACCAATCACTCGCATGTAACCCCTACCCCTTCAACGCCAACATTGTTTCCCTCCAGCAATGATCCCTATCGTCACTAGATGCCAATAACAATACCCCGCCAATCGCCACTAAGTGGCTGTGACGTCACCACGGCGCCTGTGCCAGGCCAGGTGCACCTTGAGGCCACGTGAAGTGTCCGAAGGCTCGCTGACAGGAGGAGGTCACGGGGCAGACCCAGCAGGTGCCATGGGTTGCCTGACTGAGATGACTGGGGAGATGCTGCCAGCTGTACCCCAATATTGTGCAAACTTCCTTAAATTTATCCACCCGACGCTCCGCTCGTTGTTGTGAGCGTCGCTCCTCTGCCCTCCGTTGTTGCTGGAGGGCGACTGCCTCAAACTGCCCAGTAGTTTCCTTCACGAGCCTCCTCCTCCTCCTCCACAGAGGCCGATCTTGACACCGCTGGTACCAGTCTTCGGCATGTCCACTCAGCTCCACTGGATGGCGACACGCACACACACGTAGAGTTGTAAAATATATTTTCACGAGCTTTTTTTCCCGTCCAAGGACGGGTGTATGTTTCAGTAAATTAGAAGTAAATTTCGATTTAAAGCTTTCGTGACTGCAGGGATTCACATTCTTGGTTCTTTCGGTAAAGTCACGTAGGAGGGAAGTAATACAATAATTTTCTTGCTTTATATTTATTATTTTATTACTTCCCTTCTACGTGACTTTACCGAAAGAACCAATAATATAAATTAGAAGTATTCAATAGAAACATTGTTCAGCTCATGATTATTAATCAGGGGGGGGGGAGGTGCCCATGTGGAGTGACGTCACCCGCTAATGGTTATTGGGGAGGTGTGCGGCATGTGGAGTGACGTCACCCCCGCATAGTTATTGTGGAGGGGTGCGGCATGTGGAGTGACGTCACCCGCTCATGATTATTGTGGAGGGGTGCGGCATGTGGAGTTACGTCACCCGCTCATGATTATTAATGAGGGGAGGGGTGCGGCATGTGGAGTGCGCGACCTTCTTGTGCGTTAGTGTAAAAATCCACTCACTCATGAATATTAATGTAGAGAGTGACGTCACGCGGGGGGGATGGGCCTCATGTGGAGTGACGTCACGCGGGAGGGGGTTGGGCCTCATGTGGAGTGACGTCACGCGGGGGGGCTCATGTGGAGTGACGTCACGCGGGGGGGGTTGGGCCTCATGTGGAGTGACGTCACGCGCGGGACGGACAGACATTTCTGGGTGATTTTAGGTAATTGTCGACGTTTCGGGCAATGGCCCTTCTTTCATGGGCTATGAAGAACGTCGCCTATTGTATATTTTGCTTCTTTTAAGGCCGCGGTGTTGTTGACGAATGTGTTGAGTTGTTTGTAAAGTCTGCTTGTGCGCCACTGCCAACGTAGCAGCAACATCACTAAATGTAATTTGTAATGTAAAAGTAAAATAAACAAAAAAACTACGTTTCGATCACAACACAAGCTGCAGCTTTTCCCATCTTTTTTCCTCCTGATGACGATCGGTGCTTGTGTTGTGATCGAAACGTCGTAGTTTTTATTTATTTGTATTAATTTGAACCTATCTCCGTGACTGTCTCACTGGTGGGGGTGGTGGTGTGTGGGGGTGGTGTTTGCCTCTCTCTGTCTCACCCACGTCACCAAGTTGATTAAAACCATCCGCAGGCGGAATCCACACGTGGTTGCGGCGAGTAGCAGCAGCAACAACAAAATCCAACATTGGCACGATTCACCACCCCACACACACGTGCGCGCATCTTTCTTTCTTTGCCTTGGAGATGAATTCAAATATCGTCTATGGGAGCTCGATCCGTCGTGAAAAACTCGTGAACGGGTGAAGCCACCCCGGCTGGAGGGAGATCAATAAACAACACGGTGCTTTGGTGTTGGAAGAGTAAACAACAACAACAAACAACCCCCCAAAGACTGGGAAAAATTCACCAACAAAGGCCCCCTTCGTGAGCAATTCGCGTGGTCAGAGTTTGTGGCCTTGAATAATCATCACCTGTGGCCAAGGGCGGTGTGAAATCCCGAGCTGTGTGGGGAGGGGGGGGGGGTCTCTCGCTCTTTTCCCGGGCCAAAGGTTCTGAAGGGTAAGTTCTTTGCCTTTTTTGTTGTATACATTCGATGTTGAAATAATTTTTTTTAATTAATTAAATAAAGAATATCCCAAGTTTTGATTTAAAGCTTTCGTGACTGCAGGGATTTTCTTGCTGTGGATTTCACACCTGATGATGATTGCTTGTGTTGCAGTCGAAACGTCGTGAGAATTTTTATTGTTTTATTTGATTATTTCCCTTCTACGTGACTTTACCGAAAGAACCAAGAATATATATCCCAAGTTCCACGTGGAACGTTGTCAGCCAACCGCGTGGCGGCCCCGTGTTTAACTGGGCTCACGTCTAAGAAGTAAAGTGTTGTTGTTGGTCGTCCGCCGATGTCATCTTTTTGGTGTTCTCAAAGTTCCAACCTGTGATTGTTCACGTCGTTATCACGCTTAGTTGTGTTGTGTTGCGTGAGCTTTAAGTGAACCTGTCCTGGGCCTCCCCCCTCGATCGACACGGTCTCAAATTAGTACCCGGACCATTGTGTAAACATCGCCACTTGGGGAGACAAAGGCGGCCGGGTGTGGGTGCTGGCCACCCACTCCCTCGTGTAGCCTTCATCGGTGCTACTCGCGAACAGCATTTACCCCCATAGTCTGGTAAGGCGACATTTGGGGGTGGGTTCTTTGTGCTTCTGAGTGGGATCGTCAACATGATTTGCTCGTGCATCGTTGGTCGTGGTCGATCCGCTGCTGGATGAATCGCTCGCCGTCACCCAGCTCACGGCACGTGGTGACCACGAGCCCGATGGGTTTTAAACATTGGCAATTGAGCACACACACAGATAAACACTTGTTAAAAAACTCAAAAAGTTGCTAAAAATGTTAGTGTGAGATGTTGGTCCATACTAAGCAGTGGTTTGTCAATGAGCGTGCGTGGTTGCGTGTGTGTGTTGTAAAACGTGTACACTTAAAACGTAACAGGGTGCTTCAACATTGTTTAACACTTGTTTGAGACTATGTCGTTATAATACACTGTAACATGATAGCAAATGTATGTTAATAGCTTCAAAAAGTTTCTACTTGTTCGCAGTGCCCGATTATCCTCGCAGCAAGAGTAGCTACATATGTAGATCCGGGCTATCAATTCTGGTTCAGTGATTCTGCACTTGCTCTATTGCTATACTACTATACCGCCTTCGACTTTTACGAACGACTGCGTGTTTAAGATTAGCGATTTGTCATTATCTGGCTGTTTAGCAAATTTTAAAAATACAATTACTTTGTTATGGAAGTTAAACATTTGTGTTTTAATATTTATGTGTTTTTATTTTTATTTAGGGCCCCTTTATAACATCAGCTGCATCGGGCACTGCTGTCTCGCCATCGTTGTCAACGCACGCCTGGAATCTTCTCCAGGCGGATCTCCAGAGCCCGGAGGGACATTTTTCGTGGTATTGTTGCAAATTATCGACAGTGTTCACATTTTTTTTTGAAGCGCCCTGTATTTTAATTGTCAACGTTGAGTACGCGCGTGCTGTATTTGTTGTACAGCACTTATATGGTCCCCGGCCTTCGCCAGCTCGTGGTGAAGTATGGTCAGAACCCGCACTGACCGACGGGAGTGGGGGAGGCCTTCATCCAGCAGTGGATTGATTAAAGGCCTATGCAGTGCTGTGCATGTTGTGTTTATCAGTGCAGTGTTTATTGCGGTGTTAATGGGCATGCAGCTCTGCATGTCTCCCGCAAGTTTATAAAGCAGCAATTAAAAAGCGTTGATTGAAAGGACACGGCAATAAATGAGTGAATGAGTTCAATAAACGTAGTTTAACACGTAGGATTTCGCGACAGATATCCATAATAGAGGGTTTTTTTGTGGGTTAGATCGCGTAAATATGTGTCCATACTCTTTGGTTCTTTATATGTTTCGTTTAAACTGCCACCACCCAACAGCCAACTAGTAAGGTTTGTCACGTAAACGGAACATGCCAATTCGTTACTAGTACAGCACACCGGTGTGTTGGAGAGCAAATCCACAACATTTACACTCAAATACTGTCGAAACTATATACTCGGATTGTTAATGTTGTGGATTTACTCTCCAACACACCGGTGTGCAGTACTGGTAACGAATTGGCATTTTCTGTTTACGTGACAAACCTTACTAATTGGCTGTGTCTGGTGGTGGCGGGTTTAACGACACATTTATATTTACGCGATCGAACCCAAAAAAACCTGTATTATCAATATACTTAATCACAATATAAGTAAGTCTAAGTTATATATGTTCCCATTGGCACATGAGTGTCTCCACGACTGAACTAACAGTAAGTGTATTAAAATTGGCTCTAAATTTGCAGCACATTTGGGAAAGTGAGTATCGATCAGCAACAATGTGAGTTGGTGTTCAGTGTCAATGAGAGAGCTGGTGGTGCATACTGATCCAAGTCACCCAGAGATCGCAGAAGCTAAGCAGGCATTGAGCCTGGGTAATGCTTGGGTGGACGACCAACCACCACCAATGCCTCAAGATGGCAGTGCAGAAAAATCCCATTAATTATA
The DNA here is from genome assembly GCF_965212315.1 of Lampetra planeri. Taxonomy (NCBI): domain Eukaryota; kingdom Metazoa; phylum Chordata; class Hyperoartia; order Petromyzontiformes; family Petromyzontidae; genus Lampetra; species Lampetra planeri. Next base: position 11,295,619 of record NC_136124.1, on the reverse strand, counting down.
CTGTGCTTCTATGCTCCCACAATTATGCTGCATTCCTTCAACCGACCCGCACTGATTGGCGTGGTCAAGTGTGGCCAAATAACCCTGAAAGGCGTGGGGAGGCCCTCACCCAGCAGTGGATTGATAAACGCTTCTGTATGTGAGCCTTACGGCACGACCCCGGGGTCCCGAATAAACGGAAGTCAAAATCTTAATTCATTAATTTATTTTTGGCGACTCCGTCCCAACACGCACATAAATGCGCAACCCACCAGGCGCGGATCATTCTGTTGTCATGTCCAAGCGCAGCAGCGAGGACAAATGCGCAGAAGAGCTGAACAAGCGAATGAACTCCATGCTCGGGTATGGGCAGGATCATAAGTCTTGTCCAAAGCTGCTTAAACTGCCTACACGACTTTAGCCCTTTATTTGCCATAACGGTTTGCATAATACAGTGAAACTGCTCTCTTATCTTCATTATTATTTGTGACCTACCAATGTCTGCAGCCAGGATCAATCGATGACAATCCTATTACCTGCAGATATTTAACAGATGAGATGCGTGGCACCGTTAATTCCTGCTGTTTGATAATACTTCTCTTGTCCGTATGCATCTGTGCAGATAGGTTTGTTTTGCGGTTAAGCCACAGTCCCCACATACCACTCGTATCGATGCGGATAAGAGGAGCGGCGACCCACTTGCTCTGTAGAGTAACATTGGTATAAACACTTGTTAACAGCGCATTGAAAACGCGTACTATTTTATGTACTGTTTACAAAGTGTGTTCACAAATCCACACTGAGAAACACGATGATTGACAAGGTTGTAAAAAATAAATTCGATAGTGTCTTTAAATAGAGGTACTGCAGGTAAGTCGTTTTCAGTTTTAAAGGCATAGTTTAACAAGACAACACTTGCCACCATCCTTCAAACCCATTGGTGAAAAAGAGCAAAGTTTTTGTTCACATTATAATATAATGTTTATGCCAGAGCCGGGGGCTTATGGGACCCTGGGGTCTCGCCATAAAATTCATATGTATACAGGAAAGCTGTGGGTTAGACTTCCACTCTGAAAGCAATAGGGGGGGGACACAGTACACATGGCCGATGTGTATGTTGGGCATTGTGGTATTTAATTAACAGCTGTGACTAATAACATTCACTTTATTTAGGGCGTTGATGTGGCTTCCGTCTATGTGGCTACCACCCCAAAGGATGTCTGTGTACACTGCACCTGACGTAAAGCAAAACAACACCCATCTCCATTTGTCTCTCCGTATATATCTCTTTCTTTGCATTTCAGTTTAAATCTTCACATTGTTTTCTAAAAAATATATTGCATGTGGTATCACCGTTTTTATATAATCTAGCGTTTTGCCCGTCCTAGGACGGAAGCTGTAATATCTACGAAAAAATTGAGCAGAGTATAATTGTGTCTTGTGTAAATTTAATGGCAGTGAATCTTGCACGAAACGAAGTCATCAAACACTTCACTGCATATCACTGTAGCACTGTATTAATGGCAGTGAATCTGGCACAAAACTACATCATAAAATACCTCACTTCATGTCACTGTATATAACTGACCTTCAATTTGTTCCAATTCACTGCTCTGATACTTTATTCTCTTCTGCTTTCAGTCGCTGAGGTTTAAATAAATTGGAAATCGATACAATATCTGGAAAATCACCGAGAAATGTCTATTTTACCATAATGTAGAAGCTTAAATTAGACTTACCTTTTGTTTCAAGTACTGAAGAAATAAATAAAGACACCAAATCCACTTTGTTGCTGCGTAGAATTATTGATTAGATTCACTTTCAATAAAGAAACGTGAAACTTAAAGCGAATTTGCGAAAAAAAGATTTCCGCTCGACCTGCGTGAGTGTAAAAATCCACCCGCTTATGAATATTCATGACGGGGGGTGCGGCATGTGGAGTGACGTCACGCACGTTGCACACAAACAGACATTCTTGGCTCATAGTAGTAATATAAGATGTATTTTTCTGTTTCTCCAATTGTCTCTTTCAAATCAAAATCTTAAAGCCATTTCCATTCGGTGTAAAGTTATTTTTAGGAGGAATTAGCCACTGTCATTTCGACCCTTTTGTGGATTATCGGCGTTTCTAGCCTTAAAACTTTTCTGGCACGTCAAACACAAATTAACTTCCCTTAAAATATCACTAAAAGCAGGATACGTTGAGGGGGGTGGGGGAGAACCATCACTTTTAGTGATTTATGCCATCTCTCAGTTTAAGTGATATTTTATTGAAATTAAAATTTTAAACAAATATTAACGGATCTAAAGTGATGTGCAAATGTTAGAATTGTTAAAGTCACGGGCTGTTTTAATAAATATATTGTATCTGTTTTAATCAGGAAAATGTCAATGCATACGTTATATTTGTGAGCAGAAGTCTAATACTGCTGCATATTCTTGTTTTTGCAGTTAAATATTTGAAGATACTTCGTCACTTTAGCTCTGAATTTCTCCCTCATCCTCACCAAGAATTATGTGTGGCTCTACAGATTTCAATGACATTCATCCCGCGGCCTAATACGCTGCAAACACTGCACGATGGAAACGCCAATGTCTCTGAACAAGTACATCCAAGATATTTGTTGCACTCAGTCCTACAATGATTTCATGACAACGTACAACATCAACAGGGCTGCAATCTGCGACCGGGCCAAGCAAAGTGCCACTGAGCATGCCAAGGAGGAGGATGATGCTGAGTGTGCACAGCATGCGCTTAAAAGCATAGAGTTGCTGTGTACAGTCCCCTCGGCATTTCCTCACTGCAGTGAGCATGATGTGTGGGCCGATGGCTCCACACGGGCTCCGCAGGCACGGCCAGTGCTGGAATCGATTGATGCTGCTGATGATCGGCAGCTGCTGAGTGCTGCCCCGTCAGACAGTGCAATGGGAAATCAGGATGGGAAGCCGCTGGGAGTCGGCGCTGATGCGACGGGAAGGCGGCGCTTGGATGAGATGGCAGAAGTGGCGGGTGTACAGGTAGGTTACGCCAGTGCGCTGGATTCTAAACGTGCGGACGAGTTGCAGGGGATAGGAAATAACAAACAGCACTCGGCGGGTGACACTGTAGGATCGACAGCTTTTTCTGCGATTTGTAAATGCAGATTTGTGGCCGATGGCCAAAGTGGCGTAGCTGCACTCCATAGCGCGAGGGAAGCACGGGGAATAATGCGTACGCACACCGATCAAGCTCTGACATTTATCACCCTTGGCGAAGGAGATGGCAGCAGGCTCGCTCCTGTGCATGATACAGTTTCATCAGCTGGGCAAAACTGTGACCTGGTGAAGTGCACAGGTCTGCACGTAGACAACGCCAAATATTTAACTTCGTTTTATGATGTTGATCTTCATAATCGTAATTTCAAGCCGGATCATAAACGACCAGTGAGTACCAAAGGATCGTTGAATAACAACAGTCTTTTGGTAAATGTCCAGAAGGCTATGTTAAAACATGAGCCACTGCAGGGAACTCTAAAAGCAGAGGATTATTCAAAAGAAGGAATTTTGAAAGAAACCGAGGAACCACATCTACTGCTCAGGAACTCAGGTTACCATAATTACGGAGAACACGTACCATCAGATTACAAACCTGGCAAGATAGACACTTCTGATGAACTGAGGGAACTCCATTATGAAAAGATACAAGAAGTCCCTTCATTTTCAAGTGACCATCAAAAACAGGAACAAGAGTTTAGAGATTGCTGTGGTGAAGATAACGGTGGGCTTGAATATTCGTCATCTTTCAAACCTAAAACACAAAACAAAGCACAGGAAGTTTGCTCAGCGAAAACCAAGTGTCCGCTGTTGGGTGTGCATGCTCATGATTTTTGTGAGTTGCTGGATACCGACAAACAGGAAACCATATGCGATGTAGATGTCAAGCTGCCCGCTCGAGATATTTCTCCAGAATGCGTTCCATCAGAACTGGAATCTGACCAACTGAGTGGCGTGAAAATGAGGACAAAGACATGGACCGAATCCAGTCCCAAGCTGGAATTTTGTGACTTGAGCAGCTTCTGTCTTCATCACAACTCGCCGACAAGAAGCCCTTGCCTGCACAGTACCGTCGTGCACAGAAGGCACATCAACACACAGTACCCGATCACCACCACTCGACAACTGAGCTCCCCGGTGGCGTCCCCAGTAATGTCGCCCATGCACAGCCCTCTTCGGTCAAGCCAAGAGCATGGCCTCTACACGGACGCGATCCTGATGCACAATCACGAGTCGAAGGTGCGCAAGCTTGCCAAGTCGTGGGATATGGCTGCCCTCAAGAATTCAGAAGTCAGTCGTTCTGCCGACTGGACCGAGGAGACCATGAGTCTGAAGCAGAGACAGGAGAAGCTGCATAAAGCTGGGTCCATGGATGTCCTTTCCTGGGGTAAAGACGATCAGAGCAGTGACGTTTTCTGTGGCAAAATGCGTCTGGATTCCAGAGAACCTGCACAACCTCTAGGCTTCAATGCAGAATTTACAGGTATGTCCTCCAGATGATGCTCATGAAGAGGAATGTTTGCTTACATGATTTATCAACTGAATGGTGAAGCCTTGAATCTATTAGTGATGCTTTCAAAAGTGTAAATCTTTTAGAAAGAGTCGCTAAACTCTGTAACTATTGTTTGTGATAGTTTTCCATTATGCCAGCATTAATTACTGTGGTGCTTATAGAACACTTGCCTTGGCATAACAGGGAATATTGATCTGTTGGTCCACAGTGTGGGTATTTAATATATATTTTTTCAGTAACCTTACACAAATGACAGGTTTAGTTTAATATATATATTGTCATTATCGAGGGAAAGATGGGTCACTATGAACCTGGTGACCCGAGTTCGATTCCCAGCCATGGCTAACTTCATATTCTTGGTTCTTTCGGTAAAATCACGGAGGACGGCTGCTTGCGTTGTGGCCGAAACATCGTGAGAATTTTATTTGATTATGTTTTATGTTATTATTTTATTATTTCCCTTCTACGTGACGTTACCGAAAGAACCAAGAATATGAATCCCTGCAGTCACGAAAGCTTTAAATCGAAAAATGGCTAACTTCAGTGATGAATTATATCATAACCAGTCTTTGGCTTCCTTCGTTTACCAGCCGTATTGAGCGGCACTGTAAAGCACGGTCAAGTAGCCTGGGTGGGGAGACCTTAAAGCGATAGACCAGTGGTGGCCAACTGGCATCTCCTGAGCCGCATGTGGCTCTGTTGAAAGGGCATAACGTAGAACGCACTATCACAGTGGCAAAAATATTTTTTCATGTCTCCCGTGCTGTGCTGAAAACTGCCAATATATACACATTTATATTTACACATTTATATTTACACTTGGCTCTTTGCAGAACTGATGGTTACTTTTTGGTTCTTGGTCTGTTACAGGTTTGCCACCCCTGCATTAGACGAACAAGTGCAATTTCATTTTCTTAGCTAAATAATTTAATTAGTGAGCGTCATTTAAAACCAAAATATCCAGTCAGCAGCAATGTGTTTTTTTATACACTTCTAGCTAATCTAATTAAAATGTTGACAACAATAGACAGTACTGTTGCTGTTTTATTTACTAACGCAGTGTAGGGAGATGTTGACCTCTTTGTATTTTGTGCATTAGGGAGGGCGCTGCTGGAATGGGTTATCCGTTCGATCCCCGATGGAGATGTTATCAGCTCTCAGGAGAAACAGGAAGAGGCTCGCAGACTCTGCTCGAAGCTCCTGCACGCTGGGCTTCTCTGCGTAGCGAGGCGTTCACCAGAGCTGAAATCCATGACGTTTTCTGCAGAAAATTCACCACCTTTTCAGGTACAGTTACTTTTCATTGCCGTGGCCGAGTGGTGGTGCGCTTAAAACGTGTTGCATTCTTGCAGAGTGTTTGCGGTTCGTGCCCAGCGGATGCCCGTGACTATTACTGCGGGCAAATTAGCCGAAAATGTCACGGTCCAAATTTGGTTTTATCGCAACATCGCCCCCTACGGTGAAAGTACTGCAGATTATAGTCGTCTGTTGAAACGTCGTGCATTCGTGATAGCGAATACCAAATATACTAATTGTGTGATTTAGCTTTCCTTTGGAAGCAGCTTAGTGCCTCCCTGCTCAAACGAGCAATGGGGGGGGGGGGGGCAGCACTCATTTCTGTCATTGTGCCCGAGCTGGTCGTGGATATGACACATTCCCATGATGGTGGGTGCCAGTTTATCCATGCGATGACCACAGGGTGGTATGCATTTTATTGGCGATCTCTGACAGGGGTTTGGTCTCTCAACTCCTCATTTGGTTGAACGCTCTGAGCACAACGCCACTCAGCCAGATCTTAAGGAGATGAGCTTCATGAAATATTTGTTTTTCCATTCGAGCTGTGCCATCCGATGACTTGATTGATTGATTCTGCTCCCGATTATCGGTTCAATTACTCGACCTGGCATGGCTAGAGTTCCGCGGCTCTTCCTTGAAAAAGTGTTTACAAGAGATCTGCTTGTGTTGTCGCGAATATAATGTCACGAATCTTTAAGCAACAGCTATTAAATGTGAGGAATACCCAGTGCACACCCTGTGCCTTTGAGTCCTAGTTTGTTCAACTCTACTGCTGGATTTATTAAGACACCAGTGACATCGCTGTGATGTCACTCCCATTTGTTGTACTGCAATTTTTTTACAGTATAATTTCGAAGAGTGATGTATCTCTATGGTGTGTGTCCCCATGCTGTCTGGCAATGAGTTTGAAGCTTGGCTGATGATTACAAAAAGCACTTTAATGTGATTCTCAGGAATGCCGTAGTGATGTTGTCCCTGTACTGTGCTACACTGTTGTAATGGTTTATACGCTATCGCTGGAGAGATATCACAAACGTCACTGCAGAGTCCTTTTTCCCCCCATCATTAACGAAGCTTTCAGCTCATGTGGAACAGACTTGCACACACAGCTCTTTTGTGTACTCGTTAATAACTACTTGTTTTTTTTGGGCCGTGTATTCCTTTAATAACGTGATATTTTTAGACGTTGTGTTATTTTTCCGTGTGCGATATTGATGCTGTAGATAATTTATACTCGTGCACGCACATCCAGAGCACGAGCTGTGAGAGCGGACTGGTATCGATGGCTGCCCTGTAAAAAGTGCAGTGTTTTATTTGCATCCTAATCAATAATGTACGGCGAGAGCTGCTTTCCAAAACCTGCAAAGGTAAATTTTTTTCATGGCCACTCGTGTGCCAATTTGCAGTTGTATAGCCTTCGTGGCAATATGTGTTGATGAGGTGTTTTGCAGTTTTTTTAGATGCAATGCGATACTCGAGCACACGGGGTTGTGAAGTGGTCTGTGTTCAGTGAAAATTCAGATGCTGTCCAAATCTAGCAGGAGTGCTGCTGCTGTGTTGGTACTGGTAGTAACCTCCTGGTTACACCAGCCCACAAGGGATTATTGTGTCCGTCGTGCAGGGTGGGAGGGGCTGGGTGGGGAGGGGAGGGGCTGGGTGGGGAGGGAGGGTGGGGCTGGGTGGGGAGGGGAGGGTGGGACTGGGAGGGGAGGGTGGGGAGGGGCTGGGTTGGGAGGGGCTGGGTGGGGAGGGTGGGGCTGGGTGGGGGGTGGGAGGGGTGGGGCTGGGTGGGGAGGGGAGGAGCTGGTCACCCCGTGGTGCCCTTATAAAACTCAACGTTTAACCTACTCACGCCGGCTTGTGCCCGCCCTCACAGTCGGGCATATTTGCGGAATACACCACGCCGCCGTTGACCGAGCAACCCAACGTTCCTACCAGCTCCCTCCGCAGGAATGTGTTAAATTGTTAGCACACCGCGTTTGTATTCATCTCCCGGCGTGGCAGTTGGGATTATGGGGCAAGTTGATCAAATCTCTGGCCCACTGCCTCTGTCCACCCAGCTGTATAAATTGGTAACGCCACAGTTAGGTCGAAAAAAGCTCACGTGCGGTGGAGTAAAATGTGGGAACTCCCACATCTACCAAAAGGTCTGTCCAGTGTGGAAGAAGTAGGCCGAATTCCCTCGGCAGGGGCTGTCTAGAGCTCCGTCGAGTGGAGGCCCATCCACTATCAGTGGCGTTAGCATGTGATGCGCAGGGCTGCACCTGTACCTTTACCTTCCTTTAAGGCAGAGGAGCTGTATGCCTGGGCGGCTGTGGGTGGCGAGAGAAGAGCAGCTTGGGACAACAGCCCTCCGCAGAGACTGCAGGCAGGCTGGCCTTCATTCAAGTCTGGAGAAGCTTCTTCCGCCCAGGCTGACTCGGCGCATTTGGTGGAAGGTGAGATTAATGAACGATGGGGCTGCGAGGTGGTGGCCAGGAGATGACATTTAAGATTTAGATGTGATGCAATGGATGGAGTCCATGTGTTTATTGAATCCATCTGTGAGGATCCTTCAGTGTTATAACCACTCTGCGTTTCCTTCTACATGTAAAAATAAAAAAGAATCAATGGAATTGGTGGCAAAGCATCCCAATGGGGGACCCTTCTAAAGAAGAGTGCTGAGACTCTGTGTGGCCTTCTTGGGCAATTAAAGTGCATTATTATTACTCCTAAGAGTTCTGAGCTTACTGCTATATTCATTAAAGCCCCCCCCCCCTTCTCCCTCACAGGCTATTTAACTCGTATAAGTATATTGTAATGAATTTCAATCTTTAATTGCATTCATTACAGGTGTTGAAATGATATTGTTTGTTTTGCAAACTGAATTTGAACACATAGGCTTTCGCAACCAATATCATCCATAATATAGTATTTTTTAGGTTAGATCACGGAAATATAAATGTTTCGTTAAACCCGCCACCCACTCTACACAGCCAACTAGTAAGGGTTGTCACGTAAACAGAACGTGCCAATTCGTTACTAGTACAGCACACCGGTGTGTTGGAGAGCAAAACTGAAAAATATATATAACTAAAGTCCAGAGAAATCTCAAGACACTTCACACTCTCTAGCTCTGGCTTCCAGTGCCTCTCGCATGTTTCCAAGCTTAAAGAATCATCTTGGAGGAAAAACAGTTTCCTCATGACCTTGAAGCAACGTGTTCTTTGAACGAGCGGTTTGAGGGGTGAGGCGAACAGATGGAGATGTACGGATGAACGGGACGCACGGACGGACATCGTCATAACGACTTGGAAAATGTTTATAAGGGAAAGGTCCACATTGTTAAATGTCACTTTTATTTTCTTGCAGAATATCGAAAGAAAATCCTTCGAATGAAGCAGAAGCACAATGGGGCTGTGGCACATGCAGAGGTCAGCAAAGGAGTTGAACGTAACAATTAAACAAATTATTTGCGTTGGCAGTGGTGCACAAGCACAATTAACAAGCAACTCGATGCATTTGTCACTCATGCTGTGGCCTTAAAGGGAAAGTTTATAATAATAGGCAACGTTTGGGGCAATTGCCCTCTTTCATAGCATATAAATGTGCTTTGACGTTAAAAGTGTATGAGATTCCAGTGTTGCAGTAGATAGAGCATCGTGAGCATCATTATTATTATTTTCTGTATGTCCATTGACTCTCAATAAGTCCTAACAATAACATTCAAACATTTGTGTTATCATACTTATTGAATGCGTATGTAAAGTTACGAGTGTTTGTTTCTTCATGTATATTTATTATAAATGAAGCCTCGTTTTTCGATATAATTTTATTTACACAGTGAACTTTGTTTGCTGTGTGTTCCCGTACTTATTTAAATGAGTGTCTTCCTTGAGAAAGAGACTCCTGATCTCAATGGGCTGCTTTTACCTGGTCATGAAGATCCGCTGTCTAAAATCTGTAAATGATGAGAAAACCCATGACAACAGAAAACTTTAATTGCAGGCTGGAAACAAATAGATTTTAAAATACACAAAGACATGCAGCGTCCGATGTCTAAAAAAGCCTTTTGTCAAGAGTTGAGAGAATGTGTTGCCCCATGGTGTAAAGGCAAGTCCTATCCACATATTCTTGGTTCTTTCGGTAATCCTATTTCTCTCTTTATCACTGCTAATCCTACATAATATACTAGCATAATATGACTTTGAGACCCCCCACCACCTACACATTCCACAAGTAGTGACTAATCCCATATCTGCATTTGTCATCAACATGCTAAATTCCTCTGTTGATATGTTAACTCCTTTGTCAAGGCTCTCTCCTCCTCCGACCCAGCTTAAAAATACACTGCCAAGCTTAGCAGTGTTCATTAGGACGCTGTCTTTCCGACAGCCCTGTTCTTCACCTGAGGACGGCTGCCTGCATTGTGGCCGAAACGTCGTGAGAATTTTATCTTATGTTTTATATTTTATTATTTCTCTTCTACGTAACTTTACCGAAAGAACCAAGAATATGAATCCATGCAGTCACGAAAGCTTTAAATCGAAATCCTATCCACATATTATGCTCCCAGAGCATGTGGCAGCAGCCAACATTGATAGCTGCACTGTACTGACGAGTCCTAACGAGGACAAATTGCCGGTCTACAGCTGCGTCTCTTTGTTTCACTGCTGTCTGTTGGGGGGTGGCTACATTTGAGTCCGTGGTCCTAAACGACAACATTGCCCCACAATCAGTTCCTTTGAGCCGGTGGTCTGGTTAAGGCTGAAAGCTTTTGTACATGCGGTGCAGCGCACCTTTGTGCCTTGTTGCATCTATTCTATGCATGGGTTGAGGATGATATCTCGTTCGAAAATTTGAGCCACGTATAATTCACAAACTGTTGTTATACCGACATAGGAGCCCTGAGGAGACTTGCGTTATTATGCAACTCGCAATCAGGCCTGGGGCCCTCTCGAACAAACTCGTGCGTTTGTAGTAAATCGAGAGCCGTCGGGGATGTTGCTGTGGTGTGATTCTTAGCACTCTGGACTTGTAATCCCACAGCAGGATGCCGGTGCAATCTCCCGTCTCTCTCCACCCAGTAAATCAAACGGTTAGCACCACAGTTAGCTGATGAGTGGTGGTAAAGCATGGGTGCTCACACCACTTCAGAGGTGTTCGGTCCAGAGCAGGCCAAAATACTTGTGTAAATGTTGAATATGTGTGCTTTCAGAGAATACACGAATGTCGAGTCTTTCACTTGAATGGAGAGCATACAAGGGAGCTCACGAGGCTGGAGCATAAGGTCGCGGACTTGAGGAGAAGGATTGCTGAGCTGGCTGACATCAACAGCAATTGCCTGGGACGTCACGGCACCGTGAGGGACGCGGCCGCCCACGCGGAGGCCCACGGGCCGCAGGGCGTGAGCGCTCAGACGCAGACGGAGGCGACGGCGCACACGACGAAGGCGTCCGAGACACGATCGGTTCAGACCTCTCCCGAAAAGATGGTTTCCCCGCTCGGCACGCTATTCTACGGCGAAGAACCCTCGAGGGCGAACGCGGCGTGCTCTCCCCAGGCCGAGAATGCCCCGAGACCAAAGTCGTGCTTCCACACCAAAGTATCACGTAAAGTCGGCCCGCCTGCTTCATTTCCCTTCTACGAACCCTCGCCTAAGTCGGCCCCAAAAATGCCCAAGGCAGGCGGCGACAATGGAAATCTCACAACTTGTGGAGACCCAAAGCTTCCTCATCCACTTCCTGCAGACTGCTGCCTCCCAGCTATGTCTGAAGGCTCCATTCCTCTCCCCCCTTCTTTTCTTCCTCCAACTATTCCTGCGGATTTGATTCCTTCGCCTCCTCACAGTGCTCCACCTCCTCCTCCCCCTCTGCCTCCTCTTCCTGGGGGCTTCATTCCTCCACCTCCCCCTCTTCCTCCTCTTCCTACGGGCTTCATCCCTCCTCCTCCACCTCTGCCTATTCCTGGAGGTTTCATCCCTCCTCCTCCACCTCTTCCTCCTGTTCCTTTGGGCTTGGTCCCTCCTCCTCCTCCTCCTCCACCTCTTCCTGGAGGCTTCATCCCTCCTCCCCCCCCTCTTGGAGATTTTATCCCTCCTCCTCCACCTCTTCCTGGAGGCGTTATCCCTCCTCCTCCACCTCTTCCTGGAGGCGTTATCCCTCCTCCTCCACCTCTTCCTGGAGGCGTTATCCCTCCTCCTCCACCGCTCCCTGGAGGCTTCATCCCTCCTCCACCACCTCTCCCTGGAGGCTTCATCCCTCCTCCTCCACCGCTCCCTGGAGGCTTCATCCCTCCTCCTCCACCGCTCCCTGGAGGCTTCATCCCTCCTCCACCACCTCTCCCTGGTGGCCATATCCCTCCTCCACCACCTCTCCCTGGAGGCTTCATCCCTCCTCCACCACCTCTCCCTGGCGGCCATATCCCTCCTCCTCCACCTCTTCCTGGAAGCTCCTTCCCTCCCCCTCCTCCTCCACCACTTCCCGGTGGCTGCATCCCTCCCCCTCCCTTTCCACCTCTGCCCCCTGGAGTGTCTGCCCCGCCGCTCCTCGCTCACCCGTGTGCCTTGTCAAGTGCGTCGCACTACGGCGTTGGCTTCCCGCACATAGGAGGGCACCAGACGGCGTTCCCGCAAGGCGTGGCGCTGCAGCGGCCCTCTGTGGAGCCGCACCTTCCGATGAAACCGCTGTACTGGGCGCGCATTCAGCTCAAAGATAGAAGGTACCTTTATTAATGCTGTGTTAAAATGCAAAAAACTAGGAATTCAACATGTCTCGTCTGCTCGATATACGGATTTCCCTCACTTTATGCAGTAGATGCGTTCTCCAACGCACAAAGCAGAGTCGCGTAGAGTAGACCGCCCAACCCACAATTCACCGCACAATGAACCACAATGCCTTGCTGATCTCGTCAAGGAGCATAAATTATCACACAAACTCTGATCATCCTCGCAGTGGCTTTTGGCTAACCATCGGACAAAGATTGTCACTGAATTGCGCGCTTGCAGATGCACTTCTTGCAATGCTCTTCCCATATTAGAAATGCATGCACTTTTGAATCATCTGGATTGAAAACGAATTTAGTTTTTTGTCCTTCCCCCGCACCTCTGAGTAGCATGGTTGGCTATGTACAGTTCAAAAGAAGTTCAACATGTACACATACCTGCCGAGTAGCGCATACAGTAAACAAATAGTGAAAGGGATGGAATGGCAGCCACAAGCAGAAACGTGCCCTAGAGGACAACTACCATGTAGTTAGAGAAATAATATGTGCAGATGGTATAGATGGATTGTGTCGTCACAGGACAGGGATGGCAATGAGCGTGGGCAAGCCTTCTTCCAGCAGTGGATAGAAAATGGCTCGTGATGATGAAGCATGGATCTTTATAGCCAAGCAGTTAGAGAATTTTATACCAAGATCAAACATTAAAAGGTTACCTCGATAAAAAATCCAATTTCATGTGATAAATGGGATCTTAATAAAATATGCTGATGTCTGGGAATATAACTCTGTAAGCTCCCATGTCCTTTCTCAGAGGCATTGATGATCATGGCCTTCCATTCAACTCTGCCCATAATATTACTCGAGAACTTTGCATGAGTTACTCCTCCCAGTTGCATCCAATTGTTCAAATTGCTTGTGTAACTCAATTCACTGTCTTCTGCGGGCTTCTTGTACCTCTAACTGTGGCAGTCAAAACATTATACGTTGTCCTTTGTTTTCTTATATCATGTCAAATAAATCGAACTTGCTTTTCTCTATTTATTCTTATTAATGATATTGTGAATTACAATTCTTAATACAAATAGTTTTGGTGTAGCATTGGTGTGCACTGGCTAAAAAAAACGCATGTTGAAATCACCAAACTGGGTTTGATTCCCGGACATGGATAACGTCAGTGACAAGTGATATCTAAATCCGGTATGAATATGCATGTACGGTGAACTTCTTTCGTACTGTACGTAGCCAAACCATGCTAATCAGAGGTGCGGGGGAGGGACACCAAACTAAACATAAAAAAACGGCACCAGTACCCTCTTCACCATCGTGATGTGTGACCCAAGTGGTGAAGAATGGTGAAATGACCCTACTAACCAGCCAAGCTTTATTCTCAACTGCCTTAACTCTTACATGCAATTTTAGCATCCTCTGTGTTAACTTAAACTCGTAAATGTCAGAGGCTTCTATTTGCTGTGCCATCAACCGACAATCAACTCGTGTTTGTTGCATTGTTCTCACTCGATGTCTTTACATTGCAGAGCACGGTTGTCTTTTAATGTAAGGTTATTTTGATTGCAGGTCGGATACTGCAAATACCATCTGGGATGGTTTGGATGAGGCAAGGATAAATCCTTTGGAGTTCGAAGAACTTTTCTCTAAAAAATCCCTGAAAGAGAAAAAGAAGCCGCTGTTCGATGCGTTCAGCAAAAAGTCTAAAACCAAGCAAGTGAGTCACTCTTTAAAATTCTTAAGCATAATGTTGGCCATCTGCCACTTGTTGCAGAGGTTTGTGGTTCGAGCCCAGCAGCTGCCCTGGTTAATACTGCGGGTGTATTATAATAGTAATATCAATAATGAATACAATTCATAGCGTGCACATATTTCACAAATCGGATTCAATCTTCGATTGAAAATCTCGCGAAGCGCGGATCAAGAAATTTAAAGCATTAACCAAAGAATTTACCGCCGTTTGCTTTGCGTTGGACGGTCAAGATCCCGTGATATAAATTTGGAAAGAGTGGGCAATTTGTGCTGGTGTCACGGTCCAAATTTGCCAAATTTACTGGCATATTACCTCATTGGGTAAAGTCACATGGCACCATCGCGCCCCCCCCTCCCTACTGCTCTGAAACTACTACAGACCGTTATTACCTGTGAGACTTAGCGCCTTATGCAATGTTCATGGACGTTGGAGCTTAGAAGAATTTTAACATGTCGACTTTCGTGACCAATATCCATAATAAAGGTTTTTATGGGTAAGATCACGTAAATATAAATGTGTCGTGAAACCTGCCACCACCTGATACAGCAAATTTATAAGGTTTGCCATTTAAACAAAACGTGACAATTAGTGTCTACTTCAGCACACCGGTGTGTTGGAGAGTAAGGCCACAACATTGACAATTGGAGTTGCGACGTTTCGCTGGTGATTACAAGCAGATTCATCGGGGAGATTATCCAGAATTGTGAAGGAAGTTTTTTTATCGAAGAACAGTACAACAATGATTTTTTCGCTGCACTGCCCTCTGCTGCCCAACCACGTGGCCCCACAGCAGACAAGAACTGCCCTCTGCTGCCCAACCACGTGGCCCCACAGCAGACAAGAACAACTTGTTGCACATTGTTGGTCACCCATTCTAGCGTTATCAAGGCCCAAGCCTGCGTAGCTTTCGAGCTCAGGAAATCGGGAACGTTCTGGGAGATTTGGTCACAGGCGCATTTGCATGCACCGTAAACCCTTGTTAATTCGACACATGTGGGGCTCTGGCCTTGCCGAATTATCCAATATTCCGAATGATTTACAATGGGTACTCCTCAGTGCCTCCTGCCCCAATAAAAATGTTTTTTCCGAATTTTCCAAACACTTACCATGAGTAACCAGCACTGCAGGCAAAGAAGGAGATGTGGTAGGTTCCCTTTTGGTAGGTTCTCTTTTGGTAGGTAACGGAGGTTGTGGAGTGGGGCTTAATGCACCTAGTATGTACTTGCTGTACTGTATGTTCAAGGTGCTTGATTTTATGTCACACTCTTCACACACTATACGCATTGACACACTTGCATCAATTATATCCAAAGCTTCGGATTTGACCCGCAGACTAAGGGATTTATACTTCAATCCTTTTCAAATGCTTCTTGGTGTAGGTGTAGATGAGATTTCTGAGAGGGTTGGCTTGCACAGCGTGCATAAGCAATGTAAAGTTCAAAGCAACAGGTCTGCACTAACGCTCACCATGCGCGCCGCCACTGGACTGAGTCGTGGCGTGCGGCGTCGCTCCACGTGTTTGCCGAAATTGGACCATTCGGTACGGCAATTCAGCTCATGGCGAAATTGCTTTTCCACAGTATATATCCCGAAAGGGCAGCCGTGCCGAAATATCCCCAAATACGAATGATAAAATATCGTAATAATGAGGTTTTACTGTAATGTGAAAATGACTTGAAAATAATAGTTTTTAATTTATATAAAAATAGATTCGCCTGGTTGTTCGGATACATAAAGCATGTGCCGGTCACACTTCATACCTTGTAAACATTTACTTTGGGTATTTTTGTAGATATAAGCGGATAAAACTAACTTAGTATCAAATATGTACACGGTTGTAATCAGAATCTGAATATTTATACTGGAGGAATCCGATGAGCTATAAAGCTCTTTTTGCACAGATGTCCCAGTAGGGGCAGATCAGAACCTAACAAGAACAAATAATACAAAAACACGATAGGAGTACAAATTATAGGCTGATGATGAAGTTAGTTTTAATTACTAGCGAAACGTCGTACTCAAGTTTAAATGTCAATGTTATGGATTGCCCTCCCACACACCGGTGTGTTGTACTAGTGTAGTGACATTGGGGATGTCACTGTATGGTGCCGGACCTCGAGGGCCATGGTGTGTGATGTACTTACATCGCGGACAGCATCGTGTGTGTTACAGAGTGATGCCGGCTCTGGCAGAGCATGACTTGTGATACACTATCATCGCGTACACCCCGTAGGTGGGTGTAGTACCAGCCCTTAGCGGAGCTTGGTGAGCGCTGGGATAGCGAGGGCACCACGCATAGCGTGCAGTGCTGGCTCCCACAAGAGGGAGCGGGAGAGTGTCAGCCCAGGGACATGGTTGCCCCGGGCCATGGCACTCCGGTTGACCCCGGTAGGCATGTGTACCGGAGTGTCTATAGGGAGGCCCCCAGGTGGGGGGGCTAGGGGGTGATCACGTGTCCGGGGAGAGCTCTCGAGAGGGATCGAGAGAGAGCTGGAACGCTCTCGAAGGTGGGCGGGGCCAAGGGCGGGGCCGGCCCCGACCCGGGAGGATATAAGGTGGGTCCCTGGGAGGGACTTGGGTTGCTTCGTTCTGCAAGCTGGAAGCTCCACGTTCTACATCTGAAGAGGCACCAACACATGGCCCGGGACCCGAGGACGGGTCCGGTCCGTCGTAGCCATAACTCCTGTATGGTAGTGTAGTTAGCTGGGTGGTCCCCACCCTAGGCTGTGTCTGGTTAAGGGGAAGCTACCCCTTTTGTATATACGTGTTGTGTAATAAATGTGTTGCCTCTGAAGAAAAACGTCTGCGACTCAGTTGGACTCACTACACTAGTAACGAATTGGCATGTTCTGTTTACGTGACAAACCTTACTTATTGGCTGTGTTGGGTGGTGGCGGTTTTCCGGCACATTTATATTTACGTGATCTAACCCCAAAAAACCTATATTATGAAGGCAAGGTGTAAGCAAATCACTAAAAAAATATATACAAATGAAACACAATTCTTAAAAGGTAAGGCCCGCTGAGTGAAAACAAATGCAAATACTTTAATTAGTGAATAGTTGCTGTGTGTGTGTGCTTGCCTGTGCTGACACAAAATACAGTAGAACCCATTTTAACGACGGTAATTAGTTCCACGAAACCGGTCGTAAAGTAATTTGGTCGTTAAGCGAGTATCGGAAATAGTCCTGGTCAAACCATTTTGGAGCTCACCGATTGGCCGAAATTGGCGTTCACGTGCTCCTGTCGTAATGCCGTCATCAGAGGAATGGTCGGTAAGCGAACACATTGGGCTCTGTGGAGGCCCCGTCTTTAACCGATTGGTCGTTAACAGGGATGGTCATTAAGAGGGGTTCTAATGTAGTTACTGTGTTTGTGTGTGCTTGCCTGTGCTGACTCAAAATATTATCTTCCTGAGACACCGTTGGGTGATACTTCATGAAAGCCTCGTGCTGTTTATGTCCATTTCTTTTCACAATGACTTTGAACACGCGACTAAGCATCGCGTAAGCGAACCACGTTGTTGTAACTGTGTTTTGAACGCAGGTCACTAAAATCTTGGATGGCAAGCGATCTCAAGCTGTAGGAATTCTAATGTCCAGCCTTCACCTTGAAATGAAGGACATTCAACATGGTAAGGTGATCTCTTTGCACCATGCCTGCGGATTGCTGCTGTTCCATTCGATATCACGTACAGCGATTACCGCGGACTAATGCAGGCACGTTAACACGTTACATTACGCCATCAGGCCTCCTGCCGCCTGCCCATATTCGCTCTTTGAGGAGAGGATTTAAATGTGGGGTACTACCATCCGTATGTGTATGGTCAGCACAATGGACTTGCACACCAAAGGTCGCTGCTACCTTTCAATCTCCTGGCAAGGAAGTTAATGGAAGGTAGTTAAGTTTCTTAAGTCCACCCCGCCTCTGCTCACCCATTATTATAATGGATAGGGTTAGTCGACCAATAGGTTGCATGTGATGGCATAAAGTGTGGGTATTGCCAACAGATACTATCTCTAGGGGCTCTCTAAAGTGCTCTTGAGGGGTAGGTCCTTCCACCAGCAGTAGCAACAGCACGCAAGTGCAGGGCTGCACCTCTACCTTTTCTTGTGGTTCGAGCATTGAGCTCGCAATCAAATCACAGCCAGGGGTCCACTCGGCCCTTCTCCCGGGGTTGGCACAATTGTAGTGGATTCAACTGAGTCGCAGACATACTTCTTGGAGGCAACTCATTTATTAACACCAACACATTAACACAAAGGGGGTTACTGCCTCTTTACCAGATAACCTATGGTGGTGGACCACCAGGCTAACTACGCTAGTTACTGGGAGTAGCTACAACGGACAGGACCCTAGCTGGGGTCCTCGTCCACGCGTTGGTGACTTCTTCTTGGACGTAGAACGTAAATCTTCAGATGACGATAGCAACGCTGAACCCCGGTCCCTGTGCGGACCCGGTTTATATGCTCCCGGGTCGTGGCTGGCCCCGCCCTTGGCCGCGACCACCTTCGAGAAACCTCTTCTTGTTTCTCGACCCTTCCCGTAGGATCTCACCCTGACACGTGACCACCCCCACGCCCCCACCTGGGGCCCCTGTGTAGATCTTACTGGTCACGTGCCTGCCAGGGTCAAACAGTGCCATGGCCCAGGGTAACCTCATCCCATGGCTGACACTCCCACACTCCCTCCTGTAGGAGTCGGCACTACACGCCACGCGTGGTGCCACTCAGCGCTATCCCAGCGCTCACCGAGCCCCCTCTAGGGCTGGTACTACACCCACCTACGGGGTGTCCGCGATGACAATGCATCGCACGCCGTGCCTCGCTAGAGCCGGCATGACACAGTGACATACACAATGTCGCTACATACGTGATGTCGCTACATACGTGATGTCCGCGATGTGAGTACATCGCACACCGTGCTCCTCTAGGGCCGGCACCACACAGTGACATCCGTGATGTCACTACACAATCATCGTCATTCATATTTTAATGCACCACATGTCTTTACTTCTCAAAGTGCATGGAAATTGCTTCACGTAAACCAAATGCCCACAGATCTATAAACAACAACAGCAATCAGTTACTGTATAAATAAACAAACATGAATGCAATGTTAAATTACTTTTAAGTGTCTGTCTGTTTCTACAAGTATGTATGTATGTTGAGCTTTTTTCGCATCATAAATAGCCAATCGTGCTTATTGGAAGTGCGGAGGAAGGACACCAAACTAAACACAAAAACAGTTCTCATGAAATGAGTTTTCAATATCGATTTAAAAGTGTATAGCTCCAGTGGCTTCCTAATATTGGACGGAAGAGCATTCCAGATGGCCGCAGAAGTGCATCTGGAAGCGCAATGCAGTGACCATCTTTACATGCAATGCACATGAGTCTTTGTTCATAGCTAATTCGAGAAAAATAACCCTTGAGTCTGAACCAATCCAAGCTTGTCGATGCAGTGGTATAGGTATATATGGTCAAGCAGACTATTCCCAAACTTAAGTGCCACCGTAGCAAAGAACATACCACGTTGCGGGAAGTCAACAGTGGTTGTCCTATGGGGAGACGCATCAAACATATTTAGTTGTTTTTAATGTTTCCTAACGTGGAATTATTTTTTTTAAATGGAAAGAGGTGGAAAACACAGTTCGAAGGGCAAGAACAGCATCAGCCCCGGGGCCAAATGGAGTCCCGTACAAAGTGTATAAGAACGCACCAGATGACCTGAGGTTCCTCTGGAGGCTTATGAGAACAGCTTGGCAAAAGAAGATAATACCCAAAGTGTGGCGTAGGGCAGGCGGGGTCCTGATCCCTAAGGAGAAGGATGCAGTGAACATCAGCCAATTCCGCCCAATCTCCTTACTGAATGTCGAGGGTAAAATCTTCTTTAGGGTCATTGCCCAGAGGATGGCCGAGTACCTGCAAAGGAATGCGTACGTCGATACATCTGTACAGAAGGCAGGAATATCAGGGTTCTCTGGCTGCTTGGAACATTCCAGCATGATCTGGCACCAGATCCAAATGGCCAAGGTGGAGAAAAGGGACCTCCATGTAGTCTTCCTCGACCTCGCCAATGCATTTGGCTCTGTGCCCCATGAACTCCTGTGGTCTGCCTTCGGATTTTTCCACATACCGGACACCATCACAACCCTGGTGAAGTCGTACTTTCAGGATCTGCAGTTCTGCTTCACCACCTCAGAGTTCACCACCTCATGGCAATGCCTGAATGTAGGTATAATGGCGGGATGTACCATTTTTCCATTGGCATTCATAATGGCAATGGAGGTTATCATCAGATCCTCAAAATGGGTTGCTGGTGGACAGCGAGTTGACTCTGGTTTTCGCCTCCCTCCACTCAGAGCCTACATGGACGACATTACAACATTGACCACCACTGTCCCATGCACCAGGAGACTGCTCAGAAAACTCGAGGATAACATTAGCTGGGCCCGTATGAAGATTAAACCATCCAAGTCACGCAGCATCTCGATTGTGAAGGGAGTACTCTGTGACCTGAAATTCTTCATCGGAGATGACCAAATCCCAACAGTGTCTGAGCAGCCGGTAAAAAGCCTTGGAAGGTGGTATGATGCAAGCCTGAAGGACAAAGACCAGGTGCAACAGCTGCGCAAAGACATCAGTAGTAGCCTACAGTCCATCGACAACACCCAGCTACCTGGAAAGTTAAAGGCCTGGTGTCTGCAGTTTGGTCTCCTACCCCGGGTGTTGTGGCCCCTAGCAGTGTATGAGGTTCCAATCTCAACAGTGGAGAAGATGGAAAGAGGAGTCACGAGCTACTTAAAGAAGTGGCTCGGAGTTCCACGATGCCTTACCACCATAGGCCTCTATGGAGATGGTGTCCTCAAGCTGCCCCTCACCAGTCTAACCGAGGAATTCAAGTGTGCAAAAACCAGGCTCCAGATGACACTGAATGAATCTCGAGACCCAGTGGTGAGCAACAACGCGCCGACCTTGGCAACTGGGCGCAAATGGAGGCCAGGAAAAGCAGTCCAGGAGGCAACAGCAACCCTCAGACATGCTGACATTGTGGGTCATGTTCAGCAAGGGAGAGGAGGCCTTGGGCTAACTAGCCGTGCTGCTTGGAGTAAGGCCACTGCACCAGAGCGGCGGAAGATGGTAGTGCAGGAAGTACGCCATCAGGAGGAGGCTGCAAGGTGGGCCAAGGCAGTCTCTCTTGCCAAACAGGGACAGTGGACTCGATGGGACAGTGTGGAGAAGAGGAAGATCAGCTGGAAGGATCTGTGGGCCATGGAAGCGAGGCGGTTGAGCTTTTCCATCAGAGCAACATATGACGTCCTTCCAACACCAGTTAATCTTCACCAATGGTATGGTGAAGATCCGGACTGTGCCCTCTGTTCCATGCCAGCCAACCTCAGGCACATTCTCACAGGGTGTAAAACAAGCCTCACCCAAGGACGCTACACTTGACGTCACAACCAAGTCCTTAAAAACCTTGCGTCCGCCCTGGAGGACAAGCGAGCTGCCACCAACTCCCTACCACCCCCAGCAGCATCACACCCCTTACGGACGACCTTTGTCCGCGAAGGGGCTAAATCACCGAAGAGCGGCTCTACACCAATAGAGCGAGACCAGCTGCGCTTGGCCCGCGACTGGAAAATGCTAGCTGACATTGGCCGGCAACTTGTGTTTCCTCCGGAGATCGCAACCACCACCCTAAGACCTGACATGGTGCTCTGGTCCCGTTCGCTCAAGAAGGTCTTCATCATTGAGCTCACAGTACCCTGGGAGGACTCAGTAGATGAGGCTTATGAGCGAAAACATCTGCGCTATGCCGATCTAGCTGCCGAAGCACAGCATCATGGCTGGAACACAGAAGTCCGACCAGTGGAGGTGGGCTGCAGAGGTTTTGTGGCAACATCTACAACCAGACTGCTTAGAGACCTGGGAATTAAGGGCCAGAGCCAGCGTTCGGCAATCAGAGCTGTATCGGAGGCGGCAGAAGGCAGCAGTCAGTGGCTCTGGATGAAGAGGAAAGACTCCAGCTGGGCCCCAAAGTGAGAGGGCCAGGAGGTATGCAGTCAACAATGCTTGACTCAGGGAGGAGGACTCCCCTGCCATGCATAGTCCCATGGGATGTTGGCTATCAACAACAAGGCAACTCCTATGACTAATTGGGAATGGGACGCAAGCGTAGGATTGATCACCCTGTCGCTGGCCG
Source organism: Lampetra planeri (assembly GCF_965212315.1). NCBI lineage: Eukaryota > Metazoa > Chordata > Hyperoartia > Petromyzontiformes > Petromyzontidae > Lampetra > Lampetra planeri. The sequence continues at coordinate 11,273,134 of NC_136124.1, read as the reverse complement.
CCTTTGGGGAGGGTGTATAGTATGAAAGGCCGAAACACCCTAGGACCCAAAGGTTCACTACTGACGATGCGCTCCCCAAATTTCACCAGGCTCACTGTTCATGAACTCTTGGAAGTGCCTGCACAAAGGATAGTAACATCTCATCCTGTGTTCTTTGGAAGAATAATGAGACTGGCCTCCGCAATGGGAATATGGAATTGTCACCACTGGCTCGGGAACGTGAGAGAGAAATAAGTGCTGCCGAGTTTGCTTGGCCTGTAGACCTGATTTTTGAATCTCTATGCGTTAACTGTGTTTGCCGACTCTATGTGTTGCATTACATTACATTTCCAAAAGATTTGCTCAATTTTGTTTTCTCAAACTATTTGTCTCTCTAAAATTTCACCAGGCTCTCATAGGGCCATTCGATCTTCTTTCCCTCGGTCGCTTTGGGGGTGGATTCATTGACATGCTAATTTCTGTACTCCAACAGCTGCCCCAGCAGACCCACCTCTCTCTCCGCCCCTCTCTCTATTTAAGGCCTCGACACAGAGGCATTGGGTATCTGTGTGTCTATGTTGTGTGTCTTTGTATGTCTGTGTTGTCTCTCTGCTTGTGTGTCTGTCTGTGTGTCTTCGTGTCTGTGTTTTGTCTCCCTCTCAAATTTAGTTCTACCTGATGACGGTTGCTTGTGTTGCAATCGAAACATCGTATTCTATTATTTATTTATTTTCTTTCTACGTGACTTTGCCGAAAGAACCAAAGAGTACATAATTTTAGCCCAGAATCTTTCTTTTACAGCTACAATATGGATGGTTCTCACAAATGTATGGCAAGAAGCATGATATATCGGCGAATATAAAGGGCACCCATTTGGCCAATAATAGCGTTCATAAAATTTGATGACTTACAGTAATAATGATGAGGCTGTAATTTTCTCCACGTCTTCTCTAACAAACCATAATTTGTGATTTTGTCATTTTCATTGGATAAATCTAAAGACACTGATTTTTTTTTTAACCATTACATTTTGTAATCACAGGTAACATGATTTATAATACAGTACATGGTTTATTGTGTATTTCCAGGCTTGTAAATATTTTGGCATGTAAATAATTGTTCACTGTGCACGAGATAATATCATCCCCTCCTGTCTGCCCTCTGTGCTCTGAAGGAGGGCCGTCGCCCGGAATTATCGGCCAAATATTAATTTTTTCCTCTTCAGACCTTTTTCCATTCTAAAGAGTGCTTTTGATTAACGTGTTCTGTTCTTGTTACGTTGTCTGTATTTGTGGCTTAGCTGTGCTGCAGTTGGACAACTCTCTGGTCGATTTGGAGACTCTGCAAGCTCTATACGAGAATGTAAGTTTTGTTCATCCGCTTGACGCATGTGTCCTGCGTCTCCTTGGAATAACGGAATCAGAATCTTTATTTAACGTGGTCAGGTATTCCACGGCTCCCCCACCTCTCACTTGGCTCTGTACAGTGCGAAAGAAGTTCAACATACACACATGTAATGATTCTAGTCTACAACTCTGATGCACTCCTATCGCTCTCTATGTGCTGTGAAGAAGGGACTTTGCCCAAAATGTCGCCGGTATATATATATTTTTAGGGCCACAGTATTATTGACAAATATGTTGGAATTGTTTGTTAAGTATTCTGTACGATCACTTAAGAGTCCACATTCAGTACCATACAGCCTTCATACAAAGGCAGTCACTGCATCGTGCTCTCAGATGCGCTTCTGCAGCCGTCTGCAACGCTCTTCAAACATTCGGAAGCCACTGGAGATATGCACTTTTCAATCTAAATTGAAAACTCATTTCTTGAGAACTTTTTTGTTTGTATTTAGTTTGTTGTTCCCCCACAACTCTGATTAGCACGGTTGGCTACGTACAGTGCGAAAGCAGTTCATGATACATACACCAGGAGAATAAATAACTATGATTTAACAAATGTTTACTTATCAATTTCTTAATCTGCACAGTTAAAATTGTTTAAATTTTCTGTGCCTATTCATATTACACCACCGGTATAATAAAATAACTACCTGGCCTGGTATACAGGTGGTGGATTTGTGGATTCGATCCTGACTGATGCATGTATGTGTGGAGTTTGCATGGTCTCCCAGGCGGGCATGTGGTTTTTTTCTCCAGGTTTTCCATTTTTTCCTTCCACATCTAGAAACACGCATTTAGAGTGTTTGGCTGCTATATATTTCCACCACGATAAGCCACTTCGTTAGCTATCATTTATGGCCAGGCCGCTTAAAAAAAGCTTAATTACTCATTGTGGCCTTACCTGGTAAAATAAAAAATAGTTAATAGAATAAGATGCAGGCTCCTCTACGTGGTGTGATTCCTAGATTATCCAGGGTCTCCCACCACCCTGTGGTCGGTGTCTTCTTGCTACACGCCGCTGAATGGCGCCGCAGCATTAATAGTTGAGCCTTGCATGTAAGACCAGGCAATACGGCAGCATTTTTCCAATGAATCACGCTCTCCTGGTGAGGTTTGGAGAAGCCAATACAGGGTCAGGATTTTCTCATTTAAACATTCTTCTCTAAAATGTTGCTCCTGATGCCCCCTGAGGTTATTTAGAATTTTATCACTTTCCAACCAAGGTTGAAAGCATTTATGCGCTCATTAGCTCTCCGTGCATTTGTCCTATAACGGTTGGGGGGGGGAAGGCACGATAACACCCTTAACAATGATGCAATGTGAATGAAACCAAAGTGTAAAGTTGCGGGGCCATTATTGACTCACTCTTTTGAAAACCGGCCACATTTATGCCACGGGTGTTTCTGTTCGAAGCGGCACATTTATGCCACGGGTGTTTCTGTTCGAAGCGGCACTGGAGGGCACGTGAAGTTGATGCTGTTTGTAAAAAACAATGTTTTGCTTGCAATTTCATCAGAGAGGTGAAAAGGAAGAACTGGGAAAGATTGAGCAGTTTGTAACGTCTAAGCAGGGCGTGGAGGACACAAGGCAGCTGGATAAGCCTGAACAGTAAGCGTCTTCCTCCTTGTGCCATCTACCAGTGCTTGTATACATTGAGTTCTTGTCTAACTCCTCCAACTTCTTGGTTCTTTCGGTAAAGTCACGTAGAAGGGAGATAATAAAATAATAAAAATAAAACATAATAAAATAATACAATTCTCACGACGTTTCGGCCACAACGCAAGCATCCGTCCTCAGGTGAAGAACAGGTCTGTCGGAAAGACAGCATCTGAATGAACACCACCATGCTTGGCAGCGTATATTTAAGCTGGGTTAGGGGGGGAAGAGCGCCTTGACTTTACCGAAAGAACCAAGACGATGAATCCCTGCAGTCACGAAAGCTTTAAATCGAAGTTTAACTCCTCCAAGTCAAACCCAGTGGCGTAGCGGCGTGGTTGCCATGGGCCCTGTAGTCTATGGGCCAGAGTACACTTATTGCTACTACACAAGCTAGCAAAACTTAGTATTTACGATTTCTTTATTTGGCTAATATGACTGAGTGGTTATTGCATAATTCACTTTTATTGACCGCTTGGAAAAATTGGAACCTCTCAAGTTATCTCCACTTCAGGCGGTATAGACCAGTGAAGTGTTTAACACGTGTAGGCTTTCGCGACCAATATTCATAATAAACGTTTTTTGGGTTAGATCGCGTTATTTATAAATGTGTCGTAACCCTCCACCACCCGACTCGGCCGATCGGCAAAAAAGTGTCACGTTGACAAAAGACAAATAGTTCACTTCAAATCGTTGCACCTGATGAGTTCAATGATGCCATCACCCTGCTGCTGCTCTATTTAAGACCGGGAGCTAGAGGGGAGCCTCACCATTCTGGCGAATTGCCCGATGATGCTGGATGCAATTACCAGCGAAACGTCGTACTCAAAAAATTGTAAATGTTGTGGTTTCACGCTTCAACACACCGATGGGCTAAAGTAGTGAACTATTTGTCTTTTTGTCAACGTGACACTTTTTTTACTGATTGTCCGTGTCGGGTGGTGGAGGGTTACGACACATTTATAAATAACGCGATCTAACCCAAAAACGTTGATTATGGACAAGTGAAATATCTTCTCTGGGCTCATGGACTCCTGAGACAAGGCATGAAATGGGGCCCCCTGTCCAATTTCCCATCCCCTTGGGAAGCCTGGTGCCTGAGCCCCTCTGGACCCATAGGTCCTTGTGCAGTTGTACCGCCTGCACACAATGACTACTTCTGCTGGTCAAGAGTGAGCGTCTCCCTGGTCAGTCGAGCATCACCATTGGTTGCCCTGAGCCAGTGGTGGTAATTCCACATTCCCATGGTGGCCGCCGATCTATATCTATTTTTTATATTTATAGAGGGCCTTCACTCAAGGCGCTTGACATAAGCTTCCAAAACGGTGACAGAATGGAGGTGATGTAGATGGCAGGGGGCGTACAAGCATTGAGGAATGAGTGACAGCGTTAGATGGTATTTAGGGATCGCAAAAGGGTAGGGGAGGGAGGGGAATGAGTAGAGGGGTGAGGGGATAGAATGGGCAAGAGAGAAGAGGTGAGGCTTTAAGAGAGGAACAGAAGGAGGTTAAGGAGGGGGACTGCTTAATGTACAAGGGAAGTTTATTCCAGTGGAGGGTGCAAGGAAAGAGAAGGATCAATAACAGGATTGGACACAGCGAGAAGGAGGGGATGGAGAGCGATAGAGAATATTGGGAACGATGGAAACACTGTAGAACCATAGCCAATGCAACGTTTGATTTTTTTTTTTCAAATAAAAACAGCCTTGCGCGTTCCTTAACCGCCACGTGTGTTTCTTCGTTAGGTTCCTGTACGAACTGTCGCAGATTCCCTGCTTTGTTGAGCGGGTTTTCTGCATCGTCTTCCAGTCCACGTTTACGGAGCTCATCAAGTCGATACACTGCCGGCTCGAGTTGGTGCATCGCAACAGCAAGGTAAGGGGGGCTCAAGCGGCACCTTACAGTCACTATCATTCCATGCTGGAGGTGACCCGACGGCTCACAGAGGTCAGAGCGCCTAGCTGTTACCACTGAGGTCCTGGGTTCGAATTCAGCAGCCCCACCCTGTGATTGTCTCAAATGTAGAGAGTTGATTGTCTTGCCCCATTCACCAAATCAAACTAAACTACTTTTATTTTACCAGGTAAGGCCCACTGAACGATATTGTTCTTTTTCAGAAGCAACTTGGCCACAATTGATAGCCCAACGAAGTGGCTTATAGCGTGAAAATTTATCGCCACCAAATACTTAAATGCATGTTTCTAAATGTGGAGGGAAAAACCGGAGAACCCAGAGAAAAATCTAAACGACCACAGGGAGAACATGCAAACTCCAAATATACAGCAGGTGTCAGGGTCGGAATCGAACCCACGACCTTCTGAGACCAGGTGGGAAAATTGCTCACTGTACTATGTGGATCTGAGGTCACTTTAAAGAGGATCTCGGGTAACTCTGTGATGTCCGCTTCTGTGGACCGTTCTCTAACAAGAGGGAGTGGGTTTGCATTGTTCTGCGAGACATCCAAATGAATTATCGTTGCTATGACGCCAGTAGCGCAATTGCGCGATTATATTGGAGAGTAAGACAAATGCATATGTCAAATATGAATACGTTAATATAACGGTCTCACCGATGTAGCAATGAGAATTAAGAAAATATGTTCAGGTTTAACACTTGGTTTTATACTTCATTTAGGTTTTGGTTATGGGGGTTATATTTTATGTTTATTAAACTTAGGACATATTTATATGTTTGTGAAAAGTTTATGAAGCAAGCCAATATGACATAGTTATTAGTTACTTTAGTCTGTAATGAAATCTTTGATGTAAGCAGATGTACTATGGCCAGTGATTAAACTGTGGATGTAACAAATGGGGCCGTCCATAAATGACGTCACGCGATTTTGGCCCATTTTTGACCCCCCCTCCCCCCCTCGTCACACGGTGTCACAAAAAGTCAGACCCCCCTCAAATATGACGTCACAAAGCTCTGCCCCCCCTCCCCCCCCCCAAAACCATATTTCCATTTTGAAAATAAAACGTGCTTCAAATCACTTTAAACTATTGTCATTGTCGTGCGTATTTAATGTCGCGCTGCACTCTGATGTTGTAGGAGAAAATGTATTAAAAGGAGGCATTGGAATGCTGAAATTTAGCATAAAATTAAAATATTAAAAGTAATTATAACTATTAAAAAATACTTGAAACTTTGTAGTAGAACGAAGCAAAATGGAGAGTACAATTATAAAAATCACATATTCATTCCACAGAATGAAAAGCCCTGGTAGAATCATTAGAATCAAAATGTTAAATAACAATCATTCAAAAAATTTACAAAATGTATGCTTCTCCATTCTCCCATGGAGAAGCAAAATGCTCCTTCATAGAATAAAAAAACAATTTATTTTTTGCACGTGAAATACTAAATCGTGCACACAATATACTGAATCGTGAGCGGTTAAAATTTACTTTCATTTCCATAAGGGAACTCCGTAGTAAAATTAAAGATCCTATATGGTTAAATTAAATATTGATTTAAAGCTTTCGTGACTGCAGGAATCCATACTCTTTGGTTCTTTCAGTAAAGTCATGTAGGTAGAAAATAAAATAAAATAAATAATATATCACGACGTTTTGATCGCAACATGAGCGGTCATCATCAGGTGGGAAAGCATGGTCTGCTGCTGAGGCAGCTGAAACTCAAGCGTTTTTAATATAACGACTGCAATAAAAGTGTATTTTCTCTTTCTGACGAAGTATTATCTATATATATAAAAGGGAAATTTGTGATTGTGTGTCTGTTCAAAATGTTTAGCGTACTTCCCGACATGCAACAAACTTGAAATTTGCCATGTGGGTACTTTCCAGACTGTACACCATGCAAAAATTATAAAAATAGACTTTGGTATATTTTTGGGGGGGAGGAGGGGCGCAATAATCCATATTTTTTGCATGGCAAGTGAGCTGTGACATCACATCTGTCATGTCACCCGCGCATGTGGGAGCGTAACGCATTGTAGGTGTAGTGGTTAGCGCGCTGCCCTACGAACTCAGCGACCCGAGAAAAAAAAGATGTCAGTTTTGTTGCCAGATAGAAGGGTAAAAAACCAATTATCATATTTTTTACTGCCAAATGAGGTTCCAATGGTAGAACGTGTTGTTTATATTTATTTAAAGTTGCGCATTTTGATGTGTCGTCACATTTCTCAAACCCCCCTCCCCCCCTCGTCACACATCGTCACAAATGTCTTGGTGCGTGACGTCATTTATGGACGGCCCCAATAAGCATTTGATGATCCTGTGCTTAAAATAGATTCTTAGACTCACACACGTTGAATTATGCGTGTGATATTTGGACACTTTCTCATGCGTGTAATGCATTGTGCATGCAAGGATTGATTATCTGTCACATACGCAACTGTGCTCTTTAGGCTTGCGGAACAAACGAGACAGAACACACGTGAGAGATGATACCAAAGCGGCAATACTGAATAGATGCTTAATGAGAACCGTGGTGTCAGATTATACATTATCGAATCGTTGGGGAGAGGGGAGTGAACTGTTACAAAATGTAATTCATTACTAAATTTACAATACCTTCAAATAGAAATTCGGAGGCTTGAGAGAAAGAATTAAAGTCTTAAGATTCTGACAAAAACTCGACACCGATACCGATGTGCAGCCCAGTGAGAGAGAGGGTTTGGGATTTAATTCCAGACGACGGGGAGCTGCGACAGAGACGCCACGTTCACCTTGCCTGCTACGAGAGATAGGCATGGCAGGGTGGTAGGGGGGCACTTGAGGCACATGCCCAGTGAATGATGGTTCCTAAGTATCGTGGATTCATTCACAAAATGTTTCTCCTTTGTGGCGCTTGTAAAATCCACAGTGAATGCAGGGTTTCCTTGAGTCAAATTATATGTTTGTGAATTGTAGGCGTTTGATTTTTAGGCACAACATTTTAGACGCAGCATTTTAGACACAACAGCGATTGATTTATAGACACTAACATTTGCTGCATTTACGTTGAGTGAGCTGAACGAAGCAGCAACACAGGCTACGGAAGGAGACGTGGCGGAAATTGATTCGGCCCTATCGCCGCTGATAGGCGAACGGAAAAGACGGCTAGTATCGGATGGTCTTGAGTGTAAGAACTGACTTTTATAAATCACCTTTTTTATTGTGTGAAGAAAACAACTTTCTATATCGCAGTGGTGGCATGCATTGGGAAGGATAACATTTGTGCAAATAGATTTCTATTCACTGCATCAGCATGGAGAGATACGAGCTTGGAATTACACTCGAGAGACCGAAAGAGGGCAGCCGAGAATGTGTGCAGGTCAGTTATGTTATTGAATCTGTTAAGAAATGTCAGTGGGCTTGGGCAAGGATACGTCACGGCTAGAAGGGACGGCGATGGCCAATGACGGTCGAAGGTCAAGAATATGAACGGAGCAGCAGCCCGGGAACGGATCACCTCCATGCGGGTTTCCGCCAGGGCGATGGAGCGATTAAAATTGGCTGGCGTGCCAATACGAGGCCGATTATTACATTGCAAGATCATGAAATGTGGTGTTGGCATGGGGAGGGCTTCATCCAGCAGTGGATTTCCCGTGCCTGATGATGATGATGAAGGGTTAAATGCATTTTAGTTGAAGGAGAAGCTAAATTGTAGACTTGGCAGGGAGCACTGTCATCTTGGAGGGTTTTTTTTGGCACGGATGACAAGAAAGCTAGCACTGCATACCACATTCTATGCGTGCTGCAGTGTGCACCGCACACCACTGTATGGCAGCCACATTTAAACACCCGTAGCAATTATGGCTGCAGCATGCACTTAACAGAGTAAATAAAGTCATTGTCTGGCAAAGAGGAAGACGCTTGGTAATGTTTTCCAGGCGTTACACAAAAGCCTCCGTTTGATGTGGATCCTGTGTCAGAAGCAAGATCTTTTTATGGTTCATGGGTAACTGTCTGCGAAGCTGTTTACACGTTTATCTGCAGAAGGATCGTTCAAACATGATCAGTGTTTGTAAAAGCATTCATACAGTGACGTTTTTGTCAACATTTTAAATATTTATTTCAACATGCATTAGGGTTCCCTTCCCTACAGTTTGCACACTCCTGGAAGCTTATTATGGGTGTGCTTCTGTTTAAGGTTTTGAGAATTTATCTGCCTGGTCTATGCAGATGTTGTAAGTTTTAGATGACGTCATGTTTGGCTGCGTAGGTTTTCTCGGTTGTCCTTGTGCTGCCGTTCGATGCTTTTTCGGGTTGTACCAGTGAGGTTTGTTCATGACGGCGTCTGACGTTTCGCTCCCAACACCTCCGATGAGCGTGGTTGGCTACGTACGGTGCAAAATAAGTTAAACATGCATGCATACGTACGAGCGTAATGTCGGCGAGTATGCCAAACAACACGCGGTGCAACCCCAGAGCACATCTGAGAGCTGTAGGTGCGATTTACAATGAAATGAATACTATTTTGAACTGAAACTGTGACGTTGAAAACTAGTTTTGGATACAAGATACAGCTTGGGAGAGTTGTCATTTCGTGATACTAAAGTGGCACCAAATAAAAACAAACCATAATATAATTTTTAGTCCATGAATTGTTTTGTGATGTAATTTTGTCATTGATCCACTGTATTTGTTCCGGAAACCTACGATTTAAGTTGATTTTGCAGTTATTTGATTGGCATTTAGCGACGCATCAATATGTTGGCTAAAATCGATTGTCACTCTCATGATACGTGCATTCCATCGTGCGAGTAAGAATCGATCACTTGCTCCTTATACAAACGATATGGTAAAGTTCACGATTCGTAAGTGATTTTTGGGTCCGATCGCGTGAGTAAAATGTGTGTCGTAAACCCTCCGCCACCCGATACGGCCAATTAATAAAGTTGTCACTTGAACAGACGTGCCAAGTTATTACTGCTTCAGCAGCACTGGTGCGGTATTGAAGAGTGATCCACGTAATATTAAACAATTGGGTGCGAACGTTTTGATGATAGAAGCAGAATTGTCAGGCAGTTTCCAGAATTGTGAAAATGTCCTTTCAGTCTTGGGGGACGTGTGTTCCACTTACAATGAAGTTCAAATCAGGCTAATGTAACAAACAAATTTACAAACAGGACGAAGGAAAAAAATACAAATGGGGCCATACAATCGAGATAAAAAAACGAAACCTTTGTTGAATCGACTCGCAACTCCGAATCGGCACTGCAGAATTTCATGCCACTATAGATGTGTTTAACTCAACGCTGCAGGATGTTTAACCCGCTGAAATGATCTCGCACAGCTACTGAAGACCAGCGCCGGAGTCCACAAAGTGCTGGGCCTCATTCTTACCTTCGGGAACTACATGAACGGCGGCAACAGGACCCGTGGACAGGCCGACGGATTTGCGCTGGAAATTTTACCCAAACTACGTGACGTGAAGAGTAACGTATGTCCGTGCACGTTTTCGGTCCACATAGTGCAGGTGTTGTAGGTTTCTGTGCGGCTGTGTAGCGGTTAGCGCGTTGCGCCACGAACCCGGCGACCCGTTTTCGATTCCCGCTCACAGCCACTAACACCAGTGACAATTATTTGAACCGGTTCTGAGGCTCCCCTCGTTGAGTACCTGGTGCGGTGTGTAAACATCTGCACTGGGGAGACAAACGCGGCCGGGTATCGTGCTGGCCGCCCACCCCCTCGTGCTGTGCCGGCCTTCATAGGTGCTCGCGAACAACACTTGCCCTAACAGTCTGTTAAGGTGATTCAGGGTATCTTTGTGGGGCGACATGGTGGAGAAGAGATGCTGGTGCAGCAAAGTCCATTGTTTTACTGTTCTAGTCTCTAAAGTCGATGCTCCCTGCCTTCACCAACCCACAATGAATGGCGTGGTGAAGTACTGTATGTATGTAGAACTTCTTTCTTGTGGGGATGCGCTCATCCAGCAGTGGATTGACTTGATTTAAAAATATTGCCGTTTACTTTTTTCTAGTTAAAATAATAGGTGCAGAAACACACGTGACCATGAATTGGTTTGAAAAGGCTCCTCGGATATATACATATGAAGTAAAATTTGGAATTTTAGAATGTCAATGAAATTTTTTGAATTTTAATTAAATAATTATGTTACTCGGTACAATGGTTAGCAGCACGCTGCAATACCGAGATCATCAAACGATGGTGCAAGTTTTTTTTTTGAAATCCTCCCCATCTCTGTCCATCGAAGAGTAATACATATTTATACGACAGTCAATCGGCTGGTCGCGTGTGGTGGGGTAAAGTGTGGGTACTCCCAACTTCTCCATGTCTGGCCAACGTGGAAGAGTAGGCCCTTCCATCAGCAGTAGTGTGAGCAAGCAAGTTGCAAGGCTGCATCTTTATGAAGGTTTAAACAAAGAACAGCTTTCAAAGAACAGCTTTAGAAGTGATAGCTGTATGTGCCCTGATACTGTGTTTGTGTTTTCTCCCTCAGGACAATCGCATTAGTCTAGTCAACTACATCGTGGCTTATTACCTGCAGAACTTCGACGAGGTGTGTGAGTCTTAAGCAACGGGTTACAAGATGGCTACACACTTTTAAAATGGCTAGGGAAAAACCTATGGCCCCACTCCAGGCTAGATACGGCCCACGTGGCTTCGTTGCATACGACCCACGTGGTTTCGTTTCATACGGCCCACTGCCACATTGAAGCCGACCACTTCGTAACATGGTCAACTCGAATTTACGTTCCGATTGACGATTTCACTCCTATGAGGGCAGACATTGCATTTAACGACACATTCATATTAGCCAACTCTAGCAACAGGGCAAAGATGCTTGACAGATGATTTCGCAAAACGCTGCTTTTTTAGACCCTGCCTGTTGTCCGTGGGGGTCTCCAATCCAGTGGATATTGGAGCCAGTCCCAAGCCTGGATAAAAAAGTGACCAATGTAGAAATAAGCAAAAGGTTGCACTTAGAAGAAGACCTGATGCAGGCAGTGATGAGAAGGAAACCGGCACTATTTGGACATATATGTGGGATGGACAACAACAGCAACATTTTAAAATGTGTTGTTGTTGTTCGGGAAAAATGGAAGGAACCGGAAAGAGAGGAAGACCTAACAGAGAATGGCTTGATGACGACATCATAAGAGATTGGTGCCGGAAAGATGTGGCACTACTTGAACATATGGGCACAGGACAGAGGAAAGTGGAATCATTTGACGAAATGTGCAGCAGACACTTACCGGGCTATCTGCCCATGGACCGTGATGATAATGATGCTCCTGCTGTTGTCCCTGGGCAGGACGCTGGGACAGAGCGGAGCATATTCCCACTTCCAGAGCCACAGGAGCTGTTCCAGGCTGCCCAGGTCAAGTTTGAGGACATTCAGAAGGATATGCGCGAGCTCAGAAAGGATCTTAAAGGTAACGAGACCATTTTTAGATTTAAAGCTTTCGTGACTGTAGGGATTCATATTCTTTGTTCTTTCGGTAAAGTCACGTAGAAGGGAAATAATAAAATAATAAAAATAAAGCAACATGTGACTTTACCGAAAGAACCAAGAATACGTAACGCGACCAGTTGTCTTTATTTCGGCGGTTTTATTTTAGTACTTGCGTGGGCAGTAGTGCACAAGAACAATTAATGAAAGAACGCATTCGTCACTGACACTGTGTCCTTCCAATAAAAAATCTATAATAGGTGACATTTTGAGCAATGACCGTCCTTCATAGCATAGTGCCCCTGTGACTTTATAAATCCTGAAAACTTAACACATTCATCGATAACACTGCTATGAAGAAGGGCAATAGCCTGAAACGTTGCCTCGTATATATGTGTTTTTATTTTATGGCCACAGTGTTATTCACAAACGTATTTAGCTTTTGTGCATTATTAGCCTCGGCTTGCCTCACCAAATACCTATATATCACCTTTTAAAACTGTCAAACTGATTTCGATTGAAAGCTTTCGTGACTGCAGGGATTCATATTCTTGGTTCTTTACGTGACTTTACTGAAAGAACCAAGAATATGTCAAACTGGTCTCCAATTAATAAGGTCCAGTCGAGTCAAATTTGAAACTACAAGCTTAAGACCAGAACCTGCATTTCTTGTTTTTACAATCCCATTGTTACAAGTGTGAGAGTGCCATTTTATCCCAATTGTCCAATCGGCGTAATGTGTCAAGAGCTTAAGTATAAGAATAGGTTTTACCCTTTCTTGCAATAACACAGGTGTTAAGATATCAAAACACCAAACTGTAACCTTTTGCAAGGAATCATGTCTGCATTAACCACATATACGTGTGGTGGACATGCAAACAATATGTGATTAACGCAGACATGATTCCTTGTGTAGTGAGCCCAAAGACGATGGATAGTCGGTATTAAGGCAACAGTTTATTCAACAAATAAACTCAACGCAAGGTCCCTACTATGAAGGGCAACGGCCCCTTACACCGGCTACCTGGGGAGGTATGGCCTCTGGGCTATCGTGCCTCCTAATACTGGGACCCACTCGACACTCCGGCTAGGGGCCCTAGGGGAGGCTCTCCTGATCCGACCCAGTCAAGGTCCTTGGGTCCTGACCACTGTCCCACCTCAGTTTCGGCCCTTACAAGGACGTCGGATCTGGGGGTACCAGGGTCCTACTCTAAGCCCAGCCTTCTGTCTTCGACTTGAGGACGACTGCCGAACCCGTTCAGGGGTCCGGCTTTTATACACCTCCTAGGGTCTCTCCGTCCCTGGCCACGCCTCCCTTCCGGAGTGTTCCAGGGGATCCTAGAATATTTCCCCAGCCCCACCCCTCTTGGGGTCTGGGGAACCTCGGTTGCCCACATATCACCTCCTGCTGACGTATGTCCGCTAGTGCTGGTAAGTACACCGTGTGTTCATGGTGTTACACTTGCAAAAGGTTTCAGTTTGGTGTTTTAACATCTTAACACGTGTTTTGTTTCCGGAAAAGGTAAAACCTATTCTTATATTTTGATACTGGCAAGGGGAGGTCCCATGATGAAGGAGCTTAAGTGTTTACTGTCACCTCACCTGGTTTGTGTTGTGTTCACCTCCATACCCTTGATCGTGTTCGCGTTGTGTCTCTGTGGTGGTCTAGCACCATCTTTGATGACGTTAGTGTGGATTGCAATGTTCAGCGGTTTTTTAGATGCAATTTGCAAAAATGACACTATGTAAAATAAATATTATAATCCAGTCAGAGCAGTGCAACTTCCACACCCCGCCCCCCCAATTACCCCGTGTGTTAGAGAACAGATTACAGAAGCAGATATTACAGAGCAACATCTGAGATTCTTTAAGTGACCTCTGGTCTACACTCCAGGGTGGCACCACATTGCCACCTGCTGCTCGACCACTTAATGTTCATCACATGACAGTCAAACTGAAAAATGTGTATTAAGCATTTCCCACCTGGAATTTTACCAACTTAATTACAGCACCAAATCTGAATGTGACGGTTTATTTGTGCAGTAATTGGTGGCCCCCTTTTGATTCCGTATATTTCAGTCTCACGGAGTCCGCTTTCCAGTGCGAGTGTCGATTTGGGTGGTGTGGCTCAGGATTCCGTGTCGCCCCCCCCCTCTCCGCTCTTGAGAGCGTGGGTTCGAATCCAGCTTTCATCTGCCTGCGATTTAAATCGTTTTTTCCGAGTGTTGTGAGTTTACAGTCTCATCCCAGTCGCAAGTGATGCAAACCCCCATCGTATATTACATGAGGGTTTTATTTAACATAATTTGGCAACATTGCAGCTCTGAGACTTTAAATAATGAGTTTGACTGCGATGTCATGAACGTGTTCTCTGTGTAGTGTGTGCGGTGCTCCCTTGTCATTAGAAGGCATCTAAGAATTAGTTCTATTATACCTTCTTCTATGGGCTGTTCTCTGTCAGTCTCATGAACTGTCTACTCTGTACGACTTCCAAGCGGGTGCTTCTTTTCATGACATGACACCGATGAAATAAAAGAGGGATTTTTTTTTCGAGAGAGGGAACTATTCTATAAGCATGTCCATGTGCATTGCCCTCATTTTCTTCGAATGTACAATGTTTGTTTATATTTCCAAGCGGCTGCATGGTATTGCAGTGAATCTGAGAGACGCCTTATTAAAGCAATAGATATTTTCTTTCCCCCATTGAAAGCCTGCGAGTCGGAGTTGAAGAAGGTCTGTAAGCTGTCGAAGAGTGAACACATTGAGCCTTTCAAATCCCACATGGAAGCCTTCACGCACCAAGGTGAGGTCCTGCTCACTCTTTTTACCTCACCAGGCAACAATCCCACGGTCTCCTTCATTGGAAGAGTAGATCTAGGACGATTTGTCAACTAAGTTGATTAACCCTTCTGCCGTTCCGAGACGTTTGCAAGCTACAGGGTGGGTGTCCCATTCGCCGCTGGATCTCCGAACGCGCAAGCGGTTCGCGTTAATTTTACTCGGGAGAGGCGTAGCGCCGTTGTTTTTAAAGACATTGTACTCCCCGCAAAGAACTGTAGCGACACGACCACACTCTATGATAGCTGTCGCCAAACTGTGCCACACGCCCTCCCTCATGGCCTTGTACTTCCTCCCCCATGCAAAACACTCCTTAAAATGAATTCGGCCAAACATCCAAATGCAGGACTCTCTTTAAAGTTAGTCGTGAAATTCTTTACGAGTGTCCTGGATACGTCGATGGCATTATTATTATTATCATCATCATCATTTTAAGTGGAAGATGGGAAACATCCAGTTATAAATCAGGTGACGTAGCGATACCATCTCAACGTGATGCATTTTTTTCGTGACTTTAAGTTTACCTGAAATGAGAGAGTTTGCTTTGTAAACGATTGCTTTTCATTTGTCGTTTGCAGCGAAAATTGACCGAGAAGTTGAAGAGAAGCGTCTACAGGAGACGCAGGCAAGGTGTGTGGAAGCCGCCACTGGCTATGGGCAGCAGAGCCTGGCGGCGGTGGTGGTGGTAACTGTGCTCGCCTGTAATCGAGCCCCTGTGTGTGGAGGGCACCGAGGGTTGGTGGGTCGCACAGATGTTGCGAAACCCCCTTCCCGTGGGTGTCGAGGAGGTGTCATCGCCAGGAGAGTGCAGTAAAGCATACATACGTAGCGAGTCCAACTGAGTCGCAGACGTTATCTTAGGAGCAACACTATTTATTTACACAACGGTACATAACATAACACAATCTACACTCGGGTCTCTGATGCCCGTCTAACCACGCTACGGCAGAACTAAACACGGTTCGCTATTCCGGCCCGGACCACGAGCTGGGTCCCGGACCGCGTGGCTACAGGCTTCTCCCCGACGTGGATCTTCGTAACACCAGCATACAAAGAACCTCGTATGCAGCCCCCGGGCTGGGGCTGGCTCCGCCCCTCGCCCCGCCCACCTTCCAGGCCTCTCGACCTCCTTCTCGAAGGTTCCCGAGAGCTCCATTGGACCACGTGACCGCCCCGCGGCCCCCGTCCACCGGTGGCCTCCCTCCAATATCATCCGGTCACGTGTCGGCAGGTCAACCAGCGTATCATGCCCCAACGTAACCCTGGCTGGCTGACGCTCCCTCTCGCTCCCTCACCGGGAGCCTGCACCGCACACTGCTCGCGGTGCCTCCGCGCTAACCAGCGCTCAGCCAAGCCTCGCCAGGGCTAATACTACATCCCGTAACCCCGGGCTGCCCATAATGACAACACATTATCCGCCGTGGCTTCGTAAGCCCCGGCACCATACAGTGACAAGCACAGTCACTACAAATGTGAACTACACCTCTTCTGTCTTTGAGGTAGTGCTTCCCCCTTACACTTGTGGTTTTCTCCAGGTGCTCCGATATTCTCCCATGTAAACGCTCATGAATTGGCCGTGAACACCTTAATGTATAGAGGACTGCAGAGCTTGGGCAAATGTCGGCACCAGCTTATCGCGTGGCTGTCCTCTTGCTCGCCTGCGGTTTCTCCCTGCACCTCTGAGTCGTTTTCTGTCTATGAGAGCGAGCGAATACTGTGCATCGGCAGCGGTGCGTTGCAAGTCGAAATTATCATCGTCGGAGATGAGCAATTAGTCACTTCAGCAGGGTAGCACTTTTAAATCTGGATTGAAAACCCATTTCTGTAGAACTGCTTTTTGTGTTTAGTTTGTTGTTCTTCGCCGCACCTCTGATCAGCACGGTTGGCAACATACGATGCGAGAGAAGTTCAACATGCATATAATGATTCTGTGTTGAACAAATTATTTAATGATGCTGCTGCGTAGAGTGCAGTCTCAAACTCTTATACACTTTTATCTCTAAAACATACAACAACAACAACTGCCATTCGCCACTAAGTGGTGGTGACGTCACCACGACGCTTGTGCCAGGCCATGTGCACCTTGAGGCCACGTGAAGTGTCGTAAAACATACATACACTCTTATACATGTATTAACCTGATGACTGATAGAATGTAGCATGGGTATTATTCTCAGCCTGCGACAAAATCGCCCCGCAGTGCTGCCGATCTCATCGGACCTCGGGAGCCAAGCCTGGATAAATGCTTGCGTTGGTGACCGCCATGCACAAACCAGGTGTTGTAGACTTGGGGGCGAAGTTGTGGGCAGCAGTGGGCAGTATGGCCACAATCCGTTGTTTTGTACTTTTTTGCTCCTACATCTATGCATCCTTGTCTTCATCAAAAGCACACGGATAGGAATGGAAAAGTTTAGTCAAGTAAGTGCAACAACTAACGGAGGTGTGAATGCCCTCATCAAGCAGTGGATTGACGAAAGTGGCTGTGTGTGTGTACATGATTATCAGGCAATACTTTCGTTTGGTCTACTGTGCGCCGTGCGGACATCGCACCATCTGGACGTTGTGGGCACTGCAGTGGCGAGATGTTAACTCCCTTGCCTGATATACAGGAGGTCGTAGGCTCAATCCCGACCCTTGACACCTGTATATTTGGAGTTTGCATGTTCTCCCCGTGGTCGTGTCGTCCTCTGGGTTTTCCCTCCACGTTTAGGATCATGCGTTTAGAGTATTTGGCTGCTGTAAATTTCCACACGATAAGCAACTTCGTTGGGCTATGATTTGTGGCCAGGTCACTTCTGAAAAAGAGCTGCATAGCTCAGTGGGCCTCACCTGGTAAAATACAAATTAGTTTAGTTATTGAGTCGTCCGCTGCGGGGTGTCCTCTCATGCGTGGCAGCTTCCTGGACACGGCCGCCTTTTTTTGCTTCAAGCCGAAGTCGGGGGAGAAGGAGGTGACCCCCTCGCATTTCTTCTCCGTGTGGCTCGAGTTCTGCTCGGATTTCAAGGAAAACTGGAAGAAGGAGAATAAAGTGATCGCCACCGAGCTGTAAGTCCCTCTGCCCCCCGGCCCTGTCCTGGCACGTTGTCGTTCTCTCCAGGCTATAAGATGCTCGTGAAGGTAAAATGCACCCCTAACTTTTGGGGTCGTTTATGAAAGAAATCGTTTTTTTTTAAATCGGGAGAATGCAGTACTATTCTTGCCGAAGATGTGTACTAGTAGCTGCTTGAACACGGTGAGAGACGTCTTGCGGAAGATGAGTTTGAATCGCTCGTGGCAGGGCCATCGTCTGGAAGATGAGTATGAACAACTGGGTCAAAGCGCGTCTTTTGGAAGGCGATTCATTCTGTGGATTATAAGATGCACCCCCGAACCTTGGCTTTAAGATACGGGGGTGGGGGTGGGAGTCTCCTAACCTCGGAGAGTACGGTGATAAAATGTGCTTATATATAGCGCGATTCAGGGCACTTGCCAATAAAAAAAACAACACTCAAACAGCCGTTGGCCAATCAATGCAGCTCAACGGTAAGCCAACTGAAACCAAAATGTTTACAAACATTTTACCGTAAAGATTTAATTGTGCCAACAGCATTTCTGATATGACTTGGGATCGAGTTCAAGAGGCAGGGGCAGGGAAGGAGCTTCATAACTTGAAGCCCTCGCCCCTTTGTTGGGATATCATGCGTTATAAGCGCAACCCTTTACTGTAACTAGATTACAAAAATGAAGGCAGGTACCAGTAATGAGGTATTGTTACTCAGTTTGCAGTGTGTGTAATCACGTGACCATTAACTTGGCATGCACCAGTTGATCAACCTTTTGATGACTGCGATTAGCGTATGTGTGATATTCACTTTATCGACAATCCTCCAAAACATTGGCCTCCGATTACCGACGCTCCAAAACCCCGTGACATGAGTTCGATTCCAGCTCAAGGCCAACATCAGTCACGATTATTTTAACTGATCCTCCCCGAGATCAGCTCAGCCTCAAATGAGTACCTGGTGCAGTGTGTAAACATTGGCACTGGGGAGACGATGACAGCCGGGCGTGGTGCTGGCCACCCACCCCCTCGTGTGCGGTGACAACCTTCGTAGGTGCTCACAGCACTTGCCCCAGAAGTAAGTTAAGGCTATACGGGTGATTATTGTCTTCGTGACTAATGAACCCATAACACCTCGGTCTGTCCTGTGACGTCATGTCAGCGAGCCTTGGATACTTCACTTCCACTGAGTGGTGAATGGCGACTGTTTTTGTTATTGACGAGGTTTGTATTACTTTATTGATACGGGGCACGAGTTGGGGTTGCTTCTTACCTTCCGAGGCATCTTACCATCCAGAGAATACAGTGTACATTTTTTTTAAACTGCAAGAGAATGTTGGCATGTCATAGACAAATGTCGATGGTTCTACTCTTTATGGCAATGTTGCCGATGATAACCAAGAGGTCGTCATCGATGCCCGTTGCAGCCGGTGTCCAGCATATCGCCATCGCCGCCTTTCCCCGTGTCCAATTCCCCCCCCCCCCCCGCCCAGGCGATTGTTTCGTTTGTGACTCATCGTCCGTGTGTCTTGTCTAGGTTGAGGAAAGCCAAAGAGAGCGTGAAGCAGAAAATCAGCGAAATGAAAGCCATCACCGCAGAGAAAAAGACCTCGGGGCTGGTATGGGATTTTTTTTTATCTCCCCATCTTTGCGTGCCTCCACTGTGTCCGATTGGGGAAGCATGTGCGCATTTGAAATTGTGATTACTATATGATTATTATTATCCTCGGATCTTTGTAGCTTCGCACAGGCCACTGTGGTATTCTTCTAAAAAACCTTTACCTCTTTATTTAGCTTAACTGTGAATCTCTTGGGAGTGTATATGATGGAAAACCTTAGATCTGCTTGTTCCCCTGGATAACAGGATTCGTGGCAAGGATAACAACAAAATAAGAGCCATTCTGCTGCGTTTAGATGGTTTTAAAATAATATCCTTGTTCCTGTGCTGCCTGCTTTGGATTGCCCGTGTAAATAACAAGGCTGAGTCATCCAATTTGCTTGTAATGAGGCAGGGGAGGGTGGGATAGAGCTGTAGCGCATTTACTATAAATACAGTGATGTCAGTCCGATTCTCAGCCGTGGTTAGCATCAGTGGTGAGTGATATCTGAAACTGGTTCTGGGTCACCCCTCACCAACCCACTCTGACCACCGTGGTGAAGTATATTCCAAAGTATATTCCAAATCCATCCATGGATTGATGAAGCTGTAAATTGAGACGGATGCAACGATCCATTGAGTTGTTGATGAAAACCAATTTTTATGCACGTGATGCCCGTGTGCGTCAAGTCATGTTCGTGAAGTGATCGTTCATGATTTGTGCAACTGGTGTATTTTAAAATGCTCCAGTTACATTTTGAACGACACTGAAAAACGAGAAATAATACAAACGAGCCTGTGAAAAAATGAGACCGGTGAATCCGTCCTTCACTCGAATAGCGGCGTTGAATCGTGGCGATCCGTCATATCATCTTGGAGATGAATTGTGGGTGCCATGCCCAGTAATCCGATTGGGTGAAACCGCGGAAAAATCGGAAGGTCAAATTGCAGTCTGAGCATGACTCGGCACGCAGTCCCTCCGATCGGATAGATACAATGGAGGGACTGCGTAATCCACACGTACGTGTGTGTTTTCACGCTCCTTTCGGTCGTGTTAATTTATTTTCTGCAGTCCGATTCAATAATTCACTCTTGAGAATTATAATTTGTAATGTACATTTTTTTTCCCTATAAATGTGGAAAAACTGAATGTGGTGATGCTGCTTTGGCAATGGTGCACAAACATAACAAAAAAGCAACATTCGTCAATAACAAAATTTATTAGACGACGTTTCAGGCAATGACCCTTCTTCATAGCACATACATGTGAAGGAAGAAATGTCACCCTTATTTTTATTTTAAAGCCACTGTTATTGACGGAACGTGTTAATTTATTTAAATTTTTTTGAGTATGAGATGTGGCTTTTTTTTACACATTTTCTACTTTTCTCTGCACCTGTGTGTTTCTCACAGAAAGCAAACATCCACAAGAAGATGTCACTCCAATGAGACGTCGAGGCTTGACGATTCCCGCGGTCCCCCCCCCCCCCACACACACATACGAGTGTATCATCACCAGCTCCCACAATACAGGTCATATCGCGTTTTGTTTTTACTCGCTAACAATCCTCGTGAAATTCCACGTGTAGAACCCGTCCCTGACCACTTGTACTTTTATTATCTTTGTCGTGCAAATAATTTTATTTTCGTTAGTTGCGTACATTTATCCTGCCCGCCAGTGTCTCTCCTTACCGACGTAACTAAAACTGCGTTACACTTACCAAAAGGGGTTCCATGAAAGGTGAGACACGACCCAAAAGTATATTTCATGTTATTTTACTTTTGTAATCAAACACAACTTTGGTCCACAGCGATGTGACAGTTCAAATTTGAATTTACAAAAATGTCACATTCACCTTTACAACCCATTTTAACTGACTCGTGATTAAATCCTGCGGCGAAGAGTTTGGCATTGTGCAGTGTAAGCCGACCTCGATTGGTTTAACTTGGCCACCTCCCAGCATGACACTGGGTGGCAGTGATGTCGCTGTGGGGCCGGCTCCCACATACCCACACTGCACCATGCATTGTGATGTTACCTCAGTACTACCTCCCACAATGCGCCGCACATCGTCATGTAGCGTTAGTACCTGCTCCCACAATGCACCGCGCATTGTGATGTAACTGTAGTACAATTTCCCACAATGCACTGTGTGCGTCATGACCTAGACGTATTTAATGGTATGGAAATCGTACCGCAGTGACATCGCTGGAGGGCGCTATTCCAGAACTCGTAACAGTAACGTGACCACGACTTTAATTCTTTCTTATCATTTGCGAAGATTAAATCTGATGTGTGACAGCCTGGTACAGAGAGCTTAGGTTACTAATTTGTAAAACAATACCCATTTGTGTTTGGCTTGTGTCTCCCTTCAGCGAAGGATGCAAGCGATAAGAGGACAGGAAGTGGTGTAAAGAGAAACATGTATTTTCGCAACTCGTGTGAGATTGGGTCAGCCTGTAGGGTAGGGTCATGTGTACATACATTGCATTGTTATCAAAATACCGTAACACTTTCCCAACTCACAAATCGTTTATTGTTACCGTGTGACATTGATTTTGTTCTTTTACAGAGGAATGTTTGGTGGTTTCACCATGATTTCACCGAGTCGAACACTTGCGATTATTGTGAATAAGTATGTAAACACAGTTGATTGTACAAACGCGAAGTGCAAACTATGCAAATGAAATATCGCGGCTGATTTTTCCAGGCTATTGTCAACCCGAAATAAACTACTGAGTGCTGTGCCTACAAATGTATTACATAGCCAAAAACAATTGTAATTAAATCCAATGGGCCGGTATGTAAAATTACTTTAATATGACCTAGCATTTTATATTTATAATTGCACCGTGCATTATTTCTATCACTTTGTTATATTTACGTCTGTGTATCTCGATGCCTTCCTGCGGCGCATGTTACTCGTCGGAGATGAATTAGACGTCGCTCAAT
This sequence comes from Lampetra planeri, assembly GCF_965212315.1. NCBI lineage: Eukaryota > Metazoa > Chordata > Hyperoartia > Petromyzontiformes > Petromyzontidae > Lampetra > Lampetra planeri. The sequence continues at coordinate 11,250,305 of NC_136124.1, read as the reverse complement.
CGAAATCTCACGTTTACAGCAACGTTACGTTTAGGGATCTCTCTCGCCTGTGGCTATGTTATGTTTGCGAATGCAGTATTTAAATAAAAGCTTATTATGTTACCATATTAGAGTGGGATTTTGTACAGTCGGTCGCACGTTGGTTTACATTGCAGGAGTGGACTTGCTCTGCTGAAAATAAGGTCAAGAGGTCAATCACGTGACTCACTGATGCCACGACATCTCCCTATGAATTTGTTCTGCTAGATCTTGCAACGTTGACATACTGCGGGCCTTCAAGGTGTCCATGCTTACTAAGGAAAGAGTTTCGGGTTATATATTTTTTTATCACAGTTTTAATGTCTTATCAGATTTTTTGATCATTTACATTTTGTAATCATGTAGTGTGTCTCCACCCGATGCCACGTCACCCCACATTTGTCGGGAAAACCGCATACGTGAAAGTGATATCACTTCCTGTGGCGCCACATGCTTGGATTAAAACAAAATAAGATATGAAATTTTGTATCTCGGCCTGATTTTGGCATTTTTAGAATTCGAAAATCGGGAACATCCGTAGCTCTTTAAAAAAAACTCACATTTGTTGAAGTTACACTGTGGCCTTACAATGAAACATATAATAGGTGACGTTTCAGGCAATGTCACCTATTATAAAAAACACATTTCACCTGAAACTCTTTCCTTAGTAAGCACGGACCTTGTAGGCCCAAGGATGTCAACTTTGTGAGATCTAGCAGCAGGAATTCACAGGGAGATGTCGTTTTCATTTTGAGGCAGTGATAATTTGTTGAGCTCAGTGGTTCTCAAAGTGTGATCCCTGGACCACCAGTGGTCTGCGACGGTCCTCCAGGTGGTCTGCGGGCTGTAATACAAATGCATATTGATCCGGATATACTAACAATGGGTATACGTTTTTTATCGGACAAGAATTAATATTCTACCCATGATATTTCATTTAAAAATTACACTACACTAACCCTGGGATCAAAATGCCCCATCCCCCCCTGAAAGAAAAAAAAACTTTTCGCTGAGTTAAATAGAAATGTTTTATGTTCTGGTAATATTGTAGTGACTGGGAATAATCACTATGTGGTGCCGGGCCTGCGAGGCCACGGCGGGATGTCTCCTGTTTTGTGTCACCCTGGACACGGGGTGAAGTACCAGCCCTAGTGGGGGCTTGGGTGAGCGCTGGTTAAGCTCGGTGGCACCAGGCACAGCGTGCGGTGCGGGCTCCCGTTGAGAGAACGAGAGAGCGTCAGTTAGCTGGGGTTATGTTGGGGGCATGATACTCTGGCTGACCTGGGGACACGTGACTGGATGATACTGGAGGGAGGCCACCGGTGGAGGGGGCCAATGGGTGGTCACGTGGTCCGGGATGAACTCTCGAGAGCCTCGGGGCAATGGCGAGAGAGATCGAGAAGGTGGGCGGGGCGAGAGGCGGAGCCAGCCCCAGCCCGGCCCAATATAAGGGGGGCCCTGTGAGGGGCTCAGGGTTCTTACTGTTGTAGAGGCAGGATATCCACGTCAAGCTTGAAGAAGCCTCCAGCCACGCGGTCCGGGACCCAGCTTATGATCCGGACCGGGAGAGCGGAACCGTTTCTAGTTCTGCTGTAGCGTGGTTAGTTGGGTGGTCACCACCCGAGTGTGTGTTGTGTTAGTAGCCTGGAGTATGTTGTGCTAAGAGTTTAATAAAAACGGGTTGCTATTCAGTTGGACTCACTACAATATGAATAATTTTGTATGACTGGTATTGAGAGAGAGAAGCGAACACGTTTTGTCACCTAGGTATGGAGGTGGTCGGGCGGTCTGCGGAAATATTTGCATCGGCCGAGTGGTCCACCAACCAAAAATGTTTGATAAATACTGCCCTAGTTCGAACAGTGTCCCAATGTCTGTCCTTGGTGTTTCCTCTTCCCCTTGGCCACTCCTGTGCCTGTCTCGGATAACCTGACCTCCTCCAACCCTGCACACGTGGCCCCACCCATCTCAACCTCCTCTCCCTTTTGTCCCGTTTTACTCACAAACTTCTGAGTTGCCGTGACCCCCTTATCTCACACTATACTCTTTGGTTCTTTCGGTAAAGTCACGTAGGTGAAAAATATATATATAAAAATAATCTATAAAAAATAAACTCACGACGTTTCGGGTGCAACACACACTGCTGAACTGGGCAAGAAATCTGCAGCGAAACCTTGAAATTCCTGGCACATTCTATGCACGCATCTGCAATGCAAAAGACCAGAAGTTCCTTTTACTTTGTAAAAGTCAAGCTCCGTGACCGATACAGCAACGCCCGTCGCGAACACCTCTCCCAAGTGGTTGACACGATGCATCAAAAACGAGTCTAACATGAAAACCAGCAAAAGTTATTTTGTTAAAAAAGTGCAAAAATCTTGCAAACAATACCAATCGGCTGAGTTAATTAAATAACATGTATATTGCAAAAGTCCGATTCCTAGACTGCCCACCTTGTAGCATATCTGTCAACCCATACGGTGTACCCGTACTCTTGTACAGGGACACTTTGTTTTCAGGGCCATGAGGCGTATAGCCATTTCAATGCGGCAGCATTTTTTGTGTCTATTTGTTTGTGTTTCTCCCTTGTGATGGGACTTCGTAGGATGAACGTTGAGATTTACAAGGGCACGGGGTGACCAATAAGGTCTGAATTGGTCTGTAATAATGTAGGTGCTGGTAAGGGGTTAACAGGTATGTTGTAATTATTAAAGAAGTGGACCACGTGGGCAATCATGATTATCCGCACGCAGTTCATCAAAATTAGCAGATTAAACGTGCACCTGAGATTTTGACATTAATTAATCACTCGTGGATATTCCCTTAAGCCCAAATTAATCATCTAAAAACCGTTATACATTTGTAGTGACTAACTCGGAGACACTTAAGAGTTTGAGGTACTCTTTATTAACAAGCACCATCGGGGTTAACACTTCACAATAAGGTAAAACATCAAATAAAATAAATGAAAACAACAAAATTAAATCACGACGATTCGGGCACAACACAAGCGTCCTTCCTCAGGTGGGGACAACGTAGCGAAAGCGTAACCGCTTAAGGGTGTCTCAGAGATGGCTGTGACGAGGAATTATATAGTCGCGGGGGATGGAGGGAGGGGAGGGGCCATAGTGAGTGTGTGGGCAGGCTGTGGACTGGGAGGCAACGTTGTGCAGCGCGGGGCGGGGGGGGCTGGGAGGTAACGCATGGAGTTCAAACTGAAGCTTTGTGATGCAGGGGGCGGAAGTAGATAAGAAAGCTAAGATTAAGCAGCCTTTTGTTATGCTGCGGGGGGGGGGGGGTAAATTAAAAATGCGCAAGGTGAAACACACTAACGTGTGGTAATGGTGATGGTAGTGTGTGAAGCTGGGGGTAACGGACTGGAAATATGGATATGATTATGAAACAAACATAGACATAACTTCAACCGAGATGATAGATTCAAATTGAGCAATCCTGGAAGGATGTAATTAACCAAGTTAAACTTTAGCTACTGTGCAGTTTACTGCTAGACAGCCAGTTTAGATTTATTTTCATATCCATAATCCCAGTCTTCTACTCCCAGCTTGACACACTGCCATCACCATTGCCACACGTTATTTAGAGCGTGCAAGTTTAGATTGCGCCTTCCTAATTTTCCAGACATACAAACATAGACATAACTTCAATCGAGATGATGGATTCAAATTGAGCAATCATTGGAAAGATGTAATTAACCAAGTTAAACTTTAGCTGCCGTGCAGTTTACTGCTCGACAGCCAGGTTAGATTTATTTTCATAATATCCATATTCCCAGTCTGTTACCCCCAGCTTCACACACTACCATCACCATTAACACACGTTGTTTTTCATCTTGCGCATTTCTAATTTACCTCCCCGGCAGCATAACACAAGACTGCTTAATCCTAGCTTACTTATCTACTTCCGCCCCCTGCATCACAAAGCTTCAGTTTGAACTCCATGCGTTACCTCCCAGCGCCCTCCCCCCCCCCCCCCCCCCCCCCGTGCTGCACAACGTTGCCTCCCAGTCCACAGCCCGCTGACACTCACCTTGGCCCCTCCCCTCCCTCCATCCCCCACGACTATATAATTCCTCGTCACAGCCATCTCTTAGACACACTTAAGCGGTTGTGCTTTCGCTACGTTGTCCCCACCTGAAGAAGGACGCTTGTGTTGCGCCCGAAACGTCGTGATTTAATTTAGTTTTTTCATTTATTTTATTTTATTTTTTACCTACGTGACTTTACCGAAAAAACCAAAGAGTATGAATCCTTGCAGTCACGAAAGCTTAAAATTTAGAACTTCACAATAAGTCCGTCTATAGTCGACGACATTGCCCAGTCAGGACAGTTGGTAGGCTGCCTGACTGGTGACGCCCGAGATGGCGAAGACGGAGACGACGACGAGAAGAATGGTGAAGATTCCAGCAGCACGACGGGGATCCCACTCCATACGACAGCCCCGAGGTCCCTCTTATACTGTCAGCGTGCCCTGGCTCCGCCCTAGGCCACGCCCCCTTTCTAGAACCTACCAGCGGGTTCTTGGTGTGCCCCTTCTGTGACCTTTCCCCCCTAGATCCCCCTTTGGTGTATAACTTGGCCTGCTGACGTCAGGGCTGCTGTAAGCTGCAGATCCCCTTCACCGCCAGCAGCCAGCGCTTTGCTGCTACATTACATATGTCTCGATTTAAAGCTTTCGTGACTGCAGGGATTCATCTTCTTGGTTCTTTCGGTAAAGTCACGTAGAATGGAAATAATAAAATAACGCAAGTAGTGGCCGAAACGTCGTGAGAATTATTTTATTGTTTTATTTTCATTATTTTATTATTTCCATTCTACGTGACTTTACCGAAAGAACCAAGAAGATTACATATGTCACTACACATTTGTAGAGACAGTGTGTGGACTAGTGGCCACAAGTGGTAACTACGGGTGTGAAAACAGTATAGGATTACAACAGGGGCAGTATTTACGCCTAGCAATAATGGGGGATAACCAGGCCAGGGAACTAAGAGGGGAACGATCTGGAGGCTTCGGGCATCTGCGAGGGAGTTTAAGAAGAGGGGCATGGCCAGGAACGGAGCCATGGCTACGCTGGAGGATAAAAGGGGGCGAGAAGCAGGGTTCTAGGCTGCCGTGGGGTTCGGGGTCCTGGCCGTCGTCGCTCTCGTCGCTGTCTTCGCTATCGTCGCTGTCGCCGCCGTAGTCGTTATATAGTCAGTCAGCTATATAGTCAGAGATCGTTATGTCCTCAAAGTCATAAATGTGAGATCGAGTCGACGCTGGGAAGAGATAGAAAAATAAACGAAGAAACCCTCTACAGTCCGTGTGTTCCGAAGTCATTATACATTGTTACACTTGGAAATGTTTATTACAAGTCACGCACTTAAACCGAACAAATATGTGCTCTGGTTAATCCGAAATCTACATGATCGCCTCGATAGTAGAGTAGTTGCATATCTTTACAACAATGGGCGGAGTTTGATTGATGTTGATTGGCATGGCTCTGCTGCTGTCCACTTAGTGGGCCGAGTATTTGCGTGGGAGCAGGAAAGTTCTATCACCGAGCACGTGCATCGATTGGTCGATCGTTAGAATTCATCCTAAATCGAAAGTAACTATTACAATTGTCAGTTGTGCTTTATTTTGGGTGATTTATCCAATCATTTGTTTTGTGAGTTTTAATTTACGAAACTGCGATGGCAGAGAAACGTAAATATAATTTATACCCATTTTAGTTGTTTTTGGCGTAGAGATCCACGGAAAATTTATACTTTTGGATTATTCATTTTTTTATTATCTACGGCCGTCCTCCGCGTCATTAGCACGGATCATCGAGGGTCTCCTGTAAATTATTTAATGTTTACAGTTCATGATTTAATTATAGCTAAGATTCGTTTAAAAATATGAGTACTTTTTAAACTTACTAATATTCAAAGATTAGCCTTAACTCCCATACGGTTACAATGATATGTTTGTTTGTATTCAGTGCTGCACAAATGAAAATTGAAATTAATTTTTTTTATTAACATTAAAAGTTAAACAGACAATTTTCTTACGTAATGGTAGATTCGTGTTGTAATGGTTAGAATTAAAATAATTAGATTCGATAAAAAAAATGTTTTAACTGGCAACAAAACTGACACCTTTTTTTTTACAAGGAGTGATGTTTGCATAGACCACAATACCTGCAGTCATAATGCAAACAAAAAACATAACTCTTATAATGTATGCACTGTCCTTGAAGTTGATTGGTCCACACCCGAGACAGCTTTCCTTAGAGCCTAGTCTCACATGGTGTTGGACCAGATGACGCCAAAAGGTGCACAACTCAAAGACAATGCACCATCAGAGTATGAGAGCTCGGGGTAAGAATTTACACCATTGGAACCTCATTTGCCAGAAGAAAAAATATGATAATTGTTTTTTTACCCTTTTATCTGGCAACAAAACTGACACATTTTTTTACAAGGAATCATCAGATTCATCCACTACTGGATGATGAAGTCCTCTCACAATCTTGCGATGAAACAATTCATCGTCTAGCTTCAGGAACTGAACGGAGGTAGAGAATGTGAGACGCTCGATTCAGGTCCTGAAGAAGCTCCTAGCACGTGGCGCGAAACCGTCGGACATCACGCCAAAGAACGCGCGTTACAACCCGATAAACACCTCGGAGAACTAACGAATTCTCACGGCCTACACGTGGTGTTTGCTTCTTAGATAGAGGCGAACCGTGTAACTGGCAACGTTCTTAAGCCATTGCCGTACTCATCAATTATTTTAGCTGTTATATGTAGAACAAGTATCGGAAATAAATGTGTTTCCAATGCAAGCCGGACACTGTCCCCTACGTGACAGCATTCCACTTGCACGACAAAATCGTTTTAAACGTCTTGCGGAAGTGCATGTTGCACAGTGCGTAACACATCGGGTTGACCGTGCTGTTGACGTAGCAAAGCCAGTATCCCAAGTGCCACAACTTCTTCGGGACGCAGTCGTCGCAAAACGTTGAGACGAGCACCATGATGTTGTACGGAGTCCACGTCACAATGAACGCCAGCAATATCGCGCACAGGATCCTGACGACTTTCTTGTCCTTGGCGAGCAGGCTGCAGTGTCTCCTCGCCGTGCTGCTGGGCGCCTTCCCTCCTTTGCACCTTCTGTCTGATCGTCCTTTCAGAACCATCTCGTCTGCAGCAGACTTGTCCTCACGTGGCGGTTCTCTCTCGGCGTCCCGTTGCTGGAGGGACTCCTCGATACACATATCGACAAGCGTCGCACAGTTGCTTTCTCCAAGGTCGCGTTCTCTTCCTGTTGAGTTGATCCGTCCGTGCTGCGGCTCGGCGTCAGTTTCACCGTCGTTGCTCGCGAGTGAAGCGGCCGCTGCCATGGGGTCATCGCGGTCGTCAGATGGAGCAGAAGGCCGTGGAGAGCTTCTAATTGTTGCTGCGGCAGCTGGCTTGGCGCAAAAGTCCACCCGCACGTTCGCAGGCTCCTGCTCGTCATCGGAGCTGACCGCGCACCCCAGCGACGCAACCTCCTCCTCCTCTTGCATCGTCTCAACGTGTCCCTCACAGCTCTGCAAGCTGCATTTCCATGGCTGAGTGCCCTGCGACGTTTTGCTTGCCGGGGAGTGGATTCCGTCGTGAGCCCTGGCACCGCAATCTTCGTCGTAATCGTCGTCGCAATCATCGTCGCTCAGAAAGGTCAAGCATCCTCGTGTCCCTGTCGGCACGTGGCTCCTGGACTTGGACTCGGAGCCCTGCAGAGTCGCAAACTGCCTTGATTGCCGCCGTGTCTCCCTGTAGATCCTCCAGTTGAGAACCATGATGATGGTGATGGGCAGGTAAAAGGCAGCTATGGCTGTACCAAACGTGATTATGGGCTCGGAGAGAAACTGGATGTAGCACTGATCCTCCGGCACCGTCCTTTTGCCGACCATGTACTGCCAGAACAAAATAGCCGGTGCCCAGAGGACGAACGATACCGTCCAGGCCAGGCCGATCAAAATGGAGGCCCTCCTCTTCGTCCGCTTGGCTTTGTACTTCAGAGGTCGAGTGATGGAAAAGTACCGGTCGAAGCTGATCGCCAGCAAATTCATGACGGAAGCGTTGCTGGCCACGTAGTCCAGAGTCAGCCACAGGTCGCACATGACCGTGCCCATCGCCCAGCGGCCCGTCAAAATGTAAGCGGTGTACAGGTTCATGGAGAAGAGGCCGACGATGAGGTCGGCAGCGGCGAGGCTCAGCAGGAAGTAGTTGCTCACCGTCTTGAGCTGCCTGCAGACCCTGAAGGAGAGCATCACGAGTATGTTGCCGACCACGGTGATCAGACTGAACATCCCTGCCACGACGGCAATGACGACGACTTCGGCGACGTTCTGTTTCCCAGCGAGCAGATCGCCGGTGCTCGAGTTGAGCGTCAGAGCAGCGCTCGGATTTTGAGAGGTGGGGCTCGAAACGATGCCTTCGTGTTGAATATTGATTTCTTCCATTGCTGTGCCTGTGGGAGTTGGCAGATGCAGCGTCGTGTTTTGTACAGCGGAGTTGATCCACATGCGTTTCCGTCCACACATTCAGGTCTCTCCTAGAGTCGCCCTGTAAACAACATCGGTATTATATGAGAAAAAAATCAGCATTATCCCCTTGTCTGCGTGGGTTTTCTCCAAATTATCATTCCAGAGTAAAGACAAGAACAACCTAAAAAAATTGCTCACAAACTCAGGGAGGCCTTCCTGAATGAATAAAAGCATGTATTTGCTGACTTATTAGTTCTAGTTTTATTTACCAGATTAGTCAAAGTGCTCACAAGGAACATTGCCAGAGTGTGACGCTCCAATCCAAATGTATACATTAACCCTTTCCCGTTCCGATGACGTATGTGTACATCATCAGCTTTTCTTCAGATTCCATTCAGATGACGTACGTGTACGCACGTATACGTCATTGGAAGGGAATCGTAAGTAAAAGGTCATGCAGGAGGGCGTATAGCACAGTTTGGCACCAACTATCATATAGTGCGGTGGTGTCGCTACACTTTTCTTTCGGCGAGTACAATGTCTTTAAAAACAGCGGTGCTACGCCTCTCTAAACAAAATTAAATCAACGCTAACCGCTTGTGGGTTCCGAGCTCCAAACGTTTCGTGACGGTAAAATGGTTACCAGTGCACGCTGATAGAAACACAGGATCGGTGTAACGTCACGTGGTCCTCGTTGCCTCTCTCAGGGTGCAGCAATGGAGGAATTACCCGTCGACCCTTCACATTCACGTCCCTTCACATCCACGTCCCTTCACCCACCGCGGGTATTTTTTAGCTAGTGCCATTTCTCCCGTTTGCCACAGCGATCAATGACGCCCCTCAAGAGGCGCTCTTCCAACGGGGGATGCTATATTGATGAAGCTCCAGTCCCTCACAACACAACCAATTATCGGCTACTCGGTTCAGGTACTGTTATCGAGTATGGGTGGTTCAAAGTGCGATACGTCGTCGATCACAGGCCCGAGTCACGGCTCACACCAAGTTCAATAATTGTCTTGAAATGGACATCTTCAATTAAAATTGTCGGGAAGATGTGGAGGGGCAGCTTGAATGTAACGAGGCCACATTCATCATCGGATGTGCTGCTAAACTAAAATGTGTTATTTGACCAGGTAAGACCCACTGAGCTATCTAGCTCTTTATCAAATGTGACCTTCTGATGACCCGGAGAAAAATCCACGCGACCAATGGGAGAACATGCAAACTCCAAAATATTCAGTAAGCATCAGGTTAGACACGAACCCACGACCTATTTTTATTACACGCTTTTAGTTAACTCACTGTCTGTTGTCGTATCCTCAAATCTTGTAACACAATTTTAACCCCACTTCCCAATGTGGTATCGACTGAAAACTTGGTAAACTTATGTCATACTGGTGACAATACGATATTCTATCATTAAAAGTAAAAAATATTTTTTTTAAACCATCTTTTTTATATGTTGTGTTTCAGCTTGGGTCTAATTGTCCACGCTCAACTCACGTTGACTGTAAATCACCACGGCCCCTTACGCTGTGGCGAGCCTCGGGGCCACTTCCTGGAGTCGTGGAGTTCTGCGATCACTCGTACGGTACATTTAATTAAAACGTGTTTTTAAAAAAGTATTTTGACATTTTTTTTTCAGGCGAGGTAGTGAACATCTCGCCACCGCGGCGCCAAGTCGCTGCTGCTACTGGCTGCTGCCTATCGTGAGCTGTGTCTGTCTCACTTTTATATTGAGATCCACATTTTTTTACTCGTAATCTTGCGAGATTTGACTAAATCAGCCCATGAGGATACATCAAATGTCACCAACCGTGTTCTATCACCGTGCACTGTCCACGTATTGGTTTAAATCGGAGAGGGTAGCACTCCGTGAATGTTCCTTGTTTGTGGAATGAAACAGAAATTCTGGATGTTATTGTTTTCCCAAAAGGAAACTGAAGATGAAAGATTTGAAAAACTTGTAACAATATAAATTGCGATAAATACAACACTCGCAGCAGGTATCTCAACTGAACAATCCCATAGTTACCATCGCATGGAAAAGACATATCCAGCCTCGCTACTCAAATCAGTTGTGGACCAAGCGCTCATCTCCACTGGCAGGCCTGAGCCAGCGATGACAATTTCATATTACAATGGCAGGGAGAAATTTATCCATAAGACAATCACAGTTGAACCAACATTATCTACCATTAGAGATAAGATGGGTTGAGTTGGAAACCTCCTAATTGTCAGGCGAGCGGTCTTAACGCTGCAGTCACCCAGTCAAAGTGAACCATTGTTACAGCCCTTTGCCACTCCACTGCTGGATGAAGGACTCCCCCCATGTGTCGGTTGTAGGAGTTGATTGACAGTAGTTTAACCGTACTGGTCAGTACAGGATTGGTGAAGCAAGGTCGTAATTATAATATATATTGGGGGGGACACATCCCAATATTAAAATATGCTCAAAATATCCCTCCCAATATATTGCTATAAAAATATAATTGCTATGCTATGTAAATAAAAACAACAATTTGCTGAACCTTGGCCACAATATCTGGACTTGTCTTCATATAAATCAATGCATAGATTTCTGTTTATACGATTGTGGTTATGGTTGTACTTTATTAATCCCTAATCTCTACCATTACATACAATGAAACAAGAAATGGTAAGAAAGTAAAAACAGAGCAATGTAATACAATACACTATTAGACATTATTGTAAAAAATAAAGAAAAAGTCCATCCCATGTGTTAGTGAATTTTATTCTATTTTAGCCAGGAAATTATTTTCAAATTTAGATATTTTTTTGGGTTGGGACCCCCAGACACCCTGGAAGTTGTGGTCCCCCCCAGTGTTGACTCCATGGCTACAGCCTTGTGGTGAAGAGACCAATCTCACTGCATAGTGTGGAAAAGTGTCGGTGCCCTGCTGCGTAAGGATAAAGCGAGCGTCCGGTCGAAGGGTTTTTCAAAGTTAAGTTCCGTGAAAACCTCGAGTGGCAGCTGTCCTCTAAATACAGACGGTTGCTCAACTCTGCGAGATTTCCCCAGTGGATTCCGGCCTCTAACGTCTGCTGTCATGAGCACACGCAGAATAATCTTGGAATGACCAAAGAAATATGTTTTGGGTTAGAAAAATTATAATCCGACGAAGAGAAATTTGCGCCGATCGCACGAACCGTTAAACATCGCTATCAACTCACACAGGTTAACCCCGTATTATTGTTGTACCTGGACATTGAGTTTTCAGCTCCATACGGCGTCCAGCCGTTTCAATACGGGCAGAAAAATCGAATTGTGTCTATTTGTGTTTCTCCCTTGTGATGGGATTTTGTAGGATGAACGGTGAGATTCATAAGGGCACGGAGGTGACCAATAAGATCTGAGTTGGTCTGTAATAAAGTAGGGCACCGATAAGGACTTGACAGGCGTGCGTATAACATCAAGCGAGAATCCCCTCACCTGCACGGATGCGTCCCATCTCCCTCTGCCCGTCGCAGCCCGACATCACGCCGCCAACCCTCTTGCTGTTTCAAAAGCGCCCGCAGACTTCGGTGAATTTTCAAGCCGAGCGTGTGATGGCGAAGTGTTTGGGAAGTTAATAGGTCACGAGCGCAGACTTGCTTGTCTCGTTCTGCGCCGTCCTCCACTGGCGAATGTTGTGCCTGGCACGTGCCAGCCTGTGCCAGCCGTGTCCTCCCCACCGATGTGGCCCCACCCCAGAGGTTCGCGTTGTCAACAGACACTTAAATGCTTGCTGCTCATTGAGTCACGGAAATCGCATGTGTCGGCCACGTGCGCTTGCCGTGTGGAACGCACGGCGATTACCGGCGGGCTAAAGCAGGCACGTCAACACGTTACATCACGCCGTCAGATCTCCTTCACCTGCCTGCCCAACACATTTCAGTGTTGGAACGCCAACCGGCCGTACCTGTAATGAGTCGGCCCACTCACTGGTCTTGCCACCCAGAGGTCGCTTCTTCGATTTCATTTCCCCGGCAAGGCAGCTGAAACAATCTGCTTCGGTCTTCTATTTCTTTCGCACGGCTTGTGTTGATGCAAAGCAACATCATTTCACATTCACGTGGACAAGACAGATTACCGCTGTCGGATCACTGTGACATTGATTATGGTTTTATTTTGGTGACTTCGAAACGTTTTTTGGTTTGGCCATGTTTGTTTGTTGTAGTACGGAGTTAGAATGATGGCTTTAATCTAAGTTGTCTTGTGGTTGTTGTTGTTGTTTGACTTGCATCCCACTGAGGTTTTTGCAGAGTTGGTGTACGGTGCTTTTTTCTGGAAGACTTTGCAGTTTTTTCTTGGATTTTTCTGTTTGCGCGTAGTCACTTTAAGATGTTTTCTTGTTCATGTTTTTGTTTTTTGTTTGTTGCGGTTGCACCCGATTCAAGAGCCGAATGGCTCACAGGGCTATACCAAATAAATGAAACTGAAAACTGAAGGAGCAGCGGAGTTATTTGGCTTTACACAATGATCACGTTTCTTAAATCCTCCTCTTTCCCCGCAGCAGTATAACTATTACTATTTTTATTTTGCCAGGTAAGGCCCACTGAGCTACATAGAACAATTTTTCAAAAGCTACCTGGCCACAAATGACAGCCCAAATTAAGTGGCATGTCACGTGGACATTTATAGCAGCCAAATACGCTAAACGCGTGTTGTTGATTCTATATGTGGAGGCAAACATCGGAAGACCCGGAGAAAAATTCACGCGACCACGGGGAGAACATGTAGACTCCAAATATACAGCAGGCATCAAGGGTAGGGTTAGAACCCACGACCTCCTGTACACCAGGCGAGGGATTTAACGGCTCACCACCGTGGCGCTCCGAAAATGGGTCCACACCAGTCGATTGGCAGGTTGTGTATGGTAAAGTGTGGGTACCCCCACTTCTTCCGAGACATCTGGCAGCATTGAAGAGTAGGCCAAATACCCTCTAGAGGGTTTCTCTGGAGCTCCCTCTAGTGGAAGCCCTTCCGCCAGCAGTCGCGTGAGCGTGCAATTGCAGGGCTGCGACTTCCCCCTTGACTATATTAATGAAACAAGCTGATAAACCCAGCCCATTAAGGGAAGTCTCATCTTCATGTGTTGCAACAGGGAGACAAAGGCGGCCGGGCGTGGTTGCTAGCCACACGCCACCCCCTCGTGTGCCGTGGCTGCCTTCGGGGGTGCTCGCTAACAGCACTTGACCCCGACAGTCTTAGAGGCTACACCGAGGGGCATCTTTGTCATTGTCTTATGCGCAATTGTGGGGCCTCATTGCACCCATTGGACAAGCCAGCACGAGGAAGACTCTCCAATGTAAATGAGTGAAACTTGTTTTGCTTTTCATGTTACTTTGTTTTATTTACGAAACAGTATTTATGATATTATTACATGTAAATGTACAATATTTTCTTATTTATGAGTTAAACAATGCTTTACTTTTTGTGGCTGAACCACTACACATGTTTTATGTAGCTCATTTTCGACGTTACAGTGAGCCGCAACACAACGTTCAACGAGTTTGTACCCTCAAATATTGACGTTTTAACGAAACGTTCACCGACTGTACCAGTCTTTTGTTTCACGACGGCTGATAGATTGAGCAGGTCCAGCAGCTCTCGGGCTCACGTTTGTGTTATTTTATATTTCCCAATCGATAACACCCAACACCCTAAATTCAGTCAGGTGTGACGTTTTAACCTCTGCATTTTGCAATAATGTGCCCATCCCAGAATTACATTACCTGTTGCTGTTGTTACACAAAGACAACAATTGTATCACATGCTACTCCACGCACACCTGTGACCCAGCGCTGTGGAGGGGTTGGTCAATCGCACATTCTCGATTTGAAGTTTTTGTGACTGCAGGGATCCATACTCTTTGGTTCTTTCGGTAAAGTCACGTAGGGGAAAAACAAAATAAATTAAATTAAAACATGACATTTCGGGCGCAACACACGGACGCTTGTGTTGTGCCCGAAACGTTGTGATTAAATTTATTTTGTTTTATACCTACGTGACTTTACCGAATAATCGCACAATCGTCGAGATGCTTCCATAACCCTGCCTGCCTGGCCAGAAAGCGAACAGCGAATTATGGATTCATCTCAATCTGTGCCATGTGGGAGGTATCGAGTGTTGCCCCCTCGCACGCGTGGGATGTCGTCTTCAGGTGCTCCGGTTTCCTCCCACGTTTATATTCATTGGCTGAAAACACCTTCATACAAAAACCCAATTGGAGGACCCTGCAAAAAAAGGTCATTGTAATTGGTGTGGCTTACCTGGATAAACGTTTTATTCTCATCAAACTTTCTCTGCTAAAGAACCTTAGTGCCATAACTCACTTGTATCCAGGGCCGTCCAGAGGGCGGTTGTGGGGCCCGGGGCAAATTTCACAGGCTGGGCTCCCCCCCCCCCCCACCCGAAGCATTCAATCTAAACCGTATTACATCTGATACCGCAACGTCAAAGCGCGGGGCCCCCCAAAGCGCGGGGCCCGGGGCAGTCGCCACGATTAGCCATGTAGCCTAAGGACGGCTCTGCTCGTATCCCCCTAACACTTGTAACCGTCACATGCCTGTTGCTGCCACACACCCGTTCCGAAACCACACGTTCCCATTACGAATGTGTCCATCACACATGTATTACATTCACACACTAATCTTCACACCCTTTGTTCCCATCCTACACCAAGAGATACGTTTTTAAATATTGGATTTTCTGTTCATCATATTACATGGGAATTTATCAAATACAGTTTTCCGTCTAACAAAAACATCCTACAAAAAGCTAAAATTATTGAATGTTCATTCCCAAGACTGCAACGAGTGGATCAAGTACACAACCGATTGCCATTTTTTTGTTTATTTTTGTGAACAGTTTGTAGTGTTTACTTTTTCTACAAATATTTCCAATGCCTATGAAATGACAACAAAACAAAAGCAGAATACGTAAAAACCTCATGAGACATTTCTTCTTCAGTTGATTGACACAGAAACAAAAGTATTTTTAAAGTTAAGTTCAAATAATCTACAACGTGTATTGTACAATTTAAAACAGCTCTTAAGTCTCAAAACGAAAGCAATAAAGTAACCGATGGCATGAAGAACTTGGGCAGTTTTAAAAAAGCCCAACTTTTTTTTACATGATGTAACATAGTACGACGATACAACCCAATATACACTCCCACCTTTAACACGCAAATTGGTTGTGACCTCATTCTCGTTTGGCGTTCACACAACACGCAGCCGCTGTGCTTAAAGTGCAAAAAATCATTGATGTACACTATAATTAAATTTATTAAATCCCCCAATAATCGTACATTATATTAAAACTGTGCCACCACCCGTTCTCCCCGTATCGAAGCGCTGTGTGGGTGATTAGGGCAAGTGATGCTTCGAGTCATGGATTTCAGGCGTGTACGTCAGCAGAACGATCATCACCCAGACGTGCAGCAGAGCCTGGAACACAAGAGGGAATTCCGTGCGTAAGTGGTGCAGTAAAAAAAATGCCCGGCTTTCGACCAAAGGCAGATGATGCATCCCCAAAACAAATCAACTCTCATCCTGTAAATAATATTCCTAGGCGGCAGCAGCAGCAACAACAGCAATGTAGTTCTCGAGTGTGCAGACGGTAAAACTGCACCAGGACCCATGGGTCGGAGGTTACAAAGAGCGTGGGGGGGGGGGCATTGGACAAGGGGCCCACAATTAATTGTTCGCAACAGGCACATGTCAACCATGCAATGCCAACCTCACTACACCACCACTTCCAGGCTGTCCTGGGGTTGTCTAACAGGAGTTTGAAGGTGTGTTTAATACAAATAAAAAACCGCATGGGGCCGCAGCCCTCTAGCAATGCCACTGCTCCACAATTAAAACATGGGAGCTAGGTCGTAGCAAGTGGTGTCGCTAGAATGCCATGACGACGCGCTTGAGATTGCATCTCTCAATTATGAAGTTTTGGATCTGTGGCAGACAGCGTGAGACTACATCCCAGGTGTGTATCGACAAGAGATGTTTGTTTTTCCGGTGGCATCTTCCTTTAAAAAGCTCTCGTGTGCTATGTACATTTGCATCCACCGTAAAGCATGTTTACATTTTAAGGTTTGACCTGAGAGTTCAATATGAAAGAATTAACATAATAGCAGAATGTGTACATCACTTTTAACGTTCCATTGCTGGGTGTGGGCCTCCCTACGCCATTCCGGAACGTATCGGTTATTTGACCAGACTTCTCCACACTGGTCAGCGGGGATTGATGAAGGCATGGAGCATGGATATGGGGGACATTCGAGTATAACAATGGGTTCTGGTCGACCGCCACGTAGCCACCTGTGCCTTGCTTCTCAAGGGAATTGCCCTTTCTTTGTTGACTTCAAAATACAACAAAGGAAGCCAGTCAGTTGATTTTGGGGACGGCCCACTGACCTAAGTAGCCGCTTTTGAATGGTGGCCCTGCCAAAACAGTTAATACGGTAGCAAGGATGTTACCGCATCAGCTGTTTTGACCGAATACGATGTGAATTTAAAGTTGGGCTGGACTAAAATGTACAGTCCCAAGGCAAATGTTACGGCAACACAAGTTACATAATTGTTAACATTCAGTGATGTTAAGCAATGACAGCATTTTGAAGAGTCGCGGTGTGAGAACGCTGCCTTGTCATCAAAACTTTATCTGATTTGAGTACGTACCATGTAGACAATGACCAGAACTCTGGCGATTGGATATCTTCTCAAAAACACCCCGAGACGTATGCTGTGAACACCCAGAAATCACAACATTAATGATGATTAATTTAAACTTGTAACGCGCCGCAAAGTATTCGCTAGCCCTCGAAGGGAACGACACGCAGCCACACGGTGAGCCGCTGCCAACAATTTGCCCAAGATCTGCGGTCCTCTTGTTAACGCCTAAATGCTGGGTGTAATCTCCAGCAAAATGTTGTACAAAAACTTGCATCGGAATATTCCTCCAGTTTTGCCGCAAAATCTAATCAATTGGCATAGTTGCCCACGTGATAACTTGATTTAATTGGCTGTTGGGTGGTGGAGGGTTATAAAAAAACATAATAAACCTGCACGAGGATCTAACCCAAAATAAACTAATTATGATTCATATCTCAGATTAGCACGGATGGTGATGTATGGTGCGGTGCCAACTAGGTTCTACATATGTACATGAAAGCCTACGTATACATCTTTAGACACTGAATAAATTCAAAGTGTGTTGAACCACACTCCATGCATGCATCTTGAGACGAGACGTCGGGTTACTTCACCTCAGTGTAAGTTTAAATGAGTGTGCTCGTTACCTAAACTTGTCTATCGTGTTGGCGGCCTTCCGTACTTTCCCGTACATCCCATCTTGCATGACATCAGTGTCGCTGAAGAGCACTGGAACAACCCTGGACCGGGCACCTGGAGCACAGCAAGAGAGGACGTGTGAAGTTCTCCCATCAGCAGGTTCTAGTTGTCACATGATGGAGCATTCAGTCTGGGACATCACATCTCTCAAAATATGGGCCCTAATTCACATCTCAGCTGCAACGCAGTCTTGACAATCTAGGGAAGAGAGAGAGAGACCCAAAAGAGAGGTATAGAAGGCGGCACACATTGAGACAGCAATACACAATGACAGGCATCGATAGACACAGAGAAAATGAAGCAGAGACGGACAGAAAGGAAACATAACAAAGAGAAAAGATACAGACATTGAGAGACGCACACACAGAGACTCGGCAAGAGACAAAGTGAGGCACAGAGATTGACGTGGAAAAAGTAAAATACAGAGTAAGACATGGTGAGATGCACAGAGACCAGGAAAGATAAGGCATGGGAAGGAACACAAACGAGGGGAGAGACAGAAGAGACGCACAGAATTTGTTGGGGAACCCTAAAACACCAGAAGGCCTTGCGCACAAGCACACGTTGGCCGCACATGGGTAAGCTCGGCGATCGCTCGATGCACTGCTGCTCAAACGGAGGGCGCCACCTTCTGCCACGTGGGGCATGTTGACGGTGGCCGCGCCGACGCTCGCCCCCTTGCGCAGCTGCTGCTGCTCCAGCCGCTCCAGCTGGATGACGAGGGAGTTCTTCTCGGTGCCGAGCGCCTCCAGCAAGGTCTGCTTCTGGATGAGCGTCTCGGTGAGCTGGTGCAGCCGCCCCTCCAGCTCCGCCTGCCCACTGCTGCTCAGTGACTTGGCGGTCAGCTGCACAGAGTGTGTGTGAGCGTCAGGAGTCAGCCTGCAGGACTTTTTTGATTTCACAATTCTGGCAAATCGCCTGAGTCTGGTTGTAATCAGTGAACTGTTTTATTCAAATTGTAAATGTTGTGGGTTTGCTCTCCAACACACCGGTGTTGCTGAAGCGGTAACTAATTGGCTAGTTTTTTTACGTGACAAACCTTACTAATTGGCTGTGTCGGGTGGTGGCGGGTTAACGGCACATATATATTTACGCGATCGAACCCCAAAAAAACCCTTTGTTATGGATATTTTCGTTTTAATTAATAATGAACATTATTTTAACCAAGATAATCCCTTGAGATGGGAAGACTGACACTGCCCTCCGTTGACAAAGTAGCTCCGCAGCAGCCTATGACACCTGTTTTACGAGTGGTAATCATCCATACAAGCACTGTCCAGGCTAAACACCTGCTTAGCTTGAGTACTGCGGGTGATTTGGTCACAGGCAACACACGCCGGGATAGTGCTTGTATGGATGATTACCAGCCAGATTCGCATCTTGAAGAAAGAGCCGAAACACCTTCACATGGAGATCTTATCAAATGGTTTCTCGTGGTGACATTGGTACGTCTTTGCTAATAGAATATGAGTCATTATGAGAATCTGAACCCATGCTTTGTTATCAGGTGAGATGAGAGTGGTGGATAGTGAGTCTCTGAGTCAGATGTGATTTGGAAACATCCATTTAGATTATTTAGATTTGGCTGCTATCATTTACATATGATAAGCAACTTGGTTGAGCAATCACTTGTGGCCAGGTAACTTCTGAAAAATAAGCTAATAGCTCAGTGGGCTTTACCCAATAAGATGGAAGATAAAATAGTTTAGTTTTATTTGTATATATTTTTTGTGATTTTCTTACCTCTCCTATGCTTTGTACTCCTATCGGATTTTTTTATTGCTCTAATGTTCTGACCCATCCCTTCCAGACATATGTGAAAAAGAGCTTTAAAGTTCATCGGATTCCTCCAATATAAATACGGTATACGTCGTTAATTCGTTACAGAAGGTAGGACTTATACCGAAAATGACGTACGCCAAACGAATTTTTCCCATGAGAAATAAAGGGAAAGGAAATAATCCGTTCCAGAGTATAAGAAATTATATTTTATATGGCATATTATACATTAATGGGGTTGTATACAATAATTTAGACACTACTTATTCCTAAAATGCATACATAAATTAAAATAAATGCATAAATACCTTAAAATAAATTGAAATAAAAACTACATTTAGCATCACTTTACCTTGCTAAAAATTCACGTTAAAATGACAAAAAACACGTGAAAATTCACAAAGAGTTATAGCAAGAGTTGTGCACTGAACGAGATCTACAGGCAGACTGAGGAGCGGCGCTTTGTTTCAGTAGTGAATAGGGTCTACGTGGGTACGCGGTGACTCATCCCGACCCATACAAGTTCTAGCAAGCGCGTCGTATCCCAAGCAAGATGCCGTATCCCAAGACATTTTTTTCTCGTCAAAACACGACATATACCAAATTCGACGTATTACAAAGCGGTCGTATACCGAGGTATGACTGTATTCTGAGTCTGACTAATTCATTAATGGGCCAATGCTTCACTGCACTATATACCGGATACCTACACAGACCTTCCCGCACTCCCTTCACTCCTCGCGCTCACCTGATTTCTCAGCCTTTTGATTTCTTCTTCTCGATCTCCTATCCGACTGTGAAGGCTGGTCTTGGTCCTGTGTAGCTCCTCTTCAATGTACTGGTATTCCTGAAAAAACAAGACATCTTGAGATTTTTAAAGGTGAACTCAAGTCAAAGTGTGTCCATGCCCAAAACAGCAATGGGGCAGTGCTCATTTATGGTTCGTGGCCCCCTTTCGCACTGCACACAGCTAATTCCACATTCTCATGGCAGTGGTGAGTTTCTCTACACAGAGCCTCGTGTTGACTTCCCACAAAGCAGCACCTATTGTATTGGCTCCAGATAAATTATTTGCCGAGCTGACCGCCCCCCTAGAATTTAAACGTGCAACCTTTTCTTTGTAAATCATACGCCTATCTTAAAACTCCAGTGTGCACCTCCTAAACTCTGATATTCCACAGGCAAAGAGTGTGCAAAACCGTGCAGTCATCATTGTCCCACATGATCCGTCTCTTCCCACACCTCAACTCTGCAGGATCTCATATCTCCATCTACGCAGTATCTCCCTGCATCCGCCATTTCCTTGCCCCAACTCCTGCTGCTGATGCCCTAACCCATGCCTCCATCCTATCCCCACTCGACTACTGCAACCCCTCTAAGGCTTCCACAAACCCCACCACTTATAAACTCCAGGAGATCCAAAATTCTGCACGTCTAAGTGAGACCGCATCAGTCACCCCAACCCACAACAATCACCTCAATACTCCAGTCAGTCCACTGGCTCCCAATACAAAATGAGTAGAGTGATGAGAAGGGAGGCTGACGCAGGGGTGAGTCCGTGGAGGATTTTGAAAACTGCAGTGCGACCTTGACTCTGATCCGGGATTGGATTGGGAGCCAGACAATGGGGGCAGCAGAAGAGAATAAGCAACCTCAGCAACAGGCAGCAGTACGAGTGCACGGGCTTGCGGTGGCTCCACTCTCACCTGCTTCTGTCTGTCGAGCTCGCTCTCGGCCTCCTGCCGTGCGCGCTGCTGCAGGCCCAGTTGCTCGTGCAGCTCCTGCTGCTGCTCGCGCTGAGTCTCCACCTCCGCGGCCTGCTGCACCTCGCTGTCCTGCGCCATTCCAACAGAAACAAAACGTCGTTCACTCACCGCAGAAGCTTCGTCGAGTCTTCTGGGGTCTTTGTGGGCAGCAGTGTCCTCAGGTTTTCATGCCAACTGAGCTCTGAATCGCTGAAATCGACCTTAATTAGACCTACTTCCATTATTTCCAGATATTATGCACTGGGAGAGGTTTCAAGTTATTTATGAAAACTGCAGGACTGCACCCCTGCTCAAGACTATTCTTGAAGGGTCTTACACTGGGATGTTTGACCAATTCAATTAATGTTTTTTTCTTTTTGTGTGTGGAAGGAAACCAGAGAAAATGCTTGGTGGGAAGTCAACAGTGGACTTCCGATAGTCCATTGTTGAAACTGACCCCTCAAACGAAGACAAGCATGGTCAGTTTTATGATAATTTTTTTTGTATTTATCCAGGCAAGTGTTAAGAATCTTCTTTAGGAGGGTCCTACATGGGATTTTTGGGAAGAAACTGGTGTACTCGGTGATGTTTTTAAAGCCCTAAACAACATTGGGGGGAGGCCCAAAGACTGATTCAGACGTAACTCGCCACTGAAGTGAGCCGTCGCCAGGAATCCAACTCTGGTTTGGCGCTCACCACTGGGCCGCACACACATGGCCGCACAAGCTCACACACGCACGCGTACGCCTGCACCTGCAGTTCCACCCTGAGCTGCTGCACAAGGCCCTGGAGACGCTGCGTCTCCTCCCGCTGGAGGTCTCGCTCGTGCCGCAGCTCCTCCAGCTCCACGCACGAGGCGGCCATGGCGCCCTCCACCCCCTCCATGCCGACGCCTTCCTTCAGGCTGCTGATCAGCTTCTCTTTGGACTGCAGCGATCATGGCATGCGCACACACACAAAGACAAAACAAAGATCCCCCATATAGGCTTTACCAGACTGTTGGGGCAAGTGCTGTTAGCGAGCACTTATGAAGGCCGGCATGGCACACAAGGGAGTGGATGGCAAGCACGACGCCCGGCCACCTTTGTCTCCCCAGTTGCGATGTATTTGCACACGTCACCAGGTACCTATTTGAGGCTGAGTCAATCTAGGGGAGGCCGAAGACTAGTTCAGATATTCGTCACTGTTGGCCGTGCGCGGGAATCAAACTTGGGTTGCTGTGTTCGTAGTGCATCGCGCTAACCGCTACACTGCCGCTCTCCGCACACACACACAGAAACAAGCGTTTACGCTGCCCGATTGTATTCCGGTTGTGTTATTGGCACTTTAGTCAATGACCAAATCGTGTGACAGATCTCGGAACATAAGCAGACTTGATATTGCTCGGATGAATGACTATCGTGCATAAAAGGTGTTACAGGACACTGTCGGTCTACGTGGTGGACACTGCAGCAAAATCCATTATTGTCCTTCTATGCCCCGACTTCTGTGCTCTCTGCGCAAACGTGGGCGCATACTTCACCACGCAGGTCAGTGCGGGTTTGTAAATACAGCACAACAATTTAATGTGCTTCACTGCACTCTGCTGCCGACAATGTAGCCACACCACAGGCCATAACACCTCTCTTTTGTTGTGTATGGTCATTGCCCATCTAAGCACTAGTCAGGCTTAACCCTCCCCCCCACCCCCCCCACCGCCCCACCGCAGCAACCTGCCTGCAGGATGCGTGTGGCTTTCTGCTTGTAGTCGGCGAGCTCCTGTTTCACCGACTCGGCAGTGGCGCGGGCGGCCTTGAGCTGCTGCTGAATCTCGTCGCTGCGTCGCTTCTCCTCGCCGCTCCGCCGCTCAGCCGTCGTCAGGGCCTCCGCCAGGCTCTGCCGCTCCGCCTCCAGCTTACCCACGCGAGCCGTCAGCTCGCTCTGCGTGGGGGGGGGGGAAGAGTGGACGAGGTTTAAACATAATGATACGATTTCATCATGTTAATAACACCAATGATTTATCCAGGAACGATAATAAAAACTATTTTATTGCATATTGATAAATCCTCGCCTAAAAGAGTTTACACGCAAAGCGGTTTCTGAGCGGTCGATGACGAACTACTTTCTTGAGTGGCGCGGCTGATCAGTATGGGAATTCTGGATATACGCATGGAATGATACAGTATTCGACAGCATACCATACTCTCAGTTCTTTGTTCCGCCATGGGATGACTGCAGGCTGATATTATACTGAAAACGTGAGTCAAATTTGCATTGTTTTATTCATTTATGCTCTGTAAAATATATGCAGTAATTAGTCGCTTAACATCTTTTCGAGTATAGTCTGAAATGCAACCACATCTCAGGTAGAAGGGGGATGGAAGAGTCTGGAGCAGGGACACCACCGAACAGCATGCGACAAAGCAACCAGAGCCAAGCATTAGCAACAACAACAATGAGCCCCAGGGACCGCCGCGACGGCCATGTCACCACAAGAGCCCCAGGGCATCCACAGGGGGTGCACACCAAGGCAATACCAAGTCTCAAGAATAGTTTAGAAGGGTCTTGTTAGGATGAATAGCCAATTCTCTTACTTAAGAAGTATTTTGCAAGTGTGAAGAAACCAGGGTATCCTGAGAAGAGCCACACACACACACACATACGAGGAAATAAGAGGCCCTCACAAATTTGTTCCTGCACCAACTTTCCATAATGCCGTCTCCTAGCCACCACCTTGCAGCCCAGAGGGTTTGGGAGTTTCACAAACCTACGTGAGCCATCTACCCCTGATCTCCAAAGGGCTGAGTTACATGCGTACGCCAACATGCCGCACCGTCAAGCATTGTCTAAGCTCGCTGGAGTGGCAACATTACACCACGTTGCGTGAGTGTGAGCGGGTGCTGTGCTTGTGAGCTGGGCAAGGACCTGCATCTTCCGGTAGCTCTCCTGCTCACGGCGGACGCTAGCCTCGGCATCGTGCAGCCGTTCTTCAACTGTGTGCAGCGCCTGCGTCTGCAGGCTGCTGCAATCTCTCTGATCGTGCAGTATCCTGTACGCGCAAAAACACACGACTCTCACGTCAGAACAGACGAGCCGCGCCACAACACGCAACCCGTGTCAGAACACTCCCTGCCGTGAAGTGGCTGGGTGGCTCTGGATATTAAATACCACATCAGCGCACTTGGCCGGAACAACTAAAAGCTGTGTTCAAATCTGGGCAACTACATATGATTAATCTTAATTTAGGAGCTTTCGTGACTGCAGGAATTATTCTTTGGTTCTTTTCGGTTAAGTCACGTCTAAAAATAAAATAATAAATTTAAATAAAATAACATATTACGACGTTTCGATTGCAACACAAGCAATCATCATCAGGCATAAAAGAAATAGCAACAAAAATCTAACTAGGAAAAACTATAGACAGACATACAAGCAGACAGACATCACAACGGCACACAGAGAGAGGAGCAAGCTGACAACGCGGCACGGGCACGCAAGCCTGAAAATTAGGAGGCAGGCACACGAAAATTAAATAACCTAGTAAAATATCGAAATGTGATATAATACAACGGTGACCAGGTGACTCCGGGGTTAGAGCGCATCTGGACAGCCACATGCGATTGAAATGGGTTCTCAAATGTAGTAAGTTGATGGATTCAGCTCTGTCACCAAAAACTGCACAAATGAACTTGGTACATTACCTAATTTGGCTAAATTTTAGCTATGAGAATTCAACATTTTTGATTGGCAGAGACAAACACTCTGTGCAGGGCAGGAAAAGGTATGCGCCTGGTGTGGCTAAAGGTGCCTATCGAAGTGAGCTTAAAGTAGTTAAGTTATGTCATCCTCCAGGAGCCATTCTTTATTAAATAATGTAATTTTATTAACCCAGACAATAAGAACTAATGTTAACTCTGATTTCAGTCATGTCCTGCACTTATTTAGTTTGGCAAATCCTCCACTTTAAGGAGTTTTTGGCATGGGGTGGTGTAATACGAGTTTCTGCGAGGAATATGATGGACTCCCCAGGGTGATGGCTTGGGAAGACCTACACACAGCATTGTATTGATCATGGCTAACGGCAATGAAGAATACCTACTGGATTACATTACAGCAATAATGAAATAATGATTCCAATTGTAATTCAATGTCAAAGTAATACTGCACTGTAACTACAGTGAACAACTGAATCTAACTCTAATACAATTAGATTTACTGATGACAGGAATACAGCACTACTACCAATGTCTATGGGACCCTTTTTACCAATGTAGTGCCATGGATGGGCTGCACTTGCAGGCAACAGGCATCCCAGAAGCGGTTGGGGGTTGTGAGGGGTCCTACGATCCCTCGCAAACACTCCCAACAGCCGGGGGGGCTGCAGATGCACTGGGCTGCAACGGCAGACATGCGGACCTCGGTGAGGGACTCTGGGTCACCTGCGTCTCTCACGGAGGTCCGCAGCTCGGCTGAAAAACGTATATAAGGCGGACCTCTGGAGAGGTCCAGGCAGTTGAAGACGACCAGTTGAAGCAAGAAGACCTGCTAGAATAGGACCCGCCGTCCTTTTAAGGGCCGAAGCTCTGCGAGGCCAGTGGTGGACCCTGGGTCTCCCATAGGATATTATAGCCGGAGGACCTGGAGCGCAGCCAGGGTAGGCACGCTACGTAGGTGTATAATATACCGAGTGGAAGTGCTCGAGATAAACTGTACGGGGAGTTGATGTTTAGTAGTTAGGGCGCGTGTGTATAATAAAGACGTGCCCCCTACAAAGTGTTTCCGGAGAAAACACTACACCAGTATCAAGATAATAAAAAAGTATTAACCCTTTCCGGCAAGAACAGAGCTATTAAGATGTTCAGACACCAAATGGACACCTATCACAATGCATCAAGATGCCTTGTGATATGTATCTATTTGCCGTATTCTTCCCAGAAGAGATAAAGCCTATTCATGTTTCCATCACTACGACCAATTGTACCCATAGCAATTTTACTATTGTATCACAATCCTCACCGTCATTAGCAGGAGCAATTCTAAAGACAATGTTCAGAGACGATGGTAGTGGTGGTGGCGAGGCCCTCAGTACCTGTTGCGGTCCTCCTGCAGGGTGTCGAGTGCCTCCGTGCGTGCCCGCAGGAGCTGATCGGCCTCGCCGAGCCGCACCTTGAGCACAGCGAGCTGCGAATCCTTGGCGGCGAGGGAGGCCGTGAGGTCGTCCACGCGCGCCTGCAGCAGCCGCGCGACTCGGTCTCCGCGCGACGCGTCCGCGTCCCATTTCTCCATGCGCGCGCGAGCCAGGCCCAGGTCTGCGCGGAGAGCAGGGCCCGCCGCCAGGGATAGGCAAAGAGAGTGGGAAGTACTCATGTGAAGTATCGTGCAGTATAATGATTTCCTGGATTTTATTCTGATTTACTGGATTTTAATCCTTACTCCCTGGATTGTATCCGGAAGATGCTTGGCGCATGGCACACTTTCAAGGGAAACGTAATTCCTCACAATCAAATTTTGTTCCTCAATTTACCGGTGAGCTCAAACAATCATTTGCATGTTAGACACTTGAACACCTGAACATGTGGTTTGTTTGGCTGTGTCGAACGGTGGAGGATTGCTCGTCGAAAATGTAGCCAGATGATTACGTGGCCTAACCCAAAGATCTATTGTAAATAATAAACTGGCTGAAAAAAACCTATGTATCACGTGAATGTAAGAGTTATATCTCAATTGTCTGTAGGCGGAGCAGTTGATACACTATAATATTAATGGGCACACCAGTCTATCGGCAGGTAATGTGTGGCAGTGTGGGTACCCCCACTTCTTCCAATATGTCTAGCCAGAGTGAAAGATAGGCCAAATACTATCTGGAGGGGCTCTCTCTATTAAATAAACCTGCCAGCAGTGATACGAGTAATTGCAGAGCTGCACATTGACCTTTACATATCCGTGGGCAGATGATCCAGCTTGTGGATAAACTGCGTTCATTCGTGCTTTTTAACTTGCGCACCGGTTTAATCATCAGCTTTAATGAATTTTTATTTTGGCTACTTGATAGTACGGTTACTGCAAAAAAAATTTCAAAAGGTGTTTGGGAGTTTAAATCTGGCAGGGTGAACTCACCCCATCAACCCTCTGCGTTACATAGAATATGTACCACATTTTGGCAATGGCGCTCATCATATTCACACACGGACTGGCTCCTGCCTTGGGAAAGTGGAATATCCACCAGTAGCTTAGGGCTGCCAAAAAAGATGAGCAATGCCCCATACTCATTGAGCTGGTAGACAATTTGGCTCGACTAACTTTTTAAGTAAGTGCTGTGTACTCGAATATATATTTTGTTTACTTCCACAATTGTTACTTTTTTGTCTGCAGTTAATGTTGTAAAAACAAAAACAAGTATAGTGTGCACCCTGCTGGCCCGCCGTGTTCACGTGATAATAAATACGGTTCATGTACGGTGAGTTTATTTCGTGAAAAGTATCCGCCAAGACCTTATACAACACCCACCTTCTTGAATCTGCTTATTCCTCTGCATTAGTGAGACCATCTCCTGGTTAAGGGACGACACCTCGTTCCTCAGCAGCTGATTTTCCAGGCGCAGGTTGGATAGCTCCTGGGACTGGCTGTCCTTGGAAGAGCGAGCTGGCGACACCGCGACTGCGTCCGGCACGTCCTCACCGGACGCAAGAGACGAGGCGGGCGTGGATGAATCCCGCGGCAAGTCTAAACTCTCGGACGTGTCTGACGACGGCACGATGACAGAACCTTGGTAAGCCAACAGAGCTAGGACAGCTCTTCAATCTAGTAATCTACACATGCATTTTGGCTGTTCATCCATATATGGGGGCACTTTTGCACACAGAAAATAGAGCTTTATGCCACCACAGGCAAATTGAACACACTGGGCAGGCAGATTCTCCCACATCCTGCCATACATTCTAGACCTGGTCCCCAGCGATTTCCATCTGTTTGGTCTTCTTAAAAAGGTGTACTTGGGTGGGCAACACTTCCAATCTGGTGACCAAGTGAAGACGTGCATCCTGGGTGGGAGAAGTGCTGTGCATGGAAACCGCGTTGAGGAATCCGTGAACTGCCATGATCCGGGAATTAAATCTCTCTTCTGTGAGCAAAAGGCCGGGAAATACTTGACCCACCCTCGTATACACATATATACGACACTTCATTTGTCAGTGTGTCAGTCAGAGCACTTATCGTTGTCATAAGAGTCATTCTGACCAGACAGAAACAGGAATCTGTGTTATTTACGATGAACTATGTATGACATGATAACTTCACCCAGAATGCACATGATCTCATTGCAGAAGTTTAGCAGGGTTGAGCCTGAATAGTACAAGGATGGGCAACCACCATGGACGAAAAAATATGTAGTAGGCTGCTGCGGGCCAGCAGAGAGCAGTGCAGATGCCCAAACGTCGTCAATACTCCCTGTCTTCACCAACCTGCAGTACAGTTAAATAACCCTCATGACCCATCTAGATGCGGTTAGGGCCTCATCCAGCAGTGGACTGATGAAAGGGTATAGACGCTGAAGCATTATACAGTACAATGGAATGTGCTGCACTGCTCTCTGCTGATGTTGTCCCACAGTATTAGGGGGTGCTATCCTGTATCAACAGAAGGGGTATAATCCTCCATAAGTTGATCATAAACCTTAAATACTAGAATAAATATTAATCCTTTTCATGCATAGATCCTACAATGTGATTATAAAAGTTCATAACAGTTTTTTTCCGGCAACGATGATGCACAATTAGTGCAGAGGCTCCGTACGTGGGAGGTTTTGACATGTAATCTACACACTGACAACCCGCTCGCGACAGCTTGTGCACTGGTAGCCAGTGTGATTTGAGTGATTTATCTAACACCCCCCATTTGCAGTAGCCTATAATACCTGTTTTAATGCACAGCGGTCACCGAGCCAAGCACTATCCAGTCTCAGAACTTCTTAACTTCTGAGATCTGACGAAACCAAATGCATTCCGGGTGATTTGGTCAAAGACCTCACCGAGTTATAGATAAAAATGCATATCTCTACGTGGCAGATCAGGAGGTAATTTTAATTATCACTGCAGCATTGCTAGCTATAAAAAAAATTACAATATCATCATTGCAATTACTTACATAGTACTTAATTCCTACTGTAATTGACTCCAGGTCTGGTCTGCGGTGTGCATGCGCATCGTAACTAACGCAGGACCGCCTCTCCACTGTTACCCTGCTCATTGCTGGCATCGTCCCGTCGCGACCCCCCGTCCTCCACGCTCCTCCTGCCACCACCGCCGCCACCACCACCGCCGCCGCTCGCTGACAGGGAGCTGGAGCTG
This sequence comes from Lampetra planeri, assembly GCF_965212315.1. Taxonomy (NCBI): domain Eukaryota; kingdom Metazoa; phylum Chordata; class Hyperoartia; order Petromyzontiformes; family Petromyzontidae; genus Lampetra; species Lampetra planeri. The sequence continues at coordinate 11,220,565 of NC_136124.1, read as the reverse complement.
GAAGCACGCGAGTGGCCACCGAATGCCAACGGTGTTTTTGGACGTTCGCCACCACCGGCGGCTCCGTTGGCCGCCTTCTCCGCGGGACTGTTGAGGAAATCGAAGAGCGCCTGCTCGTCATCCGGCTCCACCTTCTTGGGCCGCACGAACTGCGCCGAGGGCCGGCTGCCATTGCCGACGCCTGCCGCTGGCGGTGGCGGCACGGCCACGGCCGTGGCCATCTGGGATAGCGGCGTCAGGTTGGCCGTGCCAGCCAAAATTGTGGCCGCATTTGTCTTGCTCGATTTGATGCTGCTGGCTGCGGAGGAGATGTAACTGGACGACGGGTAACTCGGATGGAGCTCAAGAGATTGGAACGTTGCTCCCCCCATGGCAAGGCCTTGGTCATAAGTCTTGTTGGCGGCACTTCCCTGCAGGGAGTCATACTCAAGGTCCACGCCGCTTTGGGACTTGCTCAGAGCAACCGCCGCCCCATGGTCCACGAGGTTGAGTAACTCCTCGGCTTTGCCGGCCAAGCCCGTGATCCAGGACATCTTGTGGCGCTGCCCCAGGTCACACTTGCGAGCAAGTCCTGTTCGGGAAGAGAGCAGTGAAGACTTGCTCGTTAGTATGTCTGAAATATTCGAAATTGCATTTGTGAGAAATTAGTAATTAACAAGAATTGGCAACTTATTTTGCATAATCAACAAAATGGTAGTTATTGGATGTACTGTGTATGTCTAGTCTGCTGTTGCAGGATTAAAGGTAGAAAATTCATATTCCTATGCCTCAGTTAAGTATATATCCTTAAAAAATGATGTTGCCTTCCCATATTGAAATGTAAATACCATATTCTGATGTCAAAACCTATTTAATCTTTAATTACTGAACATAGGCAGGTGGTGATGGTAATAATGGTGGTGCTGATTTTGCTGACAGTGGTAATAATGATGGTAATGATGATGTTAATGAAAAAAGTGATGATGGTGAAGGCAATGATGGTGGTCCTAATGCAGATGGTATTCAAGATTTTAATAACCGTTATGATGGTAAAGAAGGCAACCAAAATAACAGTTTAAATGGCTATTATAGTGATTACAACTGTAAAGAAAGTAATGTATTCTGGTAACAATGACTGGATCAATGATGGTGGTAATGTTGACAGGTCTGCATTGCCTGGAACTTGGAGTTGCCCTTGCCACAGTCAAGTACATCACCACCACTGACATCTCTTCCACCCTCCTTATCACCACGCCATTAACCCACTCATCACATTTACAATCGTCACCTCCAAAATCACCATTATCATAATTACCATAACCACTTATTAACACAATGATCGATATGACCAATCCAACCATTCTCGCTACCACCAACACCCATCACCATAACCACCACCATCACCAATAGCAGCACCATCATCATCAGCATCTCCACCATCATTGCCGCCAAATCACCTGGAATGAGCACGGATCTCATCAGATCGCGGAAGCTAAACATTGGAGAGTAAATGCACGAGACAATTTGCTCTCCAACACACTGCTGTGCTGTACTAGTAACGAAGTGTCGGGTGGTGGCGGGTTTAACGACACATTTACGACATCTAACCCCCAAAACATCATCTTATGGGTGATATTGATCGCGAAAGCCTACTACGTGTTAAACTGATGACAACCTTCATAATAGTCTTGGTTCTTTCGGTAAAGTCACGTAGAAGGGAAATAATAAAATAAAAAATATATGAAACAAAAATTCTCACGATGTTTAGACTGCAACACAAGCAATCATCATCAGGTGTGCATTTCATGCACCGGTGTGTTAAAGAGTATTGTGCATTTACTCTCCCACACAGGTGTGGCTGTACTGGTAACGAATTGGCACGTTCTGTTTACGTGACAAAAGCCGTACTAATTGGCTGTGTCGGGTGGTGGCGGGTTTAACGACACGTGTATATTCACGCGATCTAACCCCAACAAATTGGAGGTTGTCCTCATAGAGAGTGCGGGGCAATGTGGCCGTGCAAAATCCACATCTGTACTCGACTGTACTTCTATGCTCCTGCCTTCCTGAACCCGCGCTGACCAGCGTGGCAAAACAAAAAGCATAGTCAAATCAACGCGCAAAGACCCAACACAACACAACGTTAGCCGACTGAAACAAGGGACACGGCATCTCCGAGCCGGCAATGGAAATTCCACATTCGCGTGGCAGGGTCGAGGAAGACCGCGCGCGGGCCTGGACGAAACAACAACAAAAAACCCCTCAGGTTGGCCGCGGCTCCCCAATAAAGACACAGACCCGTGCGTTTAATCGCGTAAGCTACTTGGCGGCAACTCACTCCGACGTTGATAACGTTGGTGTCGTTAAGTGCAACGCCGCTGCAGGAACGCGACGACGACGATTGTTGACTGCCTCAGCGAAGGCCGCAGAGATCCTGAGACGTGGACGAGCCCCAGGCCCCGCCCCCTGTCACCGTCACGTGACGCGCGGGGCGAGCGCGTGGACCAATGGCGACGCGAGGCTCCTACCCCCCACCCTCGCGCCCCCCTCCACCCTCGCCCCGCCCCTAGCCCCCACCAACGCACCCCTATGACGTCCCATCCGCTGTGGGGAAACTTCACAGGTCAAAGGTCGGAGTATCACCCCCCCCTCACCTCCCCAAAAAAATACAAAGATCCCCCGTGTAGCTTTGAGCTGCTGGGGCAAGTGCTGTTCGCGAGCACCCACACCTGTCAACCCCTCATCAGTGCTGCCTAACCTTATTACAGAGCATTTCAGACCGTATTACATCTCCACGTCCATGCTACAAAGTCTCATCATCACAAGGGAGAAACACAAACAAATAGACAAATAAGTAATATTTTAAAATACTTTTTTAAAAACACGCTTTAATGAAATGTACCGTACTGGTAATGGCAGAAGTCCACACGACTCCACGAAGTGTCCCCGAAAGTTCCACAACGTAAGGGAACCGTGGTGATTTACAGCCAACGTTAATTGAGCGTGGATAATGATACCCAAGCCGAAACATAACATGTAAAAAGATTGTTTAAAAATCTTTCTTTTTTATGTTTAATGATAGAATGTAGTATTTTCATCAGTATGACATAAGTATACCAAGTTTGCAGTCGATACCACATTGGGAAGTGGGTTAAAATTGAGTTACAAGATTTGAGGATATGACAACATCAACAGACAGAGTGAGTTCATAGAAAGCGTAATAAAATATTATTCGTTGACCGTATTGAAACGACTGTACGCCGTATGGACAAACTCAATTCCACTGGTAAAGTCACGTAGAAGGGAAATACGTGACTTTACCGAAAGAACCAAGAATATGAATCCCTGCAGTTACGAAAGCTTTAAATCGAAACTCAATTCCACTGCACAAGAATACGGGTAAACCGTACGGGTTGACAGGTGTGAGCACCTATGAAGGCCAGCACGGCACGAGAGGGGGTGGGTCGCCAACACCACGCCCGGCCGCCTTTGTCTCCCCACTGGCAATGTTTAATCACCTCCAGTGGCGATGTTGAGGCTGAGTTGACCTAGGGGAGGCCCAAGGCTGGTTCAGATAAATGTCACTAGTGTTGGTCGTGAGCGGGAATCGAAGTCGGGTCGCCAGGTTCGTAGCGCAGTGTGCTGACCACTACACCACCGCTCCCCACAAAGGTCGCAGTATCACACACAGGTCGTGGCTTATTGCGTGAAAATGTATCGCAGCCGAATACTCTGAACGCATCTTTTTGAATGTGGAGTGAAAAACCGGAGGATCCGGAGAAAAATCCACACAACAACGGAGAGACACGCGAACTCCAAATATACAGCAGCAGGCGTCAGGGTCGGGATCGAACCCACGACCTCCTGTATACCAGGCGAGGTAGTTAACATCTCCTGGCCACCGTGATGATGATGATGATGATGAGAGAGACTCTCAAACTCCAAATATACAGCAGCAGGCATCAGGGTCGGGATCGAACCCACGACCTCCTGTATACCAGGTGAGGTAGTTAACATGTCCTAGCCACCGTGATGATGATGAGAGAAAGAGAGACACGCAAACTCCAAATATGCAGCAGCAGGCGTCAAGGTCGGCATCGAACCAACGACCTCCTGTATACCAGGCGAGGTAGTTAATATCTGGTCACTGAGAGGCCCCAATAGTGGAGATTTGAACCGAGGTTTGGAATTGTAGTCTGTAAGTTAGACAACTCTGGGTAAATTTCACCACTGTTTAGTGAGTGTAGGAATTGGCCACAGAGCATGGGATGAATGTAGACATGTTGGGTGGTTTTGTGACAAGTTCAGCAAACTTGATAGCTTTTGGAAGTTATGTCACAATCTGAATGTTTAATAAAAATGTACTGGAGATATTTTAACTCGGTGAAATAATTTTAGGTGTCTCTCTCTGCTTGTGTGTCTGTCTGTGTGTCTGTGTTTTGTCTCTCATCGCCTAAAAGATTTGTATTCCTATTAAGTCCACAGTGTTATTGACGAACCATCGGCGGCAAGACCTCCGAACCATCGGCGGCAAGACCTCCCAGACTCTATGGTCTTCCCAAAATCCATAAGGAAGGCACCCCGCTACGACCCATTGTGTCGACGATAAACTCTCCTACGTACAAACTAGGCCCGTTTTCTATCAGATACGCTGCTCCCTTTCACAGGCAAGACCTCTTCGGCAGTACTCAACTCAACCCAATTAGTCTCTATGGTTAAGGACATGGTACTATCTCCTGATGACATCCTCGTCAGCTTTGATGTAGTATCTTTGTTTACCAAAGTCCCAGTACCGGACACCCTAACAATAATTGAGGACTTAGTCCAACATGGATTGAATTCTGATGCACCTGCGCTGGTTAGGCATTGCCTCACCAACACCTATTTTACCTGGAATGGCACCTTCTACAAACAGAATGAGGGTACCCCTATGGGCTCCCCTTTGTCACCAGTTATAGCCAACATGTTCATGGAAAAGTTTGAATCAGACGCCATCCAGACATCCACCCTGCGTCCTTCCCTGTGGAAGAGGTATGTGGATGACACTTTCGTCATCTGGCCACATGGCCTCTCAGCATTGAACCACTTCTTGGACCACATCAATTCTAGACACCCATCCATCAGATTCACCATGGAAGTGGAGAAAGACGGTAAACTACCATTCTTGGATATTCTGTTTGAGAGGAGGCCTGACGGATCCTTGGGACATTCTGTCTACAGGAAAGCCACCCACACAGATTCCTACTTGAAACCGGATTCCCACCACCACCCATCACAAAAGAATTCTCTCATCAAAACGCTATACCACAGAGCCCATGGCATTTCTGACAAACACCACCTGACCGGTGAATTAAGACATGTACATCGGGCCCTCAGGATGAACGGATACTCTGACCGTACTATCCGCCAAGCTGTCTCTCCCACCACACAGAAACAGCCACAGGAAACTCCGACCAAAACCATCACGTTACCATACATAGCAGGCGTGACCAAAAATATCTCCAAAATTCTAAACAAACATAAGATCCAAGTCCGATTCAGTACAGTGCATAAAATCCGTGATCTGATTCCATCTGTGAAGGATGTCGTTCCTGACTTACAGTATCCTGGAGTCTACAAATTGAGTTGCATTTGTGGTGATTGCTACATTGGAGAAACGAAACGTCATGTTTCTGATCGTGTCCGCGAGCACAAGTCAGATCTGAAACACGGCAGAACTGATTCTTCTGCCGTTGCCGATCATTGCTACAACTCGGTGGGCTCTCATGAAATTGTCTTTTCCGAGACCAAGGTTCTCTGCAAACCTCCCGGCTACCATCAAAGGTTTGTACACGAAGCCATACAAATATACAAACACAGACATAATTTCAACCGTGATGATGGGTACAAACTTAGTAATCATTGGAAAGATGTTATCAACCACGCAAAAAAGACTTAATTACACTTTTTTGGACCATCTTATCTGACAGGCACTATTTTACTTTACTTTACCGAGTGTTAATATCCCCAGTTATTTTTTAACAGTACTCTCTTCATTGTTCAGCCAGCATTGGTATAAACATGGGCATTTTCGTTCCTTTGTTCTATCATGTGTATCAGACCTCCCCTCCCCCTCTCTGTCCATTGTGTTGGCGTGTGCAGCAACCGCGTCCAAGCCGTCGTCCATTTTTTTGGCCCCGCCCCTCCCGCCCCTCCCGCCCCCCTCCCTCCCGATACGTTCCATTCATTGGCTACCACATTCTGATGAGCTCCCCCCCCTCCTCCCCCCTCCAACTTGCTTATAAGGGATTACATCTTGAATCATTGCCTCACTTGATGCAGCTAATCTGGCTGTGACGGTCCCACCTGATGACGGAGACTTGTGTTGCCTCCGAAACGTCGTGATTTTTGTTTTATTTTATTTTATTTTCATTAATTTTGATGTTTTACCTACGTGACTTTACCGAAAAAACCTAAGAATAGAATGTGTTGAGTTTATTGTCTATTACTGCACTAACAGTTTTAGAGTACACCATTGCTGATGTCTTCGAATATGAATCAGGAGGCATGCTGTGCAACCAGCCAATAGCCTGTCTGTATTATGACATATTTTTAAGCCTGGGCTGGGAAATGATAGGTGTATTATCCCTTCAGGTTCAAGGATGTTGCCAAATATGTTGGTGTTGCTATCAAACATTTGCCATGTCACCCAAACTTTACTTCACAGATTTAAACCCATTGGCCATTGGATGTATTTCAAAATTGACAATTGTAGCTAATGACCTGCATTAAATTGTACTTACATTCACATTGCCTCTGTTTATAATTTTACATTGTATTTTTAAGTCACAGTACAAGACAATGTGTATGATAGCATTTTACTGGTAGGAACCTCCTGGTTCCACCAGCCCACAGGGGGTTATTGTGTCCGTCCGTCCGTCGTGCAGGGAGGGGCTGGGTGGGGGGTGGGAGGGGTGGGGCTGGGTAGGGAGGGGCTGGTCACCCCGTGGTGCCCTTATAAAACTCAACGTTTAACCTACTCACGCCGGCTTGTGCCCGCCCTCACAGTCGGGCATATTTGCGGAATACACCACGCCGCCGTTGACCCTGGCCATTGACCGAGCAACCCAACGTTCCTACCAGCTCCCTCCGCAGGAATGTGTTGGACCTTACCTTGTCTCGTTCACATGCAATTACTATATATTTACAGTATATACTGCCAGCATATCTAGATGTATACACTTAAGAGCATTATTATATCTGAACTAATTGCTATTATTTAACGTAACATTTCAAAGTCTTTAAACGTTGTAACATGTCTAGCATATCTCTAGCATCTCCGTTCCAAACTACGTGTACTGCCAAGTAAGCTCGTTATATACGGAGAGTCAGAGGTATGTAAAGCTGAAATTAATTATATGGTGCATCTTTGTTGCATGTAGTACTGTTGCTGTCTCCGTAAATTGAGCAACAGCCAATTGGGGTGAATCTTTTCAATTATTGAGTCGAGGCTGGGATGGGCCAGACACTTTCCACCACCCTGCCCTCCTCTGTTACCTATAGGGTGGAGCCCAAAGCCCTTTCGCGATTTAGGAAATGAGTTATGGCCTATAGAAACATTTAAAAAAGATAAATAAAAAATAAAAATGAAAAATGTTACATAATTTGTGAAATATATAATTTACGTTGAAAAAGTAGTTTTTTATTATCTGCATGCCAACTCACATTAAGACACGACAGATGCCATTCCCGTCATTGTTGACATGTTACCGTGACAACCGTGTCAACATGAGCCTACCGACCTTCACAACGTGAAGGAAGATCCGGTAGTGTGGCGACGTGACAATATCCTCTCGCCTTGCCAAAGCATATTTTAAGGCTCGTCTGAGCGCAGTTGAAATGTTGGGAGCCCAAAAGCATTGCCAAGATCACACTTTTGCCTTTCGACAATCGGATGGTTGCCGACAGTCTTGAAGACCAGGACCCAGTCGGCCAAGCCGAAAACAAGGCTGGGAGGAGTCTCTTTTTGGTCGAGGCCAGAGTCACGGCCAGAGTCACGGCCGGTCAAGGTCAGCCAAGAACGAATCATCTAGACCAGTGCTCTTCATTGCAAGGCCACTGGTGGCCCCTGACGTGCGCCCCCCCCCCCCCCCGACAATACACAAATGTGAAAACACCCCCCCACCGTGCTGTCAAACCCCAATGGTTTCAAATGCGGCGGCCCTCACACCGATGTCGAACAAAGTCCACAACCCCGGTGCCAGTCAAATACCTGAAACGGGAAGATGTCCTCGAGCCGGCCTAGGGACCCGAGAACTGGTCTTGAGGACCCATCGCTGGTTACTGATAAAAGAGACCGTGTTGAGTGATTCATTGCCGAAGCTTCAGCAAGGATACCCCAAGAATCATGTCAATCAGGGCACAGGGGACTGGTGCAATTGGATTCCCGTGTTTGAACACAATTTGGACAAAGTCATCGCCTGAAACAACTTATTGGCTTAAGTTGGCACAACACGGAGCAGCTGCTGTATGGCGAAGCGCCAATCAGCCATAAAAAAAAACTGACGAATGCTCTGGAATGCAGTTGCGTTATGACCACAGCAATAACGCTGCACAGATGGCAGGAGTTCTAACATTGTCAGCGATAGAGCTCTCAAGTCTCGAGTCTCAAAGCTTTCACTCTCACGCTTAGATGACAGCAGAACGGAATGCGTGAGAATTGGAACTTTGAATATGGAGAGCGTAGTAATGTTTCCACCGCAATTTGTTGACCTCATGCCACCAAAGTCAACATGAAAACACCACAAATCTTCATTTATCCTGTCCCATCACTGCTGGTTTCACACCACCACCACCAGTCAGGTTAATGATACAGCACTCACCAATTCACTAAAGTATCTCACTCTACATTCAAAACTAATTTCTTTAGAACTGCTTTTTGTATTTAGTTTGTCCTTCCTCCGTACCTCCGATTAGCACGGTTAGCTACGTACGGTGCAACAGAAGTTCGACATACACTCAATCTGCGATCATTCGCCTCCTTATTACTCTTCTATCACTACTATGGTCATTGTCCCATGAACGTCACTTATTGGTGTACCCGACTGTTTTGTCTCACCCATATTTCCTTGCACTGCTCAACTTGGGAATTCCCTTCCAAGTTCTGATATAACTTTGCTCAATTCAAGACACTCATTCACCGCTATCTTTTATACTTTTAACAGAGTTATTTGCTGATGGCCACTTGGCATTCTGGGCTTTTGCTCAGTAACTGTAAAAACAATATTCGGACCACTTTCCGGCCATGACCGCATTGACAAACTTCCCACTTGAGAAGGGCCATTGCTCGAAACGTCACCTATTGCACGATTTCCTTTTCAGGCCAGTGTTATTGACGAACCTGTTGAGTCTGCAGTGAAGGATCCGAAGTGCGTGCAGTCCAGAGTCTTCAGCATCAAACATTAAATGTATGTTGAACTTCTTTTGCACCGTACGTAGCTGACCGTGCTAACCGGTGGTGCGGGGGGGGAAGAACAATTCCAGTTGACTATTATGGTGCTTAACATTGCAGTAGGGTCAACACATTGCACATTAAAGCTGCAATAGGGCACAATTTTTATATAAAGGATGGCAGAGCTTGGGCAATTGTTGGTGCCGGCTCATGTGGATGCCCCCCCCCCTCTCCCTGTGGTTTATCCTCAGGCCTTTTGAGTCGTTCTCTATCTTCGAACAGTGTGTGGCGGTGGTGGTGCCACGTTACACGTTGAAACATGTTTCTATTACATTAATATTGACAATGTTTTTTTTATTTCGTGCGTGTTGCCCGTTTGAACAATGTGTGATAATCATAACTTACGAAAGTCCACTCGAGTACGCTCATACAAGACATTCCAGCCCGTTTTGATCCAAAAATTATATTTAACCCACAGTTGAATACACGGTTTAAGGAGCATGATTGTTATGGATAGCAATTGCATGTAGAAATCTTTTTAACGACTCAAAAAAAAATACGTCAGATTCTATCACATGCTCTTAATTGTGGATATGCAAGTACAATTACAGTAAATTGTTGCCCAAGAAGCTCAAAAAAGACAAATCCTTAATAAAGAATCAGAAATTACAGGAGTGCAACATCTTTTTACCACATGCAATGTCACCATGATAAAAAAAAATCTATTTAAAAGAAATAAAACTGCTCAATATTTTACAGTTGATTGTATTGACTGCAAATAACAAAATTACCATCGATTAGGGTTTGGGTGGAACAACCACTTAGAGCGTGACCAGGTAAGAGCACTGTGGAGCAGTTGAAAAGAAAACATCTAAAGAATGCGTCGGTAACGCTTGACACCAGCAGTTGAGCTCCCAAAACGGTGTGCGTCAGTCCCACCACCTATGTACATCGTGTATGAAAGTAAAGCAAGAAAATAATTGGCATAAAAACGGTGTTCTACACACAAAACAACGGTTCGATTTCAATGTGTCCCCCCCCCCATTTTTACTGCAAGCGCACACTTTTGTTTATTGTGAATAATCCGTTGTGAAGCTGAATATATAGTGTTCAAATTCATTGCATAGTAGAAGAAAAAAAAATACAAAACCACGAGCACAGCTAATGCCCCGTTTTAATTTGGTTAATGTGACCCCCACCCCAGCAACCACTCCTGTCTGAGCCCAGCCCGGCAAGCGGCCAATGAGCTGCCTGAAGCCTCTGAGAAGCACTCCGAATCGGGACTAAATCCGTTCCAAACATTTGCTAATATGATCGGTAGTGTTGTTGTGACGAAAAACTACACATAAATTTGCTCAAGATGTCGTTGTCCCAAATATAAATTTACAATAACTGGTGTCAGTCACAAGCCAAATCGTATAGATTTCTACACAATACATGCACCGTTAGCATTTCGATAAAGATACATCATGAGAATACAACAATCTGCGAGCAGGTGTTCAAGTGGTGATAAATAAAATTTAGGAAGGCTGGCATTGGCTATGGTTTAGGAATATATTAAACCTGTGACTTCCATCAGTGTGCTTGAAAAGGTGCTTGGATTGTTTTTTTTATTCTCTTTCAATTACATCAGCTAAAGATTTGCAAATGCGCAGGCACTAAGTGTGTATTGCTCTCGACTGAGAATAAATCATGTCCATGCGTTTGTATGCGTCCATGCATTTATGCGGGCCTTTCATAATAGGTGCTCAATAATAGCACTTAGCCCTACAGTCAACAAGGCTAACCGGCGGGAATATTTGTCTTTGTGCTTGCGTGCGGTAAGTGTGTCCGTGCATTTGCGCAGGTGTATGTGTGTGTGTGCCAGAAAATACGCGCGAGTTCATACATTTGTATGTAGTGTGTTATGGGATGACCCATAATGCCTGGGTCCATCCCATGACCTTCCTCCCAGCGGGCTTTCGACACTTCACCCGACCTCAAAGTGCACCCAACCTGGCAGCACAAGCGGTGAGGTGACCTCACCATCACTTAGCGGCAAATGGCGGCTGTCGATGCCATGCGTGTGCGTGCGTGCAAATGCGTGTGCGAATGCTGGCGAACCGTAGGCAAGCGCGCGTGAGCCCGCGTGTATCTCTGTGCGCGCGTGCACGTGTCTGTGTGTGCGCGCGTGCACGTGTCTGTGTGTGTGCGAGCGAGAGCGCGAGCCTAGAGGTCGCTCTCCCCGTAGAGCGCCGTCGAGAAGGACATGTAGTCGAGGGCGCCTGGGACGCCGTCAGCCCCGCGGTACGGCGCCATGCGCGCGATGCAGTACTCGGCCTGCTCGGGGGGCAGCTCACGCCGCAGCTCCTCCGCCGTGATGAAGGTCTGCGATGGGGGAGGGAGAGTTACATACCGCACGCGGAGAGCATCCGGTTCTCATGGATTTGACATTCCTCCAAGAGACTGGGGTAACCATCTACCACGTCAAAACACCAACAGGCCGACGCGCACATCTTCACGAATGATCGTGGACATGTATCTCCTGAAGCCATCTCACCGTGGCTAGCAGACCTGCCATTTAGCTCCTGAACATATTGCCACGTGCAAGAATCAAATATTCAGTTAATCTGCTCATCGTTGAAAAACATTGGTAAGAACGAGAAGCTGAATCGTAAGTCCAGGAGGGCTGCAGTTTAACACATTTATTAACCAGTTAAGAATAAGCAACAAGAGATTTTAATTTTGAAAAACGTTTTGGGACATACGATCGCTCCTTGGGAATTGTGCACATCACAACCATAATAACACTGACCTTGTCTCCTGCCAGGATCTTGAAGGAAGCGATGACCTGGTCGGCCGTATCCGTGTCGGTCGTTTCTCGGGTCATGTAGTCGATGAACGACTGGAAGGTGACGTAGCCGGAGTTGTTGGGGTCCACGATGTTCATGATGCGAGCAAACTCGGCCTCACCCTACAGACGTCAAGCACAGCGGAGGTCCCCCCGGTGAGTAACACCAACGTGTGATGTGATACACAAATGCACAAAAGACAAAGATCCGCCGTGTAGCCTCAAAAGATTGTTGGGGCAAGTGCGTTAGCAAGTACCTATGAAGGCTGGCACAGCAAACGAGGGGGTGGGTGGCCAACACCACACCCGAGTGGCGATGTTTACACACCGCACTAGGTACTTATTTGAGGCCGAGTAGACCTAGGCGAGGCCCAGGGCCGGTTCAGATAATCATCACTGGTGTTGATGGCCGTGAGCGGGAATCGAACTCGGGTTGCTGGGTTCGTGCAGCATGCTAACCGCGACACGACCGCTCCCCACGCAAACGGACACACACAGCTATGGGTACACAGAAAACTCGCGAAACTTTGGCGGTTTTCGCGGCACTGTTGTACAACTCTCCGATGTGTCCGCGCGTCGTCGCTCGCTCTGGCAGATCGAGAACGACTCAGAGGCGCAAAGAACCGCAGTCGAGTGGGAAAGGAAGGCAGCAGCCACACGGTAAGCCAGCACTACCAACAATTGGCCAAGCGCTGTGGTCCTCTATCTATATATGTAAAAGTTACATTTGTGAATGTGTGTCTGTTCGAAATGTTTAGCATACTTCCCAACATGCAACAAGCTTGAAATTTGGCATGTGTGTAGCTTTCAGACTGTACACAATACAAAAAGCATAAAAATAGACTTTGGTATTTTGGGGGGCGGGGGGGGCGCAATAATGCATATATTTTGCACGGCAAGTGAGCGGTGACGTCACCTCTGTGATGTCACCCGCATGCGGCAGCGTCACGCAGCGTGCCTGCTGACGTCACGCATCCCCCCCCACCCTCCACGTAGGCCGTGAATTAATCCAAGACAAGAATCCACGTCTCGGGCGAAGCCGGGCAGTAAAGCTAGTATATTATGGTGCAATCGGCCAATAAATGAGAATTCTTATTCTATGGTTCTTTCGGTAAAATCGCGTAGATAGAAAAAAAACGAGTGTTTGCAAGTGGGAGGAAACCAGAAGAACCAGGAGAAAAGCCACACGTGTGAGGGGGAAACTATGAGGAGTCCACATCTTTGCCGCACTGCCTGAACGTCCTTCAAAGCAACACAACCCGAGGGTAAATGGGTAAACTGCAGCTATTAGCAGGATTCTTAATCTCACGGAAAAAATCACAATAAAATAAATATTTCTCACGTTTGCCCTGACAAGAGTACACCGTGTGTGTATTTTAAAAAGTCAACATAATTCGTCAAAAAACAATTGCATAGAGACACTTGGGCAAGCAATCAGTAAAATGCTCCTTCTATATGAACTCGTACGGAAAATAGAAGAACAGTGAGCAAAGGCACGTGAAGAGATACATGCTCATTAGGTGATGACGATGATGATGCCAATGATGATGATAAGCACACCTCAAGGCAGCACTCCAATAAATGTGTGGCTGGTGGCTCCTGCGAAGTCTCTAAAACCCTCCAGCGATGTGAAGGTGGGAAACCCTGAACTCGGATGCCATCGGGATTTTGGGGACTTTGAGCACTCTCAATTATTTGAGCCGAGGAGCCATTCCCTCCCTCCACCCACCCACCCTGTTCATAATTCCCCCCCACCCCTGCCCCCTTGTTCTTATTTTATTTATTCAAGAACCCAATATGCGCAACGCAAACATCAAAGAGCAGCTCACGAGCACACAAACGAACCCGGAGCGACACGCCCTCAAGTTAGGGAGCGACTGGAGGACACTTGGGCTCGCTGTCCTACCACCGTAGGGGGGAACGATCGGGTGAGGCACATTTGCAGGAGAAGGGAAGAAGGGGGAAGTGGGGGGGGTCTTGCGTGACATCCGTAAACTCGTCAACGCTTCACACTAACAAGTGTCCCCTCCGCGCGCATCCCAACCAGGTTTTGCGAACTTGCAATCCGCCGACTGCGAGTCGAACGCTTAATGTGACAGCGATCGTCAGCGCCGCGCGAGAAACTACTCCCGCATGTACCACCGGGCCCACCTGCTGGTCGTTGCCGACGTCATAGCCAAGGCTGATGAGGCAGGCCTTGAACTCCTCGGCAGCCAGAAGACCAGAGTGGTCCTGGGAAAACAGAGACATACGGATTTGCATTTAACCACCAAAGCACGAGTGAATATGCATGTTTGTTAAAACTTATTTCGCACCGTACGTAGCCAATATAGGACTAACAAAGCCAAAGATCACCCGTGCAACCTCTGACAGACTGTTGGGGCAAGTGCTTTTAGCGAGCACCTACGAAGGCACACGAGGAGGTAGGTGGCCAGCGCCACGCCCGGCCGCCTTTGCCTACCTCATGGAGATATTTACACATCACACTAGGCACTCAATCGAGGCCGAGTCGACCTAGGGGCAACCCAGGATTTGTTCCGAAAATCGTTACTGGTGTTAGCCGTGAGCGGGAATCGAACTCGTGTCTGAAGGGGTTCGTAGCGCAGCTCGCTGACCGCTACGCTCCGGACTAAAATGCACAGGCGTGGAGGAATGCCGCTCGCTCGTGCCTGGCGTGAGCATCGTGGCAAAGAAAAACGACCGCGTGTCTCGGCGCGTCCACGCGACTGCGGCGAGAGCGCCAGGCTCACGCGCAGGTACCTTGTCGAAGTGGTTGAACGATCCGCGGAACTCGTGCATCTGTTCCTGGCTGATGCCCTTGGTGTCACGAGTCAGGATCTGGTTCTCCACCTCGTTGATGGTGCGCGCGATGGTGGTGAGCAGCTGCTCCCAGCCCACGCGGATGTGCTGCAAACAGAGAAGAAAAAGTTCCCGCAGCTCACACCAAGAACACTCACTCTGCCCGAGTCTACACGCATAGCGATTCCCGGACTCGCCTGTATGTATATTTAACTTTTTTCGCACCATATGTAGCCAAACGTGCTAATCGGAGGTGCCGGGGAAGGACAACTAAACACAAAATGCAGTTCCAAAGAAATGAGTTTTTAATCTCGATTTAAATGCACAGCTCCAGTGGCTTCCTAATATTGGAAGGAAGAACTTTCCAGATGGCCGCAAAAGCGCATCTGAAAGCGGGCGATGCGGTGACCGTCTTTCTTCAATGGTGAGCTAAAATCCACTGCTGCGAGGATGACCGGAGTTTGCGCGATGGTTAATGCTCCTGGACGAGATCAGCAAGGTATTGTGGTTCATTTGTGGCAAGCACTTTGTGTAATGAGTGGGACCTTATAATGTATTCCTTCGGCAAATGGAAGCCAATCCAGCTCAGCGTGTGATACGTGCATCGAGTCATGTGTACAAGAGTGAATTTTCCTTTTTTTTACAAGTTATATCCACAACTCTTCTGTAAAGCGTAACGGAACAAACAATACCGTACAGATCAGACAAAACAAATGTGACATGCAATGCAAATTAGCCAAAAGAAACCCACAAAGAGGAATACATTCTTAAATGTAAACGCGGTGGACAGTGTACGCTGTAGGCATGGTATGTGTGATGCACTTGTGGAGTATGTAATGTGTGTGGTGAGCGTGATGTGCTTACCTCCACGGTGTAGTTGGCGTGGTGAGCGAGATGTACGTGGTGAGCGAGTGAGCGGTCCTCACCTCCACGGTGTAGTTGGCGTGGTGAGCGTGATGTACGCGGTGTGCGTGGTGAGCGAGTGAGCGGTCCTCACCTCCATGGTGTAGTTGGTGTGCTTGTTGTCGAAGATGAGCGCCTCCTGGATGAGCTGGTGCTCACTCTCCAGCTTGTCGATGTTGGGCTTGTAGTTGATGATGTTCTGCTCGTACTTCCTCAGCTGGTTCAGCTGGTCCTCCAGCGTGCCGTGCATCTCGATGGAGATGTGTCCGATCTCCTGCGCGAGGAATGCGGAGGGAGCACGCGCGTGCCGTCAGAGCGTTCCGACGCAGTGCTCACGACGCGGTTGTGCTGCGGAGTAGCTATCCGTCATTGCTGTCGGGTTGCGCAGAGCGTGGTTCGGTACGATGTCCAACGTTCCGCCCCCGCTCGTCGAGAGCTTCTTCAGGAACGGAATTGAAAGCACTTTCTCAAGAAGCTCCCCAACAAATAGTTTTTTTTCTTTTTAACTTGTATTTGTAGGAATCCATACTCTTTGGTTCTTTCGGTAAAGTCACGTAGGTAGAAAATTAAATAAAGTCACGTGACTTTACAGAAAGGACCAAAGAGTATGTTTGTATAAATGTCAGTCAGTCATCTGACTGACTATTATTATTGGCCCTATCTTCACTATGCCTGATGTATCATCGAGTATAATCCGACTGCCACTTACCCACCACATCGCTCTGAAAATGTTTGTGCCCCATGCTCGTAAGACTAGGAAGTCACCGCTAATATTTGTTTTTCAAGTGCATCTTTTATAATTGTTTTCGTGCATAACAATACTATGCAGGTCAGTTACAAACACACGGGGCCACTGCATTATCTTATCTTGTGTAGATGTACACAGCGCCTTACTCTGATGCCCTTTACAGCAATTGTAAAATTGTACATAAGATGATAGTGGTTGAGATAAATTGTGGGGTAATTAAAAGTGGTTGTGTCGTAATGGTGACAGTTATGAGACAGGCAGGAGAGGTTAAGGAGGAGTTGGGGTAGTGATAGGGGTTAGGGTAGTGATCAAGGTTGTGATAGGGGTTGGGGTTGTGATAGGGTTAGTGATTGGGGTAGGGGTAGTGTTAGGGGCAGAGGTTGGGGTAGTGATAGGGGTAGCCCTGGTTGTAGCTAGGGGACGGAGGGGGCAGGGAGTAAGAGTAGCAGGATAGGCAGGGGAGAAGAGATGAGGGTTGTTTTAAGCGAGGATCAAAAGCAGGTTAGTGAAGATTATTGTTTCATGTGCAGTCGCAGTTGGTTCCAGCGAGTGGGAGCAAGAAGAGCAACGGAAAGAGAGCGAGACTGGGCGCAGGGTGAGGAAGAGAGGGACAGTAGAGACTGGGCGCAGGGTGAGGAAGAGAGGGACAGTAGAGACTGGGCGCATAGAGGACGGAATAGGACAGACGATTAAAGCAAGATAAGCTGGAGCAAGACCGTGGAGGGATCAAAAGACTCGAGTGAGACATTTAAACGTACAACGATAGTTGACAGGGAGCCAGTGGCGTTCGGATAGTAGAGCAGAAGTGTGGTCAAATGCACCGCAAACGTGTAACCTGACGCTTGAATCTGTTCATTCTCGTAGCGTCAAGCAAGCGCGCATTTCTCTTCCAGGAGTACCGTGTGCCTCGTGGCGGGGCTGCGATTAAACGTGCCACAGCACGCGATTCCCGGCCACGTGAGAATCTCGACAGGCGATGGCCCGTGGCTAATTCTTATGTAAACCAGCAATGGAATGCAGATCTTGCTTCAGCAACTGAGCACTGTACTACACCGCAAGGCCGTAGCCATGGAGTCAACATTGGGGGGGACCAAATCTTCCAGGGGGTCTGGGCTCCCCCCCCCCCCCAGAAAAAAAATCCAAATTTGAAAACGAATTTCCTGCCTAAAATATAAAAAAGTCACTAACACAATGGATGTACTTTTTTATTTATTTTTTACAATAATGTCTAATGGTGTATTGTATTACATTGCTCTGTTTTTTCTTTTTGACCTTTTCTTGTTTCATTGTATGTAATGGCAGAGATTAAGGATTAATAAAGTACAACCATAACCACAATCATATAAACAGAAATCTATTTTATAGTAATACATTGGGGGGGACATTTTGAGCATATTTGAATATTGCGGGGGGGGGATGTCCCCCCCCCAATATATATTATAATTATGGCCTTGCTACACCGTGGGTAGATTTGATTCAATAAACCAAATATTTCCAACCCACACGCGCAATGCAATAGGATTCACACTGCATTCTTACCCAGACACGGGGCACATGCCTTCAATGGAACCACCTAAAATAGGGAGGGGATACAGATGTATCATGGCAACTTTTTTTTTGGTCCCATGATTCCTTGCAAAGGGTTTCTATTTGGTGTTTGAACATCTTAACAAGTGTTTTATTTCCAGAAAGTGTAAAATCTATCCTTATTATTATACACATATGCTCTAAAGTAAGGTGTTCGATTATAACACTTTGGAGAAGAGAAGCCATAGGCAGAGGACAAGAGGAAGGTCTTGAGCCTGGACATGAACAGGGGCAGGGAGTTAGCAGAAAGGATGGCTGGGGGAAGGGCATTCCAGACTACGATGGTAGCCGAGAATGAGTAACTTTCCACTGACCCAGAGTTTGATAGAGGGGTTTTGCAATGACTTGATTATATATGTAGAACTTCTTTCATACCGCACGTAGCCAACCGTGTTTAATCGGGGGTTGCGGATTACTGAAGGTGAGGACATGTGGAGGGCATTAGAGTGAGATGAGATGTGAGAGCATGTGTGGAGGGGAGAAGGGTAAGATTAGACAGGATAAGGAAGGCAGGGGAAAGTAAATAATGGAGTATCTCAAAGATAGTGAGGGCGATCTTGTCGTTGGCTTAAGGTTGGGTTGGGAGCTTGTGGAAGGATCCCAGGATAGGGGGCGATGTGGTCTAATTCACTGTTAGTGTAATCACCACACATTCTTCGTGTGTATGGACACACTTCAGCTTGGATTGCTTAAAGTGATGAAAGAGAAACTCAAAATGAACCCACGCTTACAAAACGTTAAATGCCCCCGTGTGAAAATTACAGGGCAAAAAATGGTTTGAAATTTTGAAGCCCTCATCACCTTTAAATGCAGTCTTTCGTTTCTTCCCAAGCCACGGGAAATTATAACCGCACGGGCGGGCGAGTTGCAACGCCACCAATTACCACTGCAAGTGGACTGAGGCCAAAGAATTCACGTCCCTGCGTTGTTGCCTTAGAATGCATCTCGTCCCTTGCAGACAATGTAACATGTAAGAATATGCAGCATTGTTTTTGTAGAATAGCCTAACCCTACCAACATCACCCCATAACTAGTGAAATGTCAATTAATTACAGCAACTACACACGCAATCGAACCAAGCCACAAGGCGGACCCAATGCATTTGGCACAATTGCTCAGAAATTGTTTTTTTTTCCCACGCCAATTGCTCAAATTATGGCCGATTGGGAGCTGTGGGTGAGAATGCACATCTCGCAATCAAGAAAGGCGCGAGTTAATACCCTGGGTCGGCTCGGGGTCAAACTCGATTGATTATATCCCTCCCCAGGACTCGTGCTATGGACAGTACCATTATAGAAAATCCAATGGTTGTCACACCGACAGTCGCCCGCAATGGTAATGTGGAATTTTCATCGCTGGACAAGGCCGGCTGCGCCACTGGACATGAGTGCTCTGCCCCATGACTAGAGACCTCCTCTTTATCCACGGCACTACTACCCGCAACTCGGAGTGTCGCTACCTCCTGCGTAAGCGTACGGGAGCATTATTACCCCGTGGCGCACCACGGGAAAAGGAGCGACAACAAAGAGGGCACCGTTCAAGATGAGCAGCAGGAATGAACGCCAGGCAAAAAGGAGAGGAGGAAGGGGAGAAGGAATAAACAGGCCAAGATGAAAGGGATGTATGTTTATATGTACGCTGAATTTATTTCGCACCGTGTGTAGCCAACCGTGCTAATAATCGGAGGTGCGAGGGATCAGAGGGTGATGATGAGAGGGCTGGGAAAAGGGGGAGAGAGAGAAGGAAGCAGGGAACAGAAGTGAGCTGGACGGGGCAGCGTCTGTTTTCATAGGTGGGAGAGGGGAGAGATTCAGAGTGGAGGTCGTCAACACACAAGCCATGTGATTGATGGGAGGCTTGAGTTGACTGAGATCGAGAGACAGAGGGATTCAGTGTGGGGGGTGGCCACACAAGCCACGGTGATTTTTGAGGAGGCCCGAGTTAATTTCGATGCACAGACAAGCTTGCTTGACTCTGCCCTTACCTCCATCTTGGTCTGTATCCAGGGCCCCACCGTGTTGGCGGACGTGGCGAACTGCTTGCGCAGCTTCTCGTTCGCCTGCTGCTTCATGAGCTCGTCGTGCAGTGCGTTGTCGCGTATCGGCACCTGCTGCTTCATCTGCATGCGCACGCCACGCGGGGGTGAGGGGGGGTGAGCGTCGGAGGGCGCTTGCGACGGTCGTGGCCGCCGCTGCTGAACGTGTAACACGGCACTCCGCTTGGGTGTTTTACGCTTAAAGTAAATAAAATCGCGCATGACGTTTGCGCGTACGTACGTACGGGTGAGCTACTTTTGCACAGAACGTAGCCAACCGTGCTAACCGAGGGCTGTCGCCATTCGTGTCGTGCCGGTCATGGAGGGGTGGGGGGGGGTAACAACACGAGTGGTGCACGCGCGCTTACCCTGTCCCACTTGCTGGAGATGTCGTGTGGGGTGACCACGGTGTAGGGGTTCTGTCCGCTCAGCTTGATGTTGTGGGTCTGGGCCACCTGCTGGATCTCGTTCTGGACGCCCATGATGGAGTCCTTCTCCTTCCCGGCTTCCGGCAGCGTCTCCTTGAACTGCTCGTGAGCCGTGATCAGCCCCTGCAATGCACACGGAGTGGTGCTTAGTCGCTGCGCCCAGAGCGGACCACTGGCGCTTGTCGGGACCACGCGTGGCGGGTAAAAGTTACGAAAATAAATGTGCTTTTTTTTCTTTTTCCTCGCTAATAATTTCAACAAAAAGATGTATACGTGCCAACTGCTATCTGTAACAATCACTGCTCCTTAAACCGTGTACTCAACTGCGGGTTAAATTACATTTTTGGCTCTAAATGGGCTGGGATGTCTCGTGTGCACGTATTTAATGGCCATTCGTAATTTATAATTATCACAAATTGTTCAAAGCCAGCAACACACGCACGAAGTAAAAACATTGTCGATGTTTTAATGTAATTTAAAAAACGTGTAACGTGCCACCACTGCACACACGGTTCGCTCGTTCCCGGAGAAAACGAGGAACCACAGACAAGCGGGAAGGGCAGCAGCCAGGCGCTGTCAGCAATCGCCCAAGCTCTGCGGTCCTCTATATATCATGTCATATATATGTTAAGGTGCTTTCAACCAATTAAGGAGTGTTTTACATGTGGGAGGAAACCAGAACGCCCAGAGAAAACCCACAAGTGTGAGGGTGCAACACATTTCGGACGAATCCCACATTTGCTCGACCGCCTTAAACTGGCGAACCAGGGTATGGGACCCCGACGCCCACCGGAAGGGAGTTTGGCAACATTTGTGTGGTGATCCACCAACCCTCGCTACCTCCACAGTGCTGGATTACAGGCCACGCTCGGCTCAACCGATTGCTCCCGTGCCATAAGATTCACGCCATGAGAGACGAAGTGTTCATTCAGAACTCTCGCACAGCAGTGTGAAGAGGACAGCCCACAGAAGTGGATATCATAGAGCTACCTCTGGGATCCCTTCGAGTGACTTGTGGTCCACGCAATAGAGGGCAGCACTTGCCTACCCACTGTGCCACTGAGAATCATGTTTTATCACCCGACGGTCAGACCAACATTTTAATTCTTAAGTGATTACATTTTGCCAAATCAAGTGCAGAACCAAATCCAACACGATTCGCGATCGGTATGAGACCATCAACCCGCTACACTCGAGAACCCGGTTTAGTCACAGGGTGGCTAAAACCTGGATTCAAACCCAGGTTCTCAGCCTTGCCAGCTCAGCGCGTGTACTCTGACCTCCGAAGCCAGCCGAGGGATGGCAAAGCCCTACACCAAGGTGACGCACACGCCTGTGATCCGGCATGTTGGAAACGAGGGTTGGTGGAGTCATGGAGATGTGCGAAATCTCCAAACTCACTCTGGGCTTGTGGCAACAATTTGGCGCTAGCTATTGCAGAGCGCGGTCACGATGCCGCAGTTCTCTGCGGCGAGTAGAGTACAAAGAAAGTCTTTTAAAAATAAACGGCGCTATGCTTCTCTTAAATAAAATTAACGCCGAACCGCTCGCACGTTGCGAGATTCAGGCGGTGAAGGGGACCCACGCCCGGCGACTTGCAGACCTCTCGAAAACGGGAAAGGGTTGATGTTGTTATTGTAACGTCCTGACCTGCGCCTACTGGACATCTGTGAAAAAGAGCTTCATAGCCCCATTGGATTCCTCCAGCGTGAACAAATATTCTGATTCTTGTACAAGGTGGCGCGGCGCCGCGACGGCACCTGGATCTCGTCGATGGTGTGCACGATGAACATGTCCTGCAGGTCCTCCGCAGCGCCGTCCATCCAGGTGTTGAAGGGCGCAGCGCGCTTGGCGAACTCCAGGTACAGGTGGTCGATGGTCTCCAGGACCTTCTCCGTCCTCTGGAAAGGCACACAGGAGGAGGAGATTACGTGTGATTGCTGGGTCCCGCAAACTCACAGCGTGCGTGTGTGTCTTTGTCCTTGCGTGGCTTTGGCAGCGCAGTGGTTCACGCACTGTGCTACGAGCCGAAATCGAAAGTTCACTTCTATAGAATTGCTTTTTGCGTTTAGTTTGTCGTCTTTCCCCCGCAGCTACGATTAGCACGGTTGGCTACGTATGGTGCGAAATAAGTACAACATACATGCCTGACGACCAGAGTGTGATTCCCACTCATGACCAATAATAGTGGCATATTTGAACTGGTCCTGAGCCTCAGACTTAAATGAGTACCTGGTGCGGTGTGAAAACATCAATACAAGATAAAGGTTGGTCGGGTGTGGTACTGGCCACCCACCCCCTCTCGTGTGCCGTTCCAGCCTGAAAGAGGTGCTCGTTAACAGCACTTGCCCTAGTAGTCTGATGAGGCTATGCAGGTGATCTTTGTCTTTGTGCATACAACTGGGGAACGGTGGCACAATACATGACGAATCTGATGACCTGAATTTAATTGCCAGCCATGGCTCGAATCAGTGGCAATTATTAATCATTACCAATCTGATCTGTTGTCTATCGCCTAAAGACTATCATAGGCCGGTCAGTCTACTGTCTAGAGACCCCACCAGAGAGCTCTTTGTCTATAGACTAAAGACCTCACCAGAGACCAGTCAGTCTATTGTCGAGAAACTCTGTCTGGGTAGCGTCTGCCATATACTGCTGCGGCTTCTCAACTCTGAGACGTGGCCATGCCCCGGTGTGGTGTCTGCTGAAACAGTGGGCGAGCAAGCCAGCTAGAGCGAGCGAGCCTTGCCTCGAGAGAATCCTTGCGCGTCTGAGTCCACTCGCCCAGGTCGTCCCACTCGTCGCAGATCTCCTTGCACTTGTTGTTCACGCTCGCCACGTCGTGATAGTTCAGGTCACTGCACGGGGGGGGTGGGGGGGGAGTGGAGGCGCGAGAAGGTTGGGGGGGGGTGATGGTTGGGTAAACGGCTCCATCAGTCCCAGCTCAGCTCTCACAGAGCGGCGCAGCATAACTGTGCCGACGCACGGTGCGATTTACAATCGGCTCACAATCCACACCTCCCCACCATGAGCCTCCGGATAGCACGCGCACCTCCGATTATCACGGTTGGCTACGTACGGTGCAAAAGAAGTTCAACATACATACAATTGGTCATCGGTGGTGGCAAACTGAATCGCGATTGGGGGAGAATCGTAACATTCTTACCAAAGTTCCCATCAGAGACTGGTCTATCAAGTCCATTGTATAGAAGTTCAACGTACACAAGTACACACGCACCGTTGGCTGCCGAAACCCGCGACCTTCAGGGCCGCGAGAGGAGATGCGAGCACGCGGCTAAACCCGCCCGCCCGTGAGGCACGATCCCCAAGGGGGTGGGCGGTGGCGGCAGCATCACCGGGGCATGCCCATGACTTACTTGAGCTCCTGGGCGATGGCTGCGATCTGCTCGACGCGGTCCTGGTGAGCAGCAAGGTCGCTCTCAAACGCCTCGTGCTTCTTCAGCAGAGCCTTGAGCTCCGCCAGCGACACCGACTCGTAGTCCTTCTGCTGCAGCATCTGCTGCTTGCCTGCGAGTACCAGTCATCATTAGCATCATCAGTATCATCAGCATCATCAGCATCAGTATCAGCATCAGTATCAGCATCATCAGCATCATCACTATCATCATCAGCATCATATCCTGCTGCACCATCTGCTGCTTTCCTGCGTGCCCCAGTCATCAGCGTCATTAGCATCATCATTATTATCAGCATCATCATTATTATCAGCATCATCATCAGAATCATCATAAGCATCATCAGAATCATCAGCAGCATCGTCTTCTGCTGCAGCATCTGCTGCTTGCCTGAGCACCAGTCATCATCCTATACCTACTGCTTTCTAGTGAGCGCGTAACCACTAGCATCATCATCTGCATCATCGTCATCATTACCAGCAACAGCATCAGCAGCATCGTCAATCCACGACTCATTCCATGCCAAATAATTAAATTAATTAACACCGTGAAGCTGGCATTTGGTCACTCAGCGAGCGATCTGGATCTCCGGCGCGCGCTCTCCATACCTTCAGTCCACGACTTGTGGATCTTGGCTTTCTGCCGGAACTTCTCGGCCAAGTGGTCCAATCGCTCCAGTCTCCGGATCTCGTTCAGCAGCCACTCTTCGTAGCCCTTCTCCGCCTGCTCCAGGTGCGACCAGGCGTTCCCGATGTCCTGCGCCACGCGGCAAAAACACGGGCGGAGGGGGATCAACGGTCGCGTCGGTCGCTGGCTCCGCGATGTCCACAGGATTCTCACGCCGTTATGTAGAGTACACCCGAGGGATGAGTTTAAGATTTGAAGAGTTCAGGCTTCCAAGAATTTTGGACATTAAAGGACCGTTTCATAGTTTTTGGACCATTTATGTGATGTAATAACCGAATGTGTCTTCGTGCTTGTGAAAGTGATGTAATGTAAGTGACGTCATATACTGTCACGCCACTCTTTTTCTAAATTTAAAACTCATTCGTTTAGAACAAACCAATTCGTATTTCCTGAACAAGTGCATTGTGGTCACCTTGCTTTAGGTTGCTATCAACATAAAATGCAACCAAATGTGACCCAACTGACAGCGGCAATGATGCAGCGATAGACGAACTGTGGACCGGTTTCGGCACAATTAGGACTCATCGGCACAGTATATCCAGCAATCTAGATCGAAAACTCATGTCTTTGGAACTGATTTTTTGTGTTTATTGTCCTTCCCCCGCACCTCAGATCAGCACGGCTACGTACGGTGTGAAAGAGGTTCAACACACATTAATACATACACAAAGTCCATACGTACACAAAGTCCAAAAAATGTTAAACCCCCGTGCCCGGCGCTCACCGACACGAGCTTGCCCTCGGAGGGCATGAAGGCGGGGCGGTTCATGAGGCGCAGCTTGGTCTGCAGCGTGTTGAAGTTGATCTCCAGCTGGCACTTGTCCCCCGCCTTGGGCGGCTTGTGCACGCGGCGGTAGTCGCGGAAGTCCTCCAGCTTGCCCTGCATGGCCGGCATGTTGTTCTGCGTGTTGCGGTCCTCCAGCACCGGGATCGTGCGGTTGATCCACTCCAGCAGCTGCACACGCACAAGAGAGTTCGACGCGTTCGTGAGTGACACGCACACGCGGAGCCGCTCTGCTCTGAGTGGCAGACCTGTGCCACAAAGGGGCCCGTGCGTACGTGAACAAAAATAACATTGACTTGACTTGTTATGGACGAATGCGTGGAGTTTAGTTTTCTCTTTGTCGTCGGTCCACAAGAGTGGCACTTCTCTGCCAAGAGTCGAGGATTGAACAAGCGGGACTCCATTGTCCCCCTCTCTACCGACGCCACACATAAGCGCCCGCGCGTCCCCCGTGTTCCCGTATACAGCGAGGAGGCCGCGCACGGCGCGGGACTCACGTTGCTGGCCAGGTGCTCGTAATCCTCCATGAGCCGCTCATTGTCCTGGTTGACAGCCAGCACCTTGCAGATTCTGTTGGCGGCCGTCTCGGCCTGAAAGTGCAGCGCCACACACAGAAGCCGCGGTGTCACGTGCGTGGACTCACACTCACACGGACATAGACATGGACGTGGACATGGACGTGGACGCGCGCACGCCACCCCCTCCCACTCCGGCGCACGGAAGCTTCTCGCGTGATTTGCGTTTCTAGGGGCAGTGCGGGCGTGCATGACAGGACGGGGGCGGGGGGGGTGGCAGGCAGAGTTGGGGGGGCGTAAGCAAAGCTCAGAGCCGCGCACATCAAGGGCCCGATTCGCGAATGGAGAGTGTTCATTTTCGTCGTCAGATGTGTCACGGGAACGTTGCCCGTTTTTTCCATCAACAATGATCGATCAGAACAAGGTTCAGCCGCGATGTGAATTGGGCCCCTGATGTGTTGGCGACCAGCCCTATGCATTCCCGCTTTCTCCCGATTATAAACGACGCACTTTTTGTCCGCTGCATTTTTAAGCAGTTGGGGTGGGGGAGGGAGGTGTGTCTTAGAAACCGGTCGGTGTGCGCGCACGATCAGATTTATGTAATAACGGCGCGAGATACTGTGTGTCGTACTTTCCAGAGTGTCTCACAATATGAAGAATACGGTAATATTATGAATGTGTCGGTGAGCAACAAACATTTTGCTCAGTTTTTTTTTTCACAAAACCTATTTTACTCATCAAGCGCGTGACGTTATATTCAAATCATTAATTTCTGCGCGAGGAGTTTTATACGTAGGCATGCAAAGTAACTTAAGATGAGATTTAATTATCATAGGAGTAAACATTACTTTAAATGTAATCCCTGATGTGTGAAATGCAATAACGACCATTTTCCTAAACGTGCTCTGCCAACGGAGGCGCGCGTACATCGGCACGAATGGAAGGCCCGGGGGGGGGGGGGGGGGGCAAAGAACACATGAGTGGAAACTGTACCTTGCTCAGGCCTAGCACAGAAAGAAGCAAGGAAGGATAAAGACACGGGCATCCTTTCCTCCCAGAGATTGCCTCAACTTGCAAAGAAAGAGCAGAAAGGGAGACAGAGCAGAGAGCACATACACACACACGCACAACAACAAAGGTTTGCCAAGACAAGGAATTCTTCTTGATCAGAGGGCATAGATCAGCGGCCCCCGTTTGAAGTCGCGAGGCGCCGATGACATAAATCATGGACGATAGCAGTGGGCATCATGTCGGAGGTATGCGAGAGAGAGCGAGAGAGCGAGCGAGAGAGAGAAAACAGGCGGAGATGAGGAGCCAAGCGTGAATCTGTTTTAGACATCTCAGCAATCCCGTGCGTCTTATCAAAACCATTCGCGAATAGATACTTGCATAAGAAGTCTACGGGAACATAACAAGTCTGCGGGAACATCTCAGCGATTCGCACAGCAAACTCTTCAAAACTTGGCTTTTTGAAGCACCATGGCAGTGTTTGTTTGTCATGGGTGTCGCGGTACCGCGGTACCGCTGCACCGGTCGACGTCGATTCCCAAACTCGCGATACCGCACATCGAATCGCAAGTGTAGCTATCAATGTGTTCTCGTCAAGGTTTTCACGTGATGGCCCTTCCAGCCACTAGATGCCGCTACATCCATCACAACGTTTAAAGATAAAATCGATTCCTGAATTTAATCACAAGGGGAGGGGGGAGGGAGATTTGAATAATAAAAAATAACAATATTTGAAAAGTCAATGTCCAATGCGTTTCACTGCGTTACCATTTAGAATTAGATTTATTGTAAAAAAACAAAAACAGCACTAACCCTAATCATTTACAGCCTTGGTGTGTGTGTGTTTCCCAAAGTCACACGCATAAACCTTGTGCAAACTCACTGGCGGATTAGGGCCTACCTACGCCACGCAGGTTGTGGGGATATTTGACCATACTTCGAAGCTCTGGTCAGTGCGGGTTGGGGAGCATAGACGTGGGAGCATAGCCATCGCACAAAGACGGTCACCGCATCACATGGCGCTTTCAGATGCGCTTCTGCGGCCGTCTGGAACGCTCTTCCTTCCGATATTAAGAAGTCACTGGGGCTATGGACTTTTAAATTGTCTAGATTGAAAACTAATTTCTTTTTGACTTCTTTCTAGTTTAGTTTGTTGTCCTTCCCACGCACCTCCAATTAGCACGGTTGGCTACGTACTGTGCGAAAGAAGTTCAACATATTTACACTACGCCGATGGATTATTTTTTTGCTCCACTGCCCTCCCCCGCTGCCCATATCGTCCACGCCACAACGGTCGCACGAACCCTTTAACTACTACACTCGCCAAACTGGGTCACACTCCTTCCCAATGTTCAATCACAGGCCTCTCGGCATCTGTACGAACAGAAGGGGTTTCGCTGTACACGAAACTTTCAGCGGTGTGAAAACAACAGCACTGGGGAGACAAAGGTGGCTTGGCGGGGTGTTGCAGAGCCGGCCTCGCGAACAGCACCTGCCCTAACAACCTGTTAATGGCTGTACGGGGGACCATTGAGGACATTCATCATCTTGGTGGCGAGATGTTAACTACCTCTCCTGGTATACAAGAGGTTGTGAGTTCGATCCAGACCCTGATCCCTCTATGTTTGGAGTTTGCATGTTCTCCACGTGGTCACGTAAATTTTTTTCCGGGTTCTCCAGTTTTTGCCGACACATTTAGAAACGTGCATTTCAGAGTATTAGGCTGCTACAAATTTTCACAAAAGCCACTTTGTTGAGCTATCATGTGGCCAGGTCGCTTCTGAAACAGAGCAATAAAGCTCAGGAGGACTTACCTGGCCAAATAAAAATGTTTTAAATCTAGCTCAAACTGCTGTCAAATTGTAATTGCTCGATAATGGACGATGCAATTTCTGCGCACCGTGTGTTAACTTGAGACTCGTCAAAACACCATGCCGAGGTGGGGTTTGAGTGTCCCATTTAAATCTCACACGGGAAGTGGCGCGGGTGGTTCGGGGGGGGGGGTCAGAAGCTCTGAGCTGGCACCGCTGAGACCCTGAGCTCCAATCGATTTAACTGGGATCTCAAGCGGAGTGACCCGATGATGGCCTCAGTCCAGTCGCTATGACTGCATAAAACAAAACAAAAAAATCCAATCTCATTAAATGTTGGGGTTTTTTTTCCTCTTCACTTAATTTGGCTTATTCCAGCTTTGGGGAGAATTGCAAACACACAATCGGTTTCAGTGGCGTGCGTTGAACATTCTTCACAGGGAATATTTAAGACGTGCGTTACTAGCGTGGATGAAGAGGCCCATTTATTACTCTTATCGCCGGATTATCGTACGGAGATTTTTTTTTCCAACTCTTTATTTTAAAGGAAAATTAAAAGTGTGTTGTTCGGGAAAACTAGGAGGAACCGGAAACAGAGGGAGACTTAGGAGAGGATGGCTTGAAGACATCAGAGATTGGTTGCCAGCAAGATGTGGCACTACTTGAACACATTGGTGCAAGAGAGGTAAGTGGAAACAAAAGACGAAATGTGCAGTGGACACCGACGGACTATCTGCCCATGGATCGTGATGATGATTATTTTAAACAAAAGTTGGGGCTGGAATCCTACAATCTGATAGGTGGGGAGCGATAGTGCAGCGGTTAGCGCGCTGCGCTATGAACCTGGCGACACGAGTTCGATTCCCGCTCACGGCCAACACCAGTGACGATTATCTGAACCGGTCCCGGGCCTCCCCTAGATCGACTCAGCCTCAAATGAGCACCTGGTGCGGTGTGTAAACATTGCCACTAGGGAGACAAAGGCGGTCGGGCATGGTGCTGGCCACCCACCCCCTCGTGTACCGTTCTGGCCTTCATAGGTGCTCGCTAACAGCACTTGCCCCTACAGTCTGTTAAGGCTATACGGGGGATCTTTGATCTTTGACTAGATTTATATCACGTTATTGACATCGGGGAGACACGTTTGGGGTTGCATCTCTATTCCTTGCAGAGCATCTTATAATCCCAAGAACAACAGGCGACGTGATTTCCCAAGGGATTCTGCAACCTGATTTTTGCCGGGGCCATTGCCTGACAAAGGGGTGATACACAGCTAGCCAAACATCTTTTAAAAATAATAGTTCAATGCTCCGCAGTGTCCTGTCTCCCCCTCCGCCCATCAATCAGGACAGGTCAGGTACATACACCTGGTGGATTATTCGCACGCGGTTGCGTTTTGTTACCCAACGTTCTTCTGCAAAAAAAATCTAATAAAAAAAAAGCATATTCAATGCAACATCTATGGCTGTGAATTCATAACTTGCAACCAACAAAGGGTGGCGTGGCGTGGCTGCCAAACTGTGGGGGCTGTGATGTTGGAATGTGCTCCCGTAGGGTTCATTAAACTCCCAGAGCGCATCGTCCTGAACCAACGATTTAGTGGAAAAAAACAGACACGAGGGGACAACAACGGGGAGGTAGCTCCACGCATCCAAGGTGGACGGTGTCAAAGGTTAAACTTTGTTGCTGCCCAGGGATGTACTTAATGCTACCACTACCTCCTACTTCTACTACTGCAAGAGGAATTATTTGGTGAAGCTGCTGCTGCTGCTGCGGCTGCGTTGGCAGTGGTGCACAAACACAATTAACAAAGAATCTCGACCATTATTAATGAGCTATATATACACTTTTCCTTTTCATGCCACAGTGTTATTGACAAATGTGTTGAGTTGTTTACTGCTATGAAAGGAATCGTCAAAGAGGCTCTGCCCTGCTTGGATGCCTGCTTGAGGTGGCCGGTCATGATGTGTCATCGGAGGATTCCAAAGCTGGTCTCTGTATGTTTTGGGGGATCAGTCTTGGTGACTTTTAACCGCACCTCTGAGGACTAGTCAGTTCTACTTTTATTTTACCAGGTAAGGGCCACTGAGCTCCGACAAAGCTCTATTTCATAAGCGACCTGGCCACAAACGATAGCTAAACGAAGCGGCTTATCGTGTAGAAATGTATTGCACCCAAATACTCTAAACGACCTTAACAAGTACCGCCATTAGGCTCCGAGTTGCTGGCCGATTTGTAGTAAAGGCCTCCACCACAGCCTCTGCTCAGCAAATGCGACAAGAAAAATCCTAAATAGGCCCGAGGAAGAGAGCCGTCATGTCGGTGTGCTGCTGTGTTTCCCCACACACACCTCCTCTGAGATTTCTGCACCTTTAAAACAAACGGCACTGACTTACAAGTACATTTGACCGCATTTGCGAGTTTTGTTTGAAAAGTTATTTCATGTCGTTGCAAGTTTTACGTGATAATTTTTGTTTTGTTAATGCTGCATTGAATTAATGTACGGCTGGCACGGCTGAGGTTCTGGGGTCACGAAAGCAGGCGTCAGCTGTCTGTGTTTAAACCGGGATGGGCAAGTGTGGCGAGGTGATAATCAATGACTGCATTGCGGGGAAAAACCTCCATGACGTTAATTGAGATTTTTCACCTAATTTGGACTTTCAAGCTGCGAGGACTAAAAATTGCTCTAATTTTTGGTCCCAACAACACTCTTTGCAGGGCCTACTGCAGTAACTTCAAAAGTAGTTCTATGACAACATCTTCCACAGAGAGCTGTTCCCCGACACAACTGTTCACCACGAGTCCCAAATCGAAATGACTTCATCTCACGACAACACCAGTGGGGGCAAAACAAAATTGTAACTATAAATAATTTAACTGGGAGCAAAAAAAAAAGTTTTTCATGTAAAAAAACTAAATAACCAAATGGATACACAATTTTGTTGAATCGCCGAGAGGAAATTACATTTAAATTGTGAGAATATGGACACTGCTAAAAATGCCTAAAACTTGCGTTTGTTATTTAAACAGCATTAATGAGAGAAAATGCCCATAAGCCAATGCAATCATGTTATTTCCTTTCCGCTGATTAAACAAAATCCGTCGCCTACTTATAAGAATACAATGAGGATTTGCGTTTTTTTTTCCCGGCGCTTAAATGCGCTGGGCTAACATTGGCCCAACCACATACCAACGTTGGCAAGTTTACTGGGAAAACTCGAATTCCACATTTAGTCCATTACCTAATAACGCAAAGCACCAGCGCCACGCCCGATTGTATCACTATAGAGAGAGAGAGAAAGAGATGTTCTCCAGCACTGTGGGCAAGAGGTTGGGTGCCGTGGCGACAAACGCACCTTCTGGGCCCCGGAGAAGGCGTGATAGTAGCACGACACGTAGGTCATGATGGCCTTCTCGTCGGGCCGCGCGGTGTTCACGATGTCTGCACCGTGGACAGAGAGCCAGAGAGAGAGACAAGGAGTTAACCCGCTGTCCTCCACACAACACAACACGAACATTAAACTTCTCAGAAGCCGTGACAGCGACGGACACATACATACGGCGCCTGTGTGCGCACGCTGCTGGATTGAGGGGCCTTCTCCTTCCCCCCACCCACCCCAAATGCGTATGGGTCGCGTTGGGGATTTTTTACCATATACTTCGCCCAAGTGATTGGTAAAATGAAGCATATCAAAGGACACGACTAGTGACTTGTATGAATTCACGCACAAAATATAATGGACTATTGTTCAGTAGGATCCTGCATTGGGATGTTTGGTCAATTGCCGTGTACAGCATAAGAGGGCGCCGTGGTGGCGAGATGTTAACTACCTCGCCTGGTATACAGGAGGTCGTGGGTTAGATCCAGACCCTGACACATGTATATTTTGGGGTTTGCATGTTCTTCTAGTGGTCGCGTGAATTTTTCCCTCAGGATGGATTTAGATTATTTGGCTTCTATACATTTCCATGTGATAAGCCACTTTGTTGAGCTATAATGTGGCCAGGTAGCTTCTGAAAAAGCTTTACATCTCAGTGGGCTTTACCTGGAATATTTTTTTTAAATAGAGTATTTGGCTGTTGTCCACATGCCATCATCAACCACCATGCAATCTCCCATCACCCGTGCATCAAGTCTTTCCATTATCCAAGCGCTCTGCATGCATATGGAGACGCCCCGTTTTGTCACGAGAGAAACCGAAGCACGCAAACGTCACCTTCGGCGTCCAACATCTTGGGGATGTCCAGGTATTTCTCGGCCACCTCGAAGGCATTGTTCAGGTTCCCAATGGGATCATCCTGCAAACCGAGCAAAGGGGCACCGCAGCCGGCCACGCATTCGTCACAACAAACACACGGACCGTACTCTCCGCTTCTCGTCCAATTGTTTCAAATCAAAAGTTAGCTGCACGTGCCCTACAAGCCGACGTGTGGCCTGAAACTTGGCACCTGGCCACGCGAGTTACACAACTGAGCTCAGAGCCCGAAATCTGCGCACCACTCAGTCCACGTGCCACTGAGCCTTGGTGCCACTAAGCGTCGGTGCCTCCCGGCCTGCACACCACTCAGTCCATGTGCCACTGAGCCGAGATGCCTGCCGGCCGACGTGCCACTCAATCCACGTGCCACTCAGTCCACGTGCCACTAAGCCTGGGTGCTTTCCAGCCTAGGCGCCACTCCGATGAGCATAGTTGGCCACGTAGTGTGCGAAAGAAGTTCAACATACATGCAAACATGCATGCATACTCAAGTCCACCAAGCAGATTTTATAAAGTCATTCAAGGGAAAACGTTGCTGACGAGATCTGACGCATTCCAGGTGATTGGGCTTGCAGGCTCAAACCAAAAATACCTGGCCACATTATAGCCAAGTGTTCATCCAGCGGTCTGGCCACCGCTCTAGTTTAAACAGCCGATGGCTGGCTTCCCCCTGCCAGGCATAGATTTCTTTTTAAAGGGTATTATTATCAACGTGCGCCATTGACCAAATCACCAGGAATGCGTCTAATCGGATCTCAGGCGCTAAGCAATGAACAAAAAGAAAAAACAAAAAAAACCGCAGAAATCAAACAATTGCAGTTGCTATTGTCGTTGACGCAATTCAAGATTAACGCAAAGTGTATACAGGCCGGAACACAACGACCTTGTAATTTATTATCCATTACATCACCACGGGGGGCTGGGTGGTTCGGGGGGGGGATTATGCAAAGCCATCGCAGCAGAGGTGGCAATGGTCACACGTCACCTTGCGCAGTTTGTCGTAGTCGATGAGATCGGGCCGGTGGCGATGGATGAGGGCGTTGAATGCCAGCCCGTCCTTCCAGCTGTGACACGCACACACGCACACACGCGACGCACGCGGTGCATCACCAGCCAGCACTTGCCCCGGCGACCGATGCCACGCATCACACACGAGCCGCTCCCAGCAACGGCTGGGACACGGTTTCATTATTTGGTTTGGCAGCGTCTGCTACCGCTAAATATACGGCAACAATGGGAAAAGCATATGTTGTGCCCGTTCCACTAATCTGCCCCGGCTAACGCGGCGTGGCAGGAAGTGGATTCCAATTCCCTCCCCTTCCCCGCCTTGATTGTGTTTGGTGAATCCGTTAATGTTTAAGGACGTGTTGACTTTTACCCAACTGCTGTGAATACCAGACAACACAAGAGGCAAATTAAGCACACAGTCCCAGACAGAACCCAACAGGAGGAGCCACACGAGCCTTCATAATAATAAGACCGCCGTTTTTTTTCTTCTTAAAATAA
Organism: Lampetra planeri; assembly: GCF_965212315.1. Classification (NCBI taxonomy): domain Eukaryota; kingdom Metazoa; phylum Chordata; class Hyperoartia; order Petromyzontiformes; family Petromyzontidae; genus Lampetra; species Lampetra planeri. The sequence goes on along the minus strand of NC_136124.1, from coordinate 11,185,840 downwards.
CTGATCTCGACCGCAATATTTTTTAAGATTCCGGGCCTCTCAAAACAGGTGCCTTGAAAACGATGCTAAAGGCCATCGTGGAAGGCTCGGGGATGATCAATGCGGCAGTTTGGAATAAGAGTTGGCGGGAAAGCACCAATGACGTCGTCGCAAAAGAGGAGGTTGTGATGATGGGTGGGTCACGTGTGCAGGGTGGAGGAGGGCATTATTGAAGTGGCAGCCAGAGGTTGGAGACCGAGGGGAAAACCTCAAGGTCGGGGGGTTGGACGCTGTAAAATGAGACCTTGGGAGTTGGACGTTGTCTTTAATTCTAGATTTGAAGCTATCGTGACTGCAAGGATTCATACTCTTAGGTTTTTTTTGGTAAAGTCAGATAGGTCAAAATAAAAATAAATGATAAAAATAATAGACGTTGTCTTTGTCGCAAATTGTGAGCTTCAGCGGAAGAGAGTGATTGGCGGAGCATGGTAGCTTCAATGGAACTGAATGCGATGCCATTCTGACAGTGGCTTGCTTTCTTGTTATTATTTTTATTAATGAACTCAATTATCCTCACGTGAAATAAGGGCACGCTCGTGGGCTTTCCTGTCGATTTTTTTTTCTTTCACTCTTTTCCTCCCCGCCACTGAAAAGCGATGGGCGAGGGGACAAAAACGCAACGATGGCGCAAAGAGCTTTGGGCCCCTCATCGGCGGCACTTCCTCCCGCGCTGAGGCGCAGCGCGGGAGGAAGCGCGGAGACGCTTTTTTTCGCACGAACGCTTGCAATGGGCTCCCTCGGATCACCGTCCACTTACCGTCAACCAAAAGGTCGACGGTTTTTCAAGGCCTTCCATTCATGACCTCCTTCAGCCATGTAGTCCATCGAGATCGGTAAGATCCTCAGGTTGTGCATTGCTCACTGTCGCACGGTCTCGGCTTCACACTCCAAGGGTGACGGTGCCTTTGCAGTTGCGGCACCAAAACTCTGGAACTCGTTGCCCTTCGAGGTCAGGGGACTTCCAAGACACTACAAACATATCTGCGTAAAATGGCATTCTCTTTGGTTTTGAAATTCAGCAATAACCGAATCAGTGCCATCTCAACACCACCGAGTGCGGTGAGTGGGGGGGGTAGTTCCCGCAAAAGCTCCAGGCAAGCACGGAGCAAAACGTCGGACATCGTATTCCGAAACCGCGTGCGGTGGCGGCGCTTTTGCGGAGCCGCTCCGCGCTGCCGTGAACGCAAACGGCATTTTGCGCGACGGGAGAGCGGGAGAGTGGGAGAGTGGGAGAGGGAGCGCCGCCACTGTCGGGAGCTCACCTGGTGTGGAAGTTCTGCATGTTGACGTTCTTGTAGGGGGCGGTCTTCCTCTGACACCACAGCAGCAGCCCCTCCTTGGCGGACGTGTCTGCACACGCGGACGAGAGCGGTGTCGTCATTGTCTTGTTTTTATTACGAGCGAGCGCTGTCGGAGAGGAAGTGCGCTCGCCATGTATGGTATACACTTTGTCATCGTCAGCAGCGGCAGCAGCAGCAGCCACAGTCTATCCACTGCTGGATGAAGGCCTCCCCAAGCAACTGCAGCCATCTCTCACTGTTTTCTGATGGAACAATCCATCTGGCTTCTATGCACCAAATACAAGAGGTTATTAATCCAAGGGCCAAGACCAAATATTATCCTTGTTGCTACCGCCTGAACCGGCAAAACTTGAGTCATATCAATATCTTTAAATCACCCATAAAAGGGACTTTGTGAAGGGTAAATTATCATGTAATTCACCTTTTACTGGGCGTATACAGAAACGGGTAAATATTTGGACTACAAGGCACGCACGAATCTGCACACGCAGTTGCAAGCGATGCTCAGAGGCCACCCAATTGCGTTGGTGCAACGCTAACCAAGCAAGTCGCGGCAAACTCTGCCAGTGACTGTTTCCATGGCCGGGACGTCAACGCAACCGCGCGTGTTGCGCCCTGTGTGTGACCGCGGTGCGGGGGGATGGGGTCTTCTCTGCCATTTGTGCTGGGTAATCGTAAAACTAGCGAGGCCCGTTGCACGTAACCGCCCGTCACAGAGGGCACTTTCTTGCCGGGGGAGCTCTTCCCAGTCAAAACGAATCGACGCCTGCCACCACGACTTGCACGCACAGCCTCCGCCGAACAAAAGCCACTGACCCCCAACCAACTGCTCACCCGAACTCCCGTTTGCACTAAATAATGGAATGCGTTCTAAAGTCCAAAACAACAAGCCGGTGGCCCTCTGCTCAAAGCGGCGAAGGGGTTGGCTGTTCTTCCCCATTCACGGCACTGGACCAGCGGCGGAAATCCCACGGTGCCACCGTGGGTGCCAGTTTATACCTGCAAAATGAACACTTGCTCACTTCTGACGTTGTCCAAATGTGATCGACTAGGACCACCTAAGCGATCAGCGTGGTTGGCTACGTATGGTGCGAAAGAAGTTCAACATGCATACACAGAGCCTAGAGGCACTGCCGGGCTGAATCGACACCACACTGGGGTTTAAACCGGCAACAGTGATTGCGAGTCAAGCACTGTGATCGCAGAGACACTCTGGGCCATACGGATTTGTATTCTACTCTCAGAAGATATTTTCGCACGAACTGAATGCAAGGGCAATGCCACCCCAAAGCAATGCAGTCTGGGACCCTGAGACCTAGAAAAAAATATATGTACGTACGATTAATTTATTTTGCACCGTACGTAGCCAACCGTGCTCATCGGAGGTGCGACAACAATAATTTTGAGCTCCTTGTCAGTTCGCTGCCGATTTGAAGGCCTCCTCGTGAATAGGTTGGTGACATGTGGGTTGGAGGCCAGGACTGGTTCAGATATCACTTGCACCGCCGATGCTACGGAAGCTGTGGCCCGGAATCCAACCGAGGTCAGTGGGATCACAGCTGAGCATGCTTAAGGATTGCGCCGCCGCCGCCGCTCCTCGCAGCAGACTTCTAAATAACGCGCACGGCGCATCGACCGCCGGGTTCTATTCATAGCTCCCCAGTGCATTTCGATCACCAAGCGTCTGGGGCTAATTAGGCGAAACGAGTGAACGGTGAAGCGACGGGGAAACACTGTGTACAACGGGCATGGAACAACAGCGTGCGTGTGTACGTGCGCGACACAACACACACGCACACCCACGCGCACACGCGCACACACGCATACACACGCACACGCGCGCACACACGCGCACACACGCACACACACACACAGAATGCGCCAGCACTCCCTGTTGACTCTGTGACGCAAATATAAACACCAGAAGTGGACCGGTCTGTACGTTGCAATAACATTTGCGAAAAAGACACCGGCTCATCGCCTGGTGCCGAATCACCGAGAACACACGAGCCATCTCGGAAGATAAGCAGGGTTGAACCTGGATAGCACTAGGATGGGCAACCACCATTCTTAAAACAGGTGGCTTTAGGCTGCTTCAGGGCTACGTTGATGGCCGAGGGCTGTGAAAAATAAATCCATTGTTGTACGGTACTTCGACGCTCTAACGTATATACCCTGTGCCTTCAACCCACACTGACCAGCGTAGTGAAGTACAATCAAATAACCCCCATGACACACTCAGAACTAACGGTGGAAATTTCACATTTCTATGGCCAAGGGGGTGGTGCGGGTGGGTCCCAGTCTCTCTGTAGGATGTGCTTCTGTTTTGCGACGTTTTCTCGAAAACAAGTTGCAACAAAAAGGAACTGTACACGTTTTGCAGCGCGGTTGTCGCCTGTGCGATGAAAAAAAACAAACACAGAGGTCCCAGAGAATGTTTTGACTCGGCAGGAAGGGAAGGGGAGGAAACACGGACAATGGGGGCATTATGCAAAAAAAATGCGAACAACCGACGCTGTGTTTCATATCACGGTGGGCCGCAAGCCTGCGGTATATCCTGCATCATAATTGCAGGATATACCGCGAGACTGTACATTGAAAAATAAGAGGTGTGCCCTCCACTGGGTTATCACCGTTTCAAATAACAGACATCGATCTCATTCCGTCACAACGTAAATGATTAAGGTGCTTGCGCGAGACAAATGTTACATTTAAAAAAACAGCAATATTTATGTAGTAGCACCATGATTAATAAAAAAAACTCTTACATGTGTAGTGACATAAGAAGGGAGGGGCTGCTGGGGGCTCTGGGTTCCCAGGTGGGTCCAGACGCTAAGCCTCTGGGCGCCAGGCGTTGAGTTCCCAGGGGGTCCAGACGCTTAATCCCCTTGGCGCCGCCAAAGGGGGGGGCTGTGTGTGCTCTGTGGGATATCTGGGGGCGCACACGGCCCCACCCCTCGTTGTACCAGGCATAAAAGGAGAGCTCCCTGGACGATCGGGGCCCAGTTGTAACTCAAGACCCAAGACCCACGACCAGCCATCTGAAGACCCGGGGATGCTGTGAGAGCCAGCGCTGGGACTCTGGAACTCCCGACTCTACGACCTTGTGAGGGCGAGTTCCGGAGCGTAGCCAGAGTAGAGTATCTAGGCTGTGTAGCTAGGCTGTGTACCTAGGCTGTAACAGAGTATCAGGACTGTTGGACTGTTGGACTGTTGGACTGTTGGAGTGTTGTATTGTAATAAAGAAGTTACCTCTACAAGTGTCTCCGGAACCTGTTACACATGTTTAACTTAGTAAGTCAGAATGTAAAGTGGCAGACAGGAGCACTCTAGCGACGCCACCGCTGTACGGGATGAACCACTACGGTGGACATTTCGCTCTGCAGTTAGCGGCGTAGCTGTTGAGTGTGCAGGCGGTGCAACTGCACCGGGGGCCCACGGGATGGAGGAGGGGGTCCCGGGCGCCGGGGCACGAGGAGGAGGGGGGAAGTGGGCATGGAGCCACCCCACTTCATGCCATGCGCCAGGGCCAGCGCCGACCGAGTTACGCCGCTGGCTACAAAGTGATCCTGGTCACGATTCCAGACGATCTCTCTCAATCACGAAGCTTAAAACTTTCGTGCTGAGCGGCTTGTGATACACAGCCCGCGGTACGAATTTACAAATGTGCAATATAGTGGGTTTATTTTACTTGCAATCTTCCACCGAAGGGCGGCCGTGAAGCTGCCTACATAGAATCTGTCGGTGCGTCACTCACTTTCTACCGAGATGTCCTGGATGGCAAAGCGGAGGATGATGGTCCAGATCATACCCAGCGTCATCTTTGTGTTTCCGTCCACAATTTCTGCAAAACAAGAATTGCAACGACAGACATTCAGCACACACACAACTCCCGTGTCGTGTGTCCCATTAAGCCGCGTAGCCAAATATGTGAACACACTGCACATTATTTTTAGAGCTCAATACAATTCATACAATCGTGATAATGACGTCAGTTATCAAAGGATAGACTCACCGAGTCTTGAGACTCAAGAGCATATTTCAAGAGCATGTTTGGGTTAATTGCATTTTAATGTTGAATGCTTCGTTTTATATCGAGTCGTGGTCCATGCAAATTGCATCTCAAAGTCACTAAGACCACAGACCAAGCTGGAAGGCACCAGTCAGGCATTGAGCCGTCGCTACCAACAATTGTCCAAGCTCTGCAATTCTCTATACATTCATGTTTTGTATGTATGCATGTTGAACTTCTTTCACCATGATAATCGGAGGTGTGGGAAACAACCAACTAAAATGAGTGTTCACATGTGGGAGGAAACTGAAGTACCTGGAGAAAACCCACGCATGCGAGGGGGAAACACTCGATCCCACACAGAAGGACCAGATGACATTCGTCCACACTTCAGTGTACTGCCTTCTCCTGGTAAGCCAGGGTTTGACACCTCAAATTAGCACGGTTGGCTACATACGATGCGAAAGAAGTTCAATACACATACCTCTTTGACGCCCACGTGAAGGGAGTTTTGCAACATTTGAACAATCCACCAACCCTTTTAAGGAGTGTCATGCGTGTGGGAGGAAATGAGAGAGAGTCTGCTGCAAACACGCAAATGTAATGGCGAATGCTCAAAAGCCCACGCAGACAGGTTCATGCGCACACTTCTGCACTATCGTCTCAAGCCTCACGCACAGCCCGGCAAGTCTGGAAGTTTCACAAAGTTGTGCTATCTGCCAACCCCCTCCTCAAAACCGATGGATCGCAGGCGACCGCCACCACCATGGACTCACTGGTGAAAGTTTTAACAAAAACAAATCCGGACAAGTCACTCAACCATCCCAGAGTCATTAACCTCATGGCATTCTTGCATTATAAAACATTAATCAATTACAACCACTGCAAGCTCTGGTTTATGACGGGATGGGGATCTCGCATCCAGCAGCGGACTGTGAGCGGCCCACGACTTCATTTCACATGATCCGTGGCCACGTGAGGCCTACCACTTCCAAATAGCCTGCCAAGATTACTTATCCATCACAGCCACACGAATCGAGTGCGAGAGGGGTAAGATTTTGAACCCGGCAAAACTTTGTGTTCGAGTTGTCATATGCTCAGTCACCCTCTGTCATTGCAAGGGCCTCTTAGAAGTGATAATGGCACCTGTGAAGTGTGTGTGTAGGTGTGTGGGTTAATGTGTGTGTAGGGGAGTGGTAGCGTGGGGAGTGGCAGAGTAGCGGTTAGCGCACTGCGCTACGAACCCGGTGATACGCGTTTGATTTCCCACTCACGGCCACCGCCAGTAACAATTATCTGAACCGGTTCCTAAGTCGACACCGCCTCAGATGAGGACCTGATGTGGGGTATAAACATCGCCACTGGGGAGACAAAGGCGGCCTGGTGTGGTGCTGGCCACCCACCCCTCGTGTGCCGTTCCGGCCTTCATAGGCGCTGCTCGCTAACAGCACTTTTCCCAACAGTCTGTTAAGGCTACACGGCGGGGATCTGTCTTTTTTTTTGGCAACCAGAGTACAATTCCCGCTCACGGCCAACGACAGTGTTGATTACCTGAACCAGCCCTGGGTCTCCCCTAGGTCGACTCAGCTTCGGCGATATCAATTGAGGGTGATGTATTAACACGGAAATGCTGCAGCACGCAAAATGCCCCATCCCTTTGCGAGGGCCACCATGGGACGTCCAACATCTGTTAGCCATCAGGCGTCTTTCTCTAAGGCAACATGAAGCAGCTGAGGCTTCTTCGAGGCAGCAGCACTTTTTATAATGCTCCGCTGGCACTGGGTCTTTTAGGTGGCAACGCTAGCAAGGCCCGATAACCGGTGAGAGTTTAATGGTAGCAACGGCAGACGGACGCCATTCATTCCTGCCACAGTCTGACCTCTCGTGGAGGTCCCCTGGAGGTCAGGCTGCGGCAGCCCCATCCCACACCCTCACTCTCCTCCTACCCAGGTGTCAGCCCGAACATCCACCCCCCCAACCGCGCTACCGAAGCCGCACAGATCGCAGCGATGGCAGGGAGCCCCACTTGACACGGCCCGCCGTTCTCGACTTGCACACACGCGCAGCAAACTCCCCGAGACCGTCATCGGGACCATTGCACATTTGTACGAAAAAAATTGAATGCGCGCTGCGGCGGAATGCGTACGGGCGATTAAACAAAAAACATTCTACGAACGAACAGGAAGTCCGTTGCAAACATTTTACTTTCCGTCCGTTCATTTTATGTTCACGACCTCCATGACTTCTTGGTCATTGTCACAAGAAGTAGACTGGTTGTGAATATATAATGCACGGGCAGGAAGGTCTCTTGAATTTATAATGAGCGGATGGGTAGCTGTGAATATAAAAGGACGAGAGAGGAAATCCATTTCTCCACGTGAAATATTTATTTTAGTCCATTAGCCTATGGGCCTTCCCATACCGATGTTTTGCAGTGGCATTTGTTGAAAGAAGAATACTCTCTGGACCGGTTTAGACTTTCAGGGTCTCAACAGCAGAGTCAGGCCTTTTAAACAACTGTTCACCTCTTCATAAATGCAAGAGGAAGTGCATGTGAACACAGCCATTCCAGGTGTAAACATCTTAATTCGCAAATAAACTCAACACAATCATCAATAACACTGTGGCCTTAAAAGAGGATTACAGAATCAGAATATTTATTTATACTGGAGGAATCCGATGAGCTATATGGCTCATTTTCACACGTCCAGGATAACAGGCGACGTTTCAGGAAATGGCCCTTATATGTATGTATGTTAAACTTATTTCGCTCCAAACATAGCCAAACGTGCTCATTGGAGCTGCGGGGGGAGGGACAATAAACCTCTTCGTAGCACATTAATAGACAGGCCAGAGAGACAGAGTTAACAAGGTTCGGAGACCTAGGAACCTGAGATTGGCCGTGACTGATCGTGGCCTTGTAGGACAGCCGCACTGCTGTGCGGACGGCACGGTGACGCAGGACGTCTCGCTTCAGGCGGAGGCACCGTGTCCCAATGCCCGGCCACCGAGGCCGCTTGGCAACGGAGCGACGACGTGGAGTAAAGTTTCGAACGAAAGTTCACTCGCAAATGTTTTTCCCACTTGCACATCCGTGGTGACAGATGCTCTTGACAGCGAAGCATTAATAAATTAACAAGTGGATTTGACCTCCTTCAAATTTTTCAAATGCGTGCAAAGACTCTGCGCACTGCAGTGTGGACTGCTTGCTGCTGGGCCAGGGTCGCGACCTGAAACACTCGCCCTTCCGTATTTGTTCTCTATCACAACGCAGTGCTGATGATGACGATGGCAGTGGGAGTCAACTCCATTTGTTGCGTGCGCTCTCGGTATGTACTTGCCGACCATCGTTATTTTATGACCAACACAGCTGGCTTGTTGGTCTAGCCGGCGCGATCGATATCACAGTGCACGCATCTCTTTGACGGGGTCACCAGTTCGGAGGTCGTGCCCGGGTTGCTGACAGCGGACGGAACTCCCTCTGAAGAGGGGCTCCTCCGGCCACTTGGAGCCGATCGCGCGCACCGTTCCGATTGGGCCGACGTGTGAACAGAAACAGACAGCCCAGGCATCGTAGCTGAGGCCTGATTCAGTGCCAGGATGGTTCTCAAATCGGTTGTGGAAGCAAGGTATCGGAAGAGGGCTCAAGGGGTCCAACACCGTGCCAGAGAGGCGAGCGAGGGGTGCCGAGACCCTGGGTTTGAATCCGAGTTTCAGTCGCCTGCCATTAAACCGGGTTCTCAAGTCAGCAAGTGAAGGGGAGGTTTGATGGCCTCGGTCTGACTGCTTATAAAATCTAATTAAATGAGACATTTTATATTAATGTTCGTTTGTTCCAGGTCTGTAAAAATGTAATCATTGTTTTGACTGACACGCAACAAATACTCTGTGCGGGGCAATATATAAGGAGTGCCTCAAGCATTAATCAACAAGTGATGTCAGAAGCGGTTTGTGACTGGTCTCTGACAGAGAAGAGGGAATTGTTCTGTGTCAGAGTGGTGCACTGCTCACTGCAATTTGTTCCACTACCACACCACGGGGGTCAAAGTCATTCTCGCCTTTGGAATAGCCTCCCATCGTCTCGTCTCCCGAGTCCTTATAAACATTACCCCCTTACTTGAGTCCAGGAAACGTATTCACTCATTCAGGCCGAATTCTCGTTCGAACGTCGCGTCCGTATTCACGAATAACGGCGTGCGTTGTAAACAGTGCTTCTCATCGTCGTTGCTATTGCCTATTGCGCTTACAACAGTGCGGTTTGTTACGGACCGCTTCGCGTTTTTGGACCACCGAGGCCCGTGTGTTCAGTTCGCTAAAACCGCGAATTAAACACGACCCGGAATAAAATTCGGAGAGAAAAAAAAAGATAGTAAGTGAACTGCATTCAAAGTTCCGTGCCACTCCCCCCGTTCCCCCAGGGGGCAGTTGTTTGCCAACCGGGATCAATAAAAAAAGACCCTGCTGCACTCCCCTCCCCCGCGCACCCCCCCCCTCCACTGCTGCGAGAACCACCGCACAAAGTATGCGTTGTCGCTGTGAAGGTATGCGGCGGGCACTCCCCATTCCACGTGGGAGTTGACAGGTCGAGACTTTAGCCCCGCCAATCCACGCAGGGGCCCAATGCACGCAGCGCCACGGTGCCAGCCGCCGCCGCCACCACCACAACCCGCGCCGTGTCGCTTCTCCACCAAACATTTATAGCAGTTATACATTACAATGGACGTTTACAAGCACAGCCCCGGTGGCGAGATGTTCGCCACCTCGCCTGGTATACAGGAGGTCGTGGGTTCGATCCCGATCCCGATGCCTGTATATTTGGTGTTTGCGTGTCTCTTTCCCCGTGGTCGCGTGGATTTTTGTCTGGGTCCTCCGGTTTATCCCTCCATATATATATAACGTGCGTTTAGAGTATTTGGCTGCAATACATTTCCACATCATAAGCCACTTCGTTGAGCTATCATTTGTGGCCAGGTCGCTGCTGAAAAAGAGCGACAGAGCTCAGAGGGCCTTACACCTGGCAAAAATGAAAAGAGTTTTTAAAAGAGCTTAAATTCCACTGCTGGGTGCGTGCCTCTGGGTTGTGGTGCGGTTTTTTGCATGCTGGTGAAGGATGGAGGCATAGACGCACGGCAGGAGCTGAGCAGAGTACAACGGTGGGTTTTACTGCACCGCTTCTCTGCTCTCCACCGCCACCACGTAGCACGGCCCCCATAGCCTTGCCAGCCCGGCAAGGGTGGTGGTCACCCATCCAAGCACGCTCCAGGCTCGAGCTTGCTTAGCATTCAAGAACGGATTGAGATCAGGCACATTCCGGGTACTTGAAAACGAACATCTTCTAAACATCGATGGGGTTTGCTTACGTAAAACAAAATATTTTTAAAAATCCGTCACGGTATCTCAATGAAATGTTGCACTGTGGCTCATCCCTGTTGGCAGATGAGCCCATTGGGTGACAATTCCAACATTCCTACGGCAGAGGCCGGTCACCAGAATGGCGAGTCAACTGGTGACGTCTCTCAAAGCGGTTCTCCTTTTATGGAAGCTGGAGGACTCGTTCCAGCCATCCCGTACCACCGGTGAGCACGGTTGGCGACGTAAGGTGCGAAAGAAGTTCAACATACATGTATGCATGTTTAACTTTTAGATACTGACCCCACAACCTCCCGACAGCGCCGAGCTCAGCGCCAGGGTCACATGAACACAAATCACACAGCAGCCAGTGATTTTAGTTCAAATTACTTTCAATCAATGGATTTTTTTAAAAACTGACAATCCTTTCTGCGAGTGCGCGCTCTTAGAGGAGAGCGACGCCGACTGCGCCGGTTTCCCACGGTTGCGCTGCGTAAGCTCTCCGTTACGTTTTGGGGTCGTGCTACCCCGTGCGCCGTTCGGCGTCACGCCCGACGTTTCACTCCGTGTGCCGGGAGCATTCTTCCAGATCTTAAACCTCGTTCTCCTTGGTTCCTGCAGAAGCTCGCTCGGCGCGTCTGGCATCGGCTCCCCGGGCAACCTGCAGTACAGACCCCCCGTCGATGCGTGGCGATTGTAACTTATACCCTTGGCGTGTGCGCACCCATTCAACAGCGCAGCCAGGGAATGGTGCAGTTATCCAAAAGGGACTCTTAGGAGAGACATCCTGCCAGACTGGTCCAGCGTGTAGACACTGGCCGGGCGCTGTAATTGCCTAATTGGCTCTGGGTGTGGCCACGGAATGAACGAAGGTCGGCATGTTGCAGCAGATGTCAACGCCTGCCCCATCCCGCCCGCACCCGACTCCAGCCCAGACTCTCTCCCCTACGTGCCGACGCGATTTAAAACACCTTGGCCTGCAGTCGTACGTTTATCATCGTCGTTGGCATTGTCATCAGCCAGGATTAACCTGCTTCTGATGGAAGAGCACCACCACTACCCCCCTTCGCCCCCCTCCCCAAGCCACTGCCATCTCTCACGATCCACCTAGCGCATGCATGCGAGCCGATTTCAGCGCTCCATCTCTCCATGTTACGTTCTCTTTCGACATATAACGAAAACATTATTTTGTAGGTATTATGCGATATAACGCACATACCCTTTGCCAATCCACTGCTGGATGAAGGTCTCCTCACTCCGCATTGGTCATGGGGGGTTGAGGGGGGGGTGTTTAACCATACTTCACCACGATGGTCAGTGCGAGTTGGTTAATTGGGTGGTGGAGGTGGGCGCAGCAGTGGTTCAGATGTCACTCGTTTCTCATGCTCGCCGTGGCCCGGATTCAAGTTCGGGTCGCTGGGCTCGTGGCGCAGTGCGCTAACCGCTGTACCACCACTCCCCACCGCTCCCCACCCCGTGGTTAGAGCTGTTCGGCATTAAAATGAATTAATTTTCAACCAACATAGTTAAGCTGTAAAACAAGTGCTTTTTATTATGGGGGGATTAACTTTCACTCCACGATGGAAATATATCTGGATAAAAACAGAGGGCGTTAAGCCACATTCAAGTTAAATTAAAATGTTATTATTCGGAGACGGCCAAAGTTCAGTCCTCACAGGATTGTTGTGAACATTTATTAATCCAGATTTATCGATTAAAAAAACATTCCTTTCATATTTACGGGGGCATAAAAACCTCAGCCCCCGCCAACCCAATACACTCAAAATGGCGGCCGAGAACGTAAGGACGCTGGGGCTGGAGTTGGCCCTTCTCCGCAACGCTAATTAAAATTCGGGATGTGCATTACAATTACCGATCGCGACGTCCATCTGTATGTGATGTTATTTCGTTTTTTATTCCATTAAAGTTTCCAAACCGCAAAGCATTTAATATTTTGTTTCCCATTAAAGCTGTGTGTGCTCGCTTTAGGAAAGCCTTCCGTCCGACAATAGGAAGCCACTGGAGCTGTGCACTTTTAAATCATCTACATTGAATACACGAATTTCTTTAGAACGGATTTTTGTGTTTATTTTGCTGTCCTTCCCCCACACCTCCGATGGGTGGATGGCTACATACGGGATACGCAAAGCTGAGAGCTATGCCCTACGCTGTGATGCAAGTGAAGCCTGGATGGTACACGCAGAAGACGACGACGATGATGACGATTTGTTTTTTGATAGAGCCACCCTCCTGTAGGCTGGGACATCTCAAACTGCTTAACGTCTCGCATCTCATTGCAATACTTTGAAAGGGGTGCCCATTGGCAGCTGTCCCTGCGCAACACAGGATAATTCGGCATCTGGCCTGCAAACAGGCGTTAGTCTACCAGCAGGGGGCAATGATTGCTTTGTATAATCCCAGATGGGTAATTTGGAGGGAGATCCGATTAGGGTAAGATAGGAGGAAGATCAGAGCCGCTGAGCTGTGCAGCTGGAGAAGTCGGCTGATTGCGTGTGTCCCATCGACAGCAGGAAGAACCAACGGAAGCGTGCTCCGTGAGATCCGGTGAACAAGCAAATACTGTCCGCCGTAATAAAAAGGTGTGAACTAAAGCACTTGGACACAATGGCGGAGCCAGCAATGAAGAATCATAGGAGTTGTTAGTAATTAAGGACATGTCCCTCGCTTTTTATTCGATGCGTGTGCGGCGATGGCGCAGCCATCGATCGAGGGTCGAATTCGAACCGCGTGTGATCGGCATCGCGCTCGCTGAAGACGTTTGCCTTCAGGGAAGTCGCGTACTGTATACGCAACTGCGCACAATTCTGTTAGTCACTTATAACTGCGTTGCCGTTAATTATTGCCAATTATGGACTCAGACTATTGTCCGATCATCTCAGAGTCCCTGGCACATAGTAATATGCTACACAGTGGCAGTGTGGGTCACAAAATGCCGATTTATTACTAATATACTCCAATGATCTGATCGAAATTAGGGATTTCAAACAGATCATTGTGGGGGCACGTGCCACCCCACTCCCCCCGCCCCCCACTGGCTCCGCCAGTGCTTGGACACATCATCGCTGTGAATAGGTGCAAATTGTATTTTTTTATTTGTAACAAAAATCACAGTTGCCGAGCACAGGGCCTCAAGGCCCAAGAGGCTAAGTGTCCAGTGAGGGAGTTCTACGACCACCTGTGTACCAGGCGAGGTAGTGAACATCTCGCCACCGGGGCTGTGCCCGTAGACGTTCATAAAAACTTTGTAAAAGGGGGGGAGGGGGGGAGAGAAGCAGAGAGAGAAGCATGGTGGGTCACCTGCAGTGTGGTGGTTGAACACATTGTGGATGAGACAAAAGAGCCAGCCAGCTAGACCGAGTCCTAAAGGTGCGATCGGAGGAACACGCGGAGAGAGTCATGGCCTTTGGTAAAGTGGAAGGAAATAAAGGAACAAAGGTAGGCAGAGATTAAGACCGACTTGCCAGAATTGTGAATGTATCCGGGGCAGACAGTCTCAAACCAACGTAATATAGAATATCCCAAAATCAAAGAGAGTGAAATAATTTCATCATCGAGGTCATGAATACCCAGCCAGCAATCAGCACTGTACTTGTGTTGTCTATGTTGCATTGTGTTTGAATATTGTATTTGGTCTGCAATCACTTCCTTGCAGACTCATTATCTCAAATTACCCTTTGCTCCAGGCACTTCGAGTTGCACTGAAAGGGTGGCTTGTAAATGTTAACGGACGACGACGATGATGATGATGATGAAATCCTCGGTGCTCCATGCCGTCAGGTAAAGAACATACATTTGTGGCAGAGCCTACTGGAGTCCCCTGAACACATTTCCAGACTCCAACTCAGAATTAATTTCAGCTGGCCAAGGAAGGGCCCCATTGAGCGAAGCTGCTTTCTTACAACAGCAACCACAGCACCAGATCATCAGCAGTGGCAGGAGGTACATGGCATTGCAGTTACACGGTAACATAGAGATCCATAGAGTTACATAGAGACTTACAGACCACAGCCTAAGACCATCGGCAGTTACACGACATCACAGCGTGGAGGAAATGTGTGCGCGCAAAGAAGTTCAACATGCATACATACAAACAAGGAGCAACAAACAATACATTATTTACACGAAAACCACACTAGAACTTACTGCACTACAGGTCAAACAACAAAGAGCTTGAAAGCAAATAAAAACAGTGTCAAGGGTGCGAGTAAATCAACCACAGATACAGCCTCGGGACACAATGGAGCCGAGGGTATCTTGCGGGTTGAGACTAAGGTACGAATAAAGACAGTTGTCAGAGTGGGACCATTGCCAGGAATCTCACTGGAAGCAACAGGAAAACTTTGCAAGCTGGGAGGAAAAGTGAAGAGGGCCAACGTTTCTGGGTGGCAGGAATCCCAACAGCCCCTCGTGGTGATGTTTGACAGTTGGCCAAGGGAGGTCATAAACACGTGTTTTCTGGATCGTAAAGGTAAAAAATTCACGGTGGGAAGAAACATCTCGCGAAGATTATGCATAAAGGCCGCTCTAGAGCATCGAAGTGCAACACCACGGGGCAGGAAGGAAGCTTACCACCGAAGATGAAACCCCTTTCACGACCTCTCCTCCAGTGGGCATTGATTCTGAAGAGCATTCATGCGGGCACTTTGGCACTCCACCCCTCTCTCCCCTTCCCCCCTCCCCTGTTTCCCTTCTCCTACAGGGCTATCAGAGCTTATGAAGGCACCAGGATTGTACAATGTATTGAAACGGTTAATTGAAACATGCGGTTTAAATTGGTTTCCATACCGTGTCAACCCATACGGTGTGGGTTTGCATTGCACTGTAATCCGTAATGTGTGTTGTACTGGTGTCAACCCCCTTTAATATCCTTTGTTGTGTACCGGATTTGTCGTTTGTCAAAAAATGTTTTTTAAAGATCACACTTAAAAAAGCATATCAAAAAGATCGACGATTTGTCACACAACTTGACAGGGCGCTGAAACACACAACCCGTTCCTCACCACGGATGGTTGGACGTGACGGGGAATGTTTTTCACACGTTTCAATCGAATAAGTCTGCCCAAGTTTAAAATGAGAATCGCTCGCATGGAGAATTTGGCTCGAGTGGTGGCACAGTGGCTAGCGCACTACTACACTGTTGACTCAGGGGTCCGAGTTCAATTTCTGGCCATTGGTGGCCAGTCATTTCCAAATCGATCCCGAGTTCCCTCTTCACTAACCTGCACTGACCAGCATGGGTGAAGTATAGTTAAACAACCCCCCTTGTGACCACTTACTCTGCGGGGAGGCCTTTACCCAGCAGTGGATGAACAATAGGCGAATAATTACTTATTGCAACGAATAATGAATTAATTATCAGTTGGAGTATCAGACCAGATTTTTTAATAACAATGTTTTTTTTACGTCAACGCGAAACGCGGCACCGCACGGTATCCACTCTTGTAGACTCAGGGGCGCGAGGAGGAACCACGGACGAGTGGGGAAGGCAGCAGCGAGATGGTGAGATGGCACCAAATTCACCCCGTAAGCTCTGCGGCCTTCTATGTACATTACGTCGTGATCGCCCAATGAATGAGTGTTTATACCTGTGGGAGGAAACCGGAGCACCCGTGCGATGAAACTTGTGGAATTTAGCATTTATTTCTGAGCCGCCTTCTGGCGAGGCCAAGGTATGGCTTCCTCCTCGATGGCTACAGGAAGGGAGTATCCGTAACATTTGTGTGATCCACCAACCCTTGCTGCCTCCACAGTGTGTTGGATTACGAGCGCGAGCGTCCTTTAAATTCCATCAGCTGCACGGGCAGAGAGAGTGTATGCCTGTGAGCGTGAACCACGCATTTCCCGAACTGTGCGATTCTCTCTACGCCAACATTGAAAGTCGCTGACACAAGGTCCAGAGTCTCGACCTCTCACGAACGCTAATCTTCGTCAGTGACAGCACAACTGCAGGGGATTGTCAACGGTTGACAGTAGACTTACGAGACTGAGAGGCATTATCGAGTGAGGAGATAGATGCAGGTGAGCAGTTCAGAGTTCACCTTTACCGGATGTGAAGGAGGAGGGTGATAATTTCCAAAGTTTAGCAGTAGAGCATAGAAAAGAGGGTTATGGGTTCCAGAGTTCATTAGCAGGGGGTGCAGAGGAGGAGGAAGCGAGGGAAACGGTAGTTCAGCAGGGCTGGTGAGACAATGAGTAACATGAGGACAGATGAGGTGCAAGTGAGCCTTCACACCGATGAGCAAATAAGGTCACTGCAAGAGAGAACAAGTTGGTGACGGAGTGTGGCAACGATAAACAAACTTCAGAAACATCTTTGCGGTCATCTCCTACCACATTCACGCAACGTGGAATGTCTCTGCCGGCGGGCACCGCATCTCGAGCCACGCTCGCGGGCTCAACATCTTTTGCGATAAAGAGTCCGAAACGTGTCACGCAAGAACGCTCGGTATGCGGGGTCGTCACGAGAATAGACCCGCGTTGATTGCGAGCGTTATCTCAGCGGGTGTGAGGTCACGCAGAAAAAATGCGCGAGTGTATATAACGTCTCCCGCCCGGTGACGAATTTTTGCGAGTGCCACACGACTCGGATGACGACAGAGGCCACGCGAAGGTCAACGGGAGCGGGCAACTTGCACAGCTCGACGGAGCATGGGGGAAACTAGCATCGACGTCCGGCCTTGTACGCCGTGACATTTCCGCCCATTGCAAAAGAGGCGGGGCGTGGGGGGCGACCGAATAATCGTTTTTTGAAACAGCACAAAGCGGCGCGGTGGAGGGTGCGGCACGTTTATAAAAGCGGCGCGACGGGTCACGCACGAGGGCGGCGTCTCGCACGCCACGGAGGACACCGCGGGCCACCGACTCGCCGCGTCGCGACCCTGGCGTGCCGACGACGACGTGCGCGACCCTCGCGATTCATCGCTCGGATTTCAAAAGGCTGCCGTACCATTCACGCGAAGCGACCAACGCATTCCGGCCGCGGTTTCGAGATTCGCGTCCGCACGTGCTCGTTGACGTATGCGCACAATGGCGGCCGTATCTACGTGACGCACCAGCAGAGGCAGCGCAGGGCTGACGTGTCGGTTGGAAATACGGAAAATAACTTCTTGGGAAGTCGATCGCTGCTACCCTTATTCACAATGTATTTTTGGGTGAGATCGCGCGAGTAATAAAATGTGTGTCCGTACACCCTCCTCCACCCAACATATTCAACAACGGGATCAAACCCACAAACTTCTGGATACCAGGTGAGGTAGTTCACATATCGCCACTGTGGCGTTTACCATTTCAACGTCACTTAAAGCTATTTCCGTCCGAGTACGTCCGAAGCAGCGGTATTTTACGAGCATTTACTCACTATCAAGATGGGTGGTGGACACATTATTTGTATCCAAATCCCACTCCTAATAGCGCAACAAACCTCTGCCCGAGTGTAAAGCCACTTTATGACCGTACTGACGACGACTCGCCACATCTTTAAAGTGTCTGCAATGCTCCGAAATCGTGGGCCTGCCCTCCTTGTTCCCGAACACGACGCACTCCGGCCCGCAGTGGGAGGGGGGAGACCTCAGTCATATTCAGCCCCCCACCCCGACGCCACGGGGGCTGCTGTGTGGACACCTCACCCTCGGCTCCGATGGAGACCAGCTTGACGCCCTTGCTTGCGATGAAGTCCAGCGCCTTGTTGACGTTGTTGATCTTGTGGACGCGCATCTTGCCCTTCTCGGGCTTGGGAAGACGCTCGCCTGCGCGGGAACAACCACGGGTTATTATTTTAAATACGACGTCCCTCGGCAGAGCAACACGACGCGTGTGGTTTTGCCATTGCGTTGAATAGGGTCCCGCGGTTCATGTGGATTCTATAGATCGTGCACCGACAGATGTGCACTACTTGAGCATATTGGCAGAGGAAAGTGGAAACAAATGACGAAATGTGCAATAGACACTTTGACCGACATTCAATCCATTGTAGCTTCTAGATTCATACGACTTTAGGTTCTAGATTCACACACGCTAGCACATTTATTATGCAGATTCACACAAACGGCTGAACAGGTCACCTTTGTTTATACGGAGTCCTCTTGCCAATAACATCTGGCAATCCAGCAGCATTTGTTTAACAAGGCCGACTCTTGCTGATGACATGCAAGAAGGATCCAAAACCGGTCCAGAGTTCGCTTAGTTAAACAAATGCCATTGGGTACTATTGGTGTGTAAAGACAATACCCACCAATGGACTCACTTAAACATGTTTGTGTTTACACGTGGAGACAGAGCTCAGGAGTGAGCTGCTCCGCTCACACAGTGTAGATGCTGTTACCCACAATCAATGTGTGATACCGAGCGGCACCGGGAGACCATGGCGATGATCTTGCGCACAATTGGCCGTGTATATTTATTTATTCAAAGCTGCTGCGAGTCGAGCCTGAGTAATGACGCTGAACGCATTCGTTGACGGGCCTTGGGCTGTGCGCAAAAGTCTTCGAGCATTCGACGTTTCCCATCGGTGCCGCGCCTGCACGTCCGGTCATCTTCAGCGAGAGGACCAATACCTGTGGGCTGCGCGTCCGCGGTCTGTCGACTACACCGTGCCACGTCGCCCGGTACCGTTTGGTCAGCCGCTCTGACTTTAATTAATTTATTTCTACCGTTGTCGGTGGGGAAGAACATTTGTGTTCTTTGGGTTTTTGGGGGCTGCTCTGGTGACCCGAGCACCGCTGGGTGTTTCTGTCCAGGAGTGTGGTCACTAATTACGACAAAATCTGTCGGCCCCTGATAAATGTGACCGAGGCGGTCCCAGCGGGAAGAGCAGCACTTGCTTCACACTCAAATCCCAGTTCGGGGATCACCTTAGTCTGTCATCCTTCCATGAAAATGAGCACCACTTTGTTGGCGAGTCAATGGTGGCTGTTACAAGTTTTGTGACCTGCGGCGCGGTGGCTGAACACCGGGCGGATGAGGCGACACGGGTCGGTCTGATAGACCGAATCCTAGACAAGAGTGGAGGAATTGATGAGTGAAGCTCACGGGAAAAGTAACAACGGCAGGAGCGATAGAAGAGTGGTAAGGAGGCGGCTGACTGCCGGTGGGCGAGTGACGAGAGTGAAACGGTTGATTGCTGGATCGTCAACCAAACCTGACTGCTCCTTCACCTCGACTTCTATCGGGGGCAGCGGGGGAGAAACTGGGTTCTGCAACACCCCCACGAACATAATTTGAGTAAAAAAAAACAGATCAGTGTTGATATCATTGAACCAGAGCAGGCTACTGTGTGCCAATGTCATCGCCGGAAAAATGTCATTTACCCCGAGACCAATAGACTTTGGAACTGCGTGGCCTTTGGCAAAGCAAGCATAAACATTTCATTATAAGGCCCCTGCAGACAAAGCACGCCAACGGATATTCCAAATGCAGGCACACATTTGTCCTGCTCGCGAGTAACAAGAAGGCCTCCATCTTGGCCGAAAACTGGCCGGGCATGTTTTTTTTCTAACCCGAGGGTGCCCGACACACCTTTGTGTGGGAGTGCCGCACGCTACTCGCTACACTCCCAACTATTCTGGCCGGCATTCCTTCGGCCCAATAAAGACACAGGACCGGCGGGGGCATTCTGCATTTAAAACTGCGCATAATGGCACCACGCTAGCGCGCGTACACAAACACACGCACGCACAAACACGAACACACACAACAGGGGACTCTTACTTCAAAGAGGAGGCTTCCGTGAGCCAATAATTGAGTGCTGAAACATCATGCGCGCAAAGTGCTCTTTAAAACAACAACGGAAGAACGCTCAACAAGAGCAAAAAGGCACAGCCGCGCAATTGCTTGGCTCGGGCAACTGCTGGCGGAAGAGCTTTAATCTGGAGGGAGCTCTATAGAGAGCCACTTTAGGAGGGTATTTTGGTCTACTCCTTCCACGCTGGCCAGACGTCCTGGAAGATGTGGAAGTATCCACACGCTTTGAATGAATGTATGTTGTGGGGAGCAGTGGTGTAGAGGTTCGCGCTACGCTGCGCTACGAATTCGGCAACCCGAGTTCGATTCCCGCTCACGGCCAACAATAGTGACAATTATAGTTATCTGCACCGGTCCTGGGCCTCCCCTAGGTCGACTCAGCCTCAAATTAGTACCTGGTGCAGTGTGTAAACATCGCCACTGGGGAGACAAAGGCGGCCGGGCGTGGTGCTGGCCACCCACCCCTTCGTGTGCTGTGCCGGCCTTCATCAGTGCTCACCAACAGCACTTTCCCCAACAGTCGGTTACAGGCTATACGGGGGATCTTTGTCTTTGTTTTGACCTTCTTTTGCACAGTGTCGTACATAGCCAGCCATGGTGAAACCGTGGCCGGACCAGATTCGGGGAGATTGATTTAAAAAATTTAAGATGGAGAAACTCGTTTCGACTGCCGCACCGGGACATTGAATGGGACCGGTGATCTCCGGATCGCAAATCCGGCGTCCTAATCGTCGCAGCGTGCCAGCGTCGAACATTGAACAAAGAGTCATCGCCAAACGTGTAAAGTGGTCACGTGAGCCCGTGCCCGGAGCTGCTGTAATTGTGCCACACACGTAGCGCAACCCCCGCGCCTTCAAGCCCTCACAGACCAACATGGTGAAGTGCGGTCAAATAACACCCAAGACCTGGGGGGCGGGGGGGGCGGTGGAATTGACAAATGGGCTGTGCATGTAGCAGACTAAAACACAACCCGCCTGAGTAACGGGGATTTTTACGAGCCTCTTTGCAAAGGACCGAAAGTCAATAATGGGGGGGGGGGGGTCCCATGGAGAGACTGGCCCCCTTCGCAGGAATGTGGAATTTCCAGCGACCTGGGCCACTCAAAGTCGTTGAAGGTGACGAGGGCTGCTCGACTGAGCTGGAGGCGATCTGACATCTTTCGTTTTTACGCGTGCGGCTCCCCCCCCCCCCTCACAGAGCGATCTGCGAAATATTTGGCCCGGCTCAGCTATTACTGTACGCAAGCCTCTGACCACGTCACCCGGAACGCACCCAATCTCGTCTCATCTTGAATGCCAAGCAGATTGGTTGCTGGATAGTGCTCAGACGGACGACTCACTACGCACGGCAGGGCGTTTATAGGATGAGGGGTAACTTTGTGGGCAGCGTAGGGCGGTGCGGCAAAATCATTCGTCGTAATGAACTTATAATGCTCCGTCCCCGCACTGACCAGCGTGGTGGAGTATGGTCAAACAATCCCCTCGATTGACGTGACGTGGGTCAGACCTTCATTCATCAGTGGATTGATGAAGGGCCATATGATTATTATCATTATCGACACGTACTCTAACCAGCAGGTATCGATGACTGCATCAGAGTAAATTGATCAGGTGGTCACGAGTGGTGAGGTCAAGTGTGGGTATCCCCCCCCCCCCACTTCTTCCATGACATCTATCCAGTGTGGACGAGGAGGTCAAGGTGCCCTCTAAACCAGTGGCTCTTAATTTGACTGCAGCCTGCACCCCCCTTTGGTTCTCAATCGTAAAAAATGTACAATGTTAATAAACGCACAGGTTTGATGAAACAAAAAGTTGTACTTACACGCACCATCCTAATTTGTGTTTCAAATTAGTTACCTTCTCAAAAATATCTGGCCATGTCTCGTACGGGCATCTCGCACCCCAGGTTAACCACTACTCTCTTGCGAGTTTCCTCGACGGAAACCCTTCCGGCAGCTGTGGCACACGCAAGCAATTGCAGGAGTGCGCCTAAACTTTTGCGCACAATACAGAGGCGATGACATGGCACGACACATCTCCGTGTCCGTAATGTGAACAAGCGCGAGCCTGCCGAGTTCCATCGCCTCCGTTGCACAAGAGCCCCGAGTGACTGCTGTGCTTGCGCAAGGCGCAAACGTCGACCCGTTTAGTTGCGGGCAATTTGTGAATGTAGGGCACCGGGGTGCGCGGCGTGAGATCACACGGCGAGCGACGCCAGCGAACGATGTCACCGCGGCGATGCCCCCACTTTACATAAACCCCGAGCACTTTGGAAGTCCCTCTCCAAAGAAATGACGAATAATAATAATAATGATGATGACATCTTGTCCCACGCTGTTGAACCAGTAGTCGCTCACTCTCGACGAGAGAGAGAAATAGAGAGGAGGAATCAGAGGCGAGACGGGCGGGAAAGCAGCAGCTGGTCGGCGAGCCGGCGTCAACAATTGCCCAAGCTCTGTGATCCTAAATATATATTAAGGTGTTACTCGCCAATTCATGAGTGTTTACATGCGAGATGAAACCGGAGCACCCGGACTCAGTTGCCTCTGTCAACTGGCACTGCGTGGGATCACGTTGACCGCCAGCGTCGCCACCCTCGTGAAATAAGTCAATGGTCATCATCACTGTCATCATCACTGGCACCCATGCACCTATCTCCCCCCCCCTTCCACAAGCTGTGGCCACCTCCCACAGTTCCGTGATGCAACAATCCACCCAGCACCTGCACAGGAGCTGATTTCATCGTACCTCGTGCATAGTATAAATATTGCCACTGGGGAGACAAAGGCGGCCGGGCATGGTGTTAGCGACCCACCCCAAATCGTGTGCCGTTGCCGGCCTTCACAGGTGCTACTTGCGAACGGCACTTGCCCCGCAGTCCGTTAAGGCCACAACACGGGTGTTTAGTTTTTTCTGTTGTGTTCCCACTCACTCGAGATGACTTCAAGCAGCAGCATGAGCTTCAGGCCATCCCGGAAGTCCTCGTCGATGCTCTCGATCTGCGTGCCGGCCTTGCGCAGGTGGGAGTTGCACCATGCTGTGAACGTCTGCGGAACACACAACGGGCAAAGCGATCAACGCTCC
Organism: Lampetra planeri; assembly: GCF_965212315.1. Classification (NCBI taxonomy): domain Eukaryota; kingdom Metazoa; phylum Chordata; class Hyperoartia; order Petromyzontiformes; family Petromyzontidae; genus Lampetra; species Lampetra planeri. The sequence goes on along the minus strand of NC_136124.1, from coordinate 11,162,297 downwards.
GTGAACATTAACTCGGAAACCCGGAATGCAACTCATTTGCAAGAGACCGACGGGTCCCCTACTGCCGTGCGTCGATTGCGAGCACGCTGGACATGCCACGCAGAGATCGCCGGTTTACGCTTTGAATTCCTAGCGCGGCAGTTGCAACAAACGGGGCCCGTTTCTTAAATCCCCTTCCCCAGCGGTATAAACAGGCACGCGTCACAGTTCATCGGAAATGGGCGCCACGGTGGCGAGATGTTAACTCTCTCGCCTGGTATACAGGAGGTCGTCGGTTGGATCCTGACCCTGACATGCATATATTTAGAGTTTTTATGTTCCTCCCATGGTTGCGTGGATTTTTCTCCGGGTCCTCCGGTTTTTCCCTCCACATTTAGGAAACACGTATTTAGAGTATTTGGCTGCTGTAAACTCCCACGTGATAAGCCACTTTGCTGGGCTATCATTTGTGGCCAGGTGGCTTCTGCCTTTTCTGATCAAATAAAAAAATGTCGCGTGTGTGGGGGTGGTGGGGTAAAGTACGTGTGCCCACATCTTCCAAGACGTCTGGCCGGCGAGGACAAGTGGCTCTAGAGCAGAGATCGTCAACCTGCGGCTCCGGACCCGCATGAGGCTCTTTACGTGACCTAGTGTATGTATGTATTCACTTGCATTGCGACTCTTGAAATATTGAACTTTGTACCGAATTCGAAAAAAAATGCCTCATCTTGTTATTTTTGTTGCCGACCCCGGCTCTAGAGCTTGCTCTAGCGGAGGCCCCTTCCACCTGCAACGGCGTGAGCGGAGTGCTTGCAGGGCTGCACCTTTGCCTTTATAACAGGCACAGGGAACGACGCTGCAGCGGGCGTTGTTGTATCAACAATCGTGGCTGTGTGGCACAAGCGGCCGCCGGGTCGCAGCTGTGTTTTCGCCGTTGTTTTAAAGGCCCAGTCCTCAAATTTAATTCCACTCGAACAGCGGCCCACGTAAAACCCCGCTCGAGACAACTGCCCCCCCCACCACCACCTCCCACCTCTGTACGGCGAAACCGGTAGCTCCGTAACGACCCCCACTTTAACGAGTGCAACCGACACCCTTTCGTTCGAGGCCCGCAGAGAGCCGTCATTAAGTTCCAACAATACGCCAGCTACACGGGGCAGCCCTCCATGAGAGACTGCTCCATTGTGGGCACAGCCAGGATGGCTTGTTGGTACAACACAATCATCTGATTTGCGAGCGAATGAGCCGATGTAAAGCGTTTCATTACTCCCCGAGCCATAACGTTCCACACAATAATGCTACAGATTGAGCGAGAACACACAAACACAGAGCACAACTGTGTTCTGTCGAACCCCAGGCATTAATAAATATATTTTATCGTCGCCGGTCTTACTCGGGCAGGCGATGCAGAAAACAGAGTTCGGCTTGTATGTGCATCGAGCCGTAAACGCGCCGCAAAACCGCACGCTCGGTTTGTATGGAATAAAAGTTTGAGCTTCCTTGTCCCCGGGGATGACCTCCAGTTTTGGGTGATGAGCCCAGCGAACCGGTCGTGGCAGAGGGACGACACGGCCGGCAGAATTGGCGGATTCATCCGAAACGACGAGCCACTTCGTTGAGCTGTCATTTGTGATGGCCAGATGGCTTCTGAAAACGGGGGCTAACGTAGCTCAGTGGGAGCCTTACCTGCTTAAATAAATAAATAACTTTGCCCTCGCATGTCTCGGATGTTGTTCTCACCGGCGGTCAAAATTTGCTACCGAAAATCCAAAAGAAGACCGCTTGTGTTGCGATCGAAACGTCGTGGGGTTTTTTTTTGCCTCGTTTTTCTTTTAATTTAGCTTTTTTTTTCTATCTACGTCACTTTACCAAAAGAACCAAGACTATGAATTCCTGCAGTCACGAAAGTTAAGTCTAAATTTGCTCCAGAAGTTAACAGTGTGCTTCATATGAATAGCACTGGTCTCTGCCATGGGAATGTGGAATTTCCACCCCCCCCTCCCCCCGTTCAACCCTGTACCAGCGTGGCCTTGTTTAAAGGGAGGAGTACAAACCTCTGGAGCGGGGTGGGGGGCACGGCGGAGGTCGATGTCAAACAAACGTTAAACAAACGGTAAACACCGAGCAGAATGAGTTACGATACGATCTCTGCTCTTGCCTATTGTGCATTCTGCTCTGGCCCCCCCATTCCCCCACCACCACCCTCCCCCTCCATGCGAGGAACGGCTGTCGCTACGCCCCCATTACTTCCATGTGCTCATTAGTGCAATTTGTCCACCTCCCTCCGGCTACTGCAGACAGTTTGCATATCACCGTCATCATAATAAGAAGCAGATAACCATAATAGTCATCATCATCACCGAATGAAGTATGCGAATTAAATCAAGGACACCGCTGAGAGGATCAGTCCGTGTGAGTGGGCATGGGTTACACGAGAAAAACCCGCCATCGGGGGCATTCATCATTAAAAGGGGGTCTCTCCGAGCCCCCCGTAACCCCCATCCCCGGCGTTACGGGTCTGTCACGCCCGATGTTGGGTCAGTTGAGCGGCGAGACGTTGCGACGATTTAAAAACAGAACGCCTCTTGTGTTCCCACTGCCCTCAATTCGCCCGCGTATTGAACAAAACACAATGGGCGTCGCTGTGTGCGCGTGTCCTATACCCTTGGTACACACAGCACGCACGCACGTACAGGGCGTACACAGCGTACACACCGCACAGGACCTTTAATTAAAACGAGGTGAGAACCATATTCTTGGTTCTTTTCGTTAAAGTCACGTAGAAGGGAAATAATAAAATAATAAAAATATTCAACAATAAAAATTCTCACGACGTTTCGCCTGCAACACAAGCAACACAGCAAGAACATTTTTCAAATTTTCAAATTTTTCAAAATTTCTTGCTGTGAATTTCACACCTGATGACGATTGCTTGTGTTGCAGTCGAAACGTCGTGAAAATTTTTATTGTTTTATATTTATTTTATTTTATTATTTCCCTTCTACGTGACTTTACCGAAAGAACCAAGAATATGAATCCCTGCAGTCACGAAAGCTTTAAATCAAAACTAGGTGAGAACCCTTTAATCGTAGGACAGCGGTGCCTCGTTTCACGTGGACTGTGAAACATTACAGAGCACGGTGAGGACGGGCTGATCTACAATGTGAATGCTTAACACCTAATGCGGCGAGGTTTGTGCGAGTGAATATAAAATGGAATATCTTGCAACTGCGCGATTGTGTCAAGGTGAAAATAGCAGGCAATCCATTACATGTTCACGGGCACATGACGCAACTTATTAGAAATACTATTGTCATGTTCTCTCAGAGTGTTAGTTTAACTAAAAGTGTTTGATTTGTTCGTGTTCATGAACAGTAGTTTTTGTCATTAAGCTACAGAGGCATTATAACCTCAATGTTATCTGTCAGGACGTAAATGTAAGATAACTTTATGATCACCTAAATCCAACCAATAATCGGGTGAGGGGTAGCGCGTCCCTTTCACAAGCAGGAAATAAGATTGTCGGCTATTTTAAAACTTCGCTTTTGTCCTTTTGCTTTTTATCACGCGATTACATCACTGCCGAGGCAAGGAGGACCAAAAGAAAAATGCCTTTCCGGAACGATGAAACGACTGTAAAGGATGCGGTGGCGGTGGTGCTGGCCAATGACTCCGGAAAGAAGGACCCCATAAAGTCGCCTCCACTGCGCCCTCATTCCGCAAACCGCCCTCCCCCTCCACCGTGTGCCGCAAGAAACGAGCGGTTGCCTCGCTCCGTTGTCCATCGTTCGAACCCCAGATTCCTCCTCATCTTATCCGTCAGGTGAATCAACGGACCCGGCTACTTGCCCGCATACGCGCCCCAAAATTTTTTTCTCGAAGATAGAAATCATCACGGCGGGCCCACTTCTCACGTCGGTGGCGAGCGGGTGTTTAACGAGGTCTTGGCTTTGCCCGCACCTAACGCTGCCATCGGATAAACACTGGACATTTTCTTCCTCTGATTCAGCATCGAGAATCAATTCTCTCTCTATAAATAGGTCTTTGGATGTAGCGGCCTCCAGTGACTGCAGGGGTAATGTGAACCAATGGCATGCGGTGCAAAACAAGTTCAATGTACATACATACAATGCTTAACAATAACAATAGTAAGGTGAAGGTGTTTGTCAATCCACCGGGGGATGAATGCCTCCCCAGTACCGTGTCACGCATGGGAAGTTGTTTGACCATACTTCACCGCGCTGGTCACTGCGGGTTGATGAAGCGGCATACCACACAAACAAATAAAACACGTCAGCTCTTACGCATGGGATTCGATGCACACACCATGAGCAAAATAACAAATTTAAAAACCCAATGCATTGTGCCACCCCCCCCCAAGTTGTGGACCGACGGCCAGTGACCTAACAGAGGGCACGAACACAATGTCCCATATCATGATCTGTCCTCTGCGGGCTGCCTCCCCGTGCCGCCCCTCAAGCCACCTGCGAACCTCGCGACCCTAAGAGCCAATCAGGCAGCAACCCCGGCGACTAAACCCCTCCCGACCTCCCAGCATCAAACCCCTTTCCCTGCCACCACCAGCGACCGCACGCAACGTACCTCGATACAAAGTGATCGATACGGAGATACATTACGATGTAATATAATGTACAGCCCCATTTCCAATCCACTGCCGGACGACCGTACCTCACCACGCTGGCCTGGTGAGGGTTGGTGTAGGACAGAAGAGGCCCAAGGAGCCGGTTTAAGATATCGCTTTGCATCGACAAAAGCCGCATCCGGGAATTGAACTCGGGTCGTTTGAGTTAACAGCGCGGGCTCGCCAACCGCTCCACCCCCCCCCTTCTTTTGAGCATAGTTGAGGGCTCCTTCAAAACTAATTTGCATTCGAGCAGGGAACGCGGACCGCTTCAAGACTGCCGCTGACAAAAGCTAAGAATGTGCGATATTTGTACAAAGATAACGCCAGGTGCCTCGCAACACCAGGGCGCACGCACATGCGTTTTGTTTCCTCACTCAACGGTCGGACGACAACACCGTTAATATATCGATTTACCGTGGAGCTTGGGAAATTGTCGGTCGCGTCGGCCCATCGCCTAGCTGCTGCCTCATCTGTGGTCCCCCCTCGTGCCTCCGAGTCGTTCTCCCGCTTCGAACGCAAGCGAATACTGTGCGGCGTGTTACAAATTTAAATCACTATTGTTGTTATTTTTCCTATTTAAACTGTTAAACAATTTTTTTTTTACCAGGTAAGGCCCACTTAACTATATAGCTCTCTTTCAGTAGAAACCTCGCCACTTATGATAGCTCAACGACATGGCTTATGTGGAAATGTACAGCAACCAAACACTCTAAACGGATCTTGATTCTAAATGGAGGAAAGAACTGGAGGATCCGGAGAAAACTCCACGCGACCACGGGGAGAGAGAACAAATTCACAGGCGTCAGGGCCGGGATCGAACCCACGATCTCTTGTGTACCAGGCGAGGTAGTGAACATTTCACCACCGCAACACCTTTGTGAACTTGCACCGCCTGCAATGAATACCATTCCCTGCCGTGTGAATACGGGTGCCAAAGTGGGGTCGCGAGGGGCCTGGTTGTACGCGGCGGCTTTTTCTGGGAAGGAATTTCAATGATTTGGCGCTAAACTTCCAAAGCCCTCATCACCCGAGCGCTTTTTGACTTTGAACGCCACGTTATCCAAAACAACGAGCTGTGGGGGGCAAACAGCTTCAAACCACAGGGGCGCCTGAGCCACAAGTATTCGACCCCTGGCAAAATGTTGCATTTTTTGCAGAGGTCGAAGAACCACCATGATCAATGCCAACCATCATCATTGCGCTGAGCATCAGTGTCAGAACAAGCACGGTACATGGTGCTCAACTGATACCCCAACCAAGCACAGATGTTATCGGTAAACCTCCCCACCAGGCCATTCCACTACCCGCTTCCAGTGGCCGAATATTTTTTCGTTTGCGAGTTTATTTCCCCTTTTTAACTTTTGGATACAGTCGAAAACTGTTCATATGTAAACACGTTATTTGGTGATGCTGCTGCGTTGGCAGTGGCGCACGGGCGCAAAAAAAAAAGTTACTCGACACGTTCGTATGTTAAAATAAAAACTCTAAACTGTCAGTGTCAACTCTCTTTTTGACATTCCCCCCCAGCACTTCCAAGAAGGCCACAACTTCCTCGTGTGGTCTTCAAGCGTAAGTTACTCAGCTCTCTGATGCGTGTCCAGGTGACATTTCGGCTTAATAGTCGCCAGCACGGGGAGCAAAAACGTTGGACATCGTGCTGAACAGCACGCGGTACACAGAATACGGTACGCAGCGAGCGGTACACAGCACGCGGTACACAGCACGCGGTACACAGAATACGGTACGCAGCGAGCGGTACACAGCACGCGGTACACAGAATACGGGACGCAGCGAGCGGTACGCAGAACGCGTTACACTGCACATGGTACACAATATGCGGTACACTGCGAACACACTTCAGAACGCACTCCAGCAGCACCACCACGAAAACCTACGCGGCAGTACAACTTATTCCATCTTTACGCACTCGCTGCTCTGAAGAAGGGCCATTGCCTGAAACGTCAGCTTACGACAAGCTACATATTTACGTAATAGGGCAGCATCAATAACGGAGCCGGGTGAGTGATATATATCGGGGGGGGGGGGGGTTTCTGGGCTGTCCCATCGCAACATTTTTCTGCAATTCCCAAAGCCACTGTGAACGAACGATATGAAGTATGTACGGCTCCTTCTCCACTGTGGAACACGTGCCACATTTTCACCCCCAGTGTTTGCTGGAATCCGTGAGGCAGAGCCAAAGGCATTACTGAGATCATGCGGAGACAGGGCGGCTCCGTGAGTCAGCTTAAGGGGAGATTACTTGCCCCGGTGCTCGCTGTTACTGTTAATTCCACTTTAGTGCAGCAGCATCATATACAACGTCAACCAATTATACGCTCCCCTATTAACCCGCAGTTCCCATTATCGAGAAACCTATTATCCAAGCATTCATTGTGCCAATTATTCACGCCTTGTCCACAGACATTTGGGAGTACACTGCTGTATTCCCAAAGTGCCATCGAAACTTCGTATGATCCACACGTGTCTCTGGATAAAGGGAGCCACCCACAAAAGGAGAAAAAAAACATCTGATTATCTGTGGTTTCTGCAGTTACCAGAAATTGGTTTCGTGAAAGCACCAAATTCGTGATATTATCCAAGCCTGCCGATACGAGGAGTTATCCCAGAAGTGGCGGCAACGTCATCCGATTAGCTGCCATCTTCTGCCAATTGCCGCGCAGATAATAAAAACACGGAAAAGGCAAGCTGCACTACGACATGATCGTCGCGCAAGCATCGCGATGGCACACGCACTCCGCCATTCGCGAACGCCACGAGCGCGCCCGTGGCCACTGTGTCGAGAAGAACTCTTCGCAGTTATCATGACGAAAACTATGAAACTAAACATGTTTTATATTTTACCGGTTTCAGAAGCGACCTCGCCACAAATGACAGCCCAACGAAGTGGCTTATCAGGTGCAAAATGTATCACAGCCAAATACTCTAAATGCATGTCAATTATAAATGTGGAGGGAAAAACCGGAGGACCAGGAGAAAACCACACGGCCACGGGAAGAGAGAACATGCAAACTCCAAATGTACAGGCATCAGGGTTGGGATCGAACCCACGACCTCCTGTATACCAGGCAAGGTAGCTAACATCTCGCCACCACAGCGCCCAAACAAGCTTGACTAACTAAGCGTTGTTTACCCACGAGGGCCCTCGCTCACCGAGTCTCACGACACTTTTCCAGGAGGGTCCCTGCCAAGTGGACGCAGTAGGGGAGCGGGGGGGGGGGCAATGAATTGCTACGTAAATTTCAACTGAGCCATTTGATGGCATCCCTGCAATCTCAGAGAATTTGACTGTGGCCGAAAGCTAGCCAGCGTGTGCAAGCACGCTTGTGATAGAAAACAGGTGCGTGCCTAATGCGTTCCTTGCTCGGTGCAGGAGCACACACCCACAGCGAGATCCCTCGTGCACCTCCGTGCGTTACACGTGGGAGGGTTTTGCAAAAGGGCTCGGAATTTCGGCCGCGTGAAATTTTCACGGTCGTGCCGAACCGCACTCTCTCCCCTCTCCCCCCTACGTGTTTTTTGGGCTCATGCCGCGGGTCGGTCCGTCGTGTCGTCCGACGTTTCGCTCGACTGTGTGTGGAGGAGCTTCTTCAGGAACTGACAGCAAGAACGGAAGGAACTCCTCAGCATATAGACCCGAAACAACATGCGGTGCAATCCGAAAACACAGATAGCAATCCATGGGGCCAGAGAGGATATTGGTACCACCTTAGGCAGCGAAAATGTAGCAGTACCCATGTATTGGTGTGGCTGATACGATGGACTTACTTTGGTAACCCCATTCATTTCGAATGGTTATTACGTAAATGACTGTTTATTGGCCACATCAAGAAATTGGAACCGCTGAAGTTATGCCACTTCTGGTGGTACGAACAAGTACCTCTAGCACAGTTGCTAATCAGCAGCCACTGAGCAAGCCCACTGCACCCATTGTCTGGATTGCAAGGTTGCTAGGACCACACCAGAATCATCAGATTCACTCAAGAGACCAGAACAACTGTCAGCACCTAAAGCTTTGGTTTATGTCCGAAAATGGCCTGGGGCACATCGGCCAGAGGGCAGTTGAATGACTTTGGGGCATACTTTGCATTTCGTACTCGATAATTGGCTTCGAGCTGAACGCGTAAGAGTGGATTATTATTACGGTTCATTTAAATGATAAGACTAACGTTGCATGAAGGCTAAATGAGGGTAAGCAAAACTGTACCAAGGCAACGAAAATAACGCGAACCCGTACAATCTGCGGACGGTGATAAATACGACCAAAAAAACGATTAATTCTTAGATAGAATCACGGATCCTAATCGTGACAATTCATCAAATCCCTGTGGTGCGGGAGAGGTTAAGTGGGGGGGGGGGGGGCTGAATCATCACTGGTTTACAAACTACGACACTCCCAGAGTTTGTGACTCCGGCTCAATCCTCTGCGTTTTCCCCACTCTTGTCCGTCATTCGGCCATTATTTCAGTTTGGCCCAATGAATTGCCGATGCATAGCGTGACAACAACACGGGTCACCACCTCTGTCCTGGTTTTCCCAGCATCGTCCTCTTGTCGTGGTGGCTCTTCCGCAAAATCTGTCAGTCTTCCCGTGGCATTGCAAGTCCCAGATGTTGTCACTTGCGTGGTTGTGATGATAATAAAACGGTCCTCAAGGGAACACATTGCCAAGTTCTCCCCCCTCTTCCAGTAATGTCACATATTCGCGTTCTTCCCGTGACGTATCCGAGTGGCAACTCGAGCTCGTCACTGCACATTCTGTCCAAACGCGACTTTGTTTACCCAGCGCACGAGATGCTGCAACTCGGTGAAAAATAATCTCCATGGGCAACCAACCACATTCCTTCAAACATCATTCGACAGGTGCAACCGACGTGGTATTGGTCTAAAGTAAACTATTCTAACTATAAACTATTTTTATTTTACCAGCTAAGGCCTAATTGAATATACTTGGCCACGAATGATAGCTCAACGAAGTGGCATATCACTTGGAGATTTATAGCGGCCAAATACTCTTAACACATGTTGAGTTTGAATGTGGAGGGAAAAACTGAAGGATCCGGAGAAAAATCCACGCGACCACGAGGAGAGAGACATACGAACTCCAAAAAAACAGGCGTCAGGGTCGGGATTGAATCCACGACCTCCTGTATACCAGGCGAGGTAGTTAACATCTCGCCACTGTGGCGTCTACATGGCCACAGTCGCACACGCAAAACACGATACCGTCATCGACAAGTGTCATCTTCGGACTCGAAGGACGACGAGAAGCTGCATCGACTGGCGTTACGCATTTTCCACTCGTCCTTATGCAACACCACAGGCACGCATATTTCCTCCGTAGGATTTTTCATTATTTTGACACTTTTATTGTTACCAGTGACCCCGTAGTGTGTGATGATCCGTGTGTCAATGTCGGCTGCACCCGGTTAGCTCAGGACTTTGCTTATTCATACACTATAGTTTATTTTATAACATTGCGATGAACTTCTGTTTTTTTAAAGAAAAGAAGATTGCGCACACCCATGAATGCATTTGCCCTCCTACGTTTGGTCAGCGCGACTGCTTTCACAACTTTGGTTTGATGATACCGTGCACTGTATTGTACCAGCACGGTTGGCTACGTACGGTGCGGAAAAAGTTCAACAAACATACGTGCATACGTTATAAACACAATGAAGACGTGGGAGAGCGGTGATGTCTAGTGGGGGGCCACTTTGCCAATAAAACATCGGTGCGAGTGCCACGCCACGCATTTGAAACCATTGGGGTTTGACAGCACGATGATGGGCGGTGTTTTCACATTTGTGTTTCGTCGGAGGCCGCATGTCTGGAGCTGCACTGAAGGCCACCAGGGACCACGAGTGGCCCACAGGCCTTGCCATGAATGAAGAACACTGGCACAGATTATCACCAGTTGCATGGAAAATGAGGAATGTAAAAAGTGCGAACAAATTTTTTTAAGTCCAAGTGTGTGCCCACTAGGCGAAGACCCGGGGCCGGCCTTGGACACGCTGGCGGGACGATGTCGCTCGGCTGGTCTGGGAATTCTCCAGGAAGAGCTAGAGTCTGTGTATAGTAGTGTGTAGTAGTGTATAGCTAGTAGTGTATAGTAGTGTAGTAGTGTATAGTTAGTGTATAGTGTAGTGTATTAGTGTATAGTGTAGTGTAGTGGTGTGTAGTAATGTAGAGCTTGAGTCTGTTGCCAGGGAAAGGGAGGTGTGGACCGCCACTACTCAACACGCTGCCGCTGCGACCCTCACCAGGACAAGCGGACTGAGAAACGAACGAACGAAAGTGTGCCCCGGCTCATACGAGTGGCTCTAGGCCAGTGGTGGAAATTTCTCATTCCTCTAACTGGGGCCAGTCCATCCACGATGAACAACTTCTGACAAAGTGGTAATCTATTCCTATTATTGACCCCCGACGGATGACAGGCCAAGTGGATCCAGTGAGACCTGGTCTGATAAAAAGTCAGAATAAAAAAATGACATTTTCCTAAATGACTGCACCACGGACAAACCGACGATTCCACTGAACCGATGCATCCGGACTCCACTACCATACGACCCGACATGAACTTCACCAGTGGACTCTACGGCAAAATTAAAAAGGGACAGAGAAACTAACGTCAATCTCAATATAAAAGATGACCATCGAACTCCGCTGCAGTACTATCTACCTCGCCACACTCGACCTGAGCTTTGCATCCGTCTAAGGGTATAGACTGCACAGTTGTTTTTGTTAATCCATTCGTGAATCAAGGCCCTTTCATGACATGTCAGTTTTGGTAATTGTCACACCCAGTTCCGCCATCAGTCACCACTGATGTTAGCCCGTGGCCTGGAATCGAACTCGGGTCGCCGGGCTCATACATTGGTGGAGTGTGCGTGGCACCACAACGCTCCCACAGCCCTCTCTCCTGTACCAGACACCCTTATTTCCTCCCACTGTATGCGGCTGTGCTACCACACTGAGATTAATAACTGGTTTTTCAAGTCAATCAATCAGGGTGATTTTTTTTTACGACAAACTGGATCAACAAAGACCAGGCTCATATGTTGTGCACAGTAACAGGATCAGACTGGACACATTTGAAGGACGGACAAGAGGAAAATGAAAGATGTGTTGTTCGGGGGAAAAATGGAAGGAACCGGACAGAGAGGAACACCTAACAGAGAATGGCTTGACGAGGACATCACAAGAGATTGGTGCCGCGGGATGACGAAGTGTGCAGAGGACATCTACGGGCAATCTGCCCATAGATCGTGATGATGACGGTGACATTGACAGGATTGGACAACGCCAAGATAATTTACAGCTCTGAGCCCTTGGGTTTGTCCACTGTGAGGTACAAAAAATAATCTAGGACATATCATAAGAAAAATATCTCTCCGATTACCAGAGTCGAGGAACAGTGGTGGAAATTAGATCTTCCTATGGCAGGAGTGAATCATCCAACAGAAAGCCACTAAGGGGACAACCCACTGCAGTGACATCTGAGGAGTCAAAATTGTGAGTGTAACACAAAATGGATGGATTCGTGGATTAAAAAAAATTATGTTCTTAAAATTGTGTACGCGGTATGATCGTTGGGTTCAGCTCCAGCCACGAGGTGCCGCTCGCGAACATTCACCGCAACGATTCTTGATTCGAAGCACGACCTGGAATCGTGAGAACTCGTCAATTGCGAGGAAGGGTGATTAGGCACAGCCCAATTTATAATACAGACCACAGCATTGCAGAATGTCACTCAATTACTTCCGAATAATAAACTGAAGGATTTCCTCTAGATGGTCATCCGTTGTTGCTGTGCTATGCATTGACATCTTCACTGACGGGCCTGCCACAGTTGAGATGTTTGGCCCATTCCATTAATGCGAGTTTGGCTTCATGTGCGAGGAAACCGGTGAACCAGGAGAAATCCCTTCGCACACACGTACAAGGGGGCAACACTCACCACATCAATCTCTCAGTCACCTCGCAAGCCCCATGGCTACAAACGCCTGGCAAGCCCTCGTGGTCATCATCCTATTCAGGCACTAACCAGGCTCAAACCTGCTTCACCACCATCGTCATCATTACCAAGTTTGCTTTGATATAATCATCATCGTTGGGTGCCAGGGTGGCGTAGTGCTTTACACTTATGCCTCACGGAAGGAAACCCTGGGTTCGATCCCTGACCTGGGCACCTTTCTGTGTGAGGTGTGGATGTTCTCCCGCTGTTCTCCATGGGTTTCCTCCGGGTTCTCCGGTTTCCTCCCCTTGATACAAGCCATACGATGTACACTGAGAGTGTCCAGACATCCTCATGCAGGACTTCCCAAAAATCAGTCTTCGGACTCGGTAGAGCTTTTCCTTTAGAAAAGAGCAAGAAGCCAGTAAACATAGAATGTTTGCCCAACCTTGGCCCAATGTCGGCTCAACGTTGCTACGAAATTTTATGTTTTATTTTTATTATTTTATTATTTCCCTTCTACGTGACTTTACCGAAAGAACCAAGAAGATGAATCCCTGCAGTCACGAAAGCTTTAAATCGAAAGTTGCTCCAATAGTTTCAAGCCACGTGCCAACGTGGGCCCAACAGGCACTGTGCCATGTTTACGGGGACAGCGCTGTCCACCCAGCAAAGGCCTGGGGGGGGGACCCAAACGTGGAACCGACGGGTGGTTTCAATGTGGAACGCGTAACCTTCACAGTGACACACAACCCTCGTTCGGTGCGGAGAAGGAAGACGCACACCCGACACGGCCGCTAATGTTCTTGATAAACGCCACTTGATGCACGTACAAGGTTGCGCCCGCCCCAGTGTCAGCGGCCGCCGAGGGTTTTCCATTGTTTACACAACGGAGGCTGTGGGGCTGTGGAATTTCCGGGCCCTTTCAACCTCCCTTGGGTGAATTTAAATATGCAAAGGTTACGGGGGGGAGGGGTGTTGGATATTATGCAAGGAATTTTTTTTGGAACTCCCCCCCCCACTATACAGTGCTACGTGGTAATAAGAAGCATCAATGTGTAACATGTGACAAAATAAAATTGGGTGCGATATTTTTCAATCGAGCTGGCATTGTCAGTTTATAGCCACGATTTGTTTTTAAGTCTCCTCACAACTCCACCTGTTTCTTTTTAACTGTAATTCAATAATTAGCTCAACAAAACACTTCAAACATTTAATTTACCAAAGAGAATATGGTTTCAAAGCCACGTGTATAGCAGCGGTCACACACCTCCAATTAGAACGGCTGGCTATGTGCAACGCAAAAGAAGCTAAACATATATACAGATGCGTTACAAATAGCCCTTTTCCACTGGCACATCTGAGCCGAGCCACCAAGGCGGTCTCACGGGCATAGGAGGTTTTTCTCCCGGCTATTTACCGTGCCAAGACAGAACCAAACCATGTTCAGGTTGGCGTCACAATTAGCCAACCGTGCTGATCACACCTCCGATTAGCACGGCTGGCTACGTACGGTGCGAAAGAAGTTCAACGTACGTACGTCGGTATACATGTAACAAGACAGGCGAATGTAGCCCGGGGCCGAAGCAGGGTCAGGATGCATGCGGGGGCTAATGACGCATCACTGCTTGCGATTTTGGTCAGTGCGGCCATGAGGACGCGGCGTCACCGCGTCACCGACACGCGTCACCGTTCGTTCATAGCGCTGGACGTCAGCGGCACGGCTCAGGCTTCTGCAGTGGAAAAAAACGACCTTGTGCCTTCCGAACCACGTGCCAGGCCGGCTGGGCAAACTTTGGTTGTAAAGGGAACGAGAGTTCACAGTTTCAGCATTTTTGATATCGCAGCGGTGTCCCAAAGTGACAGCGAAGCAACGGGCCACTTGGGCCAGCCGTGTAAGCCCGTCCTGGAAGGCTCAATCATGAAGGAATTCTACGTACAATGATAATTAACCACGACAGCTACCAAGGAGATGACATGAAGCCAAATGACGGGATACACTTTCAAAGTGGTCCTTGGAGGCCTACGGCTGGTTGCATAAAACACCTCGAGTTTAATTCCACTCAAGGTGATCCACTCAAACGCCGACTTGTCGACCATCCAAAAGCTGAAAAGCTGCGACAATAAGTCGACGAAGTTGCTTCATGGACGAAATTGAATAACTAATTGACGAGCCCAGCAGCGTACTGACGAAAGAGCTGTACGTGTACAAACAGGTCAGGACATTATGAAATGCAAAGTTTGGCATTCGTCTGTGGAATCTTACGGGGGAATGAAAACCATGGGACTGTGATCCGCTCCAGAAGGTGCATGATGCAAGCCCGCAGGCATCTTAACGATTCATCGCCACAGCGATTTGATAACTCATCACGGTTCAGGGTTGCGATTCAATCCAAGAATAATCTTTTGGCTTTTGTTGTTGTTCAGCTTTTGCATTGATTTCACCATCTCATCTGGTGGTGGCTGTGGTTGATTTGGCTCGCGTCCTTGTGCTTGTAAAGTTTACGCTCGCTTCACGAGCCCACACGCAACACCGGCGCGTGAAATTGCATGTAAAAAAATCACGGTCGATCCTAGTGTGCGCGTAGCCGGCGAGCGCGTCGCGAGCGTGCGAATCGCCGCATCTTTGGACGTCTACAACTCTCGCGCCTTCTTGTCCTCGATTCTCCCACACCTCCGATTATTGGCCTTGCCCGCTCCCCTGCACCTCCGATTAGCACGGTTGGCTACGTACGGTTGTGAAAGAAGTTCAACGTAACATTCATAAACTGTTTCATTTCGGTGAGGTCGTGTAGAGAATGTGTCATAAACCCTCCTCCACCCGAAATCAACTATTTATAAAAATGTGCCACGTGACTAACTCCCCAAACCCTTCGCCAACCTGGCCCTGGCCAGCGCGGTGAAGTATGGTCAAACAATCCTCACGACTGATACAACGTGGGTGGGAGGGGGGCAGGAAGGGTCTTGCAACCAGCCACAAATTGACAAAGGACTGTAATCTGTCATTATTACGATAATTAACTTTTGGGCACATTTCAATAGCCGACAATTTTTCCACTTGTGTGCAACAGCAGCATGTTACTTGAATTATCTCATACGCGCACAAATAGGTGGCGCGCTTACAAAATAAAAGCAATAACGTGATTTCAGAACATCTCCGCTGAATTGTAGGGACGATAAAGACGACGAAGATCGTCCGCCGCCAAATGTTAAAAATAAACGGGAGCCACCGTTGTTGTTTTCTTGGCCCCATTCCAATGAGCACACTGTACGGAGCTGCTTTTTGCAAGGGTCACATGCTGGGTAAAAAACACAGGATTAAATATTGAGACACACAATACACACCACCCCCGACACGATGGGGATGCTCTCGCTCTCTCTCTCTGCTTGCCATCCGCGAATGGGCCCCACGGCGTAGATTGTGGGGACTCCACATACACGGTTTCCAGAAGCAGACTCTGCAGCAGCGAGCGTTGTAATTACGTTGAACTTCTTTTGCACCGTACATAGCCCACCGTGCTCATCGGAGGTGCGGGGGAAGGACAACAAATTGAACACAAAAAAAGCAGTTCTAAAGAAATACGTTTTCAATCTAGGTTTAAAAGTGCAGAGCTCCAGTTGCTTCTTAATACCGTATCGGAAGGAAGAGCAGCCCAGACGGCCACAGAAGCGCATCTGCGGTAACCGTCTTTGCTTGATGGCCAGCCAAAAGCCGCTGCGAGGATGACCATAGGGTCCTGACCCGAGATATTTGGCCAATTGCCATATATTCGTGTTTGGCTGTCATCCGCACTTCCTGTTATCCATACACCATCATCAAACCATGCAATCTCCTATTACCCGTGCATCGAGTCTTCTTATTATCTGCGATTGTGCATGGAAAAGAGTGATCCCAAAAGCGACAGAAAACTCATTCCCTTCATCCGAGCCTCTGCGAATAAGAATCACATAACCGCTCCGATAATGAGGAGTCATTTTTAGTTGTTATTCATCACGGCTACTGTTAACAGGGCCCAGGCGCAAAGCTCAAACCAGAGACCCCCCCCCCCCTACAACAAAGCGGATGAGAGGCGTTCCAGTGTGCTACTGTAGAGCGCATAGAGCCGGTCTCTGCGGGCCATGTGAAGCCAAAGTTAATGAATATTTCTCTCATATTCACCACGAGACACCCCATTAGCCGCGCACAATGTCCGCATTGTTTCTCGCAGCGGAGAACTTGTCTGGCAACATCAAGCCGCCAGAACGTTATGAAAAAACACATTTGAGGGATGGAGGTGGAGAGCGAAACACTTACTGCTGGCCCCGGGAAACTGTGAGCTCGTACAAACGTCCGGAAACAAGCCAAGTGGATGGTGAGGATTATTAAGGCCATTACACGCGTGAAGATAAATGATGGGACTGACAACAAGGCGCAGCGTACGGGTTTTCTCTATCATAATAATAACTAAACTTAAGTGCATTTGCTATCCGCGTAATTCTTGCCACACAAGGCTGTCACAAAGGCGCTGCGTTTCAGTTGAGTGAAGACTCCCAGTCAGGGCGGGGGGGGGGTGACGTTGCTTTGTGGTGTTTTCCAAATAAGTCATTTTCCAAGCAATTCTCAAAATTTGGCCCATGTTGCTGGTACACGCGAATTCGCCGAGCCGCCATTTGTGATAGCCATATTGCTTCTGAAAAAGAGCTACACAGCTCGTGAGCCTTACCTGGAAAAAATTTAAATAGTTCAAGTTAGTTATCTGCATTTTGCTAAAAACGTCTTCAACGGCCACTGTGAAGCTGACGGTGTGTGTAAGTATTTTTATGGTTAATTCACACTGCAGTATTAACCAGGGCGACCGCTTGGGCTCAACCCACGGACCCCCTCAGCGGCAACCAACTTGTCAGGGCGATATGAAAGTAAAGATATCAGCGTCTCCCCGCTCCAATGGGCACGGGCAGTAGGGGTGGAATGATGCATCGATTCTTTGTTGATTTTTTTCCCTCTGCGTTTTTAGATTTTTAAAGGTATTTGCAATGGGTGTTCGTCACCCCTGCAGCCACTAAATGTAAAAAAAGAAAATCTAGAGAAAATCAAGTCTCAAATGTGGCCATGTTGAACTTATTTCGCACCGTACGTAGCCAACCGTGCTAATCGGAGTGGAATTGTGACACCAAATCGTGAAAATTCGTCAAATGAGGGGCAGCAGTGAATCACCGTTCCGCTGCTCATGGCCACACAGCCCGTCACTGCTCACGGCTCTGAGCCAGCGGGTGAATTTCCACAGTCCCCTAGCAGGGGCGGGAGGCTGTTTCTCGAAAAGGACAGCCACCGTTCCAAGTTTCACAAAGTGATTCTTATTTCATAGACCGCGGAGGATAGGATGTGCAGTCACAACCCCACCCCTGCCACCCCCAAGGAAGAATTTAAAACTCGCAAAAACTTCCAACTCGGGAGTGAAACGCTCTTCCAAATAACAGCGCACACACTCGGTGCCAGAAAAATGCAAAATGTTTTTTTGCCGGAATTGTCTCTGGCATAACTTTAACGTAACTTTAATTCCAAACAACGCCAATGGGTGCGGTGATATCATCGGCCCAAGCCAAGTGGTGATGTTTTATTATCCACACACGCGTTTCAACGGGCCGTTTGCTTTCTTTCCCACGGTGCTGCATTCATTGTGCTCGAGTGCTAACACCGTGGTTGCATCCGAAAACTATCCCCTAAATAATACACGCGTTGGCGATGGACTGCAGCATCTTCGTACACAGCAACCAATGCATTTAGGGCCTCCAGACAAGATATTGTTGTAATAAGCTGTTGCGTTGGTCAGTGGTGCACATGGACAAATAAAAAACTCGCATCAAGAGGCAAATATGTTTATACCGTATATACCATATTCTCTGGATCCTAAGACTTTCTTCCCTGTATTTTACTGCAATAGTTGGAGTATTCTGTGTGTGTGTGTTTGTGAGAAAGGCCATAATTGTGTAACTTTATTCACACCAGCCACAAGCTTTGGGGGTAAGTCTTATTTTCCAGCGCATCTTATAATCCGAAGAAAACGGTGTTTTGGTTGGTGTCCTTCCCCCGCGTCTCCGATTAGCACGTATGGCTGTGTATGGTGCGGAATAAATTCAACATGCATACAATAGGGTGACATTTCGGACACCATGAAGTAGTCTATATATTCGTTATATTTTTGCCCTCTTCATGGTGGAACAAGATCATCGATAGCATTGCTGCGGAGAACACGAGCACTGCGATTTACCTTGTTACTCTTTGGATCAGCGTCACTGACAAATGAGTATCGTCTTAATTCGAGCACACTGTGTGGGCCCATGCACGCTGCACCAGAAGTCAATCGTAAAAAAATAAACCCACCGGCAGATGTTGACTGGTCGTGAAACACTGACTCGCACCTAACATTGAACCATTAGAAATTTCTGCCGCATCTGTGTCAACTGTTATTAACTGTCGCTGGTTTGCTGCTGCAATAAGCAGCAGCAGCAGAAGTTATTGGGTTGGTGGGTGCCTGAGTAAAGCTTGCACATCATGCAATGGGTGCCGCCCTACCAACCTCCCCCCAGCATCCCCCACAGGGGATCACACACGACCTCCAAATTCCTCACGGGGCCCCGTGTGGGGGAATTGGACGGACAACAACGAGTTTTAGACAGGGTAGGCGGGGGGACGCCATTCGGATCGCCATTGTCACAATTGCGAACGCCTTTGTTATGGAAGGACGAGTAAGCTGGGTGTGTGTCAATGTTTAGCGGGCCAGACTCTACAGCCTTTTGGTAATCCTTTTGTCTCAGAGAATAAGTGATAGAGGGCCCCCCCCACACACACACACAACACACACTTTGACCTTGAGGAGTTTCACGAAAGGGCACGTTTGGGCCTTCAATAGGTAATTATTAATGACATGACTGGGTCGGTGCAATACTGAGTATCGACACAGTCCCGTGCCGCTGACCTAACGTTCAATAAGGGGTTCATTTTGTTGGGTTAGATCGCTCCCCTCGCCCACACAGCCAATTAGTAAGAATTGTCACGTAAACCTTTTACAATTCGAGTACTTGACCTAACGTTGTGCACGTGTATGTTGTGTGCGTGTTACACGCGAACCCGCTTTGCGGTGGCCAGATCACCCAGAATGATCACTCCAGAATGCACCCAATCTCAAAAGATCTCAAAAGCGAAGCAAAGCTCAAACTGGATAATGCTTGGATGATGGGGAGGGGCGGTACACACGCATACCGAGTTGTCATTGGTGCCAGCGGTGCTGTGCTTACATCGTCGAAATCCATCCTTGTACTGTGGTTCTATGCACTCGCCATCTATGCTCCCCACGCTCACCAAACCCTTCACCCACAAAAGCGTGGGGAGGATTTGGGCTGTACATTTGCATGTTTTCTCGCACCGCAAAGTTAAAATAGTCAAACAGTGGGCGAGGCGCGTTGCTTAATATACAGAACTGTATGCGCGTAACGCATCGCAGGTATGTTTCAGCCGCAGAAATGCACCGTGGCCATGGACTCTTCTCCCAATCATGTTCAAATCCCGGTCAACGGTAGACTTGAACCCATCATCGTCCATCCCTCTGTGGTCGATAAATGAGAATGATTTTGAGACAAGCCACCAGTTGCAGTTGAACGGACGAGAGAGACCCTGTCCCGTAAATGTCGAATTTCCAACCATCGGCTTAAGGGACCGCGAAATGAAACGCGTTGCCGCCCCCCTCCCAACTGCTTCGCTTGACCAAAATACTTGGCCATTTTTTTTGCTTTTGAATTGTCTTTAAATCGGAACAGAGCTCCTAGCCTCACCAAAGCTTAGGCCTTATAAGCTTCAGCTGCACTCGAAGGTGTGCAAAACAAAAAAGGTAGCAAGTCTTCGGAGAATGTGCTCAGGGCTAAAGAGCCTGGGTCGTCACGTGATTGTGACGATCACTTTAACGGCATCTTTTTGAAGCCTCACAACCCTTCCAGGTCTGCGAGACCACACCCTTTGCCAGAATAATTCCTCCACCATTCAATTGTTGTCTATTGCTGCACCCCCCCCCCAGCATTGTCTAAGGCTGTGCACATTTGCTATTCACTTTGGATCATCAACACAAAAGGAAAAAAAAGTAAAGCATTATTGGATTTGTTTTGTAACAAAAAAATACATAAACACTGCCTACGGTTAATTTAGAATGTGCGTTTAACAGTAAATGTCCAAATGACTTTCCATGGAATGACTTAAGAAATGTAAAATACAATTATAGACTGTTACTACTTTCAAACGCCATAAGAACGAAGAAAATATATCGGAATATATTGGCTCCGTACGGCGTGAAAGAAGCTCAACGCACGTACGTGTAAATCTAAAACACTCTTTAATCAGGACTGTCCCGAATTAAAAAACAAAACCTACGCAGCCTCTAGAGGTAGCTTCCATATTCAAAACAATGCAAAATGTAACACGGCATATCAATCACTGAGCAGAATCGCAACCCCCTGAAATCGTGACAATTCATTTCATCGCCGGGAAAGGGGGAGGAGGGGGGTAAACTCTCAGTGAACCACTCGTCCCGAGTTCATTCTCCAGCCGACAAACAAGTAGCCTGCCCGAGACGGCTCGACGCTTCTATCGAGGCCCCCCGTTTTTTATTTTGCAGGTGGCAAGTAAACATTTTTTTTTTCAAAAACGGCCGAGTATCAATTACAATAACCCATTAATCAGAGGTCCCTGTTGGCTTCATAAAAACCGCCGAGCACGCCTGCCCGCCCGGCCGGCAGGCAGCCGGCTGGGTTCCTGCTTGTTAAAAAAAACCCCACTCACTTTACCCCAGCGTGGCATGCCGAACAATGCACATAAAAATAGCACGCATGGTATCACTCGATCAATGCTCGAAGGGGAACGCATTCCAAAAGGTCTAGTTGGGGCAGGGGGGGGCAGGCTGGTGATGGTTGTGCTGACGGGCGGACAGGCTGGCTGGCTGGCCCGCTCGGTCGCTGGAGAAGTGACGGGGGCTTGGCGATACACACACAAAAAAAGAGAGACATTCGTCTGTTGGTGACCCCCACCAACCGCTGGAGGTCAACACCGCGCCTTCTGCACGCTGCTAAGCGGAAGCGCATTCCAGCGCAAGACGGCACAGACTCACGGAGCTCCGAGCATCCCTGGTCCATGTTTGACTGCCCCCCACCACCACCACCCCCCCTCCAAGCTTTTATCAGGGCCACAGAGTAACATCAGCTCACGCGACGTTTCTAAAAACTCGTGTTTTATAGATGAACAATAACGATGCATCTGGCAAGGAAGCACTTTGTACCGTGACAAAGAAGTCGCGACAGCGGGTGTCGTTAAAACTTGACCGCGATGTAAAACAATAGCGCGGAATGTGACGGCATATATATTTGCATCGTTATTTATGACGCTGCACGACCCGTGCATGTGGCGTACACAGCTGTGGCGTTAACAATGATAGATCAAAGAGCTCGCGATGACGGCAAATTCACGAATTCCATCGTCAGCCAAAGGTTAGCCGAGGCCATCGGACCTTTTTAGTCAATGATGTAAGTATCAACATAAAAGGCCCCTGCCGCAGGAATGTGGAATTTGAAGCACCAACTCAAGAATTACATTTGGAGATGAGCACCACTCGATGTTCGCTTTATTAGAAAGACAATAGTTCATTCCCGTGACAACAGGCAATTGTAATTTAAGTCTCAACAAAGTGCAAACATTTGATACATTATCTGCTGAAACCAGCACTGGAGTGGCACTGATCTCCATTGGCAATTCTGAGCAAAGATGTCAATTCCATTTTGCCGTGACAGGCCCAAATTACTTATTTAGGATGATACAATAGCAGGGAATATAATATAACGGGTTGGGGGTGCAGAATAACAGTTGGAAACAAACCAATACCAACATGTCAAAGGACGTATAAAATGTACGCTCAAATGTGAAACAGGAAAGGATATTTGCGAGAATTAGCTGAAGGGAAGACGGTAAGAGACGGGTATTTATTGCTTTTAAACAGCTGGGGACGTTGTGTGGTGGGCAGCGAGAAAGGACGGTGATTTTTGAGAGGAGTGTGGAGGAAGTGATATGACGGAAGTAGGAGACAATGATTACAACATGTGTAGGTCCATGGGGGTTGTTGATCATTCTCCTCCACGCTGGTCAGTGCGGGTTGGCGAAGGATAATTATAGGGGGGGGGGGAGGGGGGCCTAGGACCGGTTCAGTTATCACTCGCCGCTGATGTTAGCCGCTGGCCGGGAAGTCGAATTCCGGTTGACTGTGGGTTTTTACAGCAAATTGGGCTAACCACTGGCAGGAGGTAATGTAGCAAACTTGAAGGTCAGTAAGGAGGAATTGATCACTGGTGTAACACGAAGCCGCCTCCTCCTCATGACTCCACTGGAGATCTGTGAAAAAGAGCTTCATAGCTCATCGGATTCCCCCAGTAATAAATAAATGTTCTGATTCTGACACCGTGCGAGTATTTCACTGCAAAACACAGCCCGCCTATGGGGGAATGCATCCCGGCGATGAATACCAACCGGACTTTGCAAAGACACGCTATGAAAAAGGGCCCTTGCCCAAAACGTTGCCTATTAGAAATGTGTTTTGCTCCCCTTAAGGCCACACACAGTGTGCTGAACGAATTTGTCGAGTTGTGTTTGTTTCGTTACTCTGGGAGGAGACAAAGCACGAACAAATATACCGTACGGGGAAATGTCTTTATACGGAGGAGAGAAAGGACAAATAAAACACTCAACAAGCCTGGACGCGCAGACCAATGACGAATTGATGGAAATTTGCTGCACGGTGATGGAGCGCACAAGCAACTGTTTATTTTTTGTTGCAGCTGCACTCGACTGGACCAAACAGAATAGCTTCGCCCAAACACAAGACGAAGCCCTGCACCAGCACAGTGGGTGCAGGTTCTAATTGTGCCGAACAGAGAGGGCCTCGCGTTGAAAGGTCGCGTGGCTCAGGCACGAGGAGACAGTGTAGTGGGGCAACGCCACAGACGCCGTGCCTATCACACCTAATCATCCGGAATGCACACTGGTCTCGTCAGAATCTCTCAAGCCAAGTTGCGTCGATTCTGGATAGTGATTATATGTAGGCGTATGCAGCAGAGCTCTTTGCTAAAAAGGCTGTGGGCCTGCGTGGTGGTTAAACTTAGTAGCGCTCTGTGTAAACCCAACAGCGGCTGTCCTAGAGAGAGACTGGCGTCCACCATAGCAAAGTAGAATTTCCACCGCTGACTCGGTGATGGAGTTGATCGCTGCGTGTTTCAGCGATGAGACACCCTTGGGACGGCCCAGACGTTGTTATGACATTGCATAAAAGCGGTCACTGCATCGCCTGCTGTCAGATGCTCTTCTACGGCCGTCTGGAATGCTCTTCCTTCCGATATTAGGAAGTCACCAGGGCTATGCATGTCGACATCATCTCGATTGAAAACTCATTTATTTAGAACTGCTTTTTTGTGTTTAATTTGTTGTCCTTCCCCCGCACCTCCAATGAGCACGGTTGGCTACGTACGGTGCGAAAGAAATGCAACGTGCATACACGGCTGCCTGTTGAATCACCGTGATTGCAAGCTGCACACAGGAAGGACTGCGCTTAAAACTCGACTCTGACCCTGGAAGAAGGCTGCCTCCCTCCTCGGCGCCCCCTCCCACCACCACCGTGACCCATCACGTCCGTTGGGGCACGTCCCACCGCACTCCACCCAATCCCATGCAGTGAATCTTTCAGTGAAAAAAGTCGGTAGCAACAAACAAAAAAACCACGACACTGTACATCAGCGCCTTGAGACGTGATCGCATTTGGGTGCTTTATAAATCCACAACTACAAAACACGACTGCCCAACATGAAACTGAGTAATACTTTACCTCGTCCCGAGGACTTATTTTTCAGGCGGGTCCTGCATTATTGGGATGTTTGTCAAATGCCGCATTCATCGGTAACTTGGGTGTGAAAGGGGGACACCAGCAAAGCGACACAGACAAGGTGCTAAAACAGCACACATACGAGGATGGAAAGCAAAGATTCAAGAATCCACTTGCTTCACTGACAGCAGTAGGAATCGCGGCCTACGAAACCTGCAACATCCCAATAGTTCCTCACCCAAGCACCAGCCAGGCTCCAACCTGCTTAGCCTCCAGAGTTCTAACACAGATCGAACGCTTTCAGGAGAATTTGACCAAAGGCAATTGCGTGACATTAGGCGGCTTTCCGTCGGCTGTGGTGTGGCAACAGAGACTGAAAGATCCTTCACCGCCACCCCCAGGAAAGGCACGCCTTAAATAAGGTCCACTGCCTGAAATGTTGGCCTACATATGTGGCACGTGTGTTGAACTTCTTTCGCACCATACGTAGCCTACCGTGTTAATCGGAGGTACAACTCTTATTAGTGCAGGAGTTCCTACAAGGTCCCGAGTGTGAACGGGAGATGACTGCTGGATGAAGGCCACAAACTTGACTTTGTTATTAGAACAACAGCACTGTAATGCGATTCTTGTATTCACGTCTTTTTTCATTTGGTTCTGTAACCAAGAAATATTTTCTAATAACATTGAACAAATCATTCGGCGATCCTGCTGCTGGTGCGTTGGCAGTGGTGCAGCAAGCACAATCGACAACAAAAGAAACTCAACAAGCAAAAGGGGCAATGACCCTTCTACATCCACCTGCTATTAAGTAGAACCATTGCCCAAAACGTCACCGAGTAGATACACTTACTTTCTTTTTAAGACCCACAGTGTTAATGACCAATGTGGTGGACTTGTGTTTTTTTTAAATAACACTCAAGTTCCGGTTTAGTGTGACGCGAGACACATTAGGAGTTGGACTGCTTCTGTAGTGGAGCAGTAAATCAAAGCCAGTAAACTCCCAAACTTAAGAGACAAATAATCCTTCGTGATACACGAGGGAAACGTGTATGTATGCTGAACTTCTTTCACACAGTACGTAGCCGACCATGCTAATCGGAGGTGCGGGGGGGACAACAACAAAGCTCGACACTCGGCTAGCTGTTTTATTCTACTCTTAAGTATGATGGCAATGTGCAGGCCCTAAGTGCCAATGTCGAGGTGTGCTGGCCATGAGAGGGCTTCAGGAGAGCGTTCGTGTCGTTGTTGCTGTTCCTCCTCCGCTGGAGACGCACCGATTCTGGTGGGTTTACTTAGATGGTCCTTAGCTTTTTATGAAAAGAATAAGCGAATTGGTGACCCATTATCTCATCGGGATTTAGAATTGTTTCATATCGTGCCTCTTTTGATATATGTTTGCCAAATGGCTGTGGCATGAGGGCGGTTGAAGCAGCCATTCGTCGTGAGGAGTGGCGAGCCTCAGGCCAGCCACTCTTATCCTGACGCCCTACGAAATACCGCTCCCTCCTAGAATCCGCACCCCCCGATCAGCAGCAGTAACCCGCGTTACGACCTCGAGCATCAATTCTTCCTCGTATCCGCATCGTTCCCGCTCATCAGTCGCCGCCAGCCAAAAGTTGTGGAACATTCCCCGCTCCTGTTATCCGCGCTTATCCGCAGATTAGTCAGCCAAAAGTTGTCTACCCCTGAAGTTTAACTTCTTTTTTTGGGGAAGGGGGGGGGAAATGATTTTTTAAAATCCTTCACAGATCTTGCTGGATACGGTATTAGGAAACAATGGACTCGACTTTATGCGCGCCAACATTTTCAACTTTCCAACCCTTCCAGAGCGTCACAAGAATTGTACGCGGTTTCCTTGAGTCACGGTTTTCCGTATTGTACGAGTAACGTAGCAGACATTGAATATCCACACAACAAGAGATGGGTGCCCACCCGTTGATGTGATCGCAACCGCTGCACCGGGAATGAAGCCGAGAAACGCCGTGAAGAGTACACGCAGTGCCACAGGCTGCCGTGCCATGAGACGCATTTATGGCAAGGTCTCAGAGTACGCAGGCGTGGGGAGGGTTAGGTTCCGTGTATCCCTGCGTAAGCGCAAACCTGTCAACCCACACGATTTACTCCGTATTCTTGTGCAGGCAAATTGAGTTTTCAGGTCCATACGGCGTACAGCCGTTTCAATACGGGCAAAATTTTTGTGTTTCTCCCTTGTGATGGGACTTTGTCGGATGAACGTTGAGATGTATAAGGCGCACGGGGTGACCAATAAGTTCTGAATTGGTCTGTAATAAGGTAGGGCACTGATAAGGGGTTGACAGTTGTGTGTTTGGGTGAGGACACTTAATGATACGGCCAAATGTCTGTCGCAAGACCCTCCGATTCATGCTCACACTTTGTGACTCGTACTATCGCTACACACGCACGGGGCGAGAAGCGAGGAGTCAAATCACCGCCCCGCCATCACGCGAATGATGGATTTGACTACGTGCAACACAATCGCCCGCGCAAAGGAACGAGTCCAAATAAAATGTCGTGTTCTATCCGACCCGGATGCCACTGATGATTAGTGAATTATTTACTGTACAGTACTGTACTTTATTAAACATTTATGTACATTCATATACATTTTATATGCACTCGTATAGGCGAACCCCAACTTACGCGAATTCGCGCTTACAAACCTAGTCAACCCCTTATCTGTCAGTACCCTGCCTTATTACAGACCAATTCAGACCTTATTGGTCACCCCGTGCCCCTTATGAATCTCAACGTTCATCCTATAGTCCCATCACAAGGGAGAAACACAAACAAAGACACATTTTGTTTGCCAGAATTATGGACCTGAAAACTCAATTTCCCTGCACAAGAATCCGGGGTAAAAATCGCATGGGTTGACAGGGTGTGAAGTATGAATCGGATGAGTTTGGTCGTCTATGAGTGGGTCCGCGTACCCTGGGAGCCCGCGTACTCCAAGACCTTCCTGAATATACACACCAGGTCCCTAACGAAGGTGTTCACAATAGGGTCCGTGTCAGAAGTTGAGCTGGCGGTGTGGGGGCCCATGGTTCGTGTCAGCGAGATGTGGTGTGCGTTAGGGGTCGGTGTAAAATCAAATAAATCACGACGTTTCGGGCGCGACACAAGCGTCCGTCGTGATTTCCCACCTGATGACGGACGCTTGTTTGTTGCGCCCGAAACGTCGTGATTTATTTTAGATCTACGTGGCTTTACCTAAAGAACCAAAGAGTTAGGGTTAGGTGTTTCAGGGTGGGGTGAGTCGAGTATTGGGGCTAAGTTTGGCGGTATGGTTCGCGTTCGGGGTGTGCGTGTGTGTGTTGGGGATGAGGTTT
The DNA here is from genome assembly GCF_965212315.1 of Lampetra planeri. Taxonomy (NCBI): domain Eukaryota; kingdom Metazoa; phylum Chordata; class Hyperoartia; order Petromyzontiformes; family Petromyzontidae; genus Lampetra; species Lampetra planeri. The sequence goes on along the minus strand of NC_136124.1, from coordinate 11,134,464 downwards.
TAAGACTGGGTTCGTGTTTGGATAGGGTTACTGGCATAGTTAATGTTGGGGGGTATGTGTTAGGAGTTGGGTAAGTGCTAGTTGTATGGCTAGGGATAGTGGTGGCGTTGTGTGATCCTGAGGAATAGTGTGTAGGCGAGTGCTGTGTTATTCTTTGTACGTATCTACGTTGAGTTTCTTTCGCACCGTACGTAGCCAAACGTGCCAAATCTGCCGCGGTTACGCACAGGGTAAAACAAACCAAAAACTTCGCGTGACAATTACAGCGCAAGCTATATACAAATCCCCTTTTCTCGACGCCAACCCCCCGCATTACATGAAAAGGCTTGTCTGTTCGCATAGCGGAGGCTCTACACGCAGTTCGTGTGCAGGTGAGGGAGGGTTGGCCAGACGTAAAATGCCTGACGCCAGGGCGGGAGACGCCCCGTGTCTCTCATTCCCCTTCCAATCTTCACCGAACCCCTTTCGCTCATACAATGCCCCCTATCTATCTCTCTCTCCTATCCATTCGGCCCCTCTCCCGATAGAGGCCGCATATCCTGTCAACCCATATGGCTTACCCCGTATTCGTGTGCAGGGATATTGAGTCTTCAGGTCCATACGGCGTACAGCCGTTTCAATATGCGGGCAAAGCAAACAATGTATATTTGTTTGTGTTTCTCCCTCGTGATGGGACTTTGTAGGATGAACGTTGCGATTCATAAGGGGCACGGGGTGACCAATATGGTCCGAGTTGGTCTGTAATAAGATAGGCAGCACTGATGAGGGGTGCACAGGTCTGTAAAGGTGAACGCATCCATCCACTTTCCTCTCTGGCATCTTTCCGGGCCTCCATTCCCCTTCCGCTGTCCTGGCGTGTCTCGCAAGAATTGAGAGGGCGAGCGAGCGGTTGAATGCCTGAATGGTTGAGTCACTTGGGTTTGTGTGACTGGGTGGATGGATGCGTGAACGAGCGAGTGGGTGAGTGAGTGAATGAACGAACAGGCAAATGACTGAACGAATCGACGAGTGAGCGAGAGAGTGAAAATGTGATGGAACAAGTGAGGGATGGATGAGTGAATGGGTGAGTGAGGGGGTGAGTCGGCCAGTTTGGGTTGTTAAGTTTGTAATGGAGTGGGATAGGCGAAGGCGAGCGAGTGGATCGGTAATCTGTGAAGAGAGTGCGCGCTACACGTGTAAGGGAGTGGATGGGTGAGGGTGTGAGTGGATAGGTGAGTGGATAGGTGAGTGGATGGGTGATGGTGTAGGTGAGTGGATGGGTGATGGTGTGAGTGGATGGGTGATGGCGTAAGGGAGTGGATAGGTGAGTGGATGGGTGAGTGGATGGGTGATGGTGTAAGTGAGTGGATGGGTGAGTGGATGGGTGATGGTGGGCGTGAGTGGATAGGTGAGTGGATGGGTGATGGCGTAAGGGAGTGGATAGGTGAGTGGATGGGTGAGTGTGTAAGGGAGTGGATAGGTGAGTGGAAGGGTGATTGTGTAAGGGAGTGGATGGGTGAGTAGATGGGTGATGGTGGACGTGAGTGGATGGGTGATGGTGTAAGGGAGTGGATATGCGAGTGGATAGGCGAATTCGTGATTAAATGCGAGTTAGTTTGAGTCGGCAAATGTCTGTTGATGTGCATTAGTGAGTGTTTAGGTGAGTGTCAATGTGGATGGGTGAATGGGCTGTGAGTGGGTGGGCGAGTGAGTAAATGAGTGTCTGAGTGAGTGGATAAGTGAATGAACAAGTGAATTGGGGGGACAAATCATTGAGTGGAGGTGGCGAACGAGCGTTTGAGTGGAGAGGCAAGTCGGTTTTGGTGGTTGTGTGAGTGAGCAGCCGAGTCTACTTGCCGACCAGACCGTCCTGGACATGTCTCAAAAACAAATATCCGAGTGGCTCATCGAATTCCACCAAAATCTGCATTAAAGATTACGAGTTGAACGCGCGTGGGGAACCGTGCCAAGTTGTCTCGGGCCGAGCCAGCGAACCGAATTGAAGATTCTGGTCCGTCAAATCGTGCAAGCGATGGGGGCCAAGGTGCTGCTCCAGGTGTGTCGGTGGAAGATGCTCGCTCACCTTGCGCTGCTGCTTCTCCCAGGCTGGGTCGAGGAGCATCTCTCTGTCCCAGTCCTCCTCCTGCTGCAGGTGAGCGGGCAGGACGTGCGAGTTATCCATCGCGTCGCTAGGTTGCTCGCCTTTTCACACCTGCTGATGATGCTGATGATGCCGTTCGGCTTGCCGCTTGCTGGATGGTGGGAAGGGGGGGGTGGGGGGTAACGCTTTACAGCCGCTCTCCGTCGCCTCGGAGAGAGCTTTAGAAAGGCGCTTGTTTGGACGCGGACGCGACCTACCGCTGCTACAAACAAACCCTGGGCCACCTCGGCTGAGCACACAGTGAGAGAGGCGGGAGCGCGCAAACACACCAGAGAGAGAAGAGGGGGGGGAGAGCCAACTCCCCTTTGGTGGCGAGGCCACCACGAGACCACGCCTCGCCCTCCCTCCTCCTCCTCCCTCCCCTCGCCCTCCTTCCCCCTCCCCTCCTCCTCCCCCCTCCCCTCGCCCTCCTCCCTCCGCTCCCTCCTCGCCCTCCTCCCCGCTCCACTCCCTCCGCCCACGTGAGCGCGCCATCTCTCGCCCAACAAAAGGCGGCGCTCCCCCTGCCCCTCCTCCTCCTCCCGCACGGATTTTCTTCACCCATCCCCATCTTCATTCACAACTTCGTCCAACTCCTTCTTTCATCCTTCCTCCTCAACGCGCAGCTTTCCTCCACGCCTCAAGGAACATAAAGCATCGCCACGTGAACTCCGGTCATCTTCACAGCAGCGGCTTCTGACCGGCCATTGAACAAAGACGGTCACCGCATCGCGCGCTTTGAGATGCGCTTCTGCGGCCGTCTGGAATGCTCCTCCCTCAGATATTAGGAGGACACTGGAGCAACGCACTTTTAAATCATTTAGATTGAAAACTCATTTATTTATAACTGCTCTTTGTGTTTAGATTATTGTCCTTCCCCCGCACATCCGATTAACACTGTCGGCTATGTACGATGCGAAAGAAGTTCAACATAAATTTTGATTTAAAGCTTTCGTGACTGCAGGGATTCATATTCTTGATTCTTTCGGTAAAGTCACGTAGAAGGGAAATAATAAAATAATATAAATATAAAACAATAAAAATGCATCAGGTGTGATGATGATTACTTGTGTTGCAGTCGAAACGTCGTGAAAATTTGTATTGTTTAATATTTTATTATTTTCCTTCTACGTGACTTTACCAAAAGAACCAAGAATATAAGTTTAACATAGTACATACATATTCTTAGGTTTTTTTCGGTAAAGTCACGTAGGTAAAAAATAAAATTCATTAAAAAAAATGTAATTTAAATGTTTTTTCCTACGTGACTTTACTGAAAAAACCTAAGAATATGAATCCTTGCAGTCACGAAAGCTTCAAATCTAGAAATAGTACATACATACACCGCTCCCTCCTCCACGACCTCCTCCTCCATTTGAATCCGCATTTCTCTTCCCACATCTTCTTGTGTTTAGTTTGTTGTCCTTCCCCCACAGCTCCGATTAGCACTGTCGGCTACGTACGATGCGAAAAAAATTCTATATATATACTTAAATTTCTCACCTGATTACACGAAATCAACCCGAACGTATCCCCCTACGCTTCATTCCACCTTCCTTAGTTTTTCTCTTAATTCTAGGGGTATCACCTTTTCTACAGCCCGGACCTTTCTCAATCAGCTGAGGTCTATGATCAAAAGTGTGTGGTCTTCTTCTTGCTCCGTGCGGCCGATGGAGATACAGAGCAACAACTTGCAAATTCACACTCAGGTGGTCAAGCCAGATAACCGCATGAGAAGCAGCTGAGTGTCTTTAACACAAGTGTAGTGACATGGAATAGGTCACTTTGGCTCAGCGCCGATTGCTGGCAGAGAAGGGGAACTGCAGTTGTAGCAGCCCTGTCTGCCAGCAAGTCACGTGACAAGCAGGGATGTGGGGTAAAGGTGATAGAGGGGGCACGTGAGGTAACGCCTGAGAACCTTCCAGTAGGTTCTAGAAAGGGGGCGTGGCCAAAGGCGGAGCGAGGCCACGCTGGGTGGATAAAAGGGGGACCCCGAGCAAGGTTCGGGGCTGTTGTTTGGAGTGGAACCGTCGTGCTGCTGGAGTCTTCGTCACCGTCTTCACCTCCTCGGCGTTGTTAGGCAGGCAGCCTGTTAGCTGTCCTGTCCTTGTACCTGTGAATGCTGTAATAAATCGAGTGCCTCCTACTATTAGTGTCTCTGAGTGACTCACTACACAACTACTGCAGTAGATCTCAAACACAATCACCGGTAGCATATCTCCGTACAATTCTATTCCTGCCACCCGAATGCTGATGCCAATGCACGGACTGTGCGGGTTTAACCTGGACAGGCGGCAACCCGACCCGAACCCGACTTGTCCACCTCGTTGCCTCCACAGCCTTCCACAAAGTCTCCTTCACATCGAACTGCATCCTCCTTGTGAATATTCTCTTAAAGTGTATTTAGGTTTCTGCACATGAAAGGCAACCATGTGAACTAACACGTAAATAACTTTTTTCGTTTCTGGGTCTGCATAATACTGGAAAAATAATCAACTCATAACGCGCGCATATTTCATGAATCGGACGCAATGTTCTATCGAAAACTTGGAGGCTTGGAGCCAGAGCTCAAAGTCCCTCATGCGGAGCCTGGAAACGTGAAAGCCTGGATAGGTGAGGGCCTGGGCGGAAGAGAGCCTACACCTGGTGAAAGGCTGGATGGGTGAGTGCCTGAATAGGTGAGAGCCTGGATGGGTGAGAGGCTGAACAAGTGATAGCCTAAACAGGTAAGAGCATGAACGGATGAGAGACTGGACTGGTGAGAGCCTGGATGGGTGAGAGCCTGAACAGGTGAGAGCCTCAAGGGTGAGAGGCGTGAGCTACTGCTTGAAGGTGGATGATGATGATGATGATGCACGAATGCTTCGAATATGCAGTGGGAGAGAGCCCCAGACGATTGCCGAGTGCTGCTGCAGAGAAACGCCACTCAGCCAGTAGGGTGCTGGTTCTGGGTACGATGACAATGTTGGTAGGTGAAGTGGTCAGTGGAGTGAGAAGGGTGCGGAGGTGTGGCAGGAGAGACTGAAACAGAGCTCGATGACACAGGATATCAATGTTGTACTGCAGCCTTGATTTGATGGGGAGCTGGTGCAAGTTTTTTTTTTTATTATCGAAACCACGGAAGCCAAATAGCACCTCCAATTAGCACGGGTTGGCTACGTACGGTGATAAAGAAGTTCAACATACATACATATGGCCGTGCGTAATGCCTAATGCCCATCGAAATGCACGTGACTTTATTTCCAAATGGATATTTACCTGTGCCAAAATAAAATAAAGTCTAAGACAGCTCGAAACAGGTTGTTTTGGAGCCAACGTCGTCTTTTTTTAAAGATTCGAGTAAGGGCGGCGTTGCAGTAATCGAGCCAAATGTCACCAACGTTATAAGACAGAGTGTTTCCAGTGGCTGTAAGTCAACGTTGGGCGGATGTGACAGCCCATCGTGCCGGTGGGGAATTTCAGATGAACGAAGACTGCCATCTCCCTGCTGTACCCCAAGTCATTATCATGAGCGCTCATGTTCCCAGTGGGCCTTTCTTTTATGCAATCGATCTGGAGATTCCAGTAATGCTGTTTTGTCTTTTGAACTATTTACGACTAATGCTGAAAGACTCTGTCCGTAATAGGACGGCCATGATAACGCGTATACGCATTTGTTGTGTTGCTATTTTGGACTTACCAGATTGAAAACTGGCCAAATTGATCGTAGTGTTACCCACACTTTGGAGACACGAAAAGTCCAATATATTCGTTAATAACACCCTGTCTTTAAAAGAAAATATATGAATTAGGTAACGTTTCAGACAGTGGCCCTTCTTCATTGCACATCATTGGCCCGATACGGTTTTCGTTTACAGTATTTGGCTGTTACAGATTTCCGCATGATAAGCCACTTCGCTGAGCTATCATTTGTGGCCAGATCGCTTCTGAAAAAGAGTGATACAGCTCGGTGGACCTTACCTGGTAAAATAAAAAGTTATTGACAGACGTGTGGAGCTTTTGCTTTGTTAATTGTGCTTGTGCACCAATGTGAACGCATCAGCATCACCAATTAATCAGTTTCATTTTCCAGTTAGCCATCGGCTTCCAGACGGATAGTTATTCAATACTTACGGAGACAAACACATTCTGGAAAGCGTTCCATAGATCCATGCGTTTGTATGATTTGCCTTACTTGTTTGAAAATCAGGTGGATTTTCTTGTTCTTGTGTTTGTGGCAAATATAAAAATGTGTCCATTCTTCTGGAGTCCTTTATTGTGGTGAAATGTTATAGGGCCACCACGGTGACGAGATTATATTTCCCTCGCCTGCGATGCAGGAGGTTGTGGCTTCGATCTTGACCCTAATGCCTGTATATTTGGAGTTCATGTGTTCTTCTGGCCGCGTGGATTTTTTTCCGGGTCCTCCCAGTTTTTCCTTCCACATTTAGAATCAACGTGTCTTTTGAGTATCTGTCTGCTATAAATTTCCACGTGATAAACCACTTCGTTGAGATATCATTTCTGGTAAGATTGTGTCTGAAAAAGAGCTATACAGCTCAGTAGGCCTTATCTGGTATAAGAAAACATATATTTTTAGAATTATTGTCAAAAGCTGCAACCGGCTAACCCGAGGCCACAAGGCTCCACGTGGCACGTTTTGGGTGGTGCTGCGGTGGGCGCGAACCAGTCACTCCCAGCTGCTGCTCCCCTCCCTGGGGACCTGATTCAGCCTTAGTTGCTGCCCAGTTTGATTGATTTGGAATTGTTTACGCAGCGTTTCCACGCAAACTTCTGGGCTGTTGTCCATCCCTCTGAATGACGGCGCTTTGTAATGGATGTGGAATTTGGGGCGTGGATGAGCAGACGAAACAAAGTCAGGGTTGGGGTAGGGGCAGGCTGCCATAATTAAAAATTGCCAAGGTTGTGCACTCTTAATTCAGTGCAAAGCTGCGTGATTATCCCTGTCAGCACGCAGGGATTGTGTGTAGGGCCTTTAAAAAAAACTATCAGGGTATTCTATCCTCCCCGTTTAAATGATTAATGACCACCGTGGTCTTAATAGCGCGTGCACGATCCCTGACCAACTGCATGCCTGTCACCCACCCAGCTGGAATAAACGTTCAGAGCTAACTAAAGTCTTATAATAATGTGTAGGTTTACCGTAGCCCACTGTGTCCAGGGACCTCGCATTGACAATCAGATGGTTACGAGTTCTAAATCCAGTCAGGTTTCCACTCGGCTAATCATCATTTCCAGTGGCGATTAGATTGGTACCGTCCTTTTCGGAGAAATGCGAGTGGTAGTCCGATGTGACAGAATGGTTTCTGCCACCCCGATATGGAATTTGTGCATCTTCACCTTCAATGTAACGAGGTCGCCGAGTGATAGAGTGGCTGGGTGTTGAGTCACGGGTCTGGGCTAAATGTGAGCGTTGAATTCAAGCTTTGTTGTCCTACGTATGGTGCGAACGAAGTTCAACATACTTACACGCATAGGTCTGGGCCGTAGAATGGGTGTTGAGTACTATATGTGGGTGATACATTGCATACACTGTAGACTGGATGTTTGGTTTTGGGTCTTGGTAAATAGAGTAGCTGTTTGGTGATTGGCCAGTGACCCGTTGTATAAGGCAACTCGTTGATTTGTTTTCATTACAAACTAGGGTTTGACAATGCTCCTTATGTCATTTTGCACAGCGGTGCAGAGGGTGAATGTTGTGGTTCTCAGTGACGCTGCATTCCCTCCTCGCACAACATTGGTTCACTTCCTCCGACTAAAGTCAATGGGGATTTAGCATAAGCATACAGCCAATGTGTAGATTACCTACCATTTGAGCGAGTCCATTCATACGCATGTGTACGTGCTTGTAGTTTTACAGTGTCAATAAATAGAACACGGCATGCGTAAGCAGAACGCCATTCCGTGTCTCCGCATGTAAATAATAACGTGTTTCTTTTATCTCGCATTCACACTCAAAATCATTTGCTCCGTTGGTATGTGCACTGCAATCCTGTAACACTGTACACAAATATGTACCGTCTACCAACATCTCAAAATCGGCACGACGCGTCAGCTAAATCAACAATAAGCACATCGATGCGAATTCTTTAGTTCCCGACATTTTACGCGACCGAACGACGCAACTGTTCCACACGCCTTTGGTACAGTTTCGCTGAAAAAAAAAACGTGTCTGCAGAATTCAGGTTGCCGAGGAAGCTCCCACACATCGAATGGAGCGAAACGTCGGACGTCGCGCCGAACAAAACTCGAGGGGTGCCAACCCGAAAACGCATCGGGCAGAGAGCCGCACAAGCGCAGGCGCGATGATCTACGCAGCTGCGTATCAACAGTGTAACTTTGCCATGTGACATCGGTGATAAGCGGGGTTAAGGCGTAAGGGGCCGTCCATAAATGACGTCACGCGATTTTGAACGATTTTTGACCCTCCCCTCCCCCGTCGTCACACGGCGTCGCAAAAAGTCAGACCCCCTCCCCTCAAATATGACGTCACAAAGCTCTGCCCCCCCCCCCCTCCAAAAATAAACCATGCTTCAAATCGCTTTAAACTATTGTCATTGTAGTGCGTATTTAATGTGGCGCTGCACTCTGATGTTGTAGGAGAAAACATTTATTAAAAAGTATATTTAATTCAGTATAACGTGTTGTCTATATTTATTAAAAGTTGCGCATTTTGATGTGACGTCACATTTCTGACCCCCCCCCTCCTCACACATCGTCACAAATCTCTGACCCCCCCTCCCCTAGGTGCGTGACGTCATTTATGGACGGCCCCTAAATTGAAACTCGGCCACGATGGCGCCTTATAAACTTGGTTTCTGTGCCTGGCAGGGCTCGTGACACAGCTGCCTGGCCCCAAGTTGTACCCACGAGATAATCTGATGTGTCGTGGGGTTGGTGGCTCAAAGAGTTGCCTAGCGATTGAAGAGCTGTTGTGACAAGTCGGCAGTTGTCAACTTTAACGGAATGCCACTGTGGCCCAAGAGGGGGGGGGGGGATGGGGGGCGGTGGGGAGAGAATGGATGTCACGTGGTTACAGGTCGATGCGCATTCGCTGTAAGAAATAAACGTGATAAAGGTCACTTGGCAATGGCACGCGCGCGTTGCATGGAGTGTTAGCTCGTGGATAAATGTGCTGCAGGAAATAGGCAAGACGAGCATTCTGGAACACGAGCCCACGTTGATAAAGATCGCCGTGCTAACAAAGTGAGCGGCTGCTACTGTTGGACGCCAAACTTCGATCTTTTGTTTTACGTCGAATGGTCCGGGTGGGTTTTCTCAGTCCCATGGATCTGCGCTCATTCAGAGGCGAACAGCGACGTTCTCTCATCTCTTCACATCCAGCCACCATATACACAGTCTGCTCTCGATAATTATCCACGATAATGACGGGGAGGACGACCGCGGCTAATTCAACATCGCGGATAATCCAAAAGTATCCATTTTCCGCGGATCTATATGCCAAAAAACACGAACATAGGTATAAATTCCTGTATATAACATTACTCAGCTTTCCCTCAGGGCTCATAACCCAGTGGTGTAGCGTTATTGGCGTGGGCCTTGTGCGAGGAATGAAATGGAAGCGCCCTGTCCCAATTTCCGCTATCATCTCCCTCTTCGTAGCCTGGCGCCTGTGCCCCCTCGATACCCACGGGCCCCTGTGCAGTTGCACCGCCTGCACACTCCAATAGTTAAGCCCCCTGAATCGTACCAGACCTGATTCGTGTATTCTGAAGAAATAACTGTTTAACACGTAGGCTTTCGCGACCAATATTATCCATAATAACGTTTTTTTGGGGGGGGTAGATCGCGAAAATATAAATGTGTCGTTAGCCCGCCACCACCCGACACAGGTAATTGGTAAGATTGGCGACATAAACAAAACGTAAACAAAACGTGCCAATTAATCACCAGCGGAACGTCGTACTCGAATCATAATAGTTGAGGATTTACTCTCCAATACACCGGAGTGTTGAAGTAGTAACTAATTGACTGTGTCGGGTGGTGGCGGGTGAACGACACGTTTATATTTACGCGAACTAATCCATAACAAACCTTTATTAAAGAAATACCAATCACTAGTTTTCTCATTATAATTTAACCCCCCGCCTCTACCCCGTGCTGCCAGCTCCAATACAGTGTGTGCTCTTTTGAAATGTTCAGCACCTGTTAATAGTCAACATGTTTTTGTAATAATTATGTGGGGATCTGGGAGTGATACTAGTGAACCCTATTAATGTGCAACCCACATTTGTTAAAAGAATGTCCACGCGTCATGACAAGGTTGTTGGAGATCCACACTATGGAAACAGCACACAACTGTAAAAGCCACGTTGGCTGGTTTTGCTTACATGGATTTGTAGAAGAAAAAGACCCTGCATCACAGTAGCCTAAACTTGGCCCTTTGATATAAACACGAGTTTGCTGCAAACTATAAATATCAAAAGGAGATTAAACAATGCATGAACATGTAGTACACAGACACTGTAATTCCAGCTTATATTATTTCAGCTGTTCCTCAAATGTGCTGTTTAGTGATCAAAGCAGTTTTGACACTTGATCTGCCTTACATTTGTCTAATTTGCAATTCTTTGTCAATCAACTGCTAGATTAAGGGCTCCCTATGCCTTGTCAGTCATAATGGTTCTACGATCATACTTCACCATGCTGGTCAGTGCGGGTGGAGTGAAAGGGGTGGCCAGGACCAGTTACGATATCTTTCACCGCTGATGTTAGCTTTCACTGCTGACGTTAGCCGTGGCCAGGAATTGAACTCAGGCGACCACGTTCTTAGCGTCAGGCCCTAAACTGCAGTGTGAATGGGATGGAGCAGTTTAATAATAAAGACATTTATAATGTGCCAGATTTTGCAGACAAGTCAATAACTCAAGAGGCGGGGAGCCAAGCTCAGGGCTGCTTGAAAGCCTGTCCCAAACAGATGTTTCTTGAAAGTCAGAGTGCATTTGATGTTGCGGATGTGCAAAGGGATTAGAGAGTTCCACACCGAAGGGGCGACAGCAGAGAACCGACGTGAGGCTGTAACAGTTGGAGACCTTCAACGTCAGTGGCGAGCGTTATCTGAACCGGTCTTGAGGAAAATTGATGTGGCAGCCACAAACGTGTGTTCAGATGCAGACTGCTAGGCACAACAACAAAAAATTGTCTGCAGGTTTCAGCATGGGCAATGAGACCTATCTCAGTATTTCAGCCGTGTCCACAGCCACCCAGAACTGGGCTGCGCTGGCCCAGGTATAGCCCCGGGGTGGAACTCCACACCCACGTCCTCTCCGTTCCCCATAAATTAAAAGCAAATGAGACCCCATGAGCTTGGCCTCTTCAATTCCATTCTCTCTTCGAGGGTTGCCACCTGTCCTCGTTTTTTTCTAGGACCATCTTTTTTGAGGTAGCCGTTCTGAGAATGACTCTTATGTCTACTAAGTCTTCCAGGAACTTTAAACGTCCCAGGTTTTTTCAGTCGTAAACATCCTTCCCATGACATACCCCCCTTTTTGTTGTACATTCACCTCAAATGTGGCAACCCTTTGATCTCTCCCCCGACTCCCCCTCTCTTTCTTCACACTCCCATTCCCTCCCGCCCTCCCCTTACCCGCTGTGGCCTAGTCACCACGCCGAGGAGGGCACACCTTCACTGGGCAGAAATCTAGACGAGGGTGGGAAATGTTGGTCGGTGAGGAATTGACTATGAAAATCACTTCTTAGAATACGTTTATAATCATCAGTTTTACATAGGCCTTTTTCAATCCACTGCTGGATGAAGGTCTCCCTGTGCATTGTTGTTTAAAACGACTGTTTGGATGTATTTCGTATGGGTTGGTGAAGGTGATTGCCAAGACGAGTGCAGATGTCAATCGCCATTGATGTTAGCCATGGTTGTGGGAATCCAACTGAAGTTCCTGGGATTATCGTGCAGTGCACTAGATGCTGTGGAACCATTTTACCACGAAATAAAATTGTAGATTCACTTAATTTAAACAACCAATGTAGTCACACGTTTGGTTATGCCACTTTAAGTTAGAATCTACAAGTTGTTTATATATTTTTTGTCCGAGATAGTTTAAAAACACGAGAGGGGCGCGTGACATCACGGCACGGGTTTATCTTTGGCACGGTAACCCTGCTGTGATGATGACATGACAGGTTCTGGTTTTGGTCCAGCTTTTAGCGGGCAGTGCTCTTCTGTACATAGGGTCAAAAGTGAACTAATCGTGAACCGTTTCAGCAAATCAGGCAGGTCAGGTGACCACACGGCTCTCTGGTCCAGTGCCAGCATGGCGCACATTGGTCAGAAGAGCATTTATCGATAGTTGAGCAAATTATTACGTAAGAATCTATAATGACAACCATAAACACAATGGATCTAGGTGGCATGCAAATTATTTATATTGCTCGCAGCCACTGCTGGTGGAAGGGCCTCCGCTAGAGGAAGCATTCCAGAGCCACGATAGAGGGGTATTTTTCGGCCTCCTCTACTATAGGGGCTTTTAGCAATTTATTGAACAAAGGCTAGCCCCTGAACAAAGACGGTCACTGTATCGCATGTTTTCAGATGCGCTTGTGCGGCTGTTTGGAGCACCTTCTTTCCAATATTTGGAAGCCACTGGATCTATGCACTTTTAAATAATCTAGGTTGAAAACGAATTTCTTTAGAACTGCTTTTTGTGGGATTGTTGCCCTTCGCCCGCAACCTCCGATCAGCACGGTTGGCTACGTACGGTGCAAAAGAAGTTCTACATACTTACTTCTTGGAAGAGGCTAGAGCACCCATGCTTTATCCCACTACACACGACCTGCAGGTTAACTAACTGGTGCACCCAATCCTCGTAGGTTGGCAGATGCGAGGGAATTTAAGAAACTTGCATCATTGACAGTTCAAGAAATGGGATTTTTTTTAATGCCCAGGAATATATATTTAAGTACGGCGTAATTCGTTATAATTTCAGGCATGAGAAATGAGAGGGCCCAAGTGTGCGATTCCACCCAGAGATATTCTTGGGCGAGCACACCTCAGTTTCTTTTATCAGATCAGTTCAATGGAGAGAGCATTTAGGCTGGGTCCCAGCAGATTACTTATTATGACCTATGCAACCGAAACATGGGCACTGACAACAAATGTAAGCATAGAGAGGTAATTTCCTGGAATTAAATTGAGATGCAATAATAAGTAATATTTATAAAAAAACTTTTTTCAAAACACGCTTTAATTAAATGTACCCTACTAGTAATGGAAGAACTCCACGACTCCAGGAAGTGGCCCCAAAGCTTGCCATAACGTAAGGGACCGTGGTGATTTACAGCCAACGTCAGTTGAGCGTGGACAACTAGACCCAAGCCGAAACATAACATATAAAAAGATGGTTTAAAAATATATATTTTCATGATATAATATAGTATTGTCATCAATATGACATAAGTATACCAAGTTTGCAGTCGATACCACATTGGGGAGTGGGTTAAAATTGAGTTACAAGATTTGAGGATACGACAACAACAGACAGAGTGAGTTAATAGAAAGCATGTAAAAAGGGGAACGTGTGGATAAGAGAACACACGAAGGATAAATGCATCACTTTGCTAAGAAGAGTACGTGAGCTCTGGCAGGACACGTTGCTCGAAGGGATGGTGGTCGGTGGTCCAGAAAACGATGGAGTATCGACCAAGACGGGGGTGGGGGGGGGGGGGAAACACACCCATTAGCATCCCTGCTCCGAAGATGGAGCAATGAAATTAGCTCATATTGAGGTGTTTGGTGGATTATTACATCGCAGAATCGTGAGAGATGGTTATAGCATGGGGATGGCCCTCATCCACCCCTCGTCAGCCACGATTGATCAACTCTCATCAGTCAAAATTGATCTTGGCTGATGAGAGGTGATGATGACCCAAATATAAGTTAATTTACTGCTATCGTAAGAAGTACACACGTACTTTTTCAGTGTCAAGTTCAAAGCATGAAATCCAGCAAGCAGGGCCAATCGAAATCATTGCATGCATGATTTGTTTTACAAGCATATGCAGCCAATGCCTACCATGGGTAATAAGTAGACCCTGTGAATTAATAAACAACTGTCACCACAATAAATATAACCAACCACTCAAAATGTCTCCACACGTGTGAGGCGAGCCAGTTTCTCTACGGTACTAGTTGACTGCGGAGAAAGGGGGGAGAGACATTTCACATGGATTGTTTAAATTCCTCAGGGAGCTGCAATGCACCTGCAGCTCCCCTCAGGCGCAAACGCGAAGAATGCGTCGCACGTACAAAAAGGTGTGGTCAAACTTTGCATCGTAGTGTAACTTAGTTTTCACATTTTAAAAAAATCGTGTCTAAATGTGACTGCATATATAAAAAAAAAATTCTGGAGGGCACGTGTTTGGGAGGAGAAGTGATGGTCGATGGTGTAACGTGGTGACGGACAGAGAGAGGAGGAAGGCTCTAATCGCAACCATAATACCTCTGGCATACCAGGATGACCAGAGGCTTGGTTGCATAGAGTGTCAATCTTGAATTTGGAGCTTTCGTGACTGCAGGAATTACTCTATGGTTCTTTCGGTAAAGTCACGTCTAAAGATAAAATAATAAGAGTGCATAGAGTGTGTTGAGAAGACTTTTCCGTTTGTTCTTTAATTTAAGCAGTGGAAGTTAAAGTTAGGATGGATGGAGGGGAGAAGTGATGGCGCGCTCTGACCTATGAACCCAAATTTGATTGGCGGGCAAGGCCAACATCAGTGACGAGTGACATTTTAACCGGTTCTGTCCCCCCCCACCAACTTCATGAACCTGCATTGGCAGGCCATGGTGAAGTAAGATCCCACGATCCTCATGACCAACAAGGTGTGATAAGGTCTTCATCCTGCGGGGGGTTTACAAAGGACTGAATATTATTATTAACTTAATAATATCAATTAAGAACAGGGTCTTGGTATTGATGGTCCCATACGATGTCACAGGCGTTCAAGTTTACACTTTGTTTGTGTAACAAGGAGAGAACTCAAGAGATCAGAATTAGTCTCATTTGCAAGAGTGGCCTGGGTCACCAAACTGACCAGAGCTAAAATCTATAAAGTAAGGTGGAGGTGTTCGTACCCTGAGCCGCGCAGCTACGCAGTACCGGATTATCCTAGTAGCAAAAAAGTAGCATATGCTACCGACTGTATGCTATGATTTTAGCACAGACATCTACTCCAAGTAACTTTCACTGTAGCGACATTAAACCCCATGACCGCGGGTTTACAAAGAATAACACTCACCCAACGAGAAATGCTGTTCATAAGCATTTGCCTTCTGTGTAAACAGTGACTGTTGCAACTAAATATTGCATTTGGTCTACGGTCAACAAGATACAGTATATAAAAGATGAATGTTTTATCCTGCCAGAACACAAAAAAATATAAAGGTGGTCACGTGAATGTGTTTATTCAGTTTCATGTTGGGATCGCAACCCAACACTAAGCTTGCAAATTGCCACATGTAAGCCTAATTGCCAATAACATTCCAAACGATGCCACTCACTCACACACTTGTCATCAGCACGGAGTTTTCGCAGTGGTGTGCATTCCTGGAATGCTGCAATAGCAATAAACACGCAAAACGGAAGCATATTTATTTTTTCAACGTAAAGACATAAATATACGATATTGAGAGAACAATTAGAGATAAGTCATACGTTACTATGATTTAAACCTCTACTTTTAATGGGCATCATCGGCCATGGTCAATCCGCTGCTGAATGAAGGCCTCCTCTTTCAAGTCGTCGCCACCACCCCTCGTGATTCTCCGATGGAACAATCCACCCAGCAACTACCTTCCTCTACACGAGCTCATCATCCAAGGCACCAACAACGTATGAGGGTCAAAACAAAATAAAACTCAAAACAAGACAAAGATTTGTAAGTGCCCAGGTTAAGCAACTTAAAATCAAAGCAAAAGCAAAACGGTGGGGCTTGAAATACATTGATGTGCAAGAGACGGTAACTTAAACACATCGTTGGACTGCTTCTCCCTCCTCGACGAGACCTCAAATAGGGCATTGGGGAGACAAAGGTGACTTGGTATCATTTTTGTTTTCATTCATGTCGAGGACAGGCCTGAAGGTCTATAACACAAAGGGTCCTGCAACAAAGGGCACGCCAGTAATTCAGACAAGGGATAAACACGGACAGGTTTCTTGAAATAAGCAAGATTTTAGGAACTTGGAAAAAGTGACCATGAGTAGGAGCTCCAAACTAGCTCCGGGACGACCGCCAGGACCTTCTGCCGTGTGGCTCCCCCAGCTGTGGAAAGCCGCCGCCCCCCCCCCCCCCCACGGCCGTTTTTTATGTCACTCTGGGCCCTGTCGATGTCACGACTGAAAACTCGCGTCCATGCTGATGCCCGTGAAGCCACGAGCCCAGTGACTCGGTGCAGGGTGCAGTCTGCTCACCCTCATTCTGTTGTCTCAGGAAAGCACTTTTGTGTGTTTTGTATTTGTGGAGTGTTAAAATGTTCACGTTAAAACTAAAAACTGTTTTTTTCGTTGACCAGGTAAAAGCCCACTGAGCTATTTTTCAGAAGCGACCTGGCCACAAATGATAGCCCATTGAAGTGGCTTATAATGTGGCAATTTATAGCAGCAGCCAAATGCTTTAAACAGTTTTTTGTGATCTTTCAATGGAAGCTGCTATGTTTAAAATAAATCACGGGTGGAAAAACCCCAATTTTTTTACACATTTTATCGGGTTATTGGTTTAATAAAAAAAAAACGATTTTGTCGAAAAAAGTCACGGTTTTAATCCGGCAAGTCAAGTTGTCGTCAATCGGCGCCAGTCATCGGATTCGCTATCCTCCTCGATCATCTCAATCGCGCCGTCAAAGAAGGCGGGAATGTTGCTCTCGATGAAGACGACCTTCTCCACCGACTTCACGCTCGGGCTGCTCCTCAGCTCGGAGTGAACGAAGGCCGTGGAGGAGAAGAAGTTCCTCTCGGACGCGGCACTAGACGTGGCAATGCTGAACAGCTTGCCGGCGATCTTTTGCCATCGGACAGCCAAGACTCCGTCAGGGTCTTGCGACCTTTGACCATCATCTTGTAGCGGAACGTGTTGTTTGTCTTCTCTTTGGTGGGGGCTATAATGATAGGGATTAACAGGCAATAAAACCGGATTTTTGGCCTTATTTCAAGGCTGCCAGCCTTGAAACAAATACATTATTAATATTATTAAGTGTTGCATCCTACTTTGTGTTGGCTGAACACAGCAGGGTCGAGAGGAAACCGCCAATCTTGTGCAACGAGTCGTTTGACTTTTGTGGCTGCGCCAATGCGTGGCATTCATGGGAGTAATAACCAAATCAAGATTAGGGAGCGAATGAGGGTGACAGAGCGAGCGAGTGGAGTGAATCGGCGAGAGTCGGGGCATCATCCAGCCAGGCTGCTGTCTACGCTGGAGCCTTTCAAACACACAACACCATGAGGTTGGACAGATTTTTCTCATCTGTAACGCCACACCTCTGGAACGACCTCCCCCAAGCAATCCGCACAAACAACTCCATCACTACATCCAAGTCACAACTCAAAAAACATATTTGCACTTGCATACAAATTCACCTCCACAACTTGCTTTTATTTTTCAAATTTCAATATCTGTAGATAGAATGTAAAATTCTATTTTTTCTCATTGTTTAGAATGTTAAATTGTTATGTTGAGTATTAATGTAATGGTGGCGCTTTGATTGGCAGATTTTGTGCCAGGAAGGCGTCAGATGTGTAAAAAAAACCACTTTACTTGACTTAACTAAACTTGTGTTTTTTTCATTCCTTAATTGGCTAAAACTTTAAAAGATAAATGTTATATTTGAAATTATATAATTTCTTACCTTTTTATTCATTTGTATTAAAAAATTTTCTCTGATGTGTCATGTATGTCATTGAAACGGTGTGTTTTTAGGGTACTTATAAATAAACTGAAACGGAAATAAGTCCCACTCCCAGATGTGACCGGTTCTCCAACCTCAACTCCATTTGTGTTGAACACAACAGCGGTGGCAGCGAAGAAGGATTTGGCACAGAAAACTCACCTAACGATTATTTAACGCCGAATAATCGAACAAATTCACGGCAAGTCAGATGAAACAGCCGTGCCAAAAAGACTGATGGATTCATCACAGATGAGATCGATATCAAGTTCGCATGCGATTCGTGCCTTTGGCATTATTACGTGGATATAAACCTTGGACGAGTTTGGAATCTGTCTACCAAGGCATGCTCTACAGGTGATGCATACTGTGTCAGCATTAACAGCCATTCCTTAACATCACTTGTCCCCTGTGCTATAAAGCACCATGTACGGTGAAATGTGGCGTCTGTCTTCGTTGCCTCGTGTCTTTAACCGTGATTGGTGTATGATGCCGATAGCAATTACACTTGTCAACACACCTTTTCTGGCATAAGGTATTCCAACGGTTTTAAGGTAATTTTGGGATGCTGATTCCAAATCTGGCATCAGTTTTTGTCTATCACATCAGGTTTTTGAGATATCAAATATTGTATTTTCAATCAAAACTGCAGAAGAAAAATATTAAATAAATGTGGATATCTACATAAACTGTTATTATAAACACACTATCCTAAAATACAGCACCATATTTTAACACTAAAGCAGACACTGACTCGCAACAACTTACAATCATAAGTGACAGAGTTAATTTCGGGTAAAAGAAATGAAAATGGGGTATGCCGATAGCATACAAATTATGTGATAGAGCAAATCTGAGATCAGATTTGGAATCAGCACCCTGAAATTAGTCTAAAACAGCTGCAAAAGTCCAGGCCAGAAAAAATTGTGTTTTTTTTGTTGACCAGTGTTATGCTCACTCTGGTACTAGCTGACAGCCTACTTACCTTAATGGCTGACTGCATTGCAATACTGTGCCTAACTTTACTATAGACATACCGTAGCATTCTCTGGGGTTGTTAAGCTTACACGATGTTAATTTTCATGAAGCCTCTAAAACACGCACAGTTCCTTGTGTCACAGTAAATACCTTTGGCCAGTCGTCAGTTACCCAAAACAGCATCAGTTAAACATTCCATCACTTTGTCATCTAAGCCGTTGTGATGTAAATTCTAGCAAGGTGTTTTTTTCTTCTATTATGCAACCAGCCACACAATCCGCAATCACAAGGCAACCCATCTTTTGTACAACTCTTCCCACGCAAATGTGTGCACAACTGGGCAAAGTTGAAATGAGCTTAATTCTTTAATGCATTTTAGTCACTAGAGCAATAGTTGTCAGCTTTGATCAATTTCTATTGTAAAAAACGAAATAAACAAACAGTTGCCCACTTTTTGGACAATCTCTTACCACTGCTTCCCCGAGTGGGCAAATGCTTTGGCCTACTTCCAATCAGATGACAGAGGTCATATGACTACGCAAGGATGTGCGCTCAAATCATTGTTCATCCAACGTGCTTTTCAACAAACTCGGTATATATTGGCGAGCAGCAACTCTCACACTCGATACCAGGGGTCGGCAACCCTCAACTCCGGAGCCGCATGCGACTCTTTAACGACTGCCTCGTGACGTTATTTATTAAGGATCACCGTCTCGTATTCATATCCACCGCGGCTCTTGAAATATTGAGGTTTTTTTTTACCTAATAAAATAAAAACCTCTTATACTGGTAGGAACATCCTGGTTACAGCAGCCCACAGGGGATTATTGTGTCCGTCCGTCCGTCGTGCAGGGAGGGACTGGGTGGGGAGGGAGGGGCTGAGTGGGAAGGGTGGGGACGGGCTGGGTGGGGAGGGGAGGTTGGGGAGGGGCTGGGTGTGGAGGGGCTGGGGAGGGTGGGGCTGGGTGGGGGCTGGGTGGGGGGTGGGAGGGGTGGGGCTGGGTGTGGAGGGGCTGGTCACCCCGTGGTGCCCTTATAAAACTCAACGTTTAACCTACTCACGCCGGCTTGTGCCCACCCTCATAGTCGGCCATATTTGCGGAATACACCACGCCGCCATTGACCCTGGCCATTGACCGAGCAACTCAACGTTCCTACCAGCTCCCTCCGCAGGAATGTGTTTGGTAGTTTGCTTGGCGACTCCTCCTCTATACCATGGCCACGCCAGGTTGCTAATTTTGGCAAAATTCACTCCCCGGTGATTCAATTAATTATCGCAATTCAAGGCCTCAATTTTATTTCAGAATATATTTGTGTTTGACTCATTGTTACCGCTTAGCTTATATTGTTTCGGTGTTACTTAGACAGTTATTGTTCACTCCGTTTATCCCAAATATACCTTAGCACGGCATTTGCATATAGTTTTCACAAATCGCAAAACATAAATTCGTACACAAGCGATCTGACCATGTCTGGTTGGTCTATCTTGACCAAATTATTCGAATGCACCAACTAAGCAACATTGAGCCTGAATAGTGCTTGGATGGGTGACTACAACATATAATACAGGTGTTGGAGGCTATTGCTGGGTTACATGGGGCACCCGGGTGGCAAAGTGGTATCTGCCTGGCCTAGTGTTGGGTTCCATCCCGACCCTGAGGCCTGTATATTGGAGTTGGTTGCGTGAATTTTTCTCCGGGTCCCCCGGTTTTTCCCTTCACATTTAGAATCAACATCACGTTTACAGTATTTGGCTGCTGCTGCTACTATACTTTTTCACGTGATCACCTGGTAAAATAACAAAAAATAGTTTCAATAGTAAAACATTGTGAGCAGCAAAAGCAGTAGTAAAATCCGTTGTCATGTTCTATACTGCCACATCTGTTCTCCCCACACTCACAACCCCGCATGTGACCAGAATAAGTACCTGGGGCGTGTGTAAGCATCGCTACTGGAAAGACAAAGGCGGTCGGGAGTGGTGCTGGATACCCACCTTATCGTGTACCGTGCCGGCCTTCATAGGTGCTCGCTAACAGCACTTGCCCCAACAGTCTGTGAAGGCTACACGGGGGTTATTTGTCTTTGATGTGCGGGTCAAATATCCTCTGCGACCTGCACGCGGTTTGGGACGGCCCTCATCCAGCAGTAGACCAACATGTATTCAGTGAGCCTCAACTCGATAGTAATAGGTCACATCGGTGGACGGTGACACCGCTGCAGGATGACATCGTTGTACAAAGCGAACGCGTTGCCAGTGACACGTCACGGAAACAGCTGCCGCAAAGCTGTGAGTGCATCATCGTATTCCGGTACTGTGCAGTCATCGGCAATGAGTCAGAATTACGCAGTTTAACCCACACATCGCACGGGTTTAAGCGTGCAAATGTTTCAGGGGGGGGGGGGGGGAGTAAACTTGACAGCTCTCAGGCAGAAGATAACTAAATAATAAAAGTAGGCGGTGGGGTAGGTCAGCATTTTAACAGGTAGACGTCACCGTGACTCGTGGACCGGGTCGGGGTCATATCTGCATTGTGTGTTACTCAATTGCCGGACACACTAAAATAACGAATTGCATTGTGGTAATGCTGGGTAAATTAATTGAAGGTGTACGAACATATGTAAACTAAACTATTTAAGCCCTTTTTTTTTAACCAGGTAAGGCCCACTGGTCTTTTTCAGAAGCGACCTGGCCACAGATGATAGCTCAACGAAGTGGCTTATCACGTGGACATTTATAGCAGCCAAATACCCTAAACGCACGTTTCTAAATGTGGACGGAAACCCCCGAGGACCTGGAGAAAAATCCACGCGATCAGGGGGAGAACATGCAGACTCCAAATATACAGCAGGCGTCAGAGATTGGGATCGAACCTAGGACATCCTGCATACCAGGCGAGGCAGTTAACATCTCACCACCATGACGCCGCCATCCGTAGTGCGTGAGGGGTACTTATTTTAGTTCCTTCAAATATGTCGGCTTAAATTTCGATTTAAAGCTTTCGTGACTGCAGGGATTCATCTTCTTGGTTCTTTCGGTAAAGTCACGTAGAAGGGAAATAATAAAATAATAAAAAGAACAAAAAAATTCTCACGACGCTTCGGCCACAACGCAAGCAGGTACGGCTGCTTGCGTTGTTTCGGCCACAACGTCGTGAGAATTATTGTATTATGTTTTATTTTTATTATTTTATTATTTCCCTTATACGTGACTTTACCAAAAGAACCAAGAAGATATGTCGGCTTATTCAGTCAGCCGATTAAAGGTGAAATAAAACTCCGCGACGCAAGCAGCTGCAAAGGAGTGATGAATGTCAGGTCACGTTGAGATATTCCGAGGTCTGGTGAAAAGAACGTGGAGCAACGAGCCCACGCTCACCTGAGCTGAACTCATAGCGCACCTGTAATCTGCCGGCTTAAACTGGGCACAGGTGTATGCAGCATACTGAGTTTATTGTAATAATGTAACAGCGCTTCATCAATCCACTGCTAGATCACGGTATGCAAACGCCACGCCGGTAGAGAGGGTTGCTTGACCATACTTCACCACGCTGGTCACTGCAGGTTGTTGAACGAACGACCCAGGATCAAATTTCGCTGTCTTCCCGACAGACCAGTTCTTCACCTGAGGACGCCTGCTTGCGTTGTGGCCGAAACGTCGTGAGAATAATTTTATTATATTTTATTATTATTATTATTATTTCATTACCCTTCTACGTGACTTTACCGAAAGAACCAAGAAGATGGACCCAGGATCAGTTCGGATATTAACCGCCACTATTGGTAGCCGTGAGCGTGAATCACTGTTGGACATCTGTGAGAAATAGCTGAAAAGCTCATCGGATTCCTCTTAGTATGGATATTTATATTCTGACTCTAATCAAACTCGGGTCACCCGCCAGGTTCGTAGCACAGTGCGCTCGTCAACACAGCAATACACACATCAAAAACCTCAATGACTTTGCCAATAAAGTTTTGGGCAAAGGAACCTTTTCCGAGCAGCGGTGCCATGATAAAGGGAAATCGGCCAAAGTGTTCCTATGTACAAAATAAATAATTTCGAGATGTTTGTCGTTCCATCGCTGAATGAAGGCTTGATCATAGGGTTTCCCCTTTTTTATGGCAACAAAACAGGTGTTAAGATGTTAAAACACCAAACTGAAACCTTTTACAAGGAATCATATCTACATTAACCACAATGCTTGTGGTCAGAATGCAAACAAAACCATATCAGTTTCAAGGACAATGCATATATTATCAGAGTATGTTTTTTGTTTGCATTCTGACCACAAGCATTGTGGTTAATGCAGACATGATTCCTTGTAAAAGGTTTCAGTTTGGTGTTTTAACATCTTAACACCTGTTTTGTTGCCAGAAAAAAGAGGAAAACGCTATCATCATATTTTGGGATTGGCAAAGAAGGTCCCATGATGAATGAAGACGTCTCCACGTGCCCTATTGGTCATGCGGGGGGGGGGGGGGATTTTGACCATACTTCACCATACTGGTCAGAGCAGGATGGAGGAGGGGAATGACCCAGAACTAGTAAAGACATGTTAATCTTCTATTTATCTCTCTGAAGGCAGTGTGAATGAGGAATGTGTTCATGTTTATATCTCAAATGTTTTGGTTGTGGCCTCACTGCCAATTACGAATTCCACTTATTGATTCGAATGCGTACAAAGTGTGCAGTCGTTGTCAGTGCGAAAATGAATGCACCCATTGTAAATCCGTGGCCACTTAAGCCGAACTTAATTACTCTGCATCCTGCTGCTGATGGCCTACGCCCGTTGTTTCGTCGTCCAGGGCCCACATTAAGGTTATTTTGTTTACACCTCACGATGTGAAAAATAATCTCGCGAGCCCAATGCGCTCGCCAGTTTTAAATTCTGCAGTGTTTTTAATGTGTCGTAAACCTCCACCACCCGACACGGCCAATCAGCAAAAAAGTGTCACGTTGACAAAAGACAAATAGTTCACTACTATAGCCCACTGGTGGCGAATTGCCCGATGATGCTGGATGCAATTACCAGCGAAACGTCGTACTCAAAAATTGTAAATGTTGTAGATTCACTCTTCAACACACCGATGGGCTAAAGTAGTGAACTATTTGTCTTTTGTCAACGTGACACTTTTTTGCTGATTGGCCGTGTCGGGTAGTGGAGGGTTACGACACATTTATAAATAACGCGATCTAATCCAAAAACGTTTATTATGAATAATATTGGTCGCGAAGGCCTACGTGTTAAACTGAGTGTTTTTTTAAGTACAAGTTGAGACGTGCCAATCAATGCAAGTGCCAACCCCCTTGTGTGTTTTTCCCTGCCGCGATTGTTTTCAAACAGCTGTTTTCGCAAACTTTAGCACGCTAAGTCTGGGGGGGGATGAGAGGTGTGATAAATAGGTGAGGGGTTAGGGGAGACAGAGTGAGTGGAGCGAGAGGGTGAGATGAGAGAGAGGATGAGAGGGTGAAGAGAGGTGAGAGGGAATGGAGATGTGAGAGAGAGGAGAGATAATGGCGAGGTGAAGTAGAGGTGAGATTTGGTCATTTATGGAAGAGGAAGGTGAGAGAGGTGTGGTGGGTGAGGTGTGATCAGAAAGGTGAGTGATCCAGTGAGGTAAACATGTAGGCGACATGCAATAGGGTGGGTGAGGGGTGAGAAAGAGAGAGAGCTGAGGTGAGAGGATGGAGGCGAGCGAGTAAAACACAAGGCACGTGAGATCGGTGAGGATTAAGAAAGGATTGAGGTGAGTGTAGTGAGGTGAGCGGGGCGGTTGGTAAGACATGAGTCCAGTGGGAATGCGTGAGGGTGTGAAGACAGCGGTGAGAGAAGGAGAATGGAGGTGAGCGAGGTTAGTAAAGCAAAGGTGTCTTTCAAAATATACTAAATGATTTCGTCGTATTGCGTTTGGTCGTGGTGCAACAAGCATAGCTAACTCAACACATTCGTCAATAGCACCGTGGCCTTTAAAGGACATATCCATAAAAGGCGACATTTCAGGCAATTGCGCTATGAAGAAGGGCCGTTGCCCGAAACGTCGCCTGTTATGAATACGTTTTTCTTTTAAGACCACGGTGTTATTGACGATCGCGTCGAGCTTTCGTGTTGTTTGAACAAGGTGCGATGGGTAAGTCACGAGAGCGTGTTCAGTTTAATCAGCAGGTGAGGGCGAGAGGTGAGCTCAGAGACAGAGACGTCACGGTGGCTAGGAGATGTCCACTACCTCGCCTGGTGTGCATGTGGTCGTGGGTTCGATCCCGACCCTGACGCCTGCTGCTGCTGTATATTTGGCGTTTGCGTTTCACTCTCTCATCTTCATCATCACAGTGGCTAGGAGATGTTAACTACCTCGCCTGGTATGCAGGTCGTGGGTTCGATCCCGACCCTAACGCCTGCTGCTGTATATTTGGAGTTTGCGGTGTCTCTTTCCCTCATCATCATCATCACGGTGGCTAGGAGATGTTAACTACCTCGCCTGGTATGCAGGAGGTCGTGGGTTCGATCCCAACCCCGACCCCCGTGTATTTGTGGTTTGCGTCTCTCTCTCCCCGCCCCGTGGTCGTGTGGATTTTTATCCGGGTCCTCCGGTTTTTCCCTCCGCATTTAGAATCACCCTCACGTGTTAGTGTAATTTGGCTGATATACACACACCTGTCAATCTATACGGTTTACCCCGTATTCTTTTACAGGGAAATTTCGTTTTCAGGTCCATACTGCGTACAGCCATTTCAATACGGGCACAATGTGTTTTGTCTATTTGTGTTGTGTTTCTCCCTTCTGTCGACACTTTGTAGGTTGAACGTTGAGATTTATAAGGGCACCTGGTGACAAAGAAGGTCTGAATTGGTCTGTTATAAGGTAGGCAGCACTGATAAATGGCTTGACAGGTACGTATACATTTCCACACGACGATAAGCCACCGACGTTGAGCTCTAATCAGTAGTAACAAACAAATAGATATATAGTTTAATCTTGATTTGAAACAGTCTGCCTCAGCAGCAGACCATGCTTTCCAACCTGACGACGGACGCTTGTGTTGCGCCCGAAACGTCGTCACTTATTCTATTCTATACCTACGTGACTTTACTGAAAGAACCTAAACGAGTATGGATATAGATTGAGTTGAGGTGAGCAGCAGGGTGAGGTGAGGGGTGAGGTGCCTCGCCATGAGCCTCTCCCTCCACCCCACCCCGAGGGAGGGAGGAGGGAGCGGTGCCGTGACGCTGGCTGGGCGACTTCCCTCCTCGCCCAGACCTTCGTCTGCCTCCTTATAAGGAAGAAAACCGCGTGGCGATGGCGCTGCCAGGGTGCGGCTTTTGTAGTCACCGCTGGCTGGAGGGAGGGGAGGGGGAGGGGAGGGGGAGGGGGGGAGGGAGGGGAGGGGGAGGGGGGGAGGGAGGGGAGGGGAGAGGGAGGGGAGGGGAGGCGGCTCCCACTCCACATTCCCGCGCCGCCCATTCACAGGGCGCACACACACAGGTAGTGACACACACACACAGGTAGTGACACACACACACAGGTAGTGACACACACAGGTAGTGACACACACAGGTAGTGACACACACAGGTAGTGACACACACACACAGATAGTGACACACACACACAGATAGTGACACACACACACAGATAGTGACACACACAGGTAGTGACATATACGGGTAGTGACACACACACACACGTAGTGACACACACACACGTAGTGACACACACAGACACACACACACACAGGTAAGGCAAAGATCACCCGTGTAGCCTCAACAGACTTTTGGGGCAAGTGCTGTTAGCGAGCACCTATGAAGACCAGGCTGGCACACCAGGGGGTGGGTGGCCAACACCACGCCCGGCCGTATTTGTCTCCCCAGTGGCGAGTTTAACACATCGCACCGGGTACTCATTTGAGGCTGAGTCGACCTAGGGGAGGCGCAGGACCGGTTCAGATAATTGTCAATGGTGTTGACCGTGAGCGGAAAACGCCAAGAGTCGAACTCGGGTCACTGGGTTAGTGGCGTAGGGCGTCTGCGCTGACTACTGTGCCACCGCTCCCCGCTGAGGCATGCGTGTTCCCACGCAGGTACACACACAGGCACACACAGGGAAAGCCAACCCCCCCCACACACAGGTACACACACACAGGTATAGCCTACCCCACTCACACACAGGTACACACACACAGGCATCGCCTACCCCACTCACACACAGGTACACACACAGGCATAGCCTACCCCACTCACACACAGGTACCCACAGGTACACACAGGTACCTTTACAGACTGTTAGGACGAGTGCTGTTAGCGAGCACCTATGAAGGCCGGGACGGTACATAAATGGGTGGGGTGGCCAGCACCACGCCCGACCGCCTTTGCCTCCCCAGTGGCGATGTTTACACACCGCACCAGGTACTCGTTTGAGACTGAGTCGTTCTAGGGGAGGCCCGGGACCGGTTCAGATAATCGTCACTGGTGTTGGCCGTGAACGGGAATCGAACCCGGGTCGCCGGGTTCATAGCGCAGCGCGCTAACTGCTACCCTACCGCTCCCCACACAGACGCTCACACACACACACTGGGTACAGACGCTCACACACACACACTGGGTACAGACGCTCACACACACACACGTGGGTTCAGCCCCGCACACACGTGGCCATGCCGTGCGAATAACCACGGGCTGCCACACCTTCCCTGCCTCCACAGTGATGGATACACAACACAGCTCACTGCTCCCTGTGTTGAAAACAAATCCTGGATGTGGTCATCCTATGCGAGGGACTGGCCCCCGCCATGGAGCTGTGGAATTATACCGATGGTTTGCATTTCTGCCTCTTCTGTTTGGATGTAACCCGGTAAACGTGCAACGTTGATGGCCCTACATTCCGTGTCCACGGGCTTATAGCACTCGATTCATAATCGGGAGGTTGCGAGTTCAATCTCGGTTAGCAGACGATTTTTCACATCATCGTTCGAAATTAATAAAGTATCACGTGGAGGACGTATTCAGTGGGTCGCTTTATGGATGGACTGTCCTCCGTCATGGGCATGTGGAATTCCCACCTATGCTTCAGTGCCTCTTAATTGTATACACCTGTGATGGGTATCCGATTTTAATTAGCAGTTTAATTGTCCACCAACAGCGAGCAAGCAGGTAGCAAACGTCTAAACTGGTAAAAGTCAATAGCCAAAGTATGTCCCTTCCCAACCCGTGGTCGGCACAGCCTTGGAGGACGAAACGTGTCGTGACGTATCGCCTGTTTGAGCTGTAAACCGCAAGCCCTCTCTAATTAGACACCGGCAGACGACCAGAGCCATATTGAAATTGTCCACGATTGTTGCCACAAGCAGTTGGGGGTAAACACATCTGGTAACGAGGAACAGGTCCCCCATATGCCGTGGTTTTTCACATGAAAGCCACTGCCCACAATTGACACGGCTGTACCAACAGAACCCCACCTTCTGCGTCGAAAACTTAATTAGTGGGTCAATTTAATAATCGTCTAAGGATGATGCCTTTTAATGTCAGAATTGCTTACAGTCCACTTGCCTTGCGTGGTGCCTTTTATCGCAGTATGACTTCCTTTATGGGTACAAGGTTGTTTGTCAGAAGGAGGAAAAGCATTTATTACCCTCCAACGTTCATCCTACAAAATTTATGGTCGAGTTTTCCAACGCCATGCAAATTTTCTGAAATGCCTTCAATAATCGTGGTCATTTGACGATTAAAGCGTATTTGGTACGCGTGTCATAACCTATGACATCGTCATTGTTGGAATTCAAAAAGTTACAGTATTTGTCAATGTCATGTATGGTTGCCAGTAACAACCCACAACTAGGTAGTCGTTTTTTTGGTGGGTGCTCAGCATTTTTGCCATGGATTTTGAAGCCTTTGGGTTGTGCTGCCCTCTGTCCCGTAGAGAGTGGAATAGCAGGCCATGTGCACTATAGCAGAGAGCCAAACCAGCATATGCGGAGTAGGAATGCATCAATTTCGTTGCCCACACTGACAAAAAAAACTACGTCCTCGCTACATGCTTTGCTAGATCTCTTAGATTTTTCACAGTGGAGATCACACTGCTTTTACAAAATCTCACCATATCCATTAATAAATAAGCAGACAATATGCCTCATTCCTACATATGCCCCTTCGCATTAAAATAAACTAAGTTTTTATTTTACACATCCTAGGAGGCACACGATACTTTGTGAGTGCATAATTTAATTAGCAATACAAACTCTGGACATGTGCCAGTAGAGCCAGGCTTGCTTGAACCAATGCCGGCAAACTGCCAAGGAACCCTAAATTCTATGGTTATTTCAGTAAAGTCACGTAGATAGAAAAATAAAGTGATTACAAATATCACGACGTTTCGATCTCAACACAAGCGGTCGTCATCAGGAACAGGGAGATTAGCCTCTGAAGGCAAACTGTTATAAAGGTTTAGAGATGGGCGGGGCAGCTAATGTTAATGTAGGATAGGGCCCTGACACCGGATAGGGCCCTGACACCGACAGTAGGTCTACACGAATCAAAGCATTGCACCTCGCTCCACACACCCACACTGCTGACGGTGGAGGTTGACAAGAAAACACAAATCAAGTGATAACCCAAAGTGGATGATGACATCTTTCCAATGATTGCTGAGCTTATAACCATCCTCTCGGTTAAAATGGTGTCTGTGTCTGTAAATATGGATGGCTTCATGAACGAATCTTTGTTCATAGCCAGTAGGCTTGCAAAGTACCATCGTCTTAGATAAATCAATTTCGTGTGAGCCAGCCGCATTAAAATAATGATCAGCCACGGCAGAAGTATTGGTCCTACCGTGTTTCAAATCTGCCTTATGCTCACGAACACGGTCCGAGACATGTCGTGTAGTTTCCCCAAGGCAACTGCTGCCGCAGATACAGCTTAGTTTGTAGACGCCGGGATATTGCATGTCAGGAATCTTGTCCTTCACAGATGGGATCAGATTACAAATTTTATGTACTGTGTTAAATCGGACCTGGATCTTGTGTTTGTTCATGATTTTGGAACTCGTTTTGGTTACCCCTGCTATGTAAGACAAGGTGATGGTTTTGATTGGATCCTCAGATGGCTCCTTTCTCACGGTTCGGGTGATGGCTTTGCGGATTGTGTTGTCAGAATATCCATTCGCCTTGAGAGCTTGGTGTACGTGTTTGAGTTCACTGGTCATGTGTTCATGGTCGGAGATACATTGAGCTCTATGGTATAGCGTTTTGATGAGGGGATTCTTCTGGGACGGGTGGTGGTGGGAATCAGGTTTTAGGTAGGTGTCAGTATGGGTTACTTTCCTGTAGACAGAATGGCGCATTGAGCCATCAGATCTCTTTTTGATTAGGACATCCAAGAAAGAGAGCATGCCATCCTTTTCTACCTCCATGGTGAATTTGATGGCTGGGTGTATGGAATTGATGTGATTAAGGAATTGGTTCAGAGCCGGTCGGCCATGTGGCCAGATGACAAACGTGTCATCCACGTTCCTCTTCCACAAGGACGGGCGTAGAGTGGATGCCTAAATGGCGTCCGTCTCAAATTTTTCCATGAAAATATTCGCTACAACCGGAGATAATGGATAACCCATTGGGGTGCCTTCCGTTTGTTTGTAGAATGTTCCATTCCAGGTGAAGTATGTATTGGTGAGGCAGTGTCTCACCAGGGCCGGTACATCAGCATTCAATCCTTGTTGGGCCAAATCTTCAATGATTGCAATGGTATTGGGCACAGGAACTTTGGTGAACAAAGAAACTACATCGAAACTAACGAGCAAATCACCTGGGGACAGTGAGATGTATTTAATTGACAATACCAGGTGAGCTGAGTTAAGTACAGAAGAGGTGGTCTTACCAGTGAATGGTTGTAGGGTCTCAGACAGAAATCGGTCCAGTTTGTAGGTGGGTGAGCCAATGGTGGAGACGATGGGAGGGAGTGGTGTACCTACTTCATGGATTTTTGGTAAGCCATATTATCTGGGTGGTCTAGCAGCAAAAGGTTTGAAGTAAAACCTTATATTTTTGTTATCACTTAATTTTTTTATTACTTTATTTTCATTTGTTCTATCTACGTGACTTTACCGAAAGAACCATAGAATACGAATTCCTACCGTCACGAAAGTTTTAAGTAAAGAATATGCCAAGGAACCCCTCTGTAGCCAAGGACTCTATAGGGGTAGGTGGGTGACCACCTCACTCTCCCTCGACTGCCACGGCCTACCCCTCATTCAAATCCAAAGTAGCAATATTTTTCCACACATGATATGATGCATGTATCATGAGCTTAATAATCAAATGCAATCGATTAATCTATGCATTGTTATATTGCGAGTAAGTCGTGTCTGCTGTTGGTTATGGGTTGCAACATTCCATCAATTCACGATAGTTTAAGCTCGCGATACACGCACACAGCAGCGTGTGTAAGAATTGATCTGTTTGTGATGAGAGTAATTTTTTTTCATTGATTGCATTTGTGTACGTGGGTTTGAGACATTCAGCCTAAAGCTGAGTTACAAAAACTACTCACGGAGGGCCTTGGTGGAAAAATGGACGTTCCAGCAATTAAACGCATTCGAAGAAAACATTAAAGTCATGCACCACTCAAGTAACCCTGGCAGGTGTAATGGGTTCACGTGACCTCTACACCAATTCGAGGTTGCGACATTCACCGCAGTGCAAATACAACAATAGATTATTTAATTAAATCGCAACCTGAATCGTGACATTTTAATCATGAGTCGGGTAACTTGCTCGCGTCAAAGTGATGGGGGCGGAGGGTTAAGGGAATGGTCAATACTTTCGGTAAAGTCACGTAGGTATAAAATAACAGCAAGACATTTTTTTTTTTTGCTGAAGTGGGAGAGGGATGCCGTCCAGCCTCACGTCCCTCTCCTAGCGTCCACGCAGCGCCCCCCCCCCCTCTCTCTCCCCCTTGCCCCTCCCCCTCTCTTACCTATATAACCTCTTACCACGCATCTCTCTCCCACTTCAGCCAAAAAAAATGTCTTGCTGTGGTTTTCCCACCTGATGATGATTGCTTGTGTTGCAATCGAAACGTCCTGATTTATTTAATTTTCTACCTACGAGACTTTACCGAAAAAACCAGAGTATGGATTCCTGCAGTCACGAAAGCCTCAAATCCAGATTGGAATGGTCAATTCTAGATTTGAAGTTTTCGTGACTGCAAGGATCAATACTTTTGCTTCTTTCGGTAAAGTCACGTAGATGAAATTTTTGTTTTAGTTATTTCCATTGTATTTTTTATTATTATTATAAAATAAGAAAATTTAGTTATTTTCATTTTATTATTATTTTTATAATTATTATTTTTAATCTACGTGACTTTACCGAAATAACTAATGAGTATGGAATGGTCAATGATGATTGTGTGATGGGTTTTGTAAGAGGACACAACGGTGATGCTGTAAAGACGTGGATGCTACCAAAAATCAAAAAGCAAAGTGCACACTGCACTTTACGCATAACAAAACCTATTATAAATAAAATGCTGTATCGTTGTCTATGCTGCAGCCAAAGCATTGAGCATTTGGCGCGTGTTGCATCCTTGCATCTGTGTCCGTTTAGGAGAGGCAATCATTTTACGTTCCAGCATGAGATGGTGACACAATGCCATCGTCACCCATGTCACAGGATCCACACCCACTCGGAAAGAATGTTTGGGTTCAACCAAAACGAAGCCAGTTTTAACTGGTAGCCCACACAAAAGGGCCCGAGATATACTCTTGCAAAGGTCATGCATGTGCTGGTGAACCAACAATCATTTAACAATAGATCACTGCATTTTTTTTAAATATGCAAAACAACGTAATATGTTCCTGTGCAATGCATGCAGGTGACTGGTTCGAAGGACATCTGTCCATATAAGGTGTCATCCTCGCACGGGGGAATGGAGTGGGTGTAAGATAAGACTACATTTTAATCATTGGCGGGTGGGGGGAGAAAATCATAACATTCATCAATAACACTTCCTTGAATGAATATGTGTTATGAAACATCGCCTATTATATGTTTGCCTTTTAACGCATTGGTATGGACGACAGTGTAATTGTTTTTGTTGTTGTTGTTAATTGGTGCTTGTGCACCGCTGCCAACGCAGCAGCAGCATCACCAAATAATGTTTCATTTCAATAGATGAATCATTGCATGCCGACAATGAGTCGATGTCCCATGCCATTTTCGGACATGAACCAAAGCTTTAGATACTGACAGTGGTTCTGGTCTTTTGCGTGATTCTGATGGGTCTGGTGTGGCCCTAGCAGTCTTGCAATCCAGACATAATAACACAACACTTTCATTTTATACAGCGTCATTCATGCTAATAGCATCCCACAACGCTGTACATGAATTACGCAGGGTGGCCATAGGGACATTATGTACACTGTATAGAATGACCAAATCCTATATGACAGCCACGAACAAGTAAATAGAAACCCTACTACTAAAAAAAATGTAATAAACAAATTAAGAAAAGGCACCAACACAAAAAGCACAAGCAACAAAGAGTTATCACAACAAATCGATGTAGGACAATATACTTGCAGAGTGACTGGGCGCTGATTGCTACTGCGCTGCTGTTCACAGCAGGTGCTGTGAACAGCAAACACTGCTTTTGATGGTCTTCTGTTACTTCATCTGGACACACCTGACGTGAGGAATGTGGAAAACCGGCGTTGCCTTCCTTCACGCCCTGTATCTGGCTTGTGGGTGGACTGTCTGCCCTTAATGCTAATCGTAAAATGAGATTACACACAGCAATACACTGCAGGGACGCCATGGTAGCGAGATGTTAACTACCTCGCCTGGTATACAGGAGGCCGTGGGTTCGATCCCGACGCTGATGCCTGCTGCTGTATACTTGGAGTTTGCGTGTTTTCTCTCCCAGTGGTCGCGTGGATTTTTCTTCGGCTCCTCTGGGTTGTCCCTCCACATTTAGAAACACGCGTTCAGAGTATTTGGCTACTGCTGTACATTTCCACGTGGTAAGCCGCTGCGTTGGTCGGTGATTTGTGGCCAGGTCGCTTCTGAAAAAGTGCTATATAGCTCAGTGGGACATACCTGGTAAAATAAAAATAGTCGTAGTAGACTTGAAATGGGTTTGCAAAGACAACAGAATGTGGTGCACATGCTGGAGTCCACGGACCATCATCCACTGCTGGATAAACCGCCCCAACAATTCACTTTCTGTTTGTCCTTCCTTGGCACCTCCGATTAGCACGGTTGGCTACTACGTATGGTGCGAAAGACGTTCAACATACCCTACATAGTACATACAGCAGTGGGGTGGGTGAGTGGGGTGGGGTGGGTGAGTGGGGTGGGGTGGGTGAGTGGGGTGGGTGGGGTGGGTGAGTGGGGTGGGTGGGGTGGGTGAGTGGGGTGGGTGGGGTGGGTGAGTGGGTGGGGTGGGTGAGTGGGTGGGGTGGGTGAGTGGGGTGGGGTGGGTGAGTGGGGTGGGGTGGGTGGGTGAGTCGGGTGGGATGAGCGGGGTGGGATGAGCGGAGCGGGGTGGGGTGAGTGGGGTGGGGTGAGTGGGGTGGGGTGAGTGGGGTGAGTGGGATGGGGTGGGGTGAGTCGGGGTGGGGTGGGGTGAGTGGGGTGGGGTGAGTGGGGTGGGGTGAGTGGGGTGAGTGGGGTGAGTGGGGTGGGGTGAGTGGGGTGAGTGGGGTGAGTGGGGTGGGGTGAGTGGGGTGAGTGGGGTGGAGTGGGGTGAGTGGGGTGAGTGGGGTGGGGTGGGTGATTGAGGTGGGGTGGGGTGGGGTGAGTGGGGTGGGGTGGGGTGAGTGGGGTGGGTGGGTGAGTGGGGTGGGTGGGTGAGTGGGGTGGGTGGGTGGGGTGGGTTAGTGGGGTAGGTGGGGTATGTGGGGTGGGTGAGTGGGGTGGGTGAGTGGGGTGAGTGGGGTGGGTGGGGTGAGTGGGGTGGGTGGGGTGAGTGGGGTGGGTGGGGTGAGTGGGGTGAGTGGGTGGGGTGAGTGAGTAAGTGGGGTGGGGTGGGGTGAGTGAGTGGGTGGGTTGGGGTGAGTGAGTAAGTGGGGTGGGGTGGGGTGAGTGAGTGGGTGGGGTGGGGTGAGTGAGTGGGTGGAGTGGGGTGAGTGAGTGGGGTGGGGGTGAGTGAGTGAGTGAGTGGGGGTGAGGGGGTGAATCTTCGTATTGCTTTACTTCCGGGTCACAGCCTGCCCCATCCCCGGCTCCACTCCCGGCGCTGCTGCTGCTGGCACCGCGGGAAAGGCGCCTCGTTGCCTGCTGCTCCCCCTGCCGCTCCCGTGGGTGTCCGGGCGCGAGGAGGAGGAGGGTGCCGGCCCCTCTCTCGCTCCACGTCCGTCTGGCACAGCAACCCGCGATGTCGTCGTAGCAGCAACAGCAGCCCTCTGCTTGACGAGTTCGCTTGGACGGGCGGGCGGGCGGGTGTCCCTTGGGAATGGTTTGTCTCGCAATCCGCGGCGTCGCGACGTTCCACGGGCAATCCGACACTCGCTAAAGGTTCGTTTTGTGCGGTGTTTTTTTTATTCTTCCCCATCCCACCCGTCCACACACCTCTTGGGAACGGAGACCCTCCGACTCGCCAGGCCCCGGCCACGTGAAACACACGGGGTTTGCTGCTGTCTGTGTGTCTGTGTGTGTATCTGTGTAGTCTGTGTGTCTGTTTGTGTGTGATCGTTCACCTCCCCTCTTTACCGTTCATTTATTCGGCCACGATTCGTGTGCGTGGTTGTTTTGGTAAATGAAGAACGTGTTGTTGTTTTTGTTGTGTGCGTGTGTGTGTCGTCTCGCGAAAGTAAACGCATTTTTAAGCGAGACGTGTTGCCGAGGTTAACGCGCAGTAAATTGTCAATATCCACGTGTAGCAAAGCTTCAGCGCTCTTGTGAAATGCAGCGTTATCAACAATATTCGTACGCTGGGCTGTCTTGTCAGGCTATACCGCTGGATGAAGGCCATTTCTGTGTGCCAAAGGGCTAAACATTGTCAATGTTAACATTGTCTGTGGCTACACAAGCATTTAAGACGCCAAGAGTGTGAGACTTGGTTTACTTTCATGCGGTTCAGACCACTCCGCCCCTGGTCAATCTGCTGGATGATGAAGATCTCGCCACGCCGGACCCTCATCTGCGAGTTGTTTGACCATATCAGCGGGAACTTTTTTTCCGGTATACAAAATGATGTGAAATAAAGTTCGGTTTGACCCTTTCGTGGCAATTAAACGGGGGTTGTTCAGGTGGTCAAACACCAGATCGATACATTTTGCAAGGCACCACGTGCGCATTAATCACACAAACTTGTGAAAAACATGCGAACAAACATGCTCGTTTATATGCATCGACATTGTTTGCATGTTTTGCCATAAGTACTGTGTGTGTGGCTAATGCAGACCTGATGATGCCTTGCGAAAGGTATCTGGTGTTTGACCGTACAATACATCAACACGCTTTATCAGTGCGGGTTGGTGAATCAGCCGTGATCGGGAATCGTGTCCTCTGGAAGCTGGATTCATAGCCACTGCTTCCTCTCTGTGTGTATGAATACAGAACAGTAATGCGTGACGTTGATAATATGTACGGCATATTGTCAGATGAACATGATCCATTGTAACTTGTATGACTATTCTGTATTAACCCCTCTCCACGGCGATGACATCACTTTACTCCCTCCGTTTAAGACTGAAACAAGAGGACTTCTTCACAATTCTGGCTATCACCTGATGAAGCTGGTTGTAATGACCAGCGAAACGTCATACTCGAATTGTAAATGTTGTGGGTTTACTGTCCAACACACCGCTATGCTGAAGTAGTAACTAATTGGCTAGTTTTATTTACGTGGCAAACCTTACTAATAATTGGCTGTGTCGGGTGGTGGTGGGTTTAAAAACACATTCAAATTTATTAAATCTAACCCAAAAAAACCTGTATTATGGATAATCAAGTTGTGCATTTCTACATATATTTCTGCACCTCCAGTTAGCACGGCTGCCTACGTATGGTGCGAAAGAAGTTCAGCGTACATACAATATCTTGCAACCCTGGGTGTTTTAGCCAGTCTCGTTGAGCCACGCTAATGAATGCTGCTATTGTTGAAGAGTTTTGAAATACAGTACGGTATGAAAGTGGATGCCTCCATGGGATTAGAATGTCCACAACTGGCTCCGGTCTAGAAGTGGAGACGAGCGTTCGACCACATGTTTCATAGATTGATCACTTCCAACAGTGGTAGAGGAATTGTATCGACTCAGAGATGTAATGAATCGACCACAGTGAATTTAACTCAGCGGTTTAATTATGAATTGAAGTAGCCAAACCTGCATATGTTTGGGTGGAATTTCACAAGCGACATTGTAATATTAGGTTTTTTTACCTTTTCAGTGATGTGGTAATAAATATACCAAGTGTTGGAAGAAGCCATTCACAGAGGGATACAAAACAAAAAGAATGTTCTCCCCTTTGTCTATCCACCGCTGGATGAACACTTTGGCACCTGCTTGGCACAGTCATTGCAGGTTGGTGAAGACTACCTTTGCAAATATATTACTGTCTACTGGAAACCAGAAATACTTTATTTTTAAGTTGCTTGGGGAAGCGGTGCATGTGATCACATGCTTTTCATATTCGGAAATTCGCATTGGATTTCCAGTTGAGTGATACTGTAAAAGTGGCATGAGATGAATAATTCAGGAGGAGGGATGAAAGTATACGTGTTCCTCCACAAAAAATGATTTACTCATGACTTTGATACAAATGTACAGGTATTACGTTTTCATGTAGATGCCTGGAGCATCCAGAGTAGTGCATTGATGGAGGGCAGTGAATGGTTTTAATGTATTAAATGGAAGAGGGCTAGTTGCTGATACAACAATTGGAGTGGTCTCCACGAGTCTGACGACCAAGGAGAGAGGAGACCTTAGAGGAGATGATGTGAGACTTTAAGGTCGAGATCTCAGAGGTCGCTGTTTTTTCTACTGGGCAGCAGCTACAGGATCTGGTAGAGTGTAGAAAGTGTTGGCAAAGTGCAGTGGTATCGATGGCTTTGGCCATCATGACATCTTGATCTTGACATTATTATAGAACGTGCATCAAAAATTAAGTGTCTATTGCAATCTACATTCATAATCAACGTTTTTGGGTTTAGATCGCGTTATTTATAAATGTGTCGTAACCCTCCGGTGTGTTGAAGCGTGAAACCACAATTTTTTTGTAAATGTTGTGGTTTCACGCTTCAACACACCGGTGGGCTAAAGCAGTGAACTATTTGTCTTTTGTCAACGTGACACTTTTTTTGCTGATTGGCCGTGTGGAGGGTTACAACACATTTATAAATAAAGCGATCTAAACCCAAAAACGTTGATTATGAATAATATTGGTCACGAAAGCCTACGTGCAATCTACATTGTATTTACAGACTTACTCTACTTAATTTTAGCATTTATTGTTTCTTAAGTCCACATCGTAATATAGCCCAGTCATCATCTTCCAGATGACTTAGTGAATAGAAACTTAATGATTTGTATCCAAGATGAAACCTCAAGCAGAGGTAGACCGACTGTGCGAGACCACGTCTTGTCTCCACATTCTCTTCTTGCCACAGACTGGGCGTTACAGCAGCATGCCTCCGCGTCCCCGGGCCGCCCAGCGCCATGCAGGAGGCTCCTGCCCCGCCCGCCGCACGGCCCCGCGCCACCGGATTTGTCCTCGTGCACGCAGGAGCAGGCTTCCACTCGGAGGCCAAGGCCAGGGAGTACAAGCAGGTGTGCCGCAGGGCCTGCCGCAGGGCGGCTGAGGAGCTGCGCGCCGGCGCGGGCTCCCTCAGGGCGGTGACGGCCGCGCTGGTGGAGCTGGAGAACTCCCCGCTCACCAACGCGGGGACGGGCTCGAACCTGAACATCGCGGGCGAGGTGGAGTGCGACGCCAGCATCATGGACGGCGAGGCGCTTCACTTTGCCGCCGTGGGGGCCCTGAAGCGTATCAAGAACCCCGTTCTGGTGGCCAACAAGCTGCTGCTGGAGGGGCGCAAGGGCAAGCTCTCGGCCGGCCGGGTCCCACCGTGCTTCCTCGTGGGCGAGGGCGCGCTGGCCTGGGCGCTGGCGCACAGCATCCCGACGTGCACCGAGGAGTCGCTGGTGACGAAGCTGAGCGTCTCCGTCTTCAAGAGGAACAAGCGCAAGCTGGAGATGGCGGAGGAATCGCAGACTCTGCACAAGCGGAGAAGGCTGTCGGTGCAGGCAGAGGCCGTGGCGGCGGCGACGCCGCTCGACACGGTCGGGGCGGTCGTGATCGACGCCAGCGGGCACGTGGCGGCGGCCGTGTCGAGCGGCGGCCTGGCCATGAAGCACCCGGGCCGCATCGGCCAGGCGGCCATGTACGCGTGCGGTTGCTGGGCGGAGAACGCGAGCGGCGCGAACTCGCACGCCACGGCCGTGAGCACGTCGGGCTGCGGGGAGCACCTCATGAAAACCATGCTGTCCCGCGAGTGCGCCCTCGCCATGCAAGCCGAGGACGCCCACCAGGCCCTGCTGCACACCATGCAGCACAAGTTCATCAACTCTCCCTTCCTGGCCGGAGAGGACTGCGTCATGGGCGGGGCCATCGTGCTCCGGCACCAGAGCTGCAAAGATGCGGGGGGCGAGTCGCAGCCCCCGCCGCCGATGCTGGTGGAGTTTCTGTGGACGCACACGACTGACAGCATGTGCGTCGGATACATGTCGACAGAGGACACCAAGCCAAAGACCTCCATCTCCAGGCTGCCTCCGGCTGCCGTCTCCGGCCGCTCTGTTGCCATTGAAGGTGGTGTCTGCAGACTTGGCGGTCCGCCATGCTAAACAAAGCCCAGAGGTCTTTGTAATGAAAGTGAAATGTCCTCCCCACTCAAGCGCGTTTGAGGGTGTGCTCCTATTCATTTATGGCCAGTGTTTAAGTTTAGGGCTCAACAAACCCTGGTAAATATATCCCCGCCCTCCTTGCCTAACCCCCCCTCCCCAACCATGAGAAATAGCCAGTGGTGGAAATTCCGTATTACCATGGAGGACATGAGTCCTTCCGTAGGATTACCACCTTGGTTCATGCCCTATGTTGTCCGATGTTGTGACACAATCACAATATGGTACTTGTCGACCCCAGTGGATGAGGGGTCAAGTTAACTCCACCCCAACTGGGTTTGAATTCGCACACTTTTCCCGATTGCGAATTGCAATCGTACGACTGTCAATGTAAATCTTTAATATTGCTACCTTGATCGACCTTTTTGTAAGCATGGTTAGAATTACCAAAACGCATTGTAAAAGTGTTTCCAAATGTAAATGTATTTTCTGCAAGTAATGTAAATATTTTGTCACGCCGCCAATGACATTTTGTCTTTAAATTAGTGAGTAGCCCTATGAATTGTGCAAAGCACGCATATTCCACTTTTTTTAATCTGCATTTTCAGGTCATACACAGTGTGGTTTGGATTTCAACATTAGTTCATATTAGCACCGTAGTTGAGTAGTTTTGAGTGTTTAAGTGTGTACTACTGGTTTTGCTGAAACAAAGGAAATCATGATACATTGATAAGCAAATGCTGCTAAGCGTAAACAATTCACCTTTACCAATGTCACCCGAAGGTGTAACCAATGACGTGCATGGCTGTGTTGTCTGAAGCTTGTGCGTGATTGTATTAACTTGAGCAATACTTAATGATTTAATTGACTAAAGTGAGGGTATAAGGCTGGCTGTGCAATGCAGATAGGGTCAAATCAATGCATATATGGTCAGTTGAATGTATGGCATTTCCATTTGCAGTGATCTCGCGTGATAATGTGTTAAGATTTAGAGCAGTTAACGAACGCTGTAAAGTGTTTTTTTTTTCAAAGAAAGAGCACTTTGTCCATTGTTGGCAGATATCAAAATTAAACACATGGGCCATAGTTGAGGTGCAAATGCTGCTGCTTTACACATTTGTCATCAAGTTGAGTACGAATGAATATGCCTACTGCAATATATGCTGCTAAAATAAACACATTTGCTATCTCAGCAGTGTTCTTGGTGTGTATTTGTGGATTGATCGACAACAGGGTTATCCAAACATGACCCCCTCAAGGGCCACCACAGTCTAACTTTACACATTTATTCTCTGTTCAAATGCAAATGAAGTAAGTTCAGGCTACACTTACCTGATGATTGGTAAACACATACCACGTGGCTTAAAGGGTGCTGACACGCTATTACTGTTGATATCTCGCGTGAGTTAATGTGCGTCACACACGACACACAAAGCAACTATTAAATTTCATCATCAGCCAAGATCATTCCACTGTTGGCTAAAATTCTCCAAAACCATCACCGTAACACCCCCCGGTTGACGTTGGGGATGCCTGGCTGAAAGATGCGATGACGAATATAGAAACAACAAAAGTCAAAGACATTTACAGGGTACGTGGAGGCGAAGGCCAAGGCGATAGATAAAATAAAATGCGGATGCTGTCAGCGACTAACTGTGCATTGAGGCAATGCAAATCAGGTCATGGTATTAATGAGGTGAGGTATTTGCGAAATGACGTGAAAGGGTGGGATGGAAATCGGGGTAACATCTTTCATGGTCCAGTGATGCAACAATCCATCTCGCACCTGTGCACAAGCTAATGTGATCACCTTATCTCCACGGTTGACGACTTGTCTTCCTCACACTTCTTAATTTCTCACACCCTTGTTAAAACCCACCGTCCACCACAACATCCTTCATCTCTGTGACTGACATAGCTTGGTTCCTCCCTCTTTCTTGTGCTCCAAGCACTCGGCCCCATGCAACAGCACCGGCCTCACCACCATCGTGTACTATACACTACACTATACACTACCCTATACACTACACTATACACTATACTATACACTACCCTATACACTCCCCGATACACTACACTATACACTACACTATACGCTACACTATACACGACCATATACACTACACACTACCATATGCACTACCCTATACACTACCATATGCACTATCCTATACACTACACTATACACTACCATATACACTACCCTATACACTACACTATCCACTACCCTATACACTACACTAAACACGATCCTATACACTATACACCAACAACCACCATTCGCCACTAAGTGGCGGTAACATCACCACGACGCTTGGGCCAGGCTATGTGCACGTTTAGGCCACGTGAAGAGTCGAACGCCCGCTGGCAGGTCACGGGGCAGACCCAGGTGTCACGGGTCGACTGAGATGACTGACCGATGCACCACCTGTGCCCCCTACTGTGCCAACTTTCTGTGCTTTATCCACCCGACACTCCGCTCGTTGTTGTGAGCGTCGCTCCTCCGCCCTCCGTTGTTGTTGGAGGGCGACTGCCTCCAACTGCCCAGTAGCGTCGTTCACGAGCCTCCTCCACAGAGGCCGATCTTGACACCGCTGGTACCAGTCATCGGCAAGTCCACTCAGCTCCACGTCCTCCTGTACCACATCACTCCATCTCTTCTCTAGCCCGTGCCGCGCCCGTTTAGCCCCCTCGATCCGGCCGAACAAAAGCTGTTTAGGCATGCGGTGGCTGGGCATGCGGGCTACATGACCCAGCCAGCGCAGCCTTGCCTGCCGGAGGAGCCCACCGATGGGACTTTGTCCAGATCTTTCAAGGATTTGTGAGCTTCTCACACAATCCAGCCTGGTTAAACCCAGGATGGATCGTAGGCAGGCCAGCCTAAATGTTTCGAACCGGCGAAGATGTTCCATTAGGGGGGTCCACATTTCGCAAGCGTAGAGGAGGGAGGGAATGACTGTGGCCGAGAAGACCTGACGCTTCGTGCGGAACGACAGACCAGGTAGCTTCCACACAGCGTTACGCAACCGATGAAAAGATAATGCCGCTCAACTGATTCGGAGTGAGACCTCTGTTGTCAAACTAGAGCCGGTCATAAGCACACTGCCCAGGTATGGGAAACTCTCCACTCTCTCCACTACTGCCCCATCACCGATTGGGAGTTGTGTGGGTGGATTGTCCGATGGTACAAAATACCCAGGCAGGTGCTTATTTTTGGTGGGGCTGATGGTAAGGCCCCACCTCTTAGTGGTAAGCTCTAGGTTCAGCAGCAGCGTCTCCAACTCCTCCTCTGAGTGAGCAGAAATTACCAGATCATCGGCATACATAACATGGTTGAGCAATAGGGAGCCATCCCTTGACCGCACCCTGGCATCGATCAGCCTCCCATTGTATCTACCAGGTGGAAATTCCTCCGGTACAGCTATTGATGAAGGCTTCACGAACTACGTGGTCGAAATAGATGTTAAATAATGCGTGAGCCAGAGGACATCCCTGTCGCACCCCAAGGTGTACAGGGAATGGCTCTGACTCCCGGCCACGTAGTTTTACCCGGGCCCGCTCACCATCATGAAGGTCCTTCATGATCGTGAAAGCACGAAGAACAACCCAGAGCCCAGGCCTACTGATGGTATCATTGGCCTTGACCAGGTTAATACACGACACTACCCACTACCCTATACACTACACTATAAACTACACTATACACTACACTATACACGACCCTATACACTACACTATACACTACACTATACACTACCATATAAACTACACTATACACTACCCTATACGCTACACTATACACTACACTATACACTACCCTATACACATCATACATTACCCTATACACTACCCTATACACTACACTATACACTACCCTATACACTACACCATACATTACCCTATACACTACACTATACACTACACTATACACGACACTTTCCCCTTCAACCAAACCGCTGCGCCACCGCTCCTCTCTAATGACAGGCACCCGCGTGTGACGTCACCCCCCCGGAGGGTGGGGGGAGGGGGTCGTGTGCGGTTATAAATTCGCCGCGGTCCCTTTGGCCGGGCTCAGGGGGGAGGGAGTCGCCGAGCTGAGAGGGTGCGCGCGCTGCAGGTGATGGTTGTTGTTGTGGTGGTTGTTGTTGTGGTGGTTGTGGTGGTTGTTGTTGTGGTAGTGGTTAGCGCTACGAACCCGGCGACCCCGGTTCGATTTCCACTCAACGTCGGTGACGATTTATCTGACCCGGTCCTGAGGCCTCCCCTAGGTCGACTCTGCCTCAAACGAGTACCGGATGAGGTGTGTAAACGTCGCCACTGGGGAAGACAAAGG
Organism: Lampetra planeri; assembly: GCF_965212315.1. NCBI lineage: Eukaryota > Metazoa > Chordata > Hyperoartia > Petromyzontiformes > Petromyzontidae > Lampetra > Lampetra planeri. Next base: position 11,090,304 of record NC_136124.1, on the reverse strand, counting down.
CGGCCGGGCGTGGTTGCTGCCACAGTGCCAGTAGCCTTCATATGTGCTGCAAGATAACAGCACTTGCCCCTACAGGCTGTTAACACTGTACGGGGCATCTTTGCCTTTGTTGGAGTCGTTCGCCGCGGTCCCTGACCCCCAACCTCAGTCGCTTGGCTCAGGTGACGGCGACCACTCGCAGCGAGTTGAACACCGCGGTGGTTGTTGTGGTGGTTGTTGTGGTGGTTGTTGTTGTGGTGGTTGTTGTGGTGGTTGTTGTTGTGGTTGTTGTGGTGGTTGTTGTTGTGGTGGTTGTTGTGGTGGTTGTTGTGGTGGTTGTTGTTGTGGTGGTTGTTGTGGTGGTTGTTGTGGTGGTTGTTGTGGTGGTTGTTGTGGTGGTTGTTGTGGTGGTTGTTGTGGTGGTGGTGGTTGTTGTTGTGGTTGTTGTGGTGGTGGTTGTGGTTGTTGTGGTGGTGGTTGTTGTTGTGGTGGTTGTTGTGGTGGTTGTTGTTGTGGTGGTTGTTGTGGTGGTTGTTGTTGTGGTGGTTGTTGTTGTGGTGGTTGTTGTGGGTGATATTACTGTTGTGGTTGTTATGGTGGTGGTGGTTGTGGTTGATATTGTTGTTGTGGTTGATATTGTGGTGGTGGTGGTTGTTGTGGTTGATATGGTTGTGGTTGTTGATATGTTGTTGTTGTGGGTTGTTGTGTTTTATGTGGTTGTGGTGGTTGTTGTTGTGGTTGATATTGTTGTTGTTGTGGTTGTTGTTAACATTCGTTATTAAACACGGTAATAGTAGTAATAATCATAATGTAGATCCGCTTTAAACAACGGATGCACGACGGATGTATTAACATTGCCAGTGACTACGTTAGTGTAGTAACATTGCCAGTAGCTACGTTAGTGCAGTAACATTGCCAGTGACTACGTTAGTGTAGTAACATTGCCACTAACCACGTTAGTGTAGTAACATTGCCCTACGTTAGTGTAGTAACATTGCCACTAACCACGTTAGTGTAGTAACATTGCCCTACGTTAGTGTAGTAACATTGCCAGTGACTACGTAAGTGCAGTAACATAACCCTACGTTAGTGTAGTAACATTGACAGTAGCTACGACGTTTAATGTTGATATTAGCGAGTAAAAATAGTATTGGTATTTATGACCTTTAGAAGATGAATACTCTACTCTAATTTAAACAATGGGTTTTAATCGTACAGCGATACAATACTGTACTGTAACCCGATTATTTCAACAACAATCACATGCGCATCGTGCTGTTTAACAATAATAACAATACAGTAACTCCTGCGCCACATGAACAATATTAATGGCGATGTATAACTCGTATCGAAGCAATAATGGTGATTGTATTACGGTACCTGCCTGTATTACTATCGCATTCCTGTGTTATTGGTTTGGAGAGAGGGAGGCCTTTGTGCAGCAGTGGATTAATCATAGTTTGCAATGTGAATAATAAGTGTAACACTCATCAGTATTGTATGATTCACTTGATTAACAGTGCTTTATGGGCCGTCCATAAATGACGTCACGCACCTGGGGGGGTCAGACATTTGTGACGATGTGTGACGAGGGGGGGGGGGGGGAGAAATGTGACGTCACATAAAAATGCGCAACTTTAAATAAATATAGACAACACGTTCTACTTAATTAAATAGATTTTTTTAATCAAATGTTTTCTCCTACAACATCAGAGTACAGCGCCACATTAAATACGCACTACAATGACAATAGTTTAAAGCGATTTGTAGCATGTTTTATTTTTGGGGGGGGGGGGGGGCGGCAGAGCTTTGTGACGTCATATTTGTGGGGGGGGGTCTGACTTTTTGTGACTCCGTGTGACGACGGGGGGGGGTCAAAAATAGTCCAAAATCGCGTGACGTCATTTATGGACGGCCCTTTAGTGCTCAGTGTTGTATTCGCGCTGTGTGGCTACGGGGAGTTGCTGGTGGAGCGGTGGCGCTGCGGGCTTCACGTCCTGCGCTATCCACCCGAGTTCGATTCCCGACCACTGCGAATTTCAGTGGAGTGACATCTGAAATGGTCCCGCGCCCCGCCCGCCCCACCACGAACCTACACTGACCAGCGTGACGACAGACATATGGTCGTCAACACAAAGACAAAACAAAGATTCCCCGTATGGAATTTAAAACAGACTTTTGGGGCAAGTGCTGTCGGCGAGCGCCTAATAAAGGGCCGGTGCACACCACGCGCGTAAAGCGGCGGGGTGGCCAAACGCCACCACGCCGTGGCGATGTTTACACGCCCACACCAGGTTCTCGTTGAAGGCTGAGTCGACCTAAGGGAGACCCACGACCGGTTTAAATATTCGCCAGATATTGGTGGTGAGCGGAAACCGAACTCGGCAGTGCCCCCTGACCATTCTACTACCGCGAGAGTAATGGTCAAACAACCCCCGTGATCAGCACGGAGTGGGGAGGAGGCCTTCATCCAGAAGTGTTTTGGCAAAGCGTTATACATTATCTATCATAAGTGTGTTTTTTGGGTGAGATCGCGTAAATATAAACATCTCGTGAAACCCGCCAGCACTAGCCAATTGGTAATGTTTGTCACGCTAACAAAACTTCCCAATTACACCATTGGAACCTCCTTTGCCAGTAGCAAAATATGATAATTGTTTTTTTACCCTTTTATCTGGCAACAAAACTGACACCTTTTTTTACAAGGAGTCATGTTTGCATTGACCACAATACCTGCAGTCGGAATGCAAACAAAAAACAACTCTGATAATGTATGCACTGTCCTTGATATTGATTGGTCCACACCCGAGACGGCTTTCCTTAGAGCCTAGTCTCACATGGTGTTGGACCAGATGACACCAAAAGGCACACAACTCAAAGACAATGCACCATCATAGTATTTGTTGCCAGATAAAAGGGTAAAAAACCAATTATCAACTTCCCTATTAGTTACTACTTCAGCACACCTGTGTGTTGGAGAGTAAACCCACATCGTTTACGGAGTGTTTCACTGGTGATTGCAAACAGCTTCATCGGGCGAGTAGCCAGAATTGTGAAGGAGGAGTTCTGTTTCGGTCTTAAACAGAGTTAAGGTGATGTCGTCGCAGTGAGCCTGTCAGGAGCAACGATCAGAGGAGGGTTAATGTTATATCAATTGCAATGGATCATGCTAATCTGAGAATATGCAGTACCTATTATTGGGTGGGTTATTCACAGTTAACCAACATCCAGTGAAATGCTTTTATGTTTATTTTGTTGTCCCACCCCTTACCTCCAATTTGCATTAACTACACGTTCATATTTACGTGCTCCTACCCAAAATATTATGGATAACGTTGGTCGCGAGTGCCTCCTACGTGTTAAACTGACATTGTAAATGACTCGTTATTGAAGATGTCGTGTCCGTTGCGTTTGCGCAGTGATGGCTGGACACGGACACGGCCACGGCCCCGGTGGTGGGCACTGCGAGGCAGAGAGCCACGAGGAGGACGCGGAGAGAGGCGTGCAGTACGGACTCTTCCTGAAGATCGACCGTGACCGGCTCGAATGCCTCAACGAGCAGATTGACGGCTCGGGGAAGCAGGTCTTCCGGCCCTGGGATGAGCGCAACGACCGGAGCAGAGTAGGCGATGCTCGGACGCAACTCGGGGCTTTTGTTTGTACGACTGTGAAAGCTGCATTGTAACCGTAGTCGCCTGGCTCATGTTTCGTATGAAGAATGTGTGTGTGTTGAACTTCTTTCGTATACAACCATGCTAATCGGAGGTGATCGTGAGAACGGCATTGCAACGCAGCCTGGCCCATGCTGTGTGTGATAGCAAAAGCTGTATTACATCCTAGCCTAGCTTATGCTGTGTATGATCGGGAAAATAATGTATATTCGAAAGTAGATATGTTTTGTCAATCCACTGCTGGATGAGGGCCTCCCCACACTGTGTAGGTTGTGGCAGTTATGTTACGATACCTCACGCTCATATGTGTGGGTCGGTGAGGGTGCTAAGACTGCATGGGAGTACAAACTTCACTGCCTTCTGCTTGCCACAACACAACCATGCGGCGCCCGTAACAACTTGCTATGCACGGTGGTCACCCATACAAGCACTCTCCAGGCTCTCAACCCTGGTTGGGTTGGATTCGGAGATTTGATGAGAAGGGCCACAATCTGTGTGATTTGGTCAAAGGAAAGAGTACATTTTTTTCAGTTATAGATATTTTGTGTGTTTTTGTTCGCCATACAATACTGTTTGTCATACTAACAAAAGGAAATTGTGACGCAATGGTAATGACTGCAGTTATCAAGTAATAACAACACGTCATTTTTATTTCACTTTAGTTTGTTGAAAGTGATGCGGATGAGGAGCTGCTATTCAACATCCCGTAAGTAAGGAGGTCTGTTTCGATTGCATTCACATCCATTTTGGTTTGTTATCCTGCCCACCCCCACCCCTCTAAATTACATTATAACTTTTCTATCTGCACTGAGCCATGAGATGAAGACATTTCAATTTGGAAAAATATTTACGTTCATGCCAAGTATATGCAAATAACGCTCCTGTTCTGCTTGGGCTAATGTGGTGAACACCACTATCCTGTACAAGGGAGACGCAACACTTGCAAACTATACAAATCGGATGGTAAAACCTGAACACAAATTACGACCCTGAAACGTAATAATTTATCCAATCGCTCCATTAATTTCTGACATGGTTTTAGCCTGCCCTGAGCCAGCCATCCAATTTGTGTTGATTTACCATCAGTGTTGTACACTCCACCGACTTTACCATACCGCACTCCGCCCATCTGTTGCTGCTGCTGCTGCCCAGGTTCACTGGGAATGTGAAGCTGAAGGGGATTGTGCTGATCGGGGGAGAAGATGAGTCTCACCCTGCGGAGATGAGACTGTAAGGCACTTGGCATGCGCATCGCGTTTCCTTAGCTGCAGTGCCTCGGTATAAAGGCAGGTAAAGGTGCAGCCTTGCAATTGCTTGCTCATACCACTGCTGGCGGAAGGGGCCTCCCGCTATAGGGGGCTCTAGAGAGCCCATATACAGGGAACTCCACTACTTACGAACGTTCAACTTACCAACTTTCAGAGATACGAGCAAAACTGTCCCTATGTCCATTTGCCTGTTGGGCCCGAGAGCCATAAGTTCAACACGCCGCACAATAGATGGTGGTGGTGGCATCTACATCTGCAGAGCATGACGAACCAGTTGCATCTACAGGTGATTATACAACTTTTAAAGCCATTTCCCTTGTATGAGTAGATGCCATACAGCATGTCTGGAATTGACAGGATGAACAAATCGATTTGCGAACAGACCTGGAACCCAACTCGTTCGTAAGTAGAGGAGTTCCTGTATTATTATTTTACCTGTTTGACGCTGGCCATACTTTATAGAATAGGTGGCAGCATCCACACTTTACCCCATCAAATGCAACCTTTCGAGCGACTTAACTGTGATTCGTGTTACTCATTTATATGGCTGGGTGGACAGAGGCGGGGGGAGGGTTATTAGAAACTTGATTATTTTTTCAACTGCTACGCCGGGAGGTTGAAATGACGATCTCTGGATTGCAAGTTCATTGTGGCCACCTATCCACATCGGCAGTTTCTGCGGGTAATGCAGAAATATCTCATGGGACCTCCTTTGCCAGTACCAAAATATGAGAATAGGTTTTCCCCTTTTTTCTGACAACAAAACAGCTGTGTTAAGATATTCTTTGGGTCTTTTGGTCAAGCCTTTTGGCGTCCTCTGGTCTAACACCGTTTGAGACTAGGCTCGAAAGAAAGCTGTCTCTGGTGTGGACCAATCAGTTTCAAAGACAATGCATTTCTTATCAGAGTGTTTTTTCTTTGCTGACCACAAGTTTTGTGGTCAATGCAGACATGATTCCTTCTAAAAGGTTTCAGTTTGGTGTTTTAACATTGTAACACCTGTTTTGTTGCCAGAAAAAAGGGGAAAACCTATTCTCATAATGCAGAAATGTGTTTTTTTGCCTCCTCTCTTTAGGGCATTCCAAGGATAGGTGACGTGAGGGAGCCACGATAATGTTGTAGTCTGTGGGTAGCCCCGTACTATGGACACGGTGACTCTTCATACTCGTGGTAGCGGAGTGGTTGGGAAAGTGCTGCCCCCTACTGGACCGTGCGTAACTTGAAGGGATCTCAAAGGTAGCTTTGCGGTATCCTCTCCCATGGGCTGTCATCGAACACTGCTGTGCGAGAGATGTGAACAGATACTTTGTCTCGTGACACGACACCGGTTTAACATTCGGGATCAAATTGTGGGAGTAACACATTCAGGAGTGCCGTTGTAGTGAGATGCTAACTGCCTCGTCTGGTATACAGGCGGTCGTGGGTTCGATGCTGACCCTAAAGCCTGTATATTTGGAGTTTGCATATTCTCCCTGTGATTGTTGATTTTTCTCTGGGTCCTCCAATTTTTCTTCCACATGTAGAAACATGCTTTTAGAGTATTTGGCTGCTATACAATTCCACGATAAGCCATTGTGTTGAGCTATCATTTGTGGCCAGGTCGTTTCTGAAAGAATTATATATCTCAGCGGGCCTTGCCTGGTAAATAAAAATTATTTAGTTTTACGATCAGATGGAAAGATTACTGAAGATGACTTTTGGGAGTTTCTTAAGCACAACACATGTCACAGATGCCGCACAGATGAGGGGGCCTCGCTTGTGACCTGGAAGCGTGTGTGTGCGTGCGCGGCGTGCGTACCCCACAGTTTCAAGAACCTGCCACACATGTCATTTGATGATACGACACGGGAACCCGACCAGGTGTTCGGCCTCCAGCACGACGACACGGGGCTGCTGGAGTACCCCACCAAGTAAGGGGCTGTGCACCTTTCACGAGCTCTGCCAGAGTGTGGTCCGCCGTTGACGAGCTAAAAAAAATTGGTTTATTTTGTTTATACTCTTTGGTTTTTTCGGTAAAGTCACGTAGGTAAAAAATTTAAAGAAATCGTGACGTTTCGGGCGCAACACAGGTGGTGTGTGCTTGTGTTGCGCCCGAAACGTCATGAATCCTTGCAGTCACGAAAACTTCAAATCTAGAATTAGTTTATTTTGGTTAACCGGGTGAGAACCAGGAGGAGTCTCGTATGAAGGGCCTGCAAAGTGACCTGGGGCATTTGTCTGCAAGTAGGGGGAGATGTTTGCTTTGTACGATTCCGATTTTCAAATTGGGCAGAATATGGGCCCTGACGCTGGCACACGATGGCCTACTCTTGTCCACAGTGATGTCCACAGTGAAGCAGATGGCATGTAATATTGTTCTTACCCTTGCAGTAACCTCTGCAACATGTAGGTATGCATGTCGAACTTCTTTCGCACCGTACGTAGCCAACAGTGCTAATCGGAGTGTGGTGAACGCGCTACTTCTGGGGCATGTCGTCCTGCGGAAAAATCGGCATCGTGTTTAGTGCTTGCGCACGCAAAGCCTATGCTGCCATTCATGATTGTGTACAAATATACAGCTGTCTTGTACATCCACTGCTGGATAAAGGGTCTCCCCACTCGGTGTGGGTCGTGAGAATTTTTTAACCATTAGTCGGGGAGCATAGACGTGGGAACAGTGCAAAACTACAATGAATGTTGCAGTACCACCCACAACGTAGCCCTATTAATCGCACACTGTTATGTATGGGGGTCACCCATTCGTCTCTATGCAGGCTCAATTCTGCTTAACGTAGGAGATGCGACGAGTTTGGGCGCAATCCAGGTGGTTTGGTCATAGGGAATCGCAAATACGGCCGAATTAAATTGTTGGCGGGGAAACGGTTTCTGCCAGAGTATAATAGAAGAACGTCAGAAATTCCAATGTCAAAACTGGAACCTTCTGAGAAGCTGCGTTACATGTGCCTTTTATAGTTTGGTCATCAGGGGGCGCTAATAACCAATCATCATGTATCCAAACTGTTAAGAGGTCTGAGAAATACGCAGTCGAGTTTAGGATTTCAGCCTTCTACTGAATTTGCAGCACTGGCTCTACAGAACACATTCCTGCGGAGGGAGCTGGTAGGAACGTTGGGTTGCTTGGTCAATGGCCAGGGTCAACGGCGGCGTGGTGTATTCCGCAAATATGCCCGACTGTAAGGGCGGGCACAAGCCGGCGTGAGTAGGTTAAACGTTGAGTTTTATAAGGGCACCACGGGGTGACCAGCCTCTCCACACCCTGCCCCACCTCTCCCAGCCCCCACCCAGCCCCTCCCCACCCAGCCCCTCCCCACCCAACCCCACCCTCCCCACCAAGCCCCTCCCTGCACGATGGACGGACACAATAATCCCCTATGGGCTGGTGTAACCAGGAGGTTCCTACCAGTATAACATGTGAATTAGGCCACTTTTCTGCTGCATACAGTTGTAACCAACCCGTGCCCATAACAGAGCACATCACCCCAATACCTCGATTCATCCACCAGCTCCCAATGCAGTCCCAGATGAACTACAGTCTGACATTACCCTCATCATCGTCACGATTCAGCATGGATTCACCCCCCCCACCCCGCCTGCCTTTTCCCACTTCTTGTTCCCTGAGCGCTCTGCTCCAGCAATCGTGGTGGCTTTGTCGAAGGCCCCAGTTAACCGAGGCGTTGTGGGTGTCGCTCCTTCCTTTGTTGTCCCTGTAGTTTGAAATTCTCTCGCACCAGCCTCATCCACACTGTCGACTTCCTGTCTCCTGTTTAAGTTTTGAGCAATGACTTTTCTCCGCCTATGTTTTTTTTTCTTTAGCAAAAAAATAATGATACCTCCGTTCTCCCAATCCTCGACTTGTCCCACTGTTTTCATTCGGTTTCTCAAGACGCGGTTACAGTTAGACGCTGTCTTAACCTGAAATGTAACGCAGTAAGTCCCCAATGTTGCTCCTGTTTACATTGTCTCTCAATCCCGTCGCCAATGAATTGGGGAACGTAATTCGATTTGAAAACACATTGATTCACTCAAACGTTGTTATGAAGAAAATTTAAAGAAAAAAACGCAATACCGGGCGGTCCCCGCTTTTATGACACAATGGGTTCCTGGAAACTCGTCATAAATCTGTTCATCGTAAATCGGACCCTCTTTTCCCATAAACAGTAGGAACAGTATAAGCATCAGCCGTATTGATCAGGGTTTAGTGAGTACAAATCCACAAGAAACACTTGAGAATAATAAAAGCTCCACGCCAAGTCACCAGACTTATACTCTGTCCAAATGCGTTCAGAGTTGTCGGAAGATGCGTCGTAAATTAAGTGCTTGCAAAGTGAATCGATCCATGGTGCTGTTATGTAAACGTCGTAAATGTGGAGCGTTGTGAATCGGACCATGATAAACCGAAAACCGCCTGTAGTCTGGGCAGTATACAAAGGCCTCTGTTTACATCGCCATACAAGATTCACTACCTCCCCTCTACACCGTAGAACCCCTCTTAACGGCGGTAATTGGTTCCATGACACCGGTCGTTAAGTGATTTGGTCGTTAAGCAATTATAGGAAATACATGTTAAAGATTAATTTGTTCGGATCGCATCGAAAGTTACCCCTTTTCACCCCAAAAAGTACTTTATAATATTTAAACAATGGATATTAATACAGAAAGATACTAAAAACATTATAAACACATAATAATGCTTAATGCATTAATTAATGTTTACTGTTCCTACAACAGCCCGTCGTTAACAGAGAAATTGTCGGGAAGTGAAAACATTCGGCTCTATGGAGGCACTAAACTACACTATACACTACACTACTACACACTCCACTATTATACGCTACTATACACTACACAATACACTACACATTGGGCTCTATTGAGGCCCGTCGTTAAGAGGCGTTCTACTGTAGATGCAATCTCCACTATTATCTTTGGTGAGTACTCGGAGGTAACTTGTATAAATATTTATTTAAACTTGCTACATTACACATTTTGTTATCTTTTTAGTTTTTTACGTAATATTTCTCATGCGGATTTTTACCCCAAAAAAATTACCCCCAGGAAAGTATCCTAACTTTATAGAATTAAGTAAAGGGTATAGAAGCTTTTGATTTACGTTGTTTCGCCTACCGTTGCGTTTTACGGGGACGCATCACCAGTGTAAATAGATGACTCTCCATATTATTTTGTCATGTGTGTAAATGCAATCTCCACTATTATCTTTGGTGAGTACTTGGAGGAAACTTATATAATTATTTAACAAAAGATGTAATGTAGCAAGTTTAAATAAATAGTTATATATGTTTCCTCCGGGCACTCACCGAAGATAATAGTGGAGATTGCATTTACAGTAGAAAGTCTCTAACGACCACCCCTGTTAACGAATAATCGCTTAACGATGGGCCTCCATAGAGCCCACTGTGTAGTGTATAGTGTCGTGTCATGCGTGTATTGTCGACATTGGTTTTAACATTAGTTTTACAGGCATCGAGTTTCTTGATATTGAGACGTGGTAACGGCTTGAGGTGTTACGGCGCGATAGAGGTTGTTATTACTACACAGCAGCCTATTTGTGAATGATATATTTTGACCATATAGCACATGTAATTGGTGTATGGTCATATCTCACAGGTGAGCCTGTATGTCAGTGCTAGGCATGTTAACGATTTACCCATCAGCCCACAATATATTGAATGACTGGTTTAATTCAAGAATACATGTTTTTTGGTTGCATTATTCTATGCGTGTACTGTTAGCATAGTGGGGAGCGGTAGTGTAGTGCTTAGCTCATTGCGCTATGAACACGGCCACCCGAGTTCGATTCCCGCTCACGGTCAACACTGGTGATGATTATCTGAACCGGTCCTGGGCCTCCCCTAGGTCGACTCGGCCTCAAACAAGTACCTGGTGTGGTGTGTAAACATCGCCACTGGGGAGACAAAGGCGGTCGGGCGTGGTGCTGGCCACCCACCCCCTCGTGTACCGTTCCGGCCTTCATAGGTGCTCACTAACAGCACTTGCCCCTACAGTCTGTTACAGGCTATACGGAGGAACTTTGTGTGTGTTAGTCGATATGTGTGTTTGTGTGAGTTCATATGTGTGTGAGTTGATGTGTGTGTGTGTGTGTAAGTCCATATGTGTGTGAGTCTGTGTGTGCGTCAGTCGATGTGTGGGTGTGTGTGTCAGTAGATGTGTATGTGTGTTCAGCAATATGTGTGTGTAAATGCATATGTGTGTGTGAGTCCATGTGTGTGCGTGTGTCTTTTTCGCCCGGGCAACGCCGGGTACTTCCCGCTAGTAGGCAATAAACCAGTAATGTTAATACAGTTATGAGTGAATGTTGAGCTTCTTTTCTACCTTTCTTAGCCAACTGCGCTAATCAGATGTGCGGGGGAAGGACAACAATGAGTGAGTACTGCTGCTGATGTGCAGAAACGTTTCGCCTGATGTTTCCCTTCACTCCTGCTCTCCCCGCCGCCAAATCACACCCCCCCCCCCCGTTGCTGCGTGTCAGGATCGCGCGCTTCTCCAGCGTCTACCACCTCTCCATACACATCTCCCGCAACTTCGGTGCGGAAGCCACGCGGATCTACTACATCGGGCTGCGGGGAGAGTGGATGCAGGTTTGTGTTCGCTACTTCGCTCGCAATGTTGGTGAGGAACAATTTGTCGGGTACACCGCTCACTTCGTCGAGCTGGCCTCTCAACAATGTCACAACCAGCTCATTGTACGTAATTTATATAGCATGATGGTGTACGCACGTACGTACCTCCGATTAGCACGGTTGGCTGCGTATGGTGCAAAAGAGGTGCAATGTATCTGGATTGTTGGCTTCTAATCTGACACGTTTTTTTCCCATCAGGCCCACCAGCACAAGGTGACCCTGTGCACATACGAGGCCTCGGCCAACCCAGCCGACCACAAGGTCGACCTCTTCTCCCCTCAGACTCACTACATTTCCTGAAGGCCTGTGGGCCCGCTACGCATTTGCTACGGACATCCTCTGAGCGGCAGTAAACTACGCGACCCCCCCCCTTAATTTGTTATGATTCACGTTCCCAGTGATGACATTCCGCCGCGGTGTCATCGTCGTCGCTGGGAAACGATGTGGCTCCGCTTCAGACGGTCATTGCCGGTAATGCCATGCGCTGTGTTTGTTTTGGATTGGCGTGGTTCGTGCGGATTGTGACCATCTCAGACAGAGTTCTGCCAGTTACACGTCGAGTGTGTATTGTGTTATAGCAGCCTTGCTGGAAGTGTCGATTTAAGGTTTAAGTTATTAATCAAGTTCTAGTAAAAAAAAAATATTTTGCGGTAGATCCCCTTCCCCATTAACAGCACTACTTCCGGGAACTTGCACAGATGGGCATTTTTTAGCGATTCTCTTAGCGGATATAAGATTGGCCATAGAGGATGAGAGCGGGGCAGGAAGTGAGAGAGGGGTGTTGCCGGTGATGGGTATGTATGAATGGTTTGATACGGTGAAAAATAAATGTACTACTGGGTTTGTGCAGTTTGTGATCGGGTTGTGCGTGGGGTTGGTCATGTGCGTTTCAGTGCACGCGCGGTTGTATGCATGTACGGTTGACTGCAAAAAGTCTTGTGTGGTGCGTGTGTGTGGTTTAGCATGCGTGGTTGACTGAAGCACAGGTGATTGACAATCTACCGTCAAGTTATTTTTCATCCGTTCATTCATATGCAGATTAGAGTAAATTTCTACATTTTTGGTAATTCTTTCCTTCGATAGATTTAACTAAGACGGACGTGTTTTTCACAAAGTACTACCAATACGTTTTTGCTCATTTGTGCAAAAAAACCCCCACTCTCTAAAGATTATGGCTAAGACTAGAAGATATGTGACACAGTGTTGACCAAATATTCTGTTTAACATCTTGACATTTTTTTCTTTAATATTATTTATCTACTGAACATGATGGCATCTTGGTTTTCAGGCGATAAAGCAAATTATCGTTGAGGTTTGTGTAAAAACGGCTTTGATGAAGTTGCCCAAGGCAAAGCAGAGTTAATATGTTGAAGGAAGCACAGCCCAAAACACATCTCTTGGACCTACACAAAACACAGGTTGCGCCAGGCTGTCCAACATGAGATGGAAGTCTTGTTAATGAGAAGCGAGGAACCATGCTCGTTGATTTCTGTAATGCTCTCCAACATATGATTGCCCTCAGGAGTATTTAATTCCACACCGACTCGCGTGGTGTGAGACGACATTTCTGTGAGATGACGTCGTGGGTAGTTGAGGTCTGTGTGTGACATCGTCGCCTCGCCTGTTCAGCGTTGGATTTTTAACGCCAAGTTTATTGCAATCCTTTTGATCAATTTGATCGGTTTTTTTTTCTGGAAAAATTTGTAATGGCAATACAACTTTATTATAGAATGTTATTTATATTGGATCCTGTTTAGGACCATTATTGTGAACCCCTCCGCAAAAAAACACAAAAACCCCACTCCTGTGAGAGACACACAGATGGAGGCAATGCTTTTACGCTTTTGAGCTTTGCAAAGCATCACACATTTCAAAGTGAACCGTAAACTATCCCCCATTAATGTCGCTGTACTTTTTATACGACGTCACTATTGACATCACTTTGGGCACACCTCCAAAGTCGACTTAAAGTCTTCGTTTCTCAACTTCATGTTGGACAGCCCGGAGCACACAGCGGAGGTGTTTCTCCAGAGAACAAGAAGCCGTTTCATGTTCTGTGTTATCCTTTAAACCCGACGTGAAGGTGGCACACTCATGTCCTAAAATGTTTACTGCACTTAAAAGTGTCGCATTCATTGTCTTGCACAGCTATGTCAAAAGGCTCAAAATACAAAAAAACTTCTCCGATATTCCACCTGTTCCTGCATTTTTCTCTGCCACTTACGGCAATAAGCTTGAGGGTACTGGTTTTAGCGAGTTGATTGTTGACCCTTTGTGAGTCTGGCTGCTTGAAAGGAAACCTAGTTTTTGAAAACCTGGCTTGTTATTTGAATTTTGGATGCAGCAAAAAGTCCCCTGCAGTCTGCTGACTGCATGTGCGTTTCCTGCTGACGTTTTGGTTGGAGTCAACAGCCACCAGGCCAGTGACACTGTGACTTAGAGTGCCTGACTCGAGCAAAAGGTTGTGAGCGTTTAAAAATCCCCGCCGGGGTGCGGTGTGCAAACTCAGCATTGCATTTATCTGGGGGTTGACAATGAGTACTGCTTTTTTTGTTGAAAAGTTAAGTGGGTTAACCCATGGTTCAACTGTCCCCCACCAAAGTAACGTGGAATTTGCAGCATTGGCTTGGAATTGTAAATGAAGATGGGCACTACGCCCCCTTACTCGTTTGAGTCTGGTGACGCTTCGGCCTTGTTCAGTCGGTGGTGATTCGAATAGCACGTACAATGTCACGTTACTTGAGGTGTGTACTGATGTGATACAATGTTACGACTTGAGCAAAATTGCCCAATGCATTCCGCTCAAGGCACTTAGAAGACGGAGTAATCAATTTAACTCGTATTACGTCACAGGACAACTTGGCAAAGCCTTCATCCATCCAGCATCGTATTGATCATGGCCAATGATGATTATTGGATGGGTCACTGCAAAGGGCCTGTGTTCATGTTTTCTTAAGCACAGATATTTTAAACCTGCTGCTGTAACAACCAAACTGACCAAGGTGGATTAATTTCTTTAAAGTTGATGTAACCAGACAAGTTGTGAACAATGGAAAAAAAATTTATCTCGACAATTAGTTTTTTTTTTTCTACAATGTGTGACGTTTGTTCGTTCTCTTATAGCAAAAGGCTCCTGTTTACATGATCACACGGCGGTATGATTGGGGATGTCGTAGCCTTACATGCGTGGAAGCCTTAAGCGCTGCTGCCAAACTTGTTTGCACTGTTTATACGTAAACATGCGTGACTGTGTGCTTGCAAAGCCATGAATTTATACACGATTACACGTGGGTGTTTGCAAACTTCCTCCGGACTGTGCTTTTCTCTCCACAGGTGTGTATTATTAATGATTTGTAAGAGGGAGAAAAGCCGTGGAATAAATGTGCTCTGCAGAAATGACCCATACATTTACTCAAATTATTTGGTGCGGCTTCATTGGTCGTGGTCCACAAGCACACATAACATCTCGCCGTAGTGGCGAGATCTTAACTCCCTCGCCTGGTATACAGGAGGTTGGGGGGTCAATCCCGACCCTGACGACTGTACATTTGGAATTTGCATGTCTCTCTCCCTGAGATCGCTTGGATTTTTCTCAGGGTCCTTCGGTTTTTTTTCCCCCTCCACATTTAGAATCATGCGTTTAGAATATTTGGCTGGTATAAATTTCCACATGATGATAATCCACTTCGGTGAGCAATCATTTGTGGCGAGGTCACTCCTGAAAAAGAGCTATACAGCTCAGTGGAGCTTAGCTGGTAAAAAAAAAAAATCTTCATTTTAATAGTTTAACAACAACTCAACACGCATCTGTCAATAACATTGCCTTAAAAATAAAAGTGTTTTAATCCACAAGGTTTTAGGGCAATGGTCATTCTTCACAGGACACACAGGCCAGAGAGGCACCTCCTATATGTACTGATTTACAGCAGTACTTGAGAGGTACCTGTCTGGCAAATTTGCACTGACGCCGGCTCACAAGGGCCTGTTCTTGCGAATGACAGCACGGGGTCTTTAACATCCTCTTTGCAGTAGACCGCATGTGGCAGTTTTATGGCGAACACACCTGCAGTATTGACCGGAGCGGCCGCTGGATTCAAACCACGGATCTCGTGAACTGCAACAGGCGGTGAACACGCCACTGCAAAGAGACGTCACCGCCCTTTTAAGTCATGCATTGCGTGCTTATTTGTCCTGCTAAACAAATGCATGTGGTGGATACAGCCGATTCAGGCTTGTAATTGGCGAGCAGCGCATTGACCGCATGTAGACGTGGACTCCTATCTGCACGTTACATAAGTCTTTTGTGGTGCCTCTTTGCTGTTGGGTCACATTGGAGCAACCTTCCCAGTAATGTTGACACTTCCTGGAATGTGTGGAATCCGTTGGGGCTCGGAAATGTCATCACAGGGTACAGCGAGATATGCTCACCGCTACACTATAAAAAATAAAGGCATCCCTTACGTAATACGTTAACATCACTAAACATTGGGACCAGAGAGACGCCCTACATTGGGAGGTTGAATGGATTCCTCGGTTGCACGAGGCTGTGATTCGGTTAGCGTGTGTCATGAAAAACCAAATCACCAATTATCTATTAAATGTCTTTTATGTGCCAATCGCAATCTACAAATAAGCCATTTGTACATGTTTTTAAAGTGGCACATTGACCAAGACACATTGTAAATTACTGGCGTAATGTAGATATCAATTACCGATTTGCTATGCCTCATTTCATTTCTGTGCAAATTCCCACTAAATTAGAAGTGTATCACTTAAGTACCAATTACAAATGGCTAATTTGATCAAATAGCATATTTAAGTTGGAGGTAATTTTAGATGATGCCAATCTCTGCCAGTAATTAAACTAAAACATCGTTAACTTCTGTGTGGTCGTAGCAATGCTCATTATATATCCAGCACAAACTCACCGAGCCTCAAGTGCCCTACACTGCTATACTGTACTGCATTTGGCCAATTCCATGAATGAGATGTTTAGTTTACCCTCAAAAAACCCCATGCATACACGAGGAGATTACGCTTTTAAAGTGCCAGACTCGGAAGTCGTGAAATTAGGTGGGAGAGCGTTCCAGAGTGTGGGGGCTATACGGGCGGATTCTCGGTCGTTCAATAATTAGTTTGAATTTTTTTTAAAAGGAGTCTGTGATTCCTTACGTTTTCCCGGTACTCTTTACATTGGCAGCCCCGAGCCTACGCTGGACGCTCCACAGCCCCCACGTAGCATGTTCATGGATTTTCCATTTCCACGCGCCTGTCTGTTGCGTCGCACGAAACGTGACTCAAGATAAACCCAGCAGGTGGACGTAGGGTACTATTTCGCAAAGCAGTGGATATGTGGTGTGTGTGGAAATGTTGGTTTTGGGAAGATATGTGCGCAACCTGCAGTTTCCTTACCATCACCGTGCGTGAATGTTTGGATCCAGGCGTGGTGACTCGTGCTATCCACTGCATTAGAGGCAAGGCTTGGTGGATCACGCAGAGGTTTGTGAAACTCCCAAACCAGGTGGTACTGCGAGGTAGCCATGCGATGGCCGTAAACACATAAAGTACGTAGAAAATTAATCACTAATTGGAAGAACGCACCTTGATATATAGAGAACTGCAGAGCTCGGGCGATTGTTGGTGCTGGCTCACCGCCTGGCTACCTTTCCCACTTGTCTGATGGCTCCTTCTTGCATCACTGAGTCATGCTGTCTGGTCGAGAGTGAGTGAATATTGTGCGGTGTGTTACAAGTTGAAATTATTATTAGTACAGAAAATTGGTTCACGAATACATCTGTGTGGACATTTGAATGTTGTACCCTCTTATATGTGGGTTGTTTCCGGCATACACTGGTTTCCTCCCACAAACAAAACGTTTGTGAATGAATCTGTGCATAACATCCCAATGCAGAACCTTCCTAACACCTGCTATGTATGGCAAGGTGATGATTTTGATTGGGTCCTCAGATGTTTGTCTCCTCATGGTTGGGGATACACCTTTGCGGATTGTGTGGTCTGAATATCCATTCATCTTGAGGGCTTGGTGTACGTGCTTAAGTTCACTGACTAGGTGGTGTTGGTCGGAGATGCAACGGGCCCTATGGTGTAGTGTTTTGATGAGGGAATTCTTCTGGGCTGGATGGTGGTGGGAATCAGGCTTTAGATAGGAATCTGTGTGGGTGGCTTTCCTGTAGACAGAATGTCCCAACGAGCCATCAGGTCTCTTCTCAATCAAAACATCCAGAAATGGTAGCTTGCCCTCATTTTCCACTTCCATGGTGAATTTGATGGATGGGTGTATGGAATTTATGTGGTTGAAAACTTGGTTCAGTGCTGGCAGGCCATGTTTATAGAATGTACCATTCCAGGTGGAATGGTACATTCTACAAACAAAATGAAGGTACCCCTATGGGTTTTCCCTTATCACCAGTGGTAGCGAATGTCTCCATGGAGAAATTTGAAACGGATGCCATCCTGACATCCACCCTACGTCCATCCTTGTGGAAGAGATACGTAGATAACACGTTCGTCATCTGGCCACATGGCCTGCCAGCACTGATAAAAAAAAATGCAACCACATCAATTCCTTCTCATCCTCTCTCAAAGCCTCGCCTCTTCTCCATCGCCCATTCTCTTCCTCTTCCCTCCCCTCGCCCGTCCATTCCTTCACGTGCCTCTCCTACCCTTTCGTGATCCCTAAGTACCCACTATCGCTATCACTCATTCCTAAATCCTTGTACACCCCTGCAATCTGAATCATTATATTCTGCCGCCGTTCTGTAAGCTGCGTCAAGCGCCTTGAGTGAAGTCGCTCTATATAAATATAAATTAAGAGTTAGATTATTCTTTCTGTCACACTAGCGTAATTCGAAGCATGCACCTACCTACGCTTCTTCACGCACTTTTCAGCTCTATTAGACCCATCTTAGATTTTGTGATGCCGCCGTCATTATACCAATCAATGGCAATGGACGGCAGGATACCAT
Organism: Lampetra planeri; assembly: GCF_965212315.1. Lineage (NCBI taxonomy): Eukaryota > Metazoa > Chordata > Hyperoartia > Petromyzontiformes > Petromyzontidae > Lampetra > Lampetra planeri. The sequence goes on along the minus strand of NC_136124.1, from coordinate 11,071,741 downwards.
AGGGGAACTGAATAAGAAGACTGCAAAGTTGGGGCCCTAAATAAACGGCAAAGAAATGTAATCACCAATGGCAAGTTCTCTGAACGAGCGAATATTGCTTTCGAAGGGACACAACTGGACAACACAGCAGATGAATGTAGACCGAGAGCAATTACATTTGAAGGCGGCCCAACATCACGCACCGGTTGAGAGATGTTAACTACCTCGCCTGGTATACAGGAGGTCGTGGGTTAAATTCCGACCCTGACACCTGTATATTTGGAGTTTGCATGTTCTCCCCGTGGTTGTGTAGTTTTTTACGGTGTGGGGAGGGGGGGACAAAATGCAATTTAGATACACAACCAAAGATCATGGCAAGCCTTGACACACAACGTATGCTTTGTGCTAGACAATGTAAATGGTAACTTAAACGGTCAAGGGTATTGCTAAGTTACTTCGTTTTGTACTCTCAGTTTTTCAGGATGCATCACTGGAACCCTCCAGTGATGCATCCTTCAAGCAACTCTACCCACGTGTGCTGGACTCTTCTACGCATGTTTCTAGATTCAATTACTTATAATAATGTTAATTTGAAATGCGCACAATTTGCACTTGCCCGAAGGCAGCGACCCTCATGTGCGGAGCCCAGCTCACAGATCGTCTCAGTTTTGAAAAGGCGCTTGAAGGTAGGTAAAAGAGTCAGTGCTGCGAATGTGGAGGGGGATGTCGTTCCAGGTGGAGGGTCCGACAATAGAGAAATAATGCATGGCGGTCGTGGCCCTGACTCTCAGGGTCGAGACTAACTCCTGGGTAGAGCTGCATAGAGTTCTGTTGGTGGTTTTGCAGCTCGGACATCAGGAGGTCCGAGAGGTATGGAGGGTACTTACTATACTTTGAAAGGCACTGGAAATGGAAACAGCCATCGCCTTGTTATGGAAAATGTTGACTTGTGCTTAGAACTAGAGTCTGTTCATAGAACGTGCACGACTGCGGAGTAAATTCCTCTAGATTCTATGACGCGTTTTATTTATTAATAGAAAGTGACGTTGGCACAAATAGAACATCGGCAGAATGCGAAAAATAACGAAACAGCAATGGTAAATCATAATCGGTTTATTTTGGGTTAGATCACGTGGGTATAACGTCGATTCGAGCTTGTTAACCCTCCACCACCCGACACAGCCAAACAAACCGAGTCACCTCGTTGGCTGCGTTGAAAATCAAACAACATTTTGACAATTTTATGAGAATAAAGATATATACACAGGCGTAATGAGTCCACCAGACGAAGATTGAGACGACACACTCTTTTCCACACGAGGTCACGGCGCGTTCGACCCCTCCACTCCCAATCCCGCCAGGATGTGCCCCGATCGCCCCGCCCCATCCGGTGACGTCAACACTCCCCTCTTGGGCGTTCCCTCTCTTTCACGCCCCGCCTTTCCTTTGTGACGTCATCTTTAACGAAACCTGGGATCCCGTGGGCATTTCTACCCCCGGATCGCGTAAGTATTAGCACTACACAGGTATCGATCAATGGTACCGACATCCGATCCAAGCTGAACATCTGGTCAAGCAGACGTCTAGAAACAACACGCAGCAAGTAAATCGATGCAGAGGCAAAAAAATTATAATCAGATGCTGTCAAAATTTAGAGGTGGCATGTATATACATCGTTACTGTATTTGCATTCCGACACGAGGGGGACATTCAGGTTTATATGTAAAATTTAAAACGTTTTATTTTAGTTTCACTAAACAACATTTTTTGGCCCAATCGAATTCATCAACAATCTCAAATTTAAGCAAAAATATCCATTGAACGAAAAATGTGAAACGGTTTAACTCGGTGATGCATGTCAGTTATTCATCAGAGAACGCGAAGGTGCTGTATGGCAGTAAACCCAACGAAACGTGCTACAGTATTCCCTCGTTATTCGCGAGGGATACGTTCCTGAGATGCTCGTGAATATGAAATTTAGTGGATGACGACATTGGCCTACGGACTGAACGCATTCGTCAATAACACCTGTGGACGTAAATAAAAAAAAATCGGTGACGTTTTTCGAAATTGTCCTTCATAGCAAATGAAGACAAAGATCCCCCGTATTGCCTTAACAGATTGTTGGGGCAAGTGCTGTTAGCGAACACCTATGAAGGCCGGCATGGCACACGAGGGGGTGGGTGGCCAGCACCACGCCTGGCCATCTTTGTCTCCCCAGTGGCGATGTTTACGCACCGCACCAGGTACTCATTTGAGGTTGGGTTGATTTAGGGGTGGCCCAGAACCGGTTCAGATAATCGTCACTGGTGTTGGGCGTGAGCGGGAATCGAATTTGGCTCGCCGGGTTTGTAGCGCAGAGCGCTGCTACACTAACCGCTCACACCCACGGCAAGGGGCCCCACTTCCCCACACGTTAAAAGACTGTCGTATTTCAGTCAAACTTATCAAGGGTATTTGTTTAAAAATATATAATTCTAAGAAGTGTAATTTTGCCAAATAAATCGTAAAACAAAAGTTAGTTTGTATCTGTGTGTGTGTAAATTCACTGGTGAGCGTTAATTCCCTACACTTTTGAGCCGGTGTTGAGTCACAGGCAGCTTCCAGAATTCAGCCCTCAAGACCTCAGCAGTCCCAACTCAGCACTCTGACCGCTAAGCCACTTCCTTGACATGGGTATTTCACATACCGTGAGCTTTCCAACCCACTTAAAAAATATATATATATATAATACGTTACCCTTGATTTGACCTTGCAATAAAATAACTATTGAGTTGCAAATGTTAAGTATGCATGGGCATAATTATTTGAGTTGCATCGTGCCCTTGACACAAATGTAGCCACCGCATTTTTATACACGCGGCAATTACGAACAGCGAGTCGTGTTGGACAGCACCAACACTCGAACAATGTACTTTACAATCATTATACAAGCAACCGAAAAACGTTAACCACCCCTCTCTCCACGACGAAGCGTGATGCTGAGCAAATGTTCTAATTGAAAATAATCAAACAAAGCGACTACTTGAGGGGCATGCAGACTTCACGAGTCGAGGTGTTGAGCGCCGTGGGGCACCGATATAAAATAAAAACGAAGAGATATAACTGCTCAACCCGAGCTCTAAAAACTCTTGATATTTGGATTGTCTCTGTACTGTTCGCCTTTTAGCATTCTCTGGTCTGACATTGGTGCTGAGACAAATAAATAAAGAAGGCTGTCTCTGATGTAGGCCAATTCGTTTCAAAGACAACACGTATACTATAAGGGCGTGTTTGCATGTTTTGCCACAAGTACGTGTGGTTAATGCAGACTTGATGCCTTGCCAAAAGGTATCTATTTTATGTTTAAACATCTCAACACCCGTTGTATTGTCATGAAGGGTAAACCTATTCTATTTTTCAACATACTCTTTGGTTCTTTGGGTAAAGTCACGTAGGTATGAAATAAATTAAATCACGACGTTGCGGGCGCAACACAAGCGTCCGTCATCCGGTGGGACAACCACAGCAAGACACAATTGCAAGAAACACAGCAAGAAAACGTCGTGATTTTTTTCATTTTCTACCTACGTGACTTTACCGAAAGAACCCAAGTGTATGGATCCCTGCAGTCACGAAAACTTCAAATCTAGATTATGTTTCACATACTTTGATACCAGCAAAAAATATCCCGTAGAAATAAATACACGATTAAATATAAACATGGACATTGACAGGAAATGTAAAAGAGCATCTTAGCTCACTGGGCCATACCCGATATCAACTGACTGACAAGAGGCAGGAGGGAATGTAGTTGCTAGAGATGTGTAATGGGGACGCGAGGGATGCGACGGAAGTTGAATGAGCCGTAGAAGATATTTTCATTAACAAGATACCTGAGATGTGTTTTTGGAAAAATAAGTGTGAGAGAGATTATTCAGACGACAGATAAAATAAATATAGGTGATATGTTTAAGAGAGACATGAGATGTATGCACAAAGAAGAGACTGAATATATATATGGAACAGATAAGATAGATATATAAAGAGATGTATTCAGAAGAGATATATATGAAATATATGTGATGTATGCAAAAGATTAGCATGGGCGATAAGATATATACCCGCAAGAGAGATTCGAGACATATAGGAGATGTATTGAGAATAGAGGGGTACTTGTATTCTAATCTAATTTATATGTATAGAGTGTCTTCACTCAAGGCACTCGACATAAGCTTTCAAAAGGATGACAGAATGAAATGATGGTGTAGTTGGCAAGAGCATTCACGAATTTAGGAATGAGTGAGAGTGCTGGAGGGTACTTCGGGATCACGAGAGGGTCGGGGAGGGACGAGAAGGAGTAGAGGGGCGAGGGGAGGAAGAGAATGGGAATAGAGAAGAGGTAAGTGTTAAGAGAGGAATAGGAGGTTCAGGACGGGGACTGTTTAATGTACAGGGGCAGTGTTGAGCCTTTGGTAGCAGTGTTGAGTCTATGGGCAGTGTTGAGTTTATGGGTTGCAGTGTTGAGTCGATGGGCAGTGTTGAGTCTATGGGAAGTGTTGAGTCTACGGACAGTGTTGAGTCTATGGGCAGTATTGAGTCTATGGGTAGCAGTGTTGAGTCGATGGGCAGTGTTGAGTCTATGGGCAGTGTTGAGTCTATGGGCAGTGTTGAATCTATGGATTGCAGTGTTGAGTCTATGGGCAGTGTTGAGTCGATGGGCAGTGTTGAGTCTATGGGAAGTGTTGAGTCTATGGGCAGTGTTGAGTCGATGGGCAGTGTTGAGTCTATGGGCAGTGTTGAGTCTATGGGCAGTGTTGAATCTATGGATTGCAGTGTTGAGTCTTTGAGCAGTGCTGCTCAATGTACAGGGGAAGTTGATTCCCGTGGAGGGGTGCAAGGAGGGAGAAGGATCGAAGACGGGATTGTGCACAAGGAGTAGGAGGGACAGAGAGAGATACAGAGAGTAGATTGGGAATGAAGAGGACGAGCGGAGGGGACATGGACGGAGATAAGAGAGGCAAGATGAGGTGGGAGCAAGGACATGAAGATATTTGTCGGTATCGGAAATGGAGTTGAATGAGGAGAGGCGAAGTGTACAAAATTAAAGGGGAGATTGGAAATATATCGTGCAGAATCATTTTGTTTTTGTTGGAGGGGAGTGAGAGCAGAGGCAGGGGTACAAGAAGATGATTACGCTAGCCCAGATGGGTGAAGATCAGACAATGAGCCAGGAGTTTGGCGGCAGAAGACAGATGTCCGATAGGGGAAAGATGTAATCAGAGATACAAGATGTCGGAGAGATGTGTCCATAAAGCACTTACGCCGCCACATTGCATTCCTCACTCCGCAGGCTGTAACCACCACCAACTTCCCCACCGCTATGCCAAGCCTCTACAGAGCCCACATAACACACAGTGGCCCCGATAATCACTCAACTCTTTCACACCGTCGTCTTAACAAAAGCGTGACTTTTATTTATGCTATCTTCACAACTCCGCGGGGCCTTTTTTGAATGGCGACTTGGAGTGATGCAACGTGCCCAGGCTAGGTGAGTTCTCTAGGCCGGGTTTGGCCCATTGGCCCAACGTGTGGCCAGACCTGGGCCCCCCTCTCTCTGCACTCTGCACCGTGGCACATCGTAGGCCGTACAAAGGTGCCCGTCATGAAAATAGTTCCTAGCAAGCTTTTTTATCCGCCCCTGAACAACCGTAACGACATTATACATAACATTTGTTGCGATCGTTATGTAACATTCCATCACACGTCTATTATATAATCCAAGTACATTATTATATAACTAGGCGAGACCTCAAAAGACCAGGATGAGTCTCATTTGCAGGAGCGACCTGGGGTATTAGTCTGCCAGTAGGGGGGAGATGATTGTTGCTGTGTGTAATATCAATTGAGTAATTTACTGCGTCAATTTCGAATTCCGCACATTTGGAGCCCGTTCTCCAGTACACAACGGCCATCAGGGGATCTTCATCATCCACTGTGAAGCACATGGCATGTATTATTAGTAAATACACACTGCAGTATTAACCAGGGTGGCCACTGGAATAGAACTGCAAACCTTTGCAAAAAGCGGCGAATGTGATTTAATTATAATAATTTCAACCTGTAATGTGCCGCACAGTGTTCGCTCGCCCTCGTAGAGAGAGAGAGTGCAACTCAGAGGGCGCAAGGAAGAAGAACCACAGAAAAGTGGGAGGGCACGCGGTGACCCCGTGCTACCAACAATTGCCCATGGACGCCACGGTGGCTAGGAGATGTTAACTACCTCGCCTGGTATACAGGAGGTTGTAGAATCGATCCCGACCCTGACGCCTGTTGTATATTTGGAGTTTGCGTGTTCTCCTCGTACTTACAAGTTTAGCAGTCGCTAAACTCGCTAAACTTGTAAGTACGAAATATAAATAATGCAGTCCCTGCACTTGCTTTCAGGTGACTCTGGAGATGGGCATACCCACACTGTAGTCCACTACAAAGTGCAACCTGCTTTCTAATAGACTAACATCAGCTATGCACTTTTAATTCGAGATTGAAAACGAATTTCATTGGAACTGCTTTTTTGTGTTTAGTTTGTGGTCCTTACCCTCACACCTCCGATTAGCACAGTTGGTTACGTACGGTGCGAACGAAAATCAACATACATACATGAAGGATAAAAAATAATCTGTCCATTTATAACTAACATTTACTTGTGATGGAGACCATATATTTGCGACAGCAATTCCGTTGTGAAGATGTACAATCATTGCTCACATTTTTATCATTATTTCATTGCAAATTCAGCTTCAAAAAGTTACCGTCTCTGTCACTTGATGAGAACACTGACTTCGAGCAGCCAGCGTGACGGCCAGCTCAAGCATGATAACTTCTTGTCACATATATTAAGGGACAATTTACTCCCCTTTTTAGCGTTTAAAAAAGACATCGCTGCGCGTGGCAAATCCTGGTAACTGAAACGCATCCCGCCCAGCGTCATTTGCTGACGGAACTTCGCTCCGGCAAGATAGTGAGGTGGATTACGTTGTGGCCGACCAACTGTGTGGAGCTGTAGCCGAGGGCGACACGAATTTGCGCCACGCGCAGGCACTCATCTCTGCATTCGTAGCATCAGCGTGACCCTTGCGGAGACTTGTCCATTGGTGTGGCTTCCACGGATGTCCCAAAGATCTTGTCCCAGTGACAGAAGTAAGGGGCGAAGTTTTTCGTCGGCTTCTGGTGGTGAAGGTCGTGGTGCGGTGCCCCTCCGTAGAGGCCTCTGGGCAGCAGATGATGAAGCCCCCAGGGCAGGTCGTACCCCGAATGATCCTCGATGGAGAGGTAGACATTGAGCAGCATAAACGTCCACGTGGTTAGAAGGTGGCAGTGGAGCACGATGGGATCGATGGTGGTCCAGAGGCCCACGCTCATGAGCTCCCAGCCGCCCATGTACTGCGTGCTCCACGCAAAGGGCACGGTACATTCATGGTGCACAGCATGGAAAGTCCTGTACAGCCAGCGCACACGGTGGTGCAGTAGGTGCCAGGCAAAGTACTGAAAGTCGAACAGCAGCAGGCAGGCCAGAACGCCGTGGCAAAGCTCAAAGAGGCCGGGTGCCTTCTCTGGCAGGTCGATGGCCGGCCGCCAATACCACTGAGCCACCGTGGCCGGCAAGACGAACACGACGTTGTTGTAGATAGTGAGCGCCACGCAGTCGCAGACGACCCTCAGGCTCGGTTCCTCTTTGCTCGCTTGAATCTTGTAGTGGCGCAAGTGAGGAGCCAGCCGGCGAGCCACGAGGCCCACGGCGGTGAAGAGCAGGCAGAACACGTAGTAAGCCATCACGGACAGGACGGCGGGGAAGATGGGCGAACGCAGCGTGTGCCCGTAGTTCAGGCGGAGGATGTCCCACAGCGGCTGCAGCAAAGACTCTTCGCCTGTCCACGACTCCAGCAGCTTGCAGAGTCTTGCCGACTGCACGGCTTCGAGCATCATCTGATGACCCATCTCCACTCGTCCGGCAATGTTGCGATTTGCTGCGAGCTCTCGATAAATAACACTATCATGCAACGATTTGCTGTGTTCATTACCTATACCCGGCAGTTAACGTGCATGCATATATTGAGGTATTGTTTATTTTCACGCCTTAGATATTTAAATACAGCTCGCAGTTAAATAGGAAAATTAAGAGGTACTTTTAAAAAAATGTCTATCTATCACCGATGTAGCGTTTTGGAGGCTGTGTCGCACAAGTCGAACGATGTCCTCAAAAGGTGCGGGTCATGAAGGAGGACCTATATAGCCCCAGGAGGAACCAGTGACGAGGTTACATTGAAACAGCAAGGAAAGCAGAAATGTGTGCAGAAACCCGCAGACCACAGTCTAAAATGCACGAGTCATGGAACCTTTCATGACGAAAGTGAGCTTTGTATAAGTCACGTATGCGATAGGGGTAGATTTAACCCAAGCAGCCACATCTCCGTGCATAGTTTTGGTGATCTGTGCCTAACGCCTGGCCCTCTGCACGCTGGGGGTAACGCTGGGTAGGCTCCGTGGAATTTCATGCAATGCAAAAAAATTATTTTAGTTTTTCACAAAAGTCTTATTATTAAAATTGTAACTAATTATTACCGTAGTTTGTTCCAAGAATAATCGATTTTCTCCACGAACCATGCCAGCGCCGCATTTGATAAAAGCTAAGTGCGCCACTATTTTTGGATTTTATTTTTTCGTTTTGCACGCCATTAAAGAACAATAATAAATAATAGCCTATTTAGTTATCATTCCTGCATTTGCTATCACTGTCATTAAGTCACAAGGACAAACGTTTGAGTATGTTGCACTTTATCTCAACAAACCTGTTTTTCCCCATGAACAACTTTATTATGTTGCTTTGTCAACATGAAAGTGCCCATTCAACTAAATTCGTCGCAAGGAACACTTTTGGGAGATGGTCGTCAATTTACATCAAATGTGATATCCGTAAGAGAGGTTTTTGGGGTTAGATCGCGTAAATATGTAAATGTGTCGTTAAAACCCGCCACCACCCGACACAGCCAACTAGTAAGGGTTCAAATCAAACATGCCAATTCGTCACGGTGTGCTGTACTAGTGACGAATTGGCATGTTCTGTTTACGTGACAACCCTTATTAGTTGGCTGTGTCGGGTGGTGGCGGGTTTTAACGACCATACTCACCACTCGCCAGACACTCACCTAACACGACCCTCATCAGACACCTCGCCACTCCCAAAACACCAACACTCACCACCATTCATCCACCTGACCCTCACCTCTCGGTAGACACTAAACATAAACTACTCTCCTGAAACTCAGCAGACATTACCCACGACTCGCATGACACTCACCAGTTACCAGCCTCATCGTTCACACCCATCACACCCACACACATATGACAAATAAAGAATTTGTAACACCCTACACTACACCCCCACACCACACGGCGAGACCACATCACTCGTGAATATGTAGTGACATAAGAGGAGAGGGGCTGCTGGGGGCTCTGGGACCCTAGGCAACCCAGACGCTTAAGCCCCTTGGTGCCAGGCGCTAGGTTCCCAGGCAACCCAGACGCTTAAGCCCCTTGGCGCCACCAACGGGGGGGGGCTGTGTGTGCTCTGTGGGATATCTGGGGGCGCACACAACCCCACCCCTCGTTGGGGACGAGGCATAAAAGGGCAGCTCCCTGGACGATCGAGGCCAGTTGTAGCTCAAGACCCAAGACCCAAGACCAGCCATCTCAGGACCCTGGGATGCTGTGAGAGCCAGTGGTGGGACTCTGGAACTCCCGGCTCTACGTCCTTGTGAGGGCGAGTTCCAGAGCGTAGCCAGAGTAGTGGATCTAGGCTGTGTACCTAGGCTGTGTACCTAGGCTGTAACAGAGTATCAGGACTGTTGGAGTGTTGGATTTTAATAAAGAAGTTACCTCTACAAGTGTCTCCGGAACCCATTACAAATACACTCCACCACTACACCATTACAGGACACAACTACACCACTGCTGTACTCTACTGCACAATTTTACTGCACCACTGAACACTACACCACACACCTACACCACACCACTACAGCCACAACTAAAACTTCATCATACTGCACTCCCCCACGGTACTATACCACACCACCGCATCACAACACCACACTATACATTGGAGCTCTCCACCACAACGCTACACGAACGTATTGCGCTTACACGACACAACTACACACCACGGCCGTGCACCATGCATCTGTGATGCCACGGCTACAGCAACGAAGCAGCTCTGCTGGCGCTGTCCCCCCTCGCAACCCCTCACACGAACACACACAAACATACCCCCACGTAGGACCTCGTGGGGGAGTCACCTGGCCTCTGGGTTTTCACCCGAGAGCCCCCTCGTGAGGGGTGCTCCACGGTTTCCCGGGGCCAGGGAATTGGCAGATTCCCCCCAGGTCGGATGACACTGCGGCGCCGTGAATTGACTTGAAATTACTTGGTCACGGCAAGGCCACCCGGCAACCGCAGTGAGCAAGCAGAAAGACGCGGCACGGCAGGTAGGGGTCGGGGCCACGAACGGCGAGCTGAAGGTGCCACAAACGGTGGGCTGAAGGGATATTCCGAAAGCTGAGACACGAGGGGGGGAGGGCGCTCTGATTGGCTGAGAGGACCGCCCGGCTTAGCGGTGAGCAATGTTGATGTAGAAAGGGATATAAGGGGAGGTTAGAGGACGATTTGGGAGTCGTTTTCTTCTCAAGTCAGCGAGCCACGCGTTCAGCCTTCCAGCCATTCAAGCATCCGAGAGACGCGGCCGAGCGCAGCTGGAACACGACACGGACAGGGATCTCCTGCACCCCCGTCTCTCCGACCCCCAGCACGATCGTGAGTATGTAAGAGGGGTGAGGAATAGCGTGAGGACTTCACGAGGGCTTTATTCGAAATAGGCGAGGTGGGTTGGGTTTAGACCGTCGTGAGATAGGTTAATCTTACCCTACTGCTTTCGGCTCTGGGTCACGTAGAAATAAGCCTCTAGCATCAAATACCGACGTTGTGTGGTTTCTGTGGGTGTCGAGAGAGCATGGGGATGGTGTGAGTACGCGCGTAAGTGTGATGATCGGCGCTCATTCACTGATAAACGATCGCAGACGTTCGGGCGTGGTGTGAAGAACGGGTGAAACGCGTGAAGTAGCCTCGATTCGATTGGCGTTGTGTTTGTGCCACGCTAACCGCGCGCGTTGGTGCCCGGGGTTTGCGCCCGCCCATGCGCGCTTTCTCGGGGATTAACGCGCGTTTATTGTCATCATTAGCTCGCCGTGGGGCTGGGAATTAGCGCGCGGATATCCTCATCAGCGCGATCACCTGCACCACGTGTTTGCGCTCGCCCATGCGTGTTTGCTCGGGGAGTAGCGCGCGTGCATTGTCATCAGTAGTGTGCCGTTGCCCTGCAGATTAACGCGCAACGCTACCATCATTAATTCGTTGTTGCACGTGGTGGCTGCGTCGGTGGTGGTGCTGGTGGTGGTGCTGGTGGTGGTGCTGGTGGTGGTGCTGGTGGTGGTGGTGCTGGTGGTGGTGGTGGTGCTGGTGGTGGTGGTGGTGGTGCTGGTGGTGGTGGTGGTGCTGGTGGTGGTGGTGGTGCTGGTGGTGGTGGTGGTGCTGGTGGTGGTGGTGCTGGTGGTGGTGGTGCTGGTGGTGGTGGTGGTGGTGGTGCTGGTGGTGGTGGTGGTGCTGGTGGTGGTGCTGGTGGTGGTGGTGGTGGTGCTGGTGGTGGTGGTGGTGCTGGTGGTGCTGGTGGTGGTGGTGGTGGTGGTGCTGGTGGTGGTGGTGGTGGTGCTGGTGGTGCTGGTGGTGTTGGTGGTGGTGCTGGTGGTGGTGCTGGTGGTGGTGGTGCTGGTGGTGGTGTCGGTGGTGGTGCCGGTGGTGGTGGTGTTGGTGCTGGTGGTGCTGGTGGTGCTGCTGGTGCTGGTGGTGCTGGTGGTGCTACTGGTGGTGCTGCTGGTGGTGCTGCTGGTGGTGGTTGTTGTTGTTGGTGGTGACTACGCCCGGGCCCGCGCATATTCACACGGCTATTTTTAGTGTACGCGGGGCATGCGTGGGACTAACCCCAGGTGGCCGAGAGCCAACTACGAGTCACGACTCACAGTCACATAGAGGACGCGGAGGCGGCGAGGCCGATGACTCGATCGGCGGCAAGAGGAAAAGGAGGTCGAAGGGGGAGAGGAAGCGGGGAGCATCAACCCCCACATCTGCTTGTATGCATGTGTTGAACTTCTTTCGCACCATACGTAGACAACCGTGCTCATCGGATATGAGGAGGAGGGAGATCAAACTCAACAGTGCACGACTGCACTACATCAACTACACGGGACAATTAATTTCCTCATTCACTCACTCGGTGACACATTTCACTTTGCAATGTACATAAGTGCTTTTGAGAATAGGCGTTTTTTACAGCACATATAATCAGAACTGTGAGCTGATTTTTTCAAAAGTGGTTGAAGTCATATTTCTCCCATTCCTCCCTCATTAAATCATTAATTCCTGTATTTAAGTATAATTCTTTACTCATTCATCAACTCACTCAATAATTGCATCACTCATCATTTCGTCATTTACTCACTCATTCAGTGAATTATGAATTATTCCCTCATTCTCTCACTTATGCCTCATTCACTCAATCCTCCCTCATTCAAATACTCAACCCTCTCATTCATTAACTCGCTCAAACCTCTCATTATCATTATTCCCTCAATTAGTCACTCATTTTCGCATTTGCACATACACTACGTTCTGGCGTACAACCGCAACACATTCAATTGTGGAATGCGCATAAGCACGTATTGAATTTCACAGTACATATGAGCAGAATTGTGAGAGGTTTTATTTTATTTTTTATTTAACGAATGCACAGTCCCTAAGCCAAGCTGTTGCTTCCGATCCTGCTGTGTTGAGAGTGAGTCGGCCTCCGCTCACTCACCAGCCACCAGCCAATGTCGGGCACGACACGAGCTGGTGAAGAGATGGAGTGATTTCAGTTTAATTTATTTGGTATAGCCCTGTGAGCCATTCGGCTCTTGAATCGGGTGCAACCGCAACAAACAAAAACATGAACAAGAAAACATCTTAAAGTGACTATGCGCAAACATAAAAATCCAGGAAAAAACTGCAAAGTCTTCCAGAAAAAAAGCACCGTACACCAACGCTGTGCAAAAATCCCAGTGGGATGCAAGTCAAACAACAACAACAACAACCACAAGACAAGTTAGATTAAAGCCATCATTCTAATTCTAGATTTTAAGCTTTCGTGACTGCAAGGATTCATATTCTTAGATTTTTTTCGGTAAAGTCACGTAGGTAAAAAAATTAAATTAATAAAATAAAAATAAAATAAAAATCACAACGTTTCGGAGGCAACACAACCCTCCGTCTTCAGGTGGAACCGTCACAGCACGATAGCTGTATCAAGTAAGAGAAATTCCAAGAAAACAGTCCTTGTATATGTAGTGGTGGTATTGACGTGCGCCGACTGTGACAGTGATGGATCACGGGGCGGCGCGGGGTGCGGGGTTGGGCACGCGCAGTGGGCGTGGTGTGGACGCGCGCGCCGGGAGTGACAGATGACGAGGCGGCGCGGAGTGAGTGGTGAGGCACGATGAGATGTGGGAAAAGAGGATCGTAGCCAGCGCCCGGCGATTGGTCGAATAAGTGGGTGCTCGCAGCGACGTCCGCAGGTGGGGTATAAAGGGGGACGCGCGAGAGCACTCGGGGAGAGTTACCCAGTTGAAGACCCGAAGACGGAGCTGAAGACCTAGTGAAGCCGAGTAGCTCAGTGGCGTTAGTCGCCGAGTAGCTAAGTGGATGTTGGTCATCCGAGTAGCTCAGTGGCGTTAGTCGCCGAGTAGCTAAGTGGATGTTGGTCATCCGAGTAGCTCAGTGGGCGTTAGTCGCCAAGTAGCTAAGTGGGTGTTTGTCACCCGAGTACTCAGTGGATGTTGGTCATCCGGGTAGCTCAGTGGCGTTAGTCGCCAAGTAGCTAAGAGGATGTTGGTCATCCGAGTAGCTCAGTGGGCGTTAGTCGCCAAGTAGCTAAGTGGGTGTTTGTCACCCGAGTACTAAGTGGATGTTGGTCATCCGAGTAACTCAGTGGGCGTTAGTCGCCAAGTAGCTAAGTGGGTGTTTGTCACCCGAGTACTAAGTGGATGTTGGTCATCCGAGTAGCTCAGTGGGCGTTAGTCGCCAAGTAGCTAAGTGGGTGTTTGTCACCCGAGATACAAAGTAGGTGTTAGTCACCTGTAACCAAGTTTGATCAAATAAAGAGTGTGTTACCCGTGAAGTCGTCTCCCGTGGAGTTACTACATTACAACTGGCATCAGAAGTAAACCTGTCTTCAAGAAGTATGGACACAAGGAAGACTACCCGTACCCACGAGCGAGGTCGGGATGACGACGGCGTACCGGGGACACCGACCTCGGGAGTAGAGGACGAGGAGTTGCCGCCGATGCAGCACTTCGCGGTGATGGCCGACGCTCCGCTTGCCTCCGACACCGGCCTCCAGGACGCGCACGCCCGCTTGGCGGAGTTGCTACTCGCCGCCGCCGCTGTCTTGGCCGACATCTCCATTCCGGCGAGCGGAAAAACGGCTGCGGGGGTCGTGGAGGAAGCGACGGTGGAGGATTCCCGCCAAAGGGCGCTTCGCGCCAAAAGCCTGGAAGTTGCCGCCGTTTTTGGGGGGCCGCCACCGATTGGCGGGAAAGACGGACGCCACGTGGCCGGACACCTCCGCGCAGCGCAGCCCACGTCATCGGCGCGCGCCGGAGCCCTCCATTTTGCGCCTGACAACCGAGCCGACATTTTACACAACTCCAGCGGAGCGCGGGAAAATCTCTCCGACGTCGACGACGATCGGGTCCTCCAGCAAAGATTGCCCGCGCTGTCGGCGTTCAAGGCGGATGGGGGCGACTGGGGAGCCTTCCAACGAAGGTTCCTCGCTCATCAGGAGATGTCGGGGTGGTCCGACACCACTGCCCTGCGTGCGTTGCCAGCGATGCTTGACGACGACGCGCTTGCAGCCTTCACATCTGCTGCAAGGTCGTCCCGCTCTACGCTCCAGGCCGCACTACACCTGATGGCGAAGGTGTTCGGGCCGCCCTCCACGTGCCGCCACCAGTTCTACGATCGGCGGAAGGTGGCTGGGGAAACGACGCTAGCCTACCGCACGGCACTGCTCGCCTTGGCGGACGCGGCTTTTCCCCGCATGGATAAGGAGGGGAAGGACGCCATGGTGACGGAGCAGCTGCTGGTGTTGGCCCACGAGTTGGGGGTCCCCATCAACGTGGCAGACGAGATGGAGATCTGCTCCCTGGCGATCGCCACGAGCATTCACGCGTACGAGGTCCTCAAACGCAAGCCGGGGGTCGTTTGCAAATGGCCGGGGAATGCGGCACTGGCCGCCACGATCGCCGAACCTCAGCCAGCTGCGGTGCAGGAGCGGGGCTTCGCTGCATCGTGTCCGGGGGAGTGGAGAACGGGAGGTCGTTCGCCCACACGTTCGCCCCGCAAGCTGGAGCAACCGAAACCTACGACGTCCGTCGTCTGCTACAACTGCGGCCTTCGGGGTCACGTCGCAGCCGGGTGCCGGGCCCCGCGTCCGCGCGCCGCAGGACCACGTCGGGACGACGACCAGGGCCACAAGTCATCCCAACAAAACCCGGCAAGTCGCGGCACCTCACACGTTCGGTCCACAAACACGGCACATTCGGGTCGCCGCTTCGCGGTGGGGGGTTCGCGGCTGGGTGCCGGGGGTTCAATTCGGCGAGGGGGGTCCGTACGCGGCCCGCAAGCAGTCGAGTGGTCCGAATTGGCCCACAGGATCGTGGCTGCGTCAGCCGGGTCGTCCGTGGTAACGGGGTTCATTGACGGGGTTGAGGTCCGGGTGCTTGTTGACACGGGTGCGTCGGCCACCATCATCTCGGACCTTATTTATAACATTCTTCCCGTCCAAAGTAGACCCCTTCTGCCGGTAGACGTGCCATTTTATGCGGCGAATGGGGGATCCCTGGGGATCATCGGCCAGATTCGGGCGACTATTTGCATTGGGGACATTAAATTAGCGGGCCCTATTTTTGTATCATCATCGCTGGCCGTTCCCTGTTTGCTAGGTACGGACTTTTTGTCAAAAATGCCCATCAAAATTCTTATTGATCAGGCCTGCATAGAGCTTCCGTCAGGTCGGCGGGTTGCCTTCTTGTCGAGCCCTATCAAAGTGCGCACGGTTTGTGCGACGGTGCAGGCGCTGGCGACTCACACTGTACGGGTACCCCCGGGATCGCAAATGTTAGTACCCCTTCGGTTCAGGAAGCCACTCGAGGTGGGTGCGGAGGCACAGGGGGTGCTGTTGGGGCCGTCAAACAGAGCCAGTAAGGGCCTCGACTTAGCGGTTGCTCAAACCATGGTGAGAGGGGACAGTGAGCCGTTCGTAATGGTCCTGAATACAGGGTCGCGGCCGGCCGTAATTGCGCAGGGAACGGTGCTGGCTCACGCCGCGCCGCTGCCCGTTGAGGAACGGCTCGTGGCTCAAGCAGATTTTACTGTCGAGTCGCATCCTCAAAGTGATGAGGGGACTGAGTGGTTGGACTCGCTGTGTGCGGGTTCTGCTAACTTGTCCGGGGTGCAATTGGGAGCATTGAGGGGTTTGCTCATCGAGTTTGCTGACGTGTTCAGCAAACATAAGTACGATATCGGCTGCACTGACCTGTTGCGCCACCACATAGCTACAGGGGACGCGGCCCCTATTCGTCAGAATCCTTTCCGGCTCAGCCCGGCCGAGAAGGAACATGTGCAATCGGCGGTTAATGATATGTTGGCGGCCGATATCATTTCGCCCTCTTCTAGTCCGTGGGGTGCTCCTATTGTCCTAGTAAAGAAACAGGACGGGTCCTTGCGGTTTTGTGTCGATTTCCGCCGCTTAAACAAAATCTCGATGGCGGATGCGTATCCGCTCCCCAGGATGGATGAGTCGCTGGATGCCTTGGCGGGAGCGCAGTTTTTTTCCACACTCGATCTGCTTTCTGGATTTTGGCAATTGCCACTCGATAACGAGTCTAAACCTAAAACTGCTTTCCGGACACCTGGGGGCCTTTTTGAATTCAACCGTTTGCCCATGGGCTTACATTCCGCTCCCGCCACGTTCCAGAGACTCATGGAATTGGTTTTGTCGGGCCTCCAATGGGATACCTGTTTGATTTATCTTGACGATATTATCGTCTTTAGTCGGACTTTCGAGGAGCACCTCCAGCGACTGAGAGCGGTGTTCCTCAGGATGCGTTCCGCTAAGCTAAAATTTAAACCGGCTAAATGTTTTCTGCTTCGGGAATCGGTCAGGTATTTGGGCCATATCGTGAGTCGTTCAGGGATCTCGACGGACCCTGCTAAGACGCATTGCGTCAGCTCATGGCCAACGCCAACCTCGGTCACGGAGGTTCGTAGTTTCATTGGTTTTGCCTCCTATTACCGTCGTTTTGTCAAGCAATTTGCCACCATAGCCAAGCCCCTGCACGCTTTGACGGCTAAGGGTGTGAGGTTTCACTGGGGGGCAGAGGAGGAGGATGCGTTCTGCTCCCTCCGTGACGCTTTGGTGCAGGCTCCCCCCTTGTGTTACCCCGATTTCACACAACCGTTTTTGCTTGACACGGACGCCAGCAATACGGGTATCGGGGGGGTGCTCTCACAGTTGGTCGGGGGGGTTGAACGGGTGGTCGCCTACGGTAGTAGGGTTCTTTCCCCCGCAGAACAACGCTATTGCGTAACTCGTCGTGAATTGTTAGCCATTGTGTTTTTTGCACAGCAATTCAGGCCGTATCTTTACGGCCGTCATTTTACGGTCCGGACGGACCATGCGGCTCTACAATACGCTATGCGCGTGGCGCAGCCATCGGGCCAATTGTCCCGATGGTTGGAGGTCCTTCAAGACTACCAATTCACGACGATTTACCGAAAAGGGTTGCGGCACTCAAACGCGGACGCCTTGTCGCGGTTGCCGCCGTGCACGGACTGCACATGTTTGTTGGGATCAGCGCGGTGCAAACCCCCGGTCGCCGGCACCCCGGGAGTTGCGCTCGCCGCCACTGACACCCCGGGAGAGGACGCCCCCACGGGGAGGGATTCGCTGTTGTCGTTGCCCCTCATTGAGTGGGGCCGCCTCCAGATGTCCGACAGCTCCCTACTTACGCTGCGTCGGAAAGTTGGCGCTCCCGAACAAGGGGAGGCGCGGGTCGGTTCCTGGGTGTGCAGACAGGGCCTGTTGATGAGGTGGGACAACATGTCCCGGCGTCACGTGCTCGTGGTGCCTGTTGCTATGCGGGGTAGGGTTGTTCTGGCAGCTCATGAACGGCTCATGCATCTGGGTTTTCACAAAACGCTCGCCCTAATCCAGCGAGACTATTATTGGCCGGGGATGGGTAACGACGTGGCGAATATTCTTAAGGGATGCGTAGGGTGCGCCAAAAGGAAACCGCCACCATTGGCGGCTAATCCACCGCTGCAATCCATTCAGGTTTCGCGTATAAACGAATTGGTAGCGTTGGACATCTTGGGGCCCTTTCCGGTTACACCAAGGGGAAATAGGTTCCTGCTGGTTGGCGTGGAATACTTCACCCGATGGCCTATGGCATGGCCGCTCGCCAACCAGTCGGCTGCGGCGGTGGCGGACGCCTTTGTCCAGGGTTATGTGTTGGACAAGGGCGCCCCCGAACGCTTGCTGACGGATCAAGGGAAGAATTTTTCGAGCGTTTTGTTGCGCGAGGTGTGCGACCTGTTGGGTACAAAGAAAGTGCGTACTTCCCCCTACCACCCGCAGACTGACGGGATGGTTGAGCGTCTGAACAGAACGATTACGTCTATGTTGTGCCAACAGGTCTGCGACGATCAGGTTGATTGGGACTTACAGGTGCCGGGGGTACTCGCGGCCTATCGAATGGCCCCTCATGCGGCGACAGGGTTTTCCCCATTTTTTCTCATGTATGGGCGGGAGGCCGATCCGGCCATGGACG
The DNA here is from genome assembly GCF_965212315.1 of Lampetra planeri. Classification (NCBI taxonomy): domain Eukaryota; kingdom Metazoa; phylum Chordata; class Hyperoartia; order Petromyzontiformes; family Petromyzontidae; genus Lampetra; species Lampetra planeri. The sequence continues at coordinate 11,052,749 of NC_136124.1, read as the reverse complement.
TCCAACTGGGGATTTCCCAGCCACGTGCAAAATCTAAATTGGCAGACCACATCAAATTTAATATCGCCAAATTGACTGAAGCGCGGGAGGGGGCAAGGTTGAATTCGCGGTCGCGGCAAATTGCAAACGAGAAATTGCATGAGCGGAGGGTGCATACGCATGATTGGAAACCAGGCGATAAGGCCTGGCTGCATTGTCCACATGCACCGTTGGCTACGTCCCCCAAGTTGTTGAGACCTTGGAGGGGACCGGTGGAAATTGTGCGGGTTGCACGGCCCCAGAGTATACAGATTAAATGGGGGAAACGCCGTTGGTATGTGCACCCCTCCCGACTGAAGCCCTATGCGGCACCGTGTGACCCCGTTCTGTGCCGTGACGACCGGGCGTGTGATGTGACCGTCGACTCGGGGAGGGAGGTGTCGCAGGCTGATCCTCACGTGTCTCCACCTGACCCACCCCCAGGTGCCTCGGGCTTGACGGCTGCTGACCGTCGAGAGCCTGAACCCCGGGGCACGCACGAGTCCTCGATGCCTGGCCGATGTCTTCCTGAACCGCCGGCACCACCGGACGTTCAACCGCGTCTGGTGCCGTACGACGGACCGGCAAGGCGGACTCGGGCTAGGTCTCAAAAATTTTCATGAGGACGGTTTTTTTGTGCTCTACACCGAGCTCGCCCGGTGTTCCCCTCTGCCGGGGTAATGTCCCGTTGTAGGGACGCTCGGAAGAAAAGGGGACACTGCACGAGTCGGAAGGAAAAAAAATTTTTTCCATTTATTTTTTTTGTATACACATTGCTATTGTCACTCGCCGGTTTGTATATATTGTTCTATTGTCGCGGTGGCATTGGTTGAGGGTTGCGGATGGTGGTGTTCGCGTCGTGTTGTGTTGTTAGCTTAGTTGTTGTTCTTGTTGTTGTGTTGTGTTACGGGGCACACAGGGAGGGTTTGTATATTTTTGTAGCAGCCGGGGCGGCTGCGAGCTATGTGGTAGGGGGTGATGTAGTGGTGGTATTGACGTGCGCCGACTGTGACAGTGATGGATCACGGGGCGGCGCGGGGTGCGGGGTTGGGCACGCGCAGTGGGCGTGGTGTGGACGCGCGCGCCGGGAGTGACAGATGACGAGGCGGCGCGGAGTGAGTGGTGAGGCACGATGAGATGTGGGAAAAGAGGATCGTAGCCAGCGCCCGGCGATTGGTCGAATAAGTGGGTGCTCGCAGCGACGTCCGCAGGTGGGGTATAAAGGGGGACGCGCGAGAGCACTCGGGGAGAGTTACCCAGTTGAAGACCCGAAGACGGAGCTGAAGATCTAGTGAAGCCGAGTAGCTCAGTGGCGTTAGTCGCCGAGTAGCTAAGTGGATGTTGGTCATCCGAGTAGCTCAGTGGCGTTAGTCGCCGAGTAGCTAAGTGGATGTTGGTCATCCGAGTAGCTCAGTGGGCGTTAGTCGCCAAGTAGCTAAGTGGGTGTTTGTCACCCGAGTACTCAGTGGATGTTGGTCATCCGGGTAGCTCAGTGGCGTTAGTCGCCAAGTAGCTAAGAGGATGTTGGTCATCCGAGTAGCTCAGTGGGCGTTAGTCGCCAAGTAGCTAAGTGGGTGTTTGTCACCCGAGTACTAAGTGGATGTTGGTCATCCGAGTAACTCAGTGGGCGTTAGTCGCCAAGTAGCTAAGTGGGTGTTTGTCACCCGAGTACTAAGTGGATGTTGGTCATCCGAGTAGCTCAGTGGGCGTTAGTCGCCAAGTAGCTAAGTGGGTGTTTGTCACCCGAGATACAAAGTAGGTGTTAGTCACCTGTAACCAAGTTTGATAAAATAAAGAGTGTGTTACCCGTGAAGTCGTCTCCCGTGGAGTTACTACATTACATATATATACTGGTTGAGGGTGGGAGGAGCCAAGGTAGGCCCTGGATATTATTATTGTGAGGCTGAAGCACGCTGTTAGGAATGAGCCTTTGTTGTGTAGACTGGTGAAAAGAGTTGTTAAGGTGAGGCTGATGTAAAGATGCGTGTAAATGGGACTGAGCCTTTTGTTATGTAGAGGTGGTGAGGCTGAAACCGCTGCCAGGAATGAGTCTTTGTTGTGTTTACTGGTTGAACTGGGAGGTTCTTAAAGTTGTTAAGGTGCGGCTGATGTAAAGGTGCGGCTGCTGTGAATGGGACTGAGCCTTTGTTATGTAGATGAAACAGCACTTTTTGCTACGTTGCTGGGATTAGTTCTAGATTGGCCAAAATATGTGTGGTAAAACTTAAAGTAGGAAAACCAGTGTGTGAAAAAGAAGAAGAAACTATACGGTAACTGAAGAATAGTGCCTGTCAAATAAGATGGTCCAGATATGTGTAGTTAAATCTTTTTTGCATGGTTAATAACATCTTTCCAATGATTACTAAGTTTGTACCGATCATCACGGTTGAAATTATGTCTGTATATTTGGATGGCTTCATGTACAAACCTTTGATGGTGGCCAGGAGGTTTGCAGAGCACCTTGGTCTCGGAAAAAACAATTTCATGAGAGCCCACAGCGTTGTAGCAATGATCGGCAACGGCGGAAGAATCAGTTTTGCCGTGTTTCAGATCTGACTTGTGCTCGCGGACACGATCAGAGATATGACGTTTCGTTTCTCCAATGTAGCAATCACCACAATTGCAACTCAGTTTGTAGACTCCAGGGTATTGTAAGTCAGGAATGACATCTTTCACAGATGGAATTAGATCACGGATTTTATGTACTGTACTGAATCGGACTTGGATCTTATGTTTGTTTAGAATTTTGGAGATCTTTTTGGTCACGCCTGCTATGTATGGCAACGTGATAGTTTTGATTGGCGTTTCATGTGGCTGTTTCTGTATGGTGGGAGAAACAGCTTGGCGGATGGTGCGGTCAGAGTATCCGTTCATCCTGACCAACACCACCTGGTCAGTGAATTAAGACATGTTCATCGGGCCCTCAGAATTAACGGATACTCTGACCGCACCATCTGCCAAGCTGTTTCTCCCACCATACAGAAACAGCAACATGAAACTCCGATCAAAACTATCACGTTGCCATACATAGCAGGCGTGACCAAAAATATCTCCAAAATTCCTGACTTACAATACCCTAGAGTCTACAAACTGAGTTGCAGTTGTGGTGAATGCTACATTGGAGAAACGAAACGTCATATTTCTGATTGTGTCCGCGAGCACAAGTCAGATCTGAAACACGGCAAAACTGATTCTTCCGCCGTTGCCGATCATTGCTACAACGCTGTGGGCTCTCATGAAATTGTCTTTTCCGAGACCAAGGTGCTCTGCAAACCTCCTGGCTACCATCAAAGGTTTGTACACGAAGCCATCCAAATATACAAACACAGACATAATTTCAACCGTGATGATGGGTACAAACTTAGTAATCATTGGAAAGATGTTATTAACCATGCAAAAAAGATTTAACTACACATATTTGGACCATCTTATTTGACAGGCACTATTTTTCAGTTACCGTATAGTTTCTTCTTATTTTTTCACACAGTGGTTTTCCTACTTTAAGTTTTACCACACATATTTGGCAAATCTAGAATTAATCCCAGCAACGTAGCAAAAAGTGCTGTTTCATCTACATAACAAAGGCTCAGTCCCATTCACAGCAGCCGCACCTTTACATCAGCGGCACCTTAACAACTCTTAGAACCTCCCAGTTCAACCAGTCTACACAACAAAGACTCATTCCTGGCAGCGGTTTCAGTCTCACCACCTCTACATAACAAAAGGCTCAGTGACATTTACACGCACCTTTACATCAGCCTCACCTTAACAACTCTTTTCAACCAGTCTACACAACAAAGGCTCATTCCTAACAGCGTGCTTCAGCCTCACAATAATAATATCCAGGGCCTACCTTGGCTCCTCCCACCCTCAACCAGTATATATACAAGGACTGTTTTCTTGGAATTTATCTTACTTGATACAGCTATCGTGCTGTGACGGTTCCACCTGAAGACGGAGGCTTACGTTGCCTCCGAAACGTCGTGATTTTTATTTTATTTTACTTTTATTAATTTTAATTTTTTACCATCATTCTAACTCCGTACTACAACAAACAAACATGGCCAAAGCAAAAAACATTTTCGATATAACCAAAATAAAGCCATAAGCAATGTAACAGTGATCATAGGAACTGTGACCAAAATTTCACCATAAACGACATAAACAACATGTACCACCAAACCCTGTAGCCATAACTGGCTGCATGAGTCACTCCACAACAGCACGGGAGGATGTGGATCTGAGTGGACTTGCCGATGACTGGTACCAGCGGTGTCAAGATCGGCCTCTGTGAAAGAGGCTCGTGATGGACGCTGCTGTTGGATGCAGTCACCCTCCAGCAACAACGGAGGGCAGAGGAACGACACTCACAACAACGAGCGGAGCACCGGGCGGCTAAAATACAGCAAGTTGGCAGAGTGGGGGGTACAGCTGGTGGTGCATGTACCGGCCATCTCAATCAGCCAACCCATGGCACCTGGGTCTGTCCCGAGACCTCCTGTTAGCGAGCCTTCGACACTTCACGTAATAGCTTAAAAGTGCACCACCAAATGCCACGGTGTCTGTCTGTGAAGGTGGTTGTTGCCAGGTGGTTTCCTTGGACGGTGTCGGGGATAGCACAGGAAGTCGTCGCCTTTGATGGAGTAGCTGCTGGCCTCTTCCATTCCAATGTGGGTTTCTTGCAGGCAAACGATACCGGCAGTGTGTTGGACAGCAAGGACTTCAATGAGGCTGCGCTTGGCTGCCGACAGGTCTTCGACATTGAGTTGGAGGATTCGGAGGGGCTGGTCCGCCTGCAATGTAACCTTGAGGCGGTTTCTTCTCGGCTTTGGGACCTTGACGAGGATTCGTTGAGACTCTTCTCACGAAACTTTTTTTAGAATTTAGTCTGCTTGTAGCAAGGCCCCAATAATCAAATATGCTCAAAATGTTCCCCCCAATATATTGCTATAAAATGTTTTAAAAATAATAATTGCGATACTATGTAAATAAAAACAACAATTTGCTAAACCTTGGCCACAACATCTGGACTTGTCTTCATATAACAATGCATAGATTTCTGTTCATATGATTGTGGTTATGGTTGTACTTTATATCTCTGCCATTACATACAATGAAACAAGAAAAGGTAAAAAATAAAAAAAAATAAACAGCAATGTAATACAATACACTATTAGACATTATTGTAAAAAATAAATAACAACTCCGTCCCATGTGTTAGTGAATGTTTTAATATTTTACGCAGGAAATGGCAGGAAATTCGTTTTCTAATTTAGATTTTTTTTTGGGGGGGGGGGGGCCCCAGACCCCCTGGAAGATTTGCCCCCCCCCCCCCCCCAATGTTGACTCCATGGCTCCGGCCTTGGCTTGGAGGATCATTCGTCTCCCCAGGCGGACCTGGGTACTCACGACATGAACGCTGATCCATTGAGGGAGACATTTTGAATGCTTTCGACTTAAAATGTATTTAATTATTCTTGGTTCTTTCGGTAAAGTAATGTAGAAGGGAAATAAAAAAAAATAATAATAAATATTAAACAATCAAAATTCTCACGACGTTTCGACTGCAACACAAGCAGTCATCATCAGGTGTGAAATCCACAGCCGAAACATCGTGAGAATGTAAATTTTTTTATATTTTATTATTTCCCTTCTACGTGACTTTACCGAAAGAACCAAGAATATGAATCTCTGCAGTCACGAAAGCTTTAAATCAATTTTTTTTAAATGTATTTAATTAATTCCTCATGCAATCACTCATTCCTACAATTTTCATTCTTACCTCATTAAACCACTCAATCTTCTCATTAATTTTCATCATCAAATTAAACTATTAACTATTTTTTATTTTACCAGGTAAGGCCCACTGAGCTATATAGCTCTTTTTTCTGTATAGCTCAACGAAGTGGGTCATCATGTGGAAATGTATAGCAGCCAAATACTTTAAACGCGCGTTGTTTCTTAATGTGGAGGGAAAAACCGGAGGACCCAGAGAAAAATCCACACGACTACGGGGAGAGAGACACACAAACTCAAATGTACAGGTGTCAGGGGTCGGGATCGAACCCTCGGACCTCCTGCGTACCAAGCGAGGGAGTTAACATCTCCATACCGCTGCGCCCCAATCAATCACCCGGCTCCCTGACGCTCTTCAATGACTTCCTGCAGGGACACTCGTTGCTAGGGACGATGTTGCTAGGGACAGCCATTGTTGGGGACGACGTTGCTAGGGACATCCGTTGCTAGGGACGATGTTGCTATGGACAGCCGTTGCTGGGGACGACGTTGCTAGGGACGACGTTGCTAGGGACAGCCGTTGCTGGCGACGACGTTGCTAGGGACAACGTTGCTATGGACAGCCGTTGCTGGCGACGACGTTGCTAGGGACGACGTTGCTATAGACAGCCGTTGCTAGGGACGACGTTGCTAGGGACGACGTTGCTATGGACAGCCGTTACTGGGGACGACGTTGCTAGGGACGACGTTGCTATGGACAGCCGTTGCTGGCGACGACGTTGCTAGGGACGAGGTTGCTAGGGGCAGCCGTTGTTTGCGACGACGTTGCTAAGGCGACGTTGCTAGGGACGTCTGTTGCTAGGCTGGCGGTTTGTCCCGGCGGCCATCAGAGCCGTATTTGATTCTGTAGTGCACATAAGCGCGTTAGCGTTCCGAGTGCTCGAATATTGTAGTCCATATAAGCGCATTTTTTTGTTTTGTGCCCAGAACTCGACAATAAAAGGTCGTGGAGAAACACGTTTTGTGATTATGAAAACCCATTGACAGATATGCCACCTATTATATATATCCTATGATGTCAGTGTTATTGATGAATGCGTTATTTTTTTATTTGGGTTTGTGCACCACTGCCAATTGCAGCATCACCAATTAAAAGTTGACACTTTAGAAGGGGGCCTTAATTGGGATTTTGACCAATCCCTTGAGGTACCCAGAGAAAACCCACCACGCAAACAAGGGGATCTTCAAGGTCTGCCAATGTGTGTTCATGGACCCGCTTTCTGTACTGCCTCGCAACCCAGCGAGTTTCGTGGAATCCCACAATATATGCGTGTTAACAAAAAAAATCACCACTGTAGATTGGATGAGATGTATAAACCGTACCTTATAATTCTTCACTCACCACCACCACTTGCCAATACGTCCTAAAAAAATCTGGGGGCCCTGATACACCAACTTGGGACCGATCGGCGTGGCCAGCACTCGCCTTGCTGTCACTAATTTATTTTGATGGTGACATCTTCGTCAGGAGCTGCTGGTGGTTTTTTTGCATCGTGCACGAATGCTGAGAGATTTTTTTTCCACGTTTCCGTCTGCTTTTTTTGTTAACTAGCCTGGCTACCTTTTGTCTGTCCAGTGAGGCTGCTTCTACACCAGATTCAGATAATTAACTCAGGCTGAGTCAACTAGGGGATGTCAAGAGCAAACTAACTTCCAACATACCACCTATACCAGGTCACCAAGTTAACAGTACGGTCCATCACAAAGACAAAGATGCCCTGTGTAGCCTAAACAGACTGTTGGGGCAAGTGCTGTTAGCTAATACCTATGAAGGCCGGCACAGCACACGATGGAGTGGGTGGCCAGCATCACGCCCGGCCGCCTTTTTCTCCCCAGTGGCGATGTTTACACACCGCATTAGGCGCTCATTTGAGGCTGAGTCGACCTATGGGAGGCCCATAACCAATTCAGATAATCGTCACTGGTGTTGGCCGTGAGCGGGAATCGAACTTGGGTCATTGACTTCGTAGCACAGTATGTTAATCGCTGCACACCCCATATTTACACACACAGAGAAGTTCAACGTAGATACATACACAGTTGGGCAAGATTTACACATTGGTCTGAGGCTGTAGAAGAAAAAAAATGTGTACGGTATGGGCACAGGACATGCATGTACTTAAGCTGTTCCGCAACCTTGTGGTCCAATAGATCAGTTGTCAGCATGGGCCAGCTGTCATTGATATTACAGCAGCAGCAGCTCTGCAATAATCTAAACAGGAACTTACCAAGCGGCCAGTCGTTCCAAAAATGTCTCATCCTTATTTCGAACATATAGAAGATTGTGAGTGATTGATGTAAATGCTAAGGATATTCTAGAAAGGATGGAAATCTGACATTTAGCACAAATACAATCTAATTCATGGTTATACTGCAACTTGAACCAAAGGAAAACATATGTACACCCTATTTTGGTTTTCTCTCATCAAAACGCTATACCACAGAGCCCATGGCATTTCTGACAAACACCACCTGACCGGTGAATTAAGACATGTACATCGGGCCCTCAGGATGAACGGATACTCTGACCGTACTATCCGCCAAGCTGTCTCTCCCACCACACAGAAACAGCCACTTGAAACTCCGACCAAAACCATCACGTTACCATACATAGCAGGCGTGACCAAAAAGATCTCCAAAATTCTAAACAAACATAAGATCCAAGTCCGATTCAGTACAGTACATAAAATCCGTGATCTGATTCCATCTGTGAAGGATGTCGTTCCTGACTTACAGTATCCTGGAGTCTACAAATTGAGTTGCATTTGTGGTGATTGCTACATTGGAGAAACGAAACGTCATGTTTCTAATCGTGTCCGCGAGCACAAGTCAGATCTGAAACACGGCAGAACTGATTCTTCTGCCGTTGCCGATCATTGCTACAACTCGGTGGGCTCTCATGAAATTGTCTTTTCCGAGACCAAGGTTCTCTGCAAACCTCCCGGCTACCATCAAAGGTTTGTACACGAAGCCATACAAATATACAAACACAGACATAATTTCAACCGTGATGATGGGTACAAACTTAGTAATCATTGGAAAGATGTTATCAACCACGCAAAAAAGACTTAATTACACTTTTTTGGACGATCTTATCTGACAGGCACTATTTTACTTTACTTTACCGAGTGTTAACATCCTCAGTTATTTTTTGGCAGTGCTCTCTTCATTGTTCAGCCAGCATTGGTATAAACATGGGCATTTTCGTTCTTTTGTCTATCATGTGTATCAGACCTCCCCTCCCCCCTCTCTGTCCATTGTGTTGGCGTGTACAGCAGCAACCTCGTCCAAGCCGTAGTCCATTGTTTTTTCATTGGCTACCACATTCTGATGAGCTCCCCCCCCCCTCTCCTCCCCCCTTCAACTTGCTTATAAGGGATTACTTCTTGAATCATTGCCTCACTTGATGCAGCTAATTCGGCTGTGACGGTCCCACCTGATGACGGAGACTTGTGTTGCCTCCGAAACGTCGTGATTTTTGTTTTATTTTATTTTCATTGATTTTGATGTTTTGCCTGCGTGACTTTACCGAAAAAACCTAAGAATATGATTCCTTGCAGTCACGAAAGCTTCAAATCTAGAAAAATATATATATACATTACTTTAAATGTTGTATTAAATGCCTACAAATATATAGTCCCCATCCTCAGTGAACCATCGGCCATCATCCCTTCTTGCCATATGTCGTGCTTCAGCCCATTTACTTCTCTTAACATTCTCCCATGGAGTGTGACACGAAAGCCTAAACAATATAATGAGCGTCTTTGTGGAGGATATCCCAAAATAAATTCGCTGAAAATACAGCCCCATTGTTGTACTCCCATGTCTTCCAACACTTTCTGTTTATAGGTGGCATTGTGTCGCCACTTTGGAAGGGTTTAGCCAGAGATCAATCGATTACATTTTTGGTCCGCGTTTTGGGCAACTGAGAAAATGGGTCAGGGATTTGTCGTCGTCCGCTATGGGTGGGGGCCAACCCCCTAGCACGACATTGGGCTTGTAGGCGTTCAGGCAGTGCAAGGTGGCAGCGGAATGCAAGTGGTTCAAAATTGATTTGGTGGTGCTATTTGGTGGAAGAGCATTTAAAGTAGATTGCACGTTGGCAGAGGTGAAGGAAAGCAAGGTGTATTTCATTTTCCTAGCAGGTGCAGGGGCTTTGAGTAGCGTTGTGCAAGGATGCGTTGTCGAGTGGCATGAAGCCAGATATTGATCGATGAGAAGCTTGCAGTGTTCTTGAATCGGAAGAACTTTGGTTTCTTGGTGGAAATGGTCAATGGGCGCCATGAGGTGGCATCCTGTAGCTAGGCGAAGTGCCCGGTTTTGGAAGGTTTGGAGCGTTTGGTAACCTGTCGAGGAGAGGTTTGGGCACCAAATGGGACTGGCATAATTGATAATGGGACGTCCAATGGATTTGTAGGTTAGGAGTAAAGTCTCCTTTTGTTGACCCCAAGATGTACCGGCTAAAGCTCGTAAGATGTTATTTCATTTGTTAACTTTTGCATGGATGTTTCTGCCGTGTTGAGCAAAGCTAAACATGATGTCAAAGGTTACACCTAGAATTTTTGGGGTTTTTGCTAGTGGGAGGCGCTGGTTGTTTATTATGACGTTGGGATGTAAGTTTGCTTGATGAGGATCAGGTGTGAAAAGGGTGACTGTTGATTTGGATGTTGAGAGTTGAAGCGATCTACTGGCTAGGAAAGTGCTGAGCCGTTTTAGATAGGAGTTGATGGAGTTTTCCATTTTGGGTATATTTTGATTAGAATTGTAAACTGTGATGTCGTCGGCATAGCTGACTACTTATACTCCTTTTGGAGGAGTTGGTAGATCGTGGAGGTAGGCATTGAACAGCGCTGGGAATATTATGGAACCTTGGCGTACTCCTGCATGAATGTTTCGTGAGGAGGATTGAATATTACGAAAGAGAGTGCGTGATTGGCGGCCCCTTAGGTATTTTGCAAGCCAGCAAACAAGGCCTGATGGTAGCGTAGAACCCTGGATGATGTTGATGAGCGTGAGGTGGTTAACGGTGTCGAAAGCCTTTGTAAGGTCGAGGGAGGCGACAATAGTGCGAGATGAGGGCTTTTTCTCATTTAATCCGTTTGCAATTTGGGTGGTTAGGTTGAGAAGAGCTGTTGTTGTTGAGTGTGCAGGGCGAAAGCCATGTTGGTGAGATGATGGAGGTAAGTTGGTGGTGATGATTGGAAGGATGAGGGCCTCTAAAATATTGATTGATGGGCAAAGTAGGGAGATCGGCCTGTAGGACGTTGCTTGATTGAGGTCTTTGCCGGGTTTTGGAAGTGGGATGATTGTCGATGATTTCCAGATGGCCGGAATGAGGTTGCACTGTAGTGAGGCGTTAATGGTGGAGGCAAGAAACGTTATGCCTATGGGGCCGAGGTGTTTGAGATGGGGCATAGCTATGCCATCCGGGCCAAGTGCGGAATGATTGTTGGCTTTTTTGATAGCTAGTTTCACATCTTCAAGGGTAATTTGGGGGATGCCGTGTAGAGGTAGTTCTTTGATTTGACAGATTTTTTGACGGGCGAATTTATTGAAAGAGTGTGGGATGACTGATGAGAAAAGTTTGTTAAAGTGGTTGGTGATGTTATTGTTGTTTATGATGGATTCGTTGTTGAAATTGATTGCACAATTGGGTGACGGTTTGGAGTGTCCTTCTGAGTCTTTGATGGTCTTCCAAAGTTTTGATGAGTTTTGGCGATGGTCAAAAGATCCAACAAACTCGTGCCAGCGTTCTGTTTTGGCTTTATTGATTAGCTTTGTGAATTCAATATTAAAGGCTGGGATTTGTGGCGATGTAGGATTTTCAGTCGGCATAGTATTTTGTAGGTTTATTCGAGTTGAGGCTTCTTTAGGGAGGCAGGGAAGGTGGTCCTTGTGTAGGGGTGTTAGAGAGAGAGCCGTTATGCATGGCAGCTTATGGGAAACAAACACAGTGGGCGGGGCTACGTGAGTGCACGGGGGGGGGTGCTCTCAACGACGTCCGCACCAGGCAGCCCGGGGCCCCACCCCTCAGCGGGGGTTGAGTATAAAGGGGGATGTGTCAGAGGGCTCGGGGCAGAATGTTAAAGCTAAACCAGTGAAGACCGAAGATCGTCTAGCTAGAGCCCTGGACTCCCCTGGGACGCCGCCCTTGTCAGGGCCGCGCAGGACCGAGCCAGTGGCGTGGTCCCGAGAACCAGAGCTAGTGCTCTGGGACTCCGGGTACCGTAGCCCGACTTACCAGTGTCGGGCCAGACAGCCTCCCCTAGCCCGTTAGTGGAGGACTAGGAGGTAGGTCAGAGATAGCTAGCAGTGTATTCCCAGCTAGCCGGGTGAGGGGGCCGATACCCCCTCCAGTATTGTATGTCCGCGGTTGTGACAACTGTTGCAGAATAAATACGTATGCCTCAACCCCGGGTGTCCAAGAGTCCTCAACGGTATTACACTTGTAGCAACCCGTCGGGATGGTGTGCTTGGTGGTAGTTGCGATGATGTTTCTGAATATCTTTTCAGAGTTATGTGTGGATGTGGATATGGTTGATGTTGTCGGCAAATAATGCTTCTGATTCTGAAGAAAAAAGTGGCCAGTTGGCTTTTTAAAAGTTGTAATACAAGCGGTTTTTAGTAGTTTGTGAAGGCTTGGCGGCATTGACGGTCAACACAATTGGTAGGTGGTCGGATCCAAGGGCCGTAAAGACTTGCCAGTCGATTCATGAAAGGAGGTTTCCTGACGCTATTGAGATATCTGGTGAGGATGAAGTGCCAGATGACGGAACTCTGGTTTGCATCTTTTCATTGAGTACCCCATAGGGGGAGCCGTTCAAGATATCAGCAATGAGGTTGCCACATGCATCTGAAAGGGAAGAGTGACAAAGTTTGTTGTGGGCGTTGAAATCTCCAATAACAATTGAGTCGTTGTTTGGTAAAAGTTTATTTATATTGAACTGATAGTTGCGAGGGCAAAAACTGGTCGGTGGGATGTAGACGTTGATTATAGTGAGTGGGCCTAGATGAGATTTGATATGGCCGCTTAAGACGTCTTTGGTGATATCAGAAGGAGGCAATGGGATTTTAATTCCTTCAAATTGAATGCTGTTATGGATGAGAAAAGCTAAACCGCCACCAGCTGTTGGTCAGTCTCGACGGAGGAAAGTGAAATTTTGAAAGTTGGGCGGTCGAGGAGTTGATTTTAATTTTGTTCCTTGGATGGCAGCTATCAGGGGCGGTTTCTTCATTAGGGCGATTGGGCGACGCACCACCAATGTCATTCAACCACAGAGTCATGCTAGCCGTCACTGTGCCTCTGGATATAGTCCAATCAGCGTCATGTCACGTTCTGTGGAGTACCGCCTCTTTTTGGGCGATTTCACTCCGGCTGAGAATCGCCCAGAGTGGTCCCATAGACTTACATTCAAAGATGTTTTTTTTCGAACGGGGGGCGCTGCAATGCATTCTCTATGGCTTCCGGGAGGGCTCGCACTAATGTGCTTACGTCATCATACGTAAGCACGTTGCATCCAACAATATTATTTGTCGCCACCTAGTGGAATCTTTAATAAAATAAACTTGAGTGGATTGTATTAATAGTGAGTATAGAAACAAACAAGATGTATTGTAAGAGTCACTTTATTTTTCATTAATATTAAAGAAGTGAAGTTGCCTTTACATGCTTAAGCTGTTAATTTATCCTTTGCATGGGTGGACCTTATCCTTATAAATCATCCAGACATTTGCCCCCCCTAAGAGATTTTGCAGGAGCCGCCACTGGCAGCTATATTAATGGAGTTTTGTTGTAGAAAGGTGCTTAGTTCAAGAGGTTTGTTGTTGATGCCGTTGATGTTAATTTGAAGGATTTTTAGGTCGTTTTTTGTTGTGGACGTTTTGTTGTGGTTGAAACGGTGGTTGCGATGGATGAGGTGGTGGTGTTAGTGTGGTTGTGCAAGGTGGAGTTGTTGGAGTGGATGATGTACAATATTTGCAGAACCAACCGGAATTTGAACTGGGGATGCGGGCTAAAGTAGTGCAGCGTTCGTGGTACCAAGCTTTACAACCGCTGCATTGGATAAAATTTGCATTTACGTTCTTGCCGCAGCCGCCACAAGGGAAAAACGGGCCTGGATTCAATTCGACGTTCCCAGCAATAATGAGAAGCCAGCTCCAGTATGCTGGGAGGCCTGGACTGGCTGGCGTAAAACAGGAAAGTGCCGAGGGGTGATGTTGCCATTTGCAAGTGCTTTCGTAGTACTTGGTCTCTCCACTTCGAACAAGCGGCAACACTGGAGAGTTCCAACACGTTTCTGGACAGCATGGAATAGTAGAACAAATGCTGTACCCTCCAGAACCTCTAGGGGAGGCCTTTTCGTCAGCTGTGTCGTGAGCAAATTAGCAACTGCATAGCTGCTTCATCAAGCCTCTCATGAAGTGTGACTTCGTGTAAACTCCATTTGGCTTTCCAAACATCATCATCATCATCAGAGTCGGTCGATATATTTAAGTCTGCTTTAAAAACCCCATATCTTTAAAGTGGCCTTCCCTCTTTAGTTTGGTCGGTTGACCTGGTTCGGTTTTTGTTTCCTGCTTTCCATGCATTGCGCAATGGGATCCTAGGATAGAATGCGCATGAAACATTTGAATTATTATTGGTATCATGTTGAACTTCTTTCCCACCTTACGTAGCTGACCATGCTAATCGGTTGCGGGGGAAGAACAAACTCAAGACAAAAATGCAGTTCTAAAGAAATTAGTTAAAAGGTTGACCTCCCTATGTTCTCCAATCCACATATTTTTCATTCTGTGTATCTCAGTGTAATTCCAAGCATGCGTCTCGCCATACATTCATCATTGTGTACCATCCACTGCCGCATAAAGATCAAAACGATGTTTCTAACCCACGTATGTTTTCCTAATCCACATGTTCCTCTTTCCATCGGGATTTTTGCACACAGCGTTGGTGTACGGTGCATTTTTGTGGAAAAATTTGCTGTCTTTTCCTGGATTTTCTGTTTGCACATAGTCACATAGTCACTTAAAGATGTTTTCTTGTTCATGTTTTGTTTCATGTTTTTGTTTTTTGTTTGTTGCGGTTGCACCCTATTCAAGAGCCGAATGGCTCACAGGGCTATACCAAATAAATGAAACTGAAACAGGTACTTTGTGCATCTCTCCATGATTCTCTGCGCACTTTTCAGTTTATGTTCACACATTTTCTTTAACCACCACGTCTCTGAATCATAAGTCATAAACAGGTGGTTAAATAGTTCTATATTACGCCCCCCCCCCCCCCCCACTGGGAAAACTTGACAGGAACCTCTTGAAAGATGAGTCATAAGATTCCGTGAGGATTTCCTGGATAAATAAAAAAAAAAGTCCATCATAATTATGCCCCCCTATCCACTCAACAGATTTCAATCGATTGCTATAGATCTGGGACCTTTTTGGCAGCATAAAATTATTTAAAAAGTCCTTGCAAAAGGTTTCTATTTGACGTTTGAACATCTTAACACCTATTGTGTTGTTATAAAGGGTAAAATGCATTCCTATTTTTCCATATCCTCAGATACACGAACTCGTTATTGAATTCTAGTTTTGAAGCTTTCGTGACTGCAAGGATTCATACTCTTAGGTTTTTTTCGGTAAAGTCACGTAGGATAAAATAAATAATAAAAATAAAAGAAATTATAGAAATAATAATAGAAATAAAATTATTGAAACAAAAAAAGAAACGATTCTGGAATGCCGATTACTAGATTCTCTGCGATGGATCGATTCTCAGGTTCGTTGTGGATCATTCCACTGAATCGCTCGGATCGATTCCCTCCCCCCCACAGCCCCCCCCCTCCCCGCACACGGACGCGATGTGAGTGAACGAGACGCGGTGGGGTGGCTACGGGACGTGGTGGTGGTGGTGGCTGCCTCGCTTGTTTCACAGCGAAGCCTCCTCATCGCCGCTGCCGGGATCCCCGAGGGGTTCGCCGCCGACGAGGGGACGGGGGTCCCCGTCGCTCGAGGGATCGGGGAGGGTGAGACGCGGCAGGCGATCGCAGAGGAGTCCAGGTTCAGTAGGCCTCAAGTCGGGCCCCCCGCTCTTGCCTGAGCGGCCTTGCCCGAGATCTCTTGCCGCCCGCCCACCCTCTTTTGCCCACGTAACCTGTCACATTATAAGCAGCACGGGGGATGTTGGCCACAGGCTTAGTCATATGTCAAAGATTAAACGACGCTGCGGGAACAGTAAGACGCCACACAAATGCGTTGCTGCATCGGTCTATAACAGTCGTGCACACATTCGATCACACTGGATTATAAGACGCATCCCAACTTTTTGTGGTAATCCCACCGGGGTGGGAGGTGAGTGAAGTAGATTGCGTCTTATAATCCAGGGATTACGGCCAATCTCGTGGAGATGTCCAGATAGCACGGGGAGAGCGCGGGGGGGGGAGGTCGGAGGGCCGAGCCGGCAACGTTGATGACCGGTTTGAGACCCGGTTAGCGAGTGGCGTTGAACGGGGGATATCTCAAGCGTAGAAAGTCGATGGGCTCACCACCGGTAACTACTGTAAACAAAAAAAGCCATTGCATTTTAACTTTGGTTCATGATCGAAAACGTATTGTTAAACCTCGCAATAGTTTGGTTACGTCTGTGACGTTAAGACATTGTTGGGTTAATTTCGGTCCTGCACTCAATTTGGCTAAATTCGGGTCGGGGTGAAATGCCACTGTTTGGCTGCCATGCAGCAAACTCAATGTGTGACGGCATGTTTTGGAAAGTGCGGTCTTTAGGTGCGTGAATACAAGAGGCACATTGATGGGATCTCCGCTGTGACTACTCACATTCGATGTAGAAGGACGGAAAGGTCGCCTATTATATATTGTTACTTTTTAAGGCCACTGTTTTTGACGTATGTACTGTATTGAGTTTTTTTGTGTTAAGTTTGCTTGTGCACCACAGCCAACACAGCATCACAAAGTAATTTTATCTCCGCAGCAGCCTATAACACCTGTTTTGTACATGGTGGTCACCTATCCAAGCATTATCCAGGCCCACTCCTGCAATAGCTTCTGAGATATGATGAGTATAGGTGCATTCTGGTTGAGTTGTTCATTGCCTTGAATGACAATACAATAAAAAACAGTCCTTACTGTAATAGATGTATATTACACAATATTAGTAATTAATTTAATGACAATTACTGTATATTTTACACACTTTCTTATGTCCACATTTATCTCCTTGAAAGTAAAGTGGTAATTCCACTTCTGGCTCAAAGCTAACAGTGAAGATAAGCACCACTCCTGTTTGAGCAAATACAGACTTTTGAGTTTAACTTTTAAATGTTTAAAATAATCGTTTTCCATATACTGGACTGGTCTTTGCCATAGGAATGTGTATGTACCATCACTATCTCAGAGGTGTAAGCAGGAGATGAGCATCTGAGAGTTATTCCTCTGCCTCGTGTTGCATTACAAAATATTAATTTTACATGTAGGCTTTCACGACCAGTATTATGATTCGTATTTGAGTTTTTGGGTTGGGTAGTGGGAAACATTTTTTGTTGTAAATCCTCCACCACCCGACAGCCAAAAAAAAGTGTCACGTGAACAGATGTGCTACATGTATTCCTGCTTCAGCACACCGATGTGCTGAAACACTACTGGTCTTGCAGGGATCACACGTATCAGCTTTTGGGAGTTAAAACAACCTCCTGTAATATTTTATGAAGACACTCAACACATTAATCAATAACGCTGCCTTACAATGAAAACATATGGAGGTATTGGCGGTACACTGGTGGAGCATAACACACCGGTCCTCATAAAATCGTCTAAAATCTAAATTTGAGCTGACAATCGTCTTCCGACTGCTTCGACATCATGAAAACTGATTTTGATGCACCCCGCAAGATATTTTTACTGGGATTTTTTATACCATGCACCAGTGTATTACCAATGGGTTAATATAGAGTATAGTCGGTGACTCAGGCAATATCCCTTTTTCATAGTACAGGGTAATAATTTTGATGATGGCAAGTGATGCTGTAACAATCTCCAATTGCCCACAGGATTGCGGTGCTTGCCTCGAGACTCGTTGAGCCACACTAAAGCAAGTGACTCCAGCCATGGCGGCTGCTGCTCCCGGGTCAGGAGACATCATTCAGCTCAATGTGGGGGGCACCAGGTGGGTGGTGGGCGCTGTGCTGGAGGGTACATGTGCTGGCCAGGTCGTACCTTCAGTGACCTTCGGATTTTGTGAGATAAAGGCGACCTTGTGGGCAGGGGCAGTGGTGTTTCACTGCGTCAGAGGGGATGTGCATGTGCACGTAACAGCCCTTTTGTCAATCTACTGCTAGCCGAGGGCCTTCCCACACCGCACGTGTTGGAGCGGGAAAATTATTATACTTCACCATGCTGATCAATGCAATGTGGTGAATACACTCACTTAAGATGGACACTTCTGAAGATGTCTTAAGGTACAGCTGAATTCTTTCTGGTATTTATAAGCATGGGCATCTTGCTATGATAAAATAATAAATTAAATAATAGCATACAACGTTTCGATTGCAACACAAGCAATCATCATCAGGTATAAATGAAATAGCAACAAAAAATCTAACCAGAAAACTATAGACAGACATATAAGCAGACAGATATCACCAAGATACATAGAGAGAGTAACACAGGCACAGAGAGGGAGATTGTCTCTGTGGCGTGGCCTTGAATAGACAGAGGGGGGCGGAGGCAGAGAGAGGGAGGGGTTAGAGAAAAAATTAACATGTCAATGAGTACGAAGAACGCGTAGTAAAGTACGCAGGCTTGAACATTAGGAGAGAGGTAGAAAGAACACACTAAATTAAATAACCTGATGATGATTGCTTGTGTTGCAATCGAAACGTCGTATGCTATTATTTAATTTATTATTTTATCTTTATACGTGACTTTACCGAAAGAACCAAAGAATAAAATCTTGCTATGGTTTACAGATGGACAGTAAGGCACCCACACAATCACAAAATATATTCGCAACGAGAACGACAAAACTTGGAAAATTAACTGCATTCATGCAGCTCTTCCATATTCAGCCCCCTCGACTCTGGCTACAGTCTTTATAGTGCACAGTGTATTATGGAATAAAATAAAACACGGTACGTCCTCACTTAACGCGTGTTCACACAATGCATTTTCTCTGGAACGAGGTTCTTCCATTTGGAACACTTTTCACACAACGCGGGACACACAGCGTTATAATGCGGATTCTGAGCGGTTGACTACTTGCAATGGTCATAACACCCTGATAGACAATGATGTTGATGACAGGTGCATGTTGAAACAATTGTGTCGCTCACCATCTGTTCTTATTTTGCAGGTTCAGCACTTCCAGACAGACGCTCACCTGGGTCCCTGACTCCTTCTTCTCCAGGTGCCGACTCCTGGATGAGGCCTTGTGGCTGCATGATTTCTATACAGTTACTACATTGTGCACTTTCACATACGCTTCTGCGGCCGTCTGGAATGCTCTTCCTTCTGATATTAGGAAGCCACTTGAGCTATGCACTATTAAATCTAGATTGAAAACTTATTTCCTTCTACGGGGAAGTTTTAAGCTTATCTTTTTTCTCTCTCTCTGGCGACTTGTTTTCTCTGCCTGTGTCCTCTCTTTAGATTGTTCACACTTAAATTCTAACTTAGCAATCTTTGAAATACGTAATCAACCAGGCTATGCGTTAATTGTGTGTTGACCGACCCTCTGTGTTGTATTACATTACATTTCGATATTTTACTAGGTTATTTAATTTTAGTGTGTCCTTCTCCTGATTTTCAGGCTTGCTTGCCGTGCCATCGCATTCGCAGCACCACGTCTGTTGACCACTCATTGATATGCTGATTTTTTCTCTAGCCCTCCTCCCTCTCTCTGCCTCCGCCCCCCCCTCTGTCTGTTTGGGGCCACCACACAGAGACGATCACCCCTTTCTGTTGCCTGTGTTGCTCTCGCTATGTATCTTGGTGATATCTGTCTGCTAATATGTTTGTCTATAGTTTTCTGGTTAGATTTTGTGTCGCTATTTCATTGTGCCTGATGATGATTGCTTGTGTTGCAATCGAAACGTCGTATTCTATTATTTAATTTAATTTATTATTTTATCTTTAGACGTGACTTAACCGAAAGAAACAAATGATAATTCCTGCAGTCACGAAAGTTCTAAAATTAAGATTATTTCCTGAGAACTGCTTTTTGTGTGTTTAGTTTATTGTCCTTCCCCCGCACCTCTAATTAGCACGGTTCGCTACATAAAGTGTGAAAGAAGTTTAACATGAATACTTACATATGGATGTAACCATTCACCCCTCCCACGATGTAATTCATTCTCACGATTCTTGCTTAGGATTGGATCACATGTAAATATTTTTTTTATGTTAACCTATTGCATAATTAATATTTGGAATCTACAGTGATGTGAATCCATAGCATTCATGGTAGTATGATCGTTTTTTAAAATATAAAACTAGCGGGAAGTACCCGGCGTTGCCCGGGCCAAAAAAATATTTCAAAATAACTCTTAAAAATCTAACAGCAGTGCATACCGACTGTGGTGGTACCTGCTATCACTACAGTAGTACATTCTGACTCTATAGCAGTATTTATCGACTCTATAGCACAAAGTACTCACCTGACAGTGGTGTGATGAGGCCTAGTCCTATGCAGAGCCTCCGGCCTCGCCTAGATTGTCCAGCCGGCCGAGGTGGCACCTTGGCAGGCTGGGGCTGGGCTGCTACCCCTGACCGCCCCCCCCCAGCCACGATCTCCCCGGCCGCTCTGCAGTAATACCTACGGCCTATAGTGGTAGCATCTACCGACTGTATAGTAGTAACTGCACGCATCGAGGTGGGGGGGACATCACACAGTGAAGAAATTACCTCAGCGTTTAGTGTATTTTTATAGTATTTTTAACATGAAATAAAATGTCCTCCTCACTTGCACCGAAGACATATGACTTGGCATGGGCCGTCCCCCCTACCAAAGGCCGTGTGAGTTGGTATGGTCATGCACGCGTCATAAATAAATAAATAGAAAGCACACAAAAATCGCACTAAATCGCTAATTAAACTAATTAAAAGTTGACAGATGTGAAAAAGGAATAGCGCTAGCTCACGGCAGGGCTTATGGCGTGCTACATGGCTATTTTTATTTAGTGTAAACCCCACGGTTGGAGAGTTAAATCCTTGGCAAGCGCGCGAACACAAACACAAACAAACCCACACAAACCCCGCCACAAAACCACGGACAAATTTTGACTTTCATATATATCGAAGATAAATGTAATATATAATTCTGTAACTGAACATTAACCAAAAGTAATGATTACATGGATTATTCAATCCATAAATCATG
Source organism: Lampetra planeri (assembly GCF_965212315.1). NCBI lineage: Eukaryota > Metazoa > Chordata > Hyperoartia > Petromyzontiformes > Petromyzontidae > Lampetra > Lampetra planeri. Next base: position 11,031,553 of record NC_136124.1, on the reverse strand, counting down.
ACCATAACCAATTAAAATTCTGGATCCATCCAATTTTATACCCTGGTTCGTTTATCTGGGACAGGAGAAATTACTGGGAGGTCTATTAATCTGCATTATCTATTGACGTGCGATACTTGGCTCAAAATACCAGCACTAGTAGTATGTACTGTGGTAGCACTGCTTTCCCTTCCCCGTGTTATAGAGCCGTTACCTCTGGCGTCATTGAGGCTTTCCCCTCGTTCTCGTTTTGCTGCTGCTACACTTACACAAGTCCTCTCATTCTCATTGTGGTCATTCCGCCCTGCGGTGTCTTTTCACGAGGACGATGTCTAAAGTAAAACCTCAAAGTCGTTGCAAAGTAGCACCGTGCTTGCTGTGTCACGACGATGATGGTGGCAGTGATATTGGTTGTGGTGACAGGACATGGTCTTGTTTGACTTTCTGTGTTCTCACCCCCCCACCCCCGACAATTGCCCTTACAGCCTTCTAAGTGGAAGAATCTCAACGCTGAGGGATGAAACCGGAGCTGTAAGTGTTCACACCCCGTCGTCCTCCATCGTGAAATATTAACAACGGTCAGGAAGTCCACGGCCTGGCGGGGAGCCGTCCCTGCCCCCCATACACCTCTTCCTATCTCCCCCCCCCATCTCCTCTCCCCGCTGTCCCCTCCCTCTCCCATAATTTCGTCATTTTAGGCAACATGTTTTCCACTTATGCAAATTGGTGTGCACTCGAGGTCACTGTTTAATCCTCTTCTGGAAGACAGGTTCACACAATTACATGTTTTCATTATCTTATTATCACCTGAATGTGAAATTGCAGTTGTTGCTCTGCGTCTACATCAGCAGCCATGCGAAAGAAGAAGACTATCTCATTGAGAAGTAGTTTGTTCACAAACTGGTATTTTTTGCACAATCCAGAAGTCATAAGTTGTCAATTCACGTCCAGTTTACCTGTCTGTCTCATGTGTCATTTATACCGAGCAAAGAGTGGGCCATTGCAGAATATATATAGATAGGTGTTTTTATTTCGGAAGCCTTGCCAAGTCTCATTTACCAAGACTTTTCGTGATACAATAGCCCTACTTCCTCAAAATCAACTTTAAAAGGTGTGGCTTCTTTCCTTCTAGCAGATCTGGCAACTGGTACGGTTAAGAGGACCAGTCTCTTGGAGTCTGTTCGGTTACTCCAACATCCGTGTGGGACTTGGACCAAGTTGGTGTTTGAGGGCGCTCTGCCACATGGTGGCTTCAGTAGAGGCAGTTGTATTCTCCAGGTTAAATATGGAACCCATTCATTCGTTCCTGCTTTCTCGGTGGAGCCTGTGTGCCAGAGACCCTGACCTCTACATTTCTCTTTGCCCCTGCCATATTTTTTGGGCAGGATAGGGTGGTGCATAGGTTACTCCTCGATCCTAGCTTCCTTCCAAAGGTTGCGTCAACATTCTGGAGGGAGCATAGCTTCACGTCCTGAGCATCTTCCCTGTGCCATTCCATTCTAATAGGTAGAGGGTGCTACATGCCCTGTAAATTTCTTGTGCCCTTCGTTTTTACTGGGGTGCTCTTGGCAGAGATCTGCAAGTTGTAACAGCCATTTTTGTGTTTTTTTGAGAATGGGCGCAAGGAGCTCATAGCCTAGCTTCTCGGCTGAAAGACTACAATGCGGGGAGTGTTATAAGCTCTCGGGGTATGGCCACACAGCACAAAGTGTCCAAGCAGGGCAACAGCGGATTCATGCGTAACCGTGCTGGGGACACCTATATGCATTCATGAGATCATGTAAGCTGGAGAATAAAGATTAAAAAAAAATGATCAAACTTATTCACAAAAAATTAACCCGTCAAAACACAGTTTTTCACTATAAATCCTTTATATGCGTGGCATCGGTTTTATTTTATTATTCATTTCTGTTTTTCTTGAGTAAGAGTTTCATTTTTATCACATTGGTATTTTAAATTAAATATGAAATTTTATTTTTCCTAAAAAGTGGAAAATTTAGGAAAAAAATTTTCACGAAAATAAATTGTCACGCACCACGAGTCTGTGTGCAAAATGTCAGCTCGATTGGATCACGGGAAGTGGGTTAAAAAACGACCGAAAGATTTGCACGGTCGTAAGCGCGCAAGCAAGCAAGTGAACTTAATATAAAGGATTTAAAAATGGAACGGTCACATTGAAATGACAGTACTTGAAAAAAACAGGAAAATTATGGGCTGGAGAAGCTGACCTCACTGCGTTGTGTTCCGTCTCCTCGTGCCCAGATCTTCATTGATCGAGACCCCATGGCTTTTGTGCCAATCCTCAACTTCCTGCGCACCAAGGAGCTGGACCTGAGGTGAGTTGAACACTTTCAGTTGACATCGAGCGAGAGCATTTAACCCGTTTCCCGTTCCGAGATGTCTACAAGCAACAGGGTGGGTGTCCCGTTTACCGCTGAATTGCTGAACGCGCAAAGCGGGTTTAGCATTGTTTTTAAAGACAATGTACTCATCACAGAGAACTGTAGCGACACGACAGCACTCGATGATAGCTGGCGCCAAACTGTGCCACACGCCCTCCCGCATGGCTTTACGGTAGCCTCGATACCGATTAAGTAACTTTAATGTAGTGTTTTTTCGTTTCCGATGACGTACGTACGTATGTGTACGTCATTGGCACGGAATCGTAAGAAAAATTGAGGATGTACACGTACGTCGTCAGAATGTGAAAGGGTTAAGATGACGGGACGGCTCGGAAGGCTCGTAATGGCCGTGTTCGAGCAACGAGCTGGCACACTTGAGAATCTGGGTTCCAATCCAGATTTCAGCCGGATACGATTAAACCGAGTTCTAAAGTGTAATGGGTTCACGTGACTCGTGCGACCGCTAGGTTCAGGGGTCAACTTAGCCTGTTTTCGTCTGGGCTCGAGAAATATCGTATCTTGGAATTTCTACCACTGAGGAGCACCGGTAGAGGTGGTTGGGTGTCAGACATCAGGTGAGCATCAGACATCACAATAATTATTTCTATGGGAGGAATTCGACAAGCTCTAAAGCTATTTTTCATAGATGTACAGTAGGGGCAGGTCAAAACGTTACAACACACAATACAAAAACACGATAGCTTGAATAAAGTAAAACAAGAGACTCACTAATTACTTTTTTAAACCTACCAGACGATACCCGCGTTTGAAGCATAGCACCTTTGGAATAACATTGTGCTGTAAGAATTGCGTAAATATACAAAATGCACTCATGATTATCATACAAAGTATTTTATTGAGCATTGGCACGCCATTGCTTTAAATCTGACCTCACATGACAGCTCTTTTCCAAAATAACTCTCGTAAATTCCGGTGAGAGGGAGATCATTCATACCCGTTTGTCACACCAACCAACCGCTTTGCCCACGGATGCGTTGTTTGTCGTCCTGCAGGGGCGTTGGCATCAGCGTTCTGAGGCACGAGGCAGAATTTTACGGCATCACCCCACTGGGTAAGACCCCATGTGTAACCCGTCATTGCATTCATTGTTTGCGTCCCGGTCTCTCGTGTCTATGAATGTGTCTCTGTGTGCGGAGCGGTAGTGTAGTGGTTAGCGCATCGCAGTACGAACCTGCCAACTCCACTTCAATTCTCGATCGCGACCAATAACAGTGGCGAATATTCGAACCTCTCTTAGATCGGCTGGGCCTTCAATGAGTACCTGGTGCGGTGGATAAACATCACCACTGAGGGAGACAAAGACGGCTGGGCATGTTTCTTACCACACCACCACCTCGTGTGCACTGCCAGCCTTCATCGGTGTTCGCTTACAACAATTTCCACAAACGTCTATTAAAGGCAATACAGGGGATATTTTGTCTTTATCTCTGTACTTCCATGTCTGTGTGTTTGTCTCTATGTCTCTGTTCGTTCAACTCTCAACCGTTGATCTACCCTGACGTGGGCTCGAGATTAGTCATTCTTCGCCCTACCCTGGCCTTGATGCTGGACATGTGATGGTTTACCACAGTTGCCCTCCCTCCACTATTTGACAAATTGTCACCATTTGTAGCCATTGTTTGACTGAATAAAATTTTTGTCTATTGTTTGTGCCATCCCGGCGGCTCTGTCCATCTCTTTTTTCCCCCCATTGTATTGTCGTCTGTGTGTTTATTATTCTGTCTGTCCCTATTTGTCCAACCTACCCTGGTTGTTCTGTCTGTGTCATCTGCTGTCTATTCTTTGTTCTGTCTCTCTCGTTTCCACCGTCTCTTTCTAGTGTGTCTCATTTGTTCAAACCATAAACCGAAACATAACATTTTAAAAAAATTCGTGTAAAATTAAAATTACGTATACTTCTTTTGCAACGCATGATAGTGACTACGACAGTCATATACTGGTGATCAATTTGGTACACGCCTACTTAAGTTAAAACTTTTGGTTCCACGGATGATCCCGTTTATCCAGTTGCCCGGCTATTTTAGAAGAGAGATCCGTGGTGCGTGAGCACGGCAACAACAAAACAAGGACAAAAACATCAATATTGACACTTCCACTTTTGGTCGAATGAATAAATGTTCAGAATAATAATCAGAATATTTATTTACCCTGGAGAAATCCGAGGGGCTATAAAGCTCTTTTTTGCACAGATGTCCAGTAGTTGGCGAGTGTGGTGCCAATGCGCACGCCTGTAGCCCAGAGACTTGAGGCAAAGGTTTCTTGGTTGTCCAGGGCATTCAGAAGCTGCGGGTTTGGCTTCTCGAGTGCAGTCTGTCTGGGTGACGTGTCTCAAGCGGAAGGACGCCAGCGTGCCTGTTAACCATAAGTCATGAAGTCGGTGACATTCCGTCTGCTCGCTTGCATTGCTCTTCCATATCCACTGAGCTCTGAGAATCTGAGGGGGGGTTTGGCTGGCTAGGCCGTTTGTGCTGGCAAGGTTGCGCCATGCATTTGTGGGGAACGGTGGGGCAATGGATATAGCGCAATGCGCTATGAACGCTTGCCACCCGAGTTCAATTCCGGCCATGGCTACCGCAGGTGGTGAGAAAAATCTGAACAGGTTCTGGACCTCCCGTAGATTGGCTCAGCCATAAATGAGTACCAAGTTGCAGTGTGTAAACCATAGCAATGGGGAGATTATGTATGTGTCGCGACATCGTTGGATGTCACTATATGAAGTTGGCCTGGGAGAGACACGGCGCGCGATGCATTGGCGTCGCAGACACCACTGAAGGTGGATGCAGTAGCGGCCCTAGCGGGGCTCAGGGAGCGCTGCCTGACAGCTATGGATGGCTGTACGCAGCACGGGGTGTCAGCCCATACAGGATAGAGTGTGGCGGGTGCCAGCCTCGGAACGGGGTTCCAAGGGGCCATGGCACTCTGGTTGCCACCGGAGGACACGTGACCGGAGGTGTCCACCCCGGGACCCACCACGTGTCCAGTTGGAGATCCTCCTCGAGGAATCCAGAAGGGGAGCGTGGCCAGGGGCGGGGCGAGCCCCGCCACGGCAATATAAGCCGGGTCCCGGAGTGGGACTGGGGTTGGTTGTTATGGGATCCTCAAGAAGACGTCGTCCACGCTCCACGCTCTACAACACGGGGACTCGGACCCGAGCTAGGGTCGAGTCCGCTATAGCTACAGTGATCAGCGTAGAGAGCCTGGTGGTCCACCACCACAGCGTGTTATCTGGTAAAGGGGCAGTTACCCCTTTGTGTTAGCGTGCCAATGTTAAATACACGTGTTGCCTCCAGTAGAAGCCTGAGTCTCTGTTCGTACCCACTACATATGTATGTTGAACTTCTTTCACACTGTACGTAGCCAACCGTGCTAATTGGAGTTGCGTGGAAAAGACAACAAACTAAACACAAAAAGCAATGGCAGCCGTGCGTGGTGCTGGCCACCACCCCCTCACCTCCCCCTCCTTGTGCGACGTACCGACTTAATAGGCGCTCGCTAACGGCGCTTGCCCCAGCAGTCCTGTATGGGCAACACGGCGGATGTTTGTGAGTTGCTGTGGTGTGATGCCTGTACAGTGCGGAGGCTGCAGCTGTGCGAGGAGCTGGAGAGGTCATCCTGTGGGAACGTCCTCTTCCACGGCTACCTCCCCACGCCCGGTGAGCGCGCAGGGTGCTCCACACGCTCACCCAGCACGCTCACCCAGCACGCTCACCCAGCACGCTCACCCAGCACGCTCACCCGGCACGCTCACCCGGCACGCTCACCCGGCACGCTCACCCGGCACGCTCACCCGGCACCCTCACCCGGCACGCTCACCCGGCACGCTCACCCGGCACGCTCACCCGGCACGCTCACCCGGCACGCTCACCCGGCACGCTCACCCGGCACGCTCACCCGGCACGCTCACCCGGCACCCTCACCCGGCACGCTCACCCGGCACGCTCACCCGGCACGCTCACCCGGCACGCTCACCCGGCACGCTCACCCGGCACCCTCACCCGGCACGCTCACCCGGCACGCTCACCCGGCACGCTCACCCGGCACGCTCACCCGGCACGCTCACCCGGCACGCTCACCCGGCACGCTCACCCGGCACGCTCACCCGGCACGCTCACCCGGCACGCTAACCCGGCACGCTCACCCGGCACGCTCACCCGGCACGCTCACCCGGCACGCTCACCCGGCACGCTCACCCGGCACGCTCACCCAGTACGCTCACCTGACGCACTCACCTGACACACACACCGAGCACGTTCACCCAACATGCTCACCTAGCACACGCACGTGACTCCCGCAGCACGCTCACCTAACACGTTCACCTGACGCATTCACCCAGCACGCTCGCCTGACATGCCCCACACACCGGCTTGCGCTCCCAGCAGGTCTCCTGTATGGTTTTCCCTCTTCCAGTGTAATATTTTGATCTTCTGTCATGGATTATTTTCTTCTTGAATGCTCTTTCCTTTCAATTTTACGTGCACACGTACAGAACTTTTGTCAATTCACTGCTGGATTAGGGTTTCCCCCATGCCGTGCGGGTCGTGAGGATGGTTTGACCACACTTCACCGAGCTGGTCAGTGCGGGTGACTGTGGGTTTCCCGCGCCTCTGATCACTCCCTCTCTCCAAGAGTGAGTGAAAATTGCACACGTTACAAGTTCACAATTAAATTCCAATTAAATTAAAATGACGGTCACACTCACTACGCTGACAGTATCACAGTGACAGTGGTAAGGATGCCGGTAACAGCAGTAACCCAGGGGGAGGGTGATGATGATTGTGATAATGAACAAAAATATTTTTTATTTTACCAGGTAAGGCCCACTGAGCTATATCACTCTTTTAGAGAAGTGACCTGGTTCACAAATGATAGCTCAACGAAGTGGCCTATCATGTGGAAATTTATAGCAGCCAAAAACTCTAAACTCATGTTGATTCTAAATGTGGAGGGAAAAACCGGGGGATCCGGAGAAAAATGCACACAACCACGGGGAGAACACGCAAACTCCAAATATACAGCAGCAGGCGTCAGGGTCGGGATCGAACCCACGATCTCCTGCATACCAGGCGAGGTAGTTAACATTTCCTAGCCACCGTGATGATGATGAGAGAGAGACAAGCAAACTCCAAATATACAGCAGGCGTCAGGGTCGGGATCGAACCCACGATCTCCTGCATACCAGGTGGCGGGAGTTAACATCTCCTGGCCACCGCGCTCATAATTTCCTTCCCCCGCCTTGCGCAGTCTTCCCCAGTCACTGCGCGAGCAGCCTGTCGCGGGAGACGTCCATGCCTGCGCTGGGGATGCCGGCACCCACCAGAACCTGGGATCACTGCTCCACCCGGGCGCCGCCCGCAGGCGCGGTGGCCCAGCGGACGTCGCCCCCTGGCGCTGCGGGCATGGACGCGTGCGAGGCGGCCGGTGAGACGATGAGCCCGGAGCGGTCACGTGGGTCGCCGGACATGGCGATACCGTGATGCTGTCGTACGATATATAGACCCATGATAATCACGTCGCCCGCTTTTAAAAAATATCTTTGCAGTTGTCATCTTAACTCATAGGTTTTCGCAGCCAGTGCTACGATTCCTAATAGATTTTTATTTAGTTTTGGGGGAGTGTAATGACTTGGCCAGATTTACATCGTCGGTGGAGGGTCTCGGTCGTGGCAACGCGCATCTGTAGCGCAGCGGGGGGGGGGGGGACCGCTAGGTTTAAACTGAAGACTTGACTAAGACCGGCGTGCATCGTGCGTTCCCCCTGTCTCCACCCCCCCCCTCGTGCATCGTGCAAACAGTGAGCTCGCTGCTGGATCCACGCAGGGTCCTCATTGTGTGCGGCCACCACAACTGGATCGCGGTGGCGTACGCACATGCCGTTGTCTGCTACAGGTGGGTCCACGGAACGCAATGTCAATATTTTTGTTTAAAAAAACCAAAAACGGAAAATCAGACCGAGAGCAACTCTGAAATGTCCGGTAGTGCCTTTCTCGTCGCGCGGTGCAACGTCAAATGCCTTTTCAGGTCACGCTTGAAGTGGCGGAGCTGCCATATTTGTAAGTGCAGTCACCGGGCATACGCGTGGATGCACGCGTGCTTGCACAGTCAATGATTTGATTACAATGATTTGCGGATACGCAGCGATCCCAGTGCCTGGGTTGCGAACCGATGTTCTAATTGCTTCATCAAACAGAAATAGGTTGCGTTCTGTTTGTATAAATATAGTAACGATTAGGGTTATATTTATTTGGCCGAGGCTGCCCCAGAAGGCCTGGGATTGATGACGCGAGTTGCTTGGAGAGGGCCCGGTATGAGGCATCTCGCAAGAACTGCATCTAATGGTGAATTATGAAATTGAGGAAGGCTAGAAACGAACAAACATTCCGATTGTGCTGTCGGCATCATGTTATGATCCCAACCCTGACGCCTGTGTCTCTTCCATGGTCGCGTGGATTTTTCTCCTGGTCCTGCGATTTTTCCCTCCACATTTAGAATTAACATGCGTTTAGAGTATTTGGCTGCTATAAATTTGCACGTGATAAGCCACTTCGTTGGACTATCATTTGTGATAGCGAGGTCGTCACTACTGAAAAAGAGCCGTATATCTTCTTGGTTCTTTCGGTAAAGTCACGTAGAAGGGAAGTAATAAAATGATAAAAATAAAACATAATAAAATAATAAAATATATTCTTTTATTATTTCCCTTCTACGTGACTTTACCAAAAGAACCAAGAAGATGAATCCCTGCATTCACGAAAGCTTTAAATCGAAAAAGAGCCGTATTGCTCAGTGGGTCTTACCACATAAAATAAAAATACTTTACAGTCTTTAATAGTCCAACACGAAGCTGAAACTTTGTTAATGAGAAAAAAGAATTGAAAGTCATCTTCTTGGTTCTTTCGGTAAAGTCACGTAGAAGGGAAGTAATAAAATAATAAAAATAAAACAATAAAACAATTCTCACGACGTTTCGGCTACAACGCAAGCAGCCGTCTTCAGGTGAAGAATGAGACACTGCCAAGCTAGGAGCTTATATATAAGCTGAGTTGGAGGTGGAAGAAGAAGAGAGCCTTAACAAAAGAATGTGCATATAAAGAGGAATTTAGCATATTCATGGAAAATGCGTAGGAGGTGGGCGGGGGGGGTTTCAAAGTCATATTATGCCCATGCATTATGCAGGATCAGCAGCACCAAAGGGAGGGGGGGGTAGCATTAACCCCCCCCCTCCCTTTGGTGCTGCTGATCCTGCATAATGCATGGGCATAATATGACTTTGAAACCCCCCCCCGCCCACCTCCTACGCATTTTCCATGAATATGCTAAATTCCTCTTGATATGCACATTCTTTTGTTAAGGCTCTCTTCTTCTTCCACCTCCAACTCAGCTTATATATAAGCTCCTAGCTTGGCAGTGTCTCATTCTTCACCTGAAGACGGCTGCTTGCGTTGTAGCCGAAACGTCGTGAGAATTGTTTTATTATGTTTTATTTTTATTATTTTATTACTTCCCTTCTACGTGACTTTACCGAAAGAACCAAGGAGATGAATCCCTGCAGTCACGAAAGCTTTAAATCGAAATTGAAAGTCAGTTTAGGAGGCCGCTCTTCTACCTTACAGTTACATGCTAATTTCTCACATGAACATCACTAGCCCCAGCCACATCTTTATGACCCTTGAGCTGCACCCATTTCAATTTTTTTAAACAGTCTGCCTCAGCAACAGACTATACTTTCCCACCTGATGACAGACGCTTGTGTTGCGCCCGAAACGTCGTGATTTATTTTATTTTATACTTACGTGACTTTACCGAAAGAACCAAAGAGTATGGATTCCTGCAGTCACGAAAGCTTCAAATCAAGATTGAAAGTCAGTCGTTTGACTTTCAATCACCCCTCCTTAGCCCCGCTTAATGACGACGTCACTTGCTTGTGGCTGCTGAGCCTTTTGGTACAGGGCGTAGGAGGTGGTACTGCGTCTTTAAGGTCATCACGTGTTGTACTGCTTGTCACGGCATGCGGGTTAGAGTGAGAACTGCACATACTAAGCAGTAATGTTATGAGGTAAAAAAAAAACCCAAGACTTAAAAAAATATATACAATAGAGGTGACATTTCAAGCAATGGCTCTTGTCCATAGCACATGAATAACAATCACATTAAAATTTATTTTTCACTTTGTCACCATTTATGTGCAACGAAGAAGGGCCAATCACCTATTGTATATTTTTCCTTCCTTGTAAGCTGGCAAAGGCGGGCACACAGCAGGAAGTATCAAACCCACAGCAGCTGTGCTTTTTTCCTACACCTGTAGCCGCGGGTTTCGTGCGCCATCGTTAATTTGTTTTTTTTTGCATTGTCAAACTTTCCAGACAAATTTGAAATTGCTCTCTTTAAAGGGAGTGTGTTGTATTTGAACGACCCTATCTATTATACGACGTAGTTGGTGATGCAGTTGCTGCTGCGTTTTGGCAGTGGTGCACAAGTAACAAAAAAAACTCGGCACATTCGTCAATGGCCTTTAAAGGAAGACACATATAGTCTGTTCTCCGAAAAGGCGGGAGTTGCATTTCGATACTGCCACCTCCTGGCGCCTTGCAGCTCTCATATCCCGAATTATGCTGGGTTCTAAGTCCAGAGAGTTGATGGTTACTTACAGCCTTATACCAATAACTCCTCATAGAAATCATGAGTGGTTTATATTTTATATATATTATTAATAATCCTGTTTTTTGTTATTGTTCCACCAATTTGGTACCTCCCTTCTCTCTCTGCATCCCTCGCACCGCTCGACTTTGGAATTCCCTCCCATCTTCTATTTTTCCCCTCCAAGCTTTCCGAATAACCTCGCTCAATTCGCGAAACGTGTCAACTCTATCTATTCAATCTTTGACGGTGCTGTTCATTGCTGGCCATTCGACATTTTGGGCCATTGGGCCTGTGCTCAGCAACAGCATCAAAACCAAACATATCTCAGCATTTTAAGGGGTGAAATGTTCCAAACATCAGATTATTGGCGTGTTTTTAACACGTCTTTACAATGTAACGGAGGAGGTCCATCTAGTATTGAGTAGGAGAAGCTTATGGAATTGGGTTATACTCAAGTTGTATCTTATAGAGCTTTTCCCAAATGTAGTGGGATGCTACGATGGCTTAGAGATGGATGAGTTTCAGATGATGTTTCTTCACGTGGCCGTGATAGAATATATTTTGTGATAACATTAAAGTGATATGAAACTCCGCGAGTCGGCCGCTTGGATTTGAATCTACCTGTGTGTTGCTTTTTAGTGTTCTCTCCTCATTTGCGTGGATTTTTATCTTCGTACTTTGGTTTTCACGCACATGGCTCAACATAACGGTTCATGGTCCTCCTGAAAAAAAAGTCTTAAGACTTAGTGAGGCTTTCCTGGACAAATAAGAATAATAAAGTTTTGGTTTTATTTAGCATCGTCGTTCAGTAAAATTGTATCTCAAAGTCGCTGAGAAACTGCAGATATGAGCTAGAAGGCAGCCAGACGGTGAGCCGGCGCTACCAACAATTGTCCAAGCTCTGCAGTCCTCTATGTATTCAGTTGTTTTCAGTCACATACCTGTCAACCCATACGGTGTACCCATATTCTTCTTCAGGAAAATTGAGTTTTCAGGTCCATACAGCGTACAGCCGTTTCAATACGGACAAAATGTTTTTGTCTATTTGTTTGTTTTTCTCCCTTGTGATGGGACTTTGTCGGATGAATGTTGAGATTTATGAGGGCACGGGGATGACCAATAAGGTCTGAATTGGTCTGTAATAAGGTAGGGCGCTGATAATGGGTTTACAGGTATGCAGTCAATTAGTTTGTATGCACTCATTTATGTTTATTCGCAATAAAGCACATTTCTAATGCTTTATAACGAAGGGCAAAGACATTATTGCATTCACTCTATATGTCTGTCTGTAACTTTGGATCACATTTGTTTAGGTTTTGTATAGGTGATCCAATATAAATACAGTTTTACTTTAGATTGTAGAAATTCGGCCAAATTGATAACAGGGTTGCCAAAAACTAGGCCATGAATATCCAGCGATAAACTGATAAGTCTTTTCAGCCAAGGGGATGACAACTCGTGGTGCACGTTCCTCGCCTCCCAAATGACGTCACTCGGTCCATGCAATGTCATCTTGCACGGCTTCAAATGTAATGTCATTATCACCAATGAAATACTTCTGAGGGCATTGGACATCGCTACAGAATCGATGCATATGCATGGTTTTATCCTATTGTATCATGCTCAGCCTTACTGCTGTCAAATTTGGCGGTCAAAAATATCTGTGCGATCAGGAAGTGACGTGGGCGTATTGACCTTAATAGACGCGCCGTCTGCTTCGTGGTACAGCAGACCTCTGATTAGCATGGTTGGCTACGTATGGTGCGAAAGAAGTTCAACATAATACAGTATAGACAATGATCCCGTGACGCTGTTGGAAACGATTATTCCATTCACTGTTCGCCGGTGTCGTGTCGCAGAATTGTCAAGTTTGGAAAGTTACTCTCAAATCACTCAAACGGGATTATGCATAGCTTCATTGAACCCAACTGAATAATACTACAACTGCTTGTGAAACATAGCGCAATTAGAACGGCGAAAATTACAAAATGTATTCAATTATCACATGAACTCCGGTCATCCTCGCAGCGGCTTTTGGCTAGACGTCAAATAAAGGCGGTTACTGCATCGCGCGCTTTCAGATGCGCTTCTGTGGCCGTCCGAAACGCTCTTCCTTCCGATATCAGGATGCCACTGGAGCTATGCACTTGTAAATATAGATTGAAAACTAATTTCTGTTTTTCGTGTTTAGTTTGTTATTCTTCCCCGCATGGCTATGTACGGTGCGGAAGAAGCTCAACATATGTACATGATTATTCTCATCATTATCCCTGGGGGTACCGCGTTGTTTTGCGCAGAGTGAAGGAGTCATCGGGCTGGCAGCAGGTGTTCAGCAGCCCCTATCTGGAGTGGACGGTGGAGCGCGTCGCCCTCAATGCCAAGGTGAGCGCGCGTTACACTCCGCTTGCATCCAGTGAGGCTCTCCCGGACAAACGAAGCGCTGGCTCGCTCAACTCCGCCTACGCACAGGATGCATGTCGTGAGCAGCAAGCAGCAGCATGGCTTGTGCAGAGCACGACGTTTAGTTCCAGCTGCCTAAGTGGATACATATCTGCATTTTTCTGAGAAGTACTCTGTGGAAGCATCTGCTAAGATGTGCGATGCCTACAAGGCATATTTCGGCATGCCTGTCAGGGATCAAGACAAACCCTGGGCACCTCATTTCACCTGCAAGCAAGGCAAAAAAAACTCTGGAAGGTAAGATGGACAATTGTTGCTCGGAATTTTATGTTTTACGATTTTCAATGTTATTGAAAAAATATATCATATATGAAATTTTTTGCTAGAATCTCTTCCACATTAGTCATGGGTGAAATAAATGTATTTTTGTAGGATGGTACAGAGGGGAAAAGATAGCCATGAAGTTTGTTATCCCAAGAATTTGGTGGGAACCCACTGACCACTCAAGCAACTGCTTGGTGGACCCTTCCAAACGTCAGACTGGCAACAATGCACCTGCTATCACGTATCCGGACCTTCCTTCATCCATCGCCCGGTGCCACACTGCCATGAGCTCCCCGTACCCACTCCTCCGGAGAGAGAGCAGCGGTCTTTATAAGAGAGCAGCAAGTCAGAGAGCAAGGAAGACGTAGATCCAGATGACAATTTCAGAGGTGGAGCTGAGGAGGGAAATCCATACTACCCCAACCAAAAAGACCTCAACGACTTGATCAGAGATCTTGGTCTCACCAAGTCCAATGCCGAGCTTTTGACGTCTAGACCCAAGCAGTGGAACTTGTTGGATAAAAGTGTGCAAGTCGCAGATCAGAGGAAGCGTCACCAACCTTTTTGCAGCTTCTTCAGCCGTCAAGATGGGCTCTGCTTCTGCCACTGGTGGACCCCCGGAAGGTGCTGATGCCACCACTGCACATCAAATTTGGCCTTATGAAACAATTTGTCAGAGCTGTAGATAGGGAGTCGGCAGCCTTCAAGTACCTTCAAGACTTCTTTCCTAAGCTGTCTGAGGCAAAGGTCAAAGCCGGTGTCTTCATCGGACCACAGATAAAGAAGATCCTGGAGTGCAATGAATTCCCCATGAAACTCACTAGTAAGACGAAAGCGGCTTAGAACAGCTTTGTCGCAGTGATATCGTGGCTTCCTGGGCAATCACAAGGTCGAAAACTATGTGGAGATGGTTGAGACTGGTGAAGAACTACGGCACAATGGGCTGTAGGATTGACCTCAAAGTCCATATCCTTGATGCTAATCTTGATCAATTCAAGGAGAACATGGGAGCGTATTTGGAGGAGCAAGGCAAGCGCTTCCACCAGGATATACTGGACTTTGAAAGCCGCTACCAAGGATAGTATAACGAGAACATGATGGGAGACTACATTTGGGAGCTGATTCGTGAAAGTGATTTACAGTATAATCGTAAATTTCGAAAAACTACTCGCTTCTAAATCTTTGGTAGTATTTTTTGTATTACTTTATAAATACATGCAAATTTTGATTACATGTTGTTTTCTTCTGACTTTATGTGAACGAAAAGACACAAATTCACCCGTTTTCTCATTGAAAATAGGTACATTTATAAATATCACTGTCCTGGTCACAAAAGCAAAGTTTGTGGGGAATAATAGTCATTTTCTATACTTTTTAGGCATAAGCAATTACGAAATAACACTTACTACCCAGGAACAAAAATTGTGTTTATATAGTGTAATCTAATGATGCATCCCATGACAATGGCTGGGCTGGTTGAGTTAATTTTTTTTCGGTGTGATCACTAAAACACAATAATGTCACTGAAGGAATTGTCAATTTGTATTGGTGTGTAATGAAAATGAAGTGACTTTACTTTGTAGTCCTTTGCCAGTCCACTCTTGGGTGAGCGCTTCCCAATGCCGTGCGGGTTGATGAAGGCAGGAAGTCAGAACTAAGCTGGCAATAATCCTGAGCGTAGGTGTGAATTTGCGCAGCCACCCATCAATGATGTAACTGGGTTTCCAAGTGTATCGAGTTGATGGTCTCATGCACCAAAAAAAAAATCCCACAATTCAATGCAGTGTTAGACGTAAGCAAATAGCCAGCTGCGTTACAGATGTGATTTAGTTTCATTTAGTGTCGTCGATTGTTCACATAAAATCAGTTCCTCGATTGAACAAAACACCCACCGAATTGTGCACATGATCGTGAATTCTTCATATTTCATTAAAGTGGTGTGTAATTGATACGTTAACGTTACATTTAGATGAATGGAGAAAACAAAATTGTACCAATGAGATGTAGCAAACGAGAGACGATACAATAATGGTGAGACCAAAAACGATTGTTCGTTGTGCGAGTCGCAACCCGAAATCGTGACGGTGACTCGCTCGATCGTTGTGGTGGTCGTGGGGAGGGGGTGAGGGCGGAGGGCGCGGGGGTGAGACACGGCGTGCCGAGTCGGTGGTCCGGCGTGAGCGCGTGCCGCGGTGCCGGCCCGGTGAGATGCTCCCTGCGCCCGTGCCCACAGGTGGTGGGCGCCCCGCTCGGCGACAAGGACAAGATGGTGGCCGTGGCCGGAGGGCACAAGATCGTGCTGTGGAGCATCCAGGACGGCAGCAGCGGCAACGAGATCGGTGCGCGAGGGCCCGAGATCGTGGCGTCGACCCTCTCCGCCCCGCCCCTCCCCGCCCCCCCCACCGACCTTCCCTGACCTTCCCAGAACGATCTTCTTTCCGAAATTAGGAAGCCACCGGAGCTAGATTAAATAATCTAGATTTAAAACTAATTTCTTTACAACTGCTTTTTGTGTTTAGTTTGGTGGCCTTCACCCGCAACCTCTGATTAGCACAGTTGGCTACGTACAGTGTGAAAGAAGTTCAACATACATAAACACTTTCCTTCTTTGACCATCCTATATCGTAACTTAACGTGTAGGTTTTCGTGCCCCATGTTATTTATAGTTGATTTGGTCAGGATAAAACTCCAGAAAGTTGGGCAGTTTTGACTGCACTGAATTCTTCTTCTGACTTCCTAGATGTTGGCTTAATTATGCTTGACGTAGTCTCGAGCAAAACGTCGTGTTTAATTGCCAAATTTGATTGTGAGAACTGGCATGTTAATTGCTCGTACGCGTCATAATTTTATTAATTTGGCTATGTTGGGTGGGTATTCACGACAGATTTGGCCAGATCATTGTGCTCTCACCAAAAAAAATCGATGATGAATCATTTACCTTCACTGACCTTATATCACCTTACCTGATCTTCATTAACTTTGCGTGATCAATTAGAGGACATGGCCATTTTCTGACACCATTGTATTTCCTTGACCTTCAACTTTCAATGACAATCACCAAGACCTTTGCTGACTTTTCCTGACCACGCCCCACTTTGCGTGACATCACCTGACTTTACAACTTCAAATGGCCTTTACTATATCTTCTCAAACTGCGTTATCATGCCTGACCTTCCCCTGACCTTGCATATCTTCTGACTTTGCACGACCATTCTCAGCCACCTCTGATCTTACATCAGAGGTGGGGAACCTTACGGCCTGTGGGCCACATCCAGCCCACGGTGTCCTTACACTCGGCCCTGCAGCTACGCGAGGCCTACCACTTCGAAAACAACCTGCAATTTTTATCACTGCAAGTATCCTAGCTACACTAATTGGGTACTAGAGGGGAATATTTTATGCTTGTGTTTATAATTTTGGCAAGCTCAGTTACCTGGCAAGGTGGACTCTGATTATGTTTCACCTTATTATTGGATTACGCTGAGGTGCGTGTTAATGCGGGGCCCACCAAAGGTATTCGAAAGCCGGTAAGTAAAAGCTTCCCCACTTCTGCTTTACATGAACTCCTCTCAGTTTATCCCTGACCTTGTTCTCCTCCCCCGGCTGCCCCGTGCCCAGTGGAGCATGGTGTTTGTGTTGCTGTTGCAGGAGTGTTCAGCCTCGGCGTGTCTGTGGACGCTCTCTTCTTCATCGGCAATCAGCTGGTGGCCACCAGCCATACGGGGAAGGTGGGCGTGTGGAACGCCGTCACGCAACACTGGCAGGTAAAGGGGCGGCTCGGGTTTCACACCTCACATGGCCAGGGTTCTTCACCGATATTTTTCCGGCGGGGCCACGTGACGAATTCTGGCGCTTGCTACCGGGCCACATGACATGGTACGTCATGCCTGCGGATGTTGTGATATCACGTGGCGCCCGTGACATCCCGTAAATGTGTGCACGCATGACTGCTTACTTGGGGCCCTTGTTCGAGAATTCGCGCGTACGCTTTATTTTCTTCCTCGTTTCATAAGTTGATGTCGGACTCGTGTAACATTACTTTGCAGCATCGACCATCCCTGGTCTGATAATCTGTATTGTCCCCCAGTTCATCTGTTCTTTAACCACCCTTATTTTGCTGTTATTCACGCCTTGTTCGGCTGTTCCTAATAACCTCCCTGGTTGGGGGGCCGATCCTCATTGGCCCCTGCTCATCGTTGCTGCTTTGTAGGTGCAGGACGTGGTTCCCGTGACGAGCCACGACACCGCCGGCTCCTTCCTCCTGCTCGGCTGCAACAATGGCTCCATCTACTATATCGGTCAGAGCCCTGGCAGCCACGCGGGGCTGCACTGGAGCCCTGTTAGCACTCTCCGCAGCGACCCTGTTAAGTTGGCGGGTCTGCGTATTCAAAAACCGTCCTTAGCGTTCATTCTCGTTTTGCCTGCAGATATGCAGAAGTTCCCGCTGCGCATGAAGGACAACGACCTTCTGGTAACGGAGCTCTACCACGACCCGTCCAACGACGCCATCACCGCGCTCAGCGTCTACCTCACCCCGAAAACGAGTGAGACGCCCCCACCGGGCAGCCTGGGACAAGCGGGGAGCACAGACCTCCCCTGAGAATAGAATGGGACATTCAGAGCACGTGGAAAGAATGGATCACATCGGAGCGGGGGAGGGGGTGCATGGATCAGATAGGGAGACATGGGCATGGAACAAACGGAAATGGGACACGTGGAGCACATGGGATACTCAGGCCATGGGATACAAATCGGGGTCACCAATGTCTGCAAATTTAAGGATCGTTTTCAAAACAGGTTGTGATGGGTTGAGTGTGTGTAGAAAGGGGGTGGGCATGTACCAAGACAGGCATTAGAGTGGCATCCCAGGGGCTTTCTACTAAGGAAAGAAAATTCAAAGTCAGATTATGGAATACTTTAAACAACATCTTTAAGGACCAGTTTTGAATTTGTAGGATCTAGCAAGAAGGCTCATCGGTAGACTGAGCGGCTCACATTTGGAAGGTTGCAATTTCAAATCCTGGTTGGAGGTTGACTCAGCCCTTCATTCTTTAAGGGTTTATCAAATGATGAGTATCACTTTCTAGGGAAGTAAAAAGTCGTTGTCCTGGGGATGGAATTTAGTTTTTTACCTACGTGACTTTACCGAAAACACCTAAGAGTATGAATCCATGCAGTCACGAAAGCTTCAAATCTAGAATTAATACCCTCTACGGGGAGGAATTTCACCTATCTGTACAGACAACGAGATAAGAAGTCACAGCTTCTCGAGACGCTGGCCTTCTAGCTGTGACGGTCCTACCTAATGACGGAGACTTGTGTTGCCTCCGAAACGTCGTGATTTAATTTGATTTTTTACCTACGTGACTTTACCGAAAAAACCTAAGAGTATGAATCCTTGCAGTCACGAAAGCTTCAAATCTAGAATGTAATTTCCACCAATGGCTCAGGGCTGTAAATGGGAGATTCGCACTCCCTCAATGCTCATTGAGCAGGAATTAGCTTTGAATTTGAGTAGAAGAAAGGGAAGCGTAGGCAGGGTGTTTTGGCTTTTTTGACATTTGCCACGATGACCATGTCATCTTTTTACGTAGTAACCTGCTTTTACCCGAATTTGATCACCCTTCCCAACCACTCTGCACCATCCCACCGCCCCTGCTGACCCCCATACCGTAGGCGTGAGCGGGAACTGGATCGAGATCTCGTACGGGACGAGCTCGGGCGCCGTGCGCGTCATCGTACAGCACCCGGAGACCGTGGGCTCGGGCCCACAGCTCTTTCAGACGTTCACGGTGCACCGCAGCCCCATCATCAAGACCATGCTCTCCGAGAAGCACCTCGTGTCGGGTACGCGCCGCGCTTCTCGGCCCATGCTGACCACTTAACCACGACTCTCATTATCCCTCACCCGTGACCCTCATGATCTCTCACCCACGATCCTCACGATCTCTCACCCGTGATCCTCATGATCTCTAACCCGTGATCCTCACGATCTCTCACCCGTGATCCTCACGATCTCTCACCCGTGACCCTCACGATCTCTCACCCGTGACCCTCACGATCTCTCACCCATGACCCTCACGATCTCTCACCCGTGACCCTCATGATCTCTCACCCACGATCCTCACGATCTCTCACCCGTGACCCTCATGATCTCTCACCCATGATCCTCACGAGATCTCACCCATGATCGTGATTATCTCGAACCTATGACCCTCATGGTCTCTTACAATAACCCTCACGATCCTAATGATCTCTAACCTATGACCCTCACAATCTCTAAACCAATGACCCTCACGATCACACTCCCAGGACTTCCTCAATCTTTCACCCATAACCCTCACCGTCTGTCACCGATGACCCTTCCCCCGCAGTCTGCGCCGACAACAACCACGTCCGCACGTGGACTGTGACACGGTTCCGAGGTATGATCTCCACGCAGCCCGGATCCACGCCGCTCGCGTCCTTCAAGATCCTCGCGCTCGAGGAGGGAGGGAGCAGTAGCCTCTGCTACGGCGCCGGCAACGACATCGGTGAGATGGCTCGACCCACCCCATTCACAACAACAAAGACAGAGACCCCGTTTAGCCTATAACAGAATTACGGGCTAGTGCTGTTCGGGAGCACCTATGAAGGCTGGCACGGCACATGAGGAGATTGTGTGGGCAGCACCCCACCCAGCCGCCTTTGTCTCCCAAATGCTGATGTTTACACACTGCACCAGATACTCGCACGTGTCAGAAATGTTTCTATAGCTTTTTCGGAATTAGTTCATGAAAACTCTGTAGCCTCTGTGTATAGTATATGTGCAACAATGAAAAACAAACAAATGTATTTCTTAAATCATGACCCTAAACATCAAGGTGTTACCCGTGGAGGTAGTAAATTGTTAAGCGCCTACATGCCTGATGGGCTGGTTGGGTAGAGGCTGTTGGCGAGCATCTGTTCAGGCCGGCACGGTGCACAAGAAAGTAGTGTGCTCTGCACACTACCTTCAAGTAACTCATTTCAGGCTGAGTCGACCTAGCAGAGACCCAGGACTAGTTCAGATATTCGTCACCGAGGTTGGCTTTGAGCAGGAATCGAATTTGGATCGCTGGGTTCAAAGCGCAGTGCCGTTCTCCACACAGACACGCAAACACACGCACACACGTCGTCACAACGCGGCCCGTGTGATTCACAAGGGTGTAACGAGAGACTGGAATCTTCGTGAACATTATAGAGCAGGGTGGCCAGATGAGGCCCTGCGAGGCCAAATCGTCATTTGCTGACCTCTTTACTGTGCCACGGCGCGCAGGCCCCTACGGCGAGCGTGACGACCAGCAGGTGTTCATCCAGAAGGTGGTGCCCGTCACGGACCAGCTGCTTGTGCGCCTCTCCTCCACGGGGCGGCGGTGAGACTCTTAGACCAGCCTCTACACAACATTCGCTTAAACAGAAGAATTTCAAGCTAATGTCGTGCAATAAAATAAAAAAACAACCTCAGCAATCCCCAGTAGTGCTGTCTCGGTGCCCTAGCATCTCTCCATTCCTCCCCAACACACACGAGACACAGCACCACGCGACCTCCTCCCCCCATTTCCACACTGGCCAGTTGCCCCTGTTGTTACCCTCTTGACCCTTGCCCCGTGGCCCCGCTCGCCCCCCAGGATCTGCGAGATCCGCTCGGTGGACGCCACCACCATAACGTGCTTCACTGTGCACGAGTGCGAGGGCTCAAGCCGCATGGGCTCGCGCCCACGCCGCTACCTCTTCACGGGCCACGCCAACGGCAGCATCCAGATGTGGGACCTCACCACCGCCATGGAGGTGGCCAGCCGCACCGAGGAGCATGACGGTGAGTGCCGCGCTATGCCGGCCGTACCATTTATCCCTCTATTTAAGACCGAAACAGGAGGATTTCTCCACAACTCTGGCTGTCGCCTGATGAGATGATGATTCTCAGTTGTCCTCGAGAGAGGGGAGGAGACGCCGCTCGAAGGGAGTCGCGCGAGTTGAGTTGATCCGTGCGTGGGCTGTGCTTTCACAACAGAGGTTGGCAGCCCCTCCGAAGTGGAGCTGCTGCGGCTGCTTGACCAGTGCGACCTGAGTGCGTCGCGCTGTGCCACCCCCAACGTGAGCCCCGCGTCCTCGCTCGTGCAGCCCACCCGCCTGCGCGCCTCAACGTCAAGGTGCTCGCACCGCAGCCGCCGCCATTTCGTCGTTGCGCCCCCACCGCCCCCCCCCTTCCCGTCTCCTGCCCACTTCCCACTTTCTATCAGGGCTGCCTCATGGTGGCGTTGCCCAGCAGTATTGCATTTGTCGCTCGTTGTGTTGGTTCGGAATTTGAAACCGACAGGTTTTTACTGCGGATGTAATGACCATAATGTGTGCATCGTCTGCTTTGCAGTGGATGTTAAAAGATCCCCAGACGTTATTTTAAATCTGTGTACATGTAGTGACTGTGGCTGTCACTGTATGGTGCCGGGGCTTACGAAGCCACGGCGGATAATGTGTCATTATGGACAGCCCGGGTTACGGGGTGTAGTAGCAGCCCTAGTGGGGCTGGGTGAGCGCTGGTTAGCGCGGAGGCACCGCGAGCAGTGTGCGGTGCGGGCTCCCGGTGAGGGAGCGAGAGGGAGCGTCAGCCAGCCGGGGTGACCTTGGGGCACGTTACGCAGGTTGACCTGCTGACACGTGACCGGATGATATTGGAGGGGGGCCACTGGTGGACGGGGGCCGCGGGGCGGTCACGTGGTCCAAAAGAGCTCTCGGCAACCTTCGAGAAGGAGCTCGAGAGACCTGGAAGGTGGGCGGCGCGAAGGGCGGAGCCAGCCCCAGCCCGGGGCATATCACGAGGGCCCCGTGAGGAGCTCGGGGTTCTTCGTGTGCCGGTGTTACGAAGATCCACGTCGGGGAGAAGAAGCCTCTAGCCACGTGGTCCGGGACCCAGCAGCTCGTGGTCCGGGCCGGGATAGCGAACCGTGTCTAGTTCTGCCGTAGCGTGGTTGGATGGGCATCCGAATCCCGAGTGTAGATTGTGTTACGTTACGTACCGTTGTGTAAATAAATTGTTTCGATTTAAAGCTTTCGTGACTGCAGGGATTCATATTCTTGGTTCTGTCAGTAAAGTCACGTAGAAGGGAAATAATAAAATAATAAAACATAATAAAATATAATTCTCACGACGTTTCGGCCACAACGCAAGCAGCTGACCTTGTCAAGGTGCTCTCCTCCTCCCACCCAGCTTAAAATACGCTGCCAAGCTTGGCGGTGTTCATTAGGACGTTGTCTTTCCGACAGCCCTGTTCTTCACCTGAGGACAGCTGCTGCGTTGTGGCCGAAACGTCGTGAGAATTGTATTATATTATGTTATATTTTTATTATTTTATTATTTCCCTTCTACGTGACTTTACCGAAAGAACCAAGAATATAAATAAATAGTGTTGCTCCTAAGATAACGTCTGCGACTCAGTTGGACTCACTACATACGTATCTACGTTGAACTTCACCGTGCCAATCGAAATGAGCAGGCCATTGTGTGCTGGCATCACGGTCCAACGATGCCGTTTTCTATAAGTTCCCCGCAAATTACTCAATTGGGATTACACGTAAAAATCACCTCCACAGACAGGCAGACTATTGCCCGCTTGGAGGTCAGGTGTTTTGCGTCACATTGTGGCTGCAGAGGGATAGCTGTCACTGTCCGGTGCCCTTTCAAAAGTTTTGGGATGAGATGTGATGTCAAGTGAATTGCGTGTAAAGTGGTATGTATGTATGTAGGGCCATATGCTAAAACTATAAACTATTTTTTATTTTACCAGATAAAGCCCACTGAGCTATATAGCTCTTTATCAGAAGCGATCTGGCCACAAATAATTGCTCAATGAAGTGGCTTATTGTGCAGAAATTTATAGCAACCGAATGCTCGAATTGCATGTTTCGAAATATGGAGGGAAAAACTGGAGGACCCGGAGAAAAATCCACGCGAGCATGGGGAGAGAGACACACAAACTCCAAATGTTCAGGCATCGGGGTCTGGGTCGGGATCGAACCCACGACCCCCTGTGTATCAGGCGAGTTCGTTAATATCTCACCACCGTGCTATCAGTGGCCTACTTACAAACGGCCCACAAACAATATCTGTCACTCGAGGATACTATTTCAACCTATAAAAACTATGTTTCTAATTTGACACAATGTAGCATATTTATGATTTTACAACACAAATGTAAATACTCAGATTTGCCATCGGTATAGACGCACGCCGGTAGATGACGTTTTGCGGTAAATTCAAGGTGACCTCTCACTCCCCCCTCCCTCGTGTCACTGCAGCCTCCAGCTGCAACCCAGCGACGCGTTCCGCGACCGCTTCTACAGCGACCGCCTGTGGAGCACGGCCGACTGCAGCCCGTACGGCAGCCTACGCGCCACGCGCGACAGTCCACTCACGACCCGTGCCAGACGCACTGAGAGCTTCCACAGCACTCGCGACTTCTCCACCGCCGACTGCCCGAGCCGCCCGGTCAGCGGAGAGCAGCACCTACCTCTACGCCACACGCTGCAGCAGCACCAGCAGCAGCTGCCGCAGCAGCAACAGCAGCAACAGAACCAGCACCCTCACCGCGACGGCGGTGGTGGGGGCATGATGGTGAGGTTTGGCGCCGAGGGTGGAGTCGGTGGGCCGAGGCTGCGGCTCGCGCAAGACGTTGCCGGCAGTAGGGAGTTCTCGCCGAGCGATGTCAATGGTGCCGGCGGCGGT
Source organism: Lampetra planeri (assembly GCF_965212315.1). Classification (NCBI taxonomy): domain Eukaryota; kingdom Metazoa; phylum Chordata; class Hyperoartia; order Petromyzontiformes; family Petromyzontidae; genus Lampetra; species Lampetra planeri. The sequence goes on along the minus strand of NC_136124.1, from coordinate 11,007,050 downwards.
GGACGGCACGGCTCGGCGGCGCTCCCTGCCCCGGACGGTAGCGACGGCAGGGCCAAGCAGACCAAGCGCCTGGCGCTCTCTGGCACCTCCGGCGCGACGCCGGGCTCTGCCACGGCAAGGTGTTACTATGACGGCGGCCACGATGCGAGGCTACCGCAGCGGCCGGGTGGCCTCGGGGGACCGACGGCGCAGGAGGGCCGCGCGGCATGCGCTGCCGCCACCGCTGGCGGTGCGCGAGCCGGAACGACCGCGCCGGACGTCGGGGGGTTAGGCTCGGCGCCAAGAGGGGCGGCCACCGACGAGGGCAAGCAGCGGCACGCCGGCGAGGGGAGTCCCCTGAAGTCGCCTGACGGGAAGAAGAGAGGTGAGGAGGAGGACTGTGATTCGGGCATCGGTGTCAGAAAGAAGGTCCCATTCGAGGGTGTCCTGTCACGACGGAAAAACGCGTCAGCGAGCGCGACGGCCACATCGCCGCCTCCCTCGTCCCCGCCGCCGCCGCCACCACCGCCACCGCTGCCGCCCCCTCCTCCATCGTCGGCATCGTCCCCACCCTGTACTGGGGCAGCAAAGAGCGCGGGGGATGGAGCTGGGTATCCTTCTCCGCCACTGACACCACAACAGCAGCAGCAGGCGCAGAGGCAGAAGCGTGGAGATGTGGCCTGTCATGAGTACACTGTGTGAGCTGCGGTTAATGCGTGCATTTACACAGAGTGAACACTGCACACTGCAAAAAAAATAGTTTAAATAAATGCTCCGTTACTTTCTCTGCTTTCCCACCCCGATTTGCTGGCCTTATTCATGTGTGTAGTGTTGTCCTAACAGCCTGGAAAGGCAGGGTTTGTGGGTCGTGATGAGATATATAATCACGTCCATCGGACAACCCTGCTATGGGGATATGAGGTGGCCAGCGGGAGGCAGTGCAGCAAGTAGGCTGCTGTCCTATTTGTGTATACAATTGAGTGTTCTCTCTCCCCATGCGTGGAGTTTTCTCCAGGTGTACTGTACTCTGGTTAACTCTCACTTGTAAAAAATACATATCAAGCAGCATCTGCTTGAATACAAGTATTGAGTCTCAGATGGGGATTTCCGAAGAAATTACTTTTGAGATTCGACACACTTGAGACTGCATGCGACATCTCATAGCAGCTCAGCTCTGTTTTGAGCTGCTGCCCACACTCGTCAAAAAAGTGGGGTGGTCACTACGGGCTCACTGTTTATTTAATGTTATTTTCATCAGGGTCCGTTTACATTTGTTGTTTAGCAATGCAGAAATTGTCTCCACGAACCCCTGCACAGGTTACTAACAAAGTATGTTTACCCTATTCTTTGGGTCTTTCGGTAAAGTCACGTAGATAGGTTCAAATTAAATAGCAAAAAATAACCAAAAACTACGACGTTTCGATCGCAACACAACCGTTCGTCATCTTTGAACCTATCTACGTGACTTTACCGAAAGACCCAAAGAATATGAATTCCTGCAATCACGAAAGCTTTAAGTCAAGATTTATGTTTACCCTCTTTAGATATACCAGAATGTGCCAGGAAGGCATTGTAGATGTAATGTTCAAGAGATGGTTGTGATGGGTGGGACACGTACAGGATGGAGGAAGGCAGGTTACCAAGACAGGCATCAGGAGTGTGAAGCTATCGAACATTCCAAATTGGTAGCTTTTCAGGACAAGTCCCAGTTGCAGAAGAGCTGGTCCTTGTTGTCCCGAAGAATTTCTGGAAATCGGGATTCATTCCCAGTTTAATATTTTCTGGCCTCCTCCTTGACTTACAAGGACAACGCCCGAGTAGTGGGCATGGTTGGCAGAAGAGTAGATGGACAATGTTATGAAGAGCAAATCCACACTCTGTGGGCAGGGCCAGTGGTTGAGTAGGGGTGGTTATGTAAAAGCAGGCGGGGGCTACCAACTCGCCATGTATCCTGGGGTGCATTCAAATGGTCGAGAGCTTTTCCGTAATGCCACGTGATGGAAGTTGGTAGTTCGTGCTTATTGAACGGTGCGTTAGGACGGCGAGCACCTCACAATGACAAGTGACGTCACGCACCTGCTCCTCCAATGAGCGCACACGTTGTGTTCGTTGGAAGGAAGGTACGTACGGTGCCTCCGATTGGCTGGATTTTGACATGCCGACCCTTATGCTTAGCCTTGCAGCTCCTCAGACCGTTAGCTTCCCGTTGTGATGCGCTGTGGGCTAACAGGTCGTTCAATAGAAAAGCACTTTGGAGCTCTGTTGAATGCGCGCACACCCCCTTATTGAGCCTCGCAGAAATATTTGTGAAATTTAATTGTAGTGGCACCCAAAGGAAACCGACCAATGGGGGGAAGCGGTAAAATCAGAGACTCATCGCCTCCCTTAAAGAACAACAGCTGTGGTTTCTAGATGAAGGGAAGAAGCAACTGTGATGTGCGGTGGTGGCATTGACAGCACTGGCAGAGGTGGTCTTGTTTTTGGCTCGACATTTTGTAGAATGTCAACCTGAAATTATTTAGAATTAATAATTGTATCCAAAAGATTGAAGAGAAATGAGTTTTATTTAATTTCTTCTGAGAATAAGTGTGTCTTCCCCCCCCCCCTTCTCTCTGATTGGATAAAAAATGGATGGAATACGTTGAATGCCACAAATTTAAGTGGGGCATTAGCACTCGCTCTCCTGTCCTTGTGCATTGAGGGACACCCCGATGTATGCGTGTACACTCAACTGTCGTGGCATATGTACATCTGTGCAGGAATCTTTTCTCAGTGTCAACAGATGGAATAAAAGGTTGAAACCGTTTATGCGTAAGCTCTGTTTTTTCCATGACTGACTGCAACAGTGGAGCATTGGTAATGCTTTGAACGATAAATGATAACTAAACGTTAGTATGTATGAAGTTGTTTTGCTATTATATGCTTAACTCTATAAAAAAATTACTATTGATCAAAAGGTTCGCCAAGACTTGGTGACAGAAACCAGCACTAATAGAGTTCACCTGCTGTGCAGTGATATTGTTGGTTATATGCTCCGAAGGACAAACGCGTTTTGAAAACGTTGCAGATTCCATGCATATGCATGTGTTTTTTGTTACTGTTGAGTTTTGGTTGTGTGTTTTGGTTTAATAGGGACATCAAGAGGAGGATATTTAAGGCATGAATGCCCTCTGCATTACTGTGTGGAACAGAGCTGGTTGCTAACCAATCGGTTCGAAGGTAAGTTGCTGGAATTTGAGCACAGGTGTCTTGAGACAGATGCTAGGAAAGTTACAGCAAGAGAGAATGAGCAGAGCAGAAGTCCTGAAGGGAACATGGCAGGTGGGTCTGTAGATCTAAACAGCTCTTTTTCAGAAGTGACCTGGCCACGTTATCCCAACGAAGTGGCTTACTGTATGTGGAAATGTATAGCAGCCAAATGCTATAAACGCATGTTCTAATTGTGGAGGGAAAACCGGAGAAAGGAGCCAGAGAAAAATCCACGCGACCACGGGGACAACATACAAACTCCAAATATATAGGGGTCGGGATCGAACCGACGACCTCGTGTATACCATGCGAGGTAGTCTCCTATGCTGAGGAGAGGCAAACACATTCCTGCGGAGGGAGCTGGTAGGAACGTTGGGTTGCTCGGCTCAATGGCCAGGGTCAACAGCGGCGTGGTGTATTCCGCAAATATGCCCGACTGTGAGGGTGGGCACAAGCCGGCGTGAGTAGGTTAAACGTTGAGTTTTATAAGGGCACCACGGGGTGACCAGCCCCTCCCCACCCAACCCCACCCTCCCCACCCAGCCCCACCCTCCCCACCCAGCCCCACCTTCCCCACCAAGCCCCTCCCAGCACGACGGATGGACGGATACAATAATCCCCTGTGGGCTGGTGTAACCAGGAGGTTCCTACCAGTAAAACGGTGGCGCTAGGTGTGACGTTTGCATGACGGAGGAGGATCTGTTACCAGTCACTGGAGTGGTTGTCTGCACAAGCCCGGCAACCAAGAGGACGACCTCGGAGGGACAATTGTGTTCGGGCAGATCTTGGAGGTCGCTGTGTGTCCACTGTGCAGCAGCTGTGGGATCTCGCCGAGGGTGGAACACTGGCGAGGTGTGGGGGCGTCAACACCTTTGACAACTGAATTACATCTTGACCTCCACCGCATAGATAACACAGGACCATTGCAAACCCTATACGTTATAGGAAATATGGGCATTGTGCACCCTACACTGCATAGATAATAGGGATATTATAAACCCTACAATGCATAGGCCATAGGGATACAGGCACGTCTTGCTTAACGAGCATTATTTTTATGACAATTCGCAATAACGAGCTATTTGAATTTAGACCCATTTGTACGCAAACCGAGCAAAATGTTCGTTTAGCGAGCGGAACCCGATCGACCAATATGCGTTCCGTGGCAGCAGGGGGCGCACGGCGGCCCACGGCTTCTTGTTTACCAGCTGTGCTGTGCTGTGTGAGGACAGGGATATAGAAACGGAATCTTTAGACTGTAGGAATTCGATTATCTATGAAGTTATTTTTAACAGATATCCAAGTCACGCTCCATCTCGCATCTCCGCGTCGTGGCTATGAATCCAGCAACCCTGGTTTGATTCAGAGCCAGGGCTAACATCAGTGTTGAGTGATATTTGAACCAGCGGTCCTGCACGGCCCCTGCTGCTCCCTCCACCCAATAACATCCAATACCCTTCAAACAACAAATGCCAGGCACTTGGAAGCGATATGATTCTTCGTGTGGTATTACATTTTATGTTTTCTTTATTTTAACATTTTTTTCTCACGTTAATCAAGTTTTTCAAAAGTTGAATATTTTGTGGCTGAAACATAACTGAGTTTCTAACGTGGGAGTCAGTGGAAAAAAAACGGTGATCGTTTAACATGGTTTTGCTTCCCGAGAAATTTTCGCGGAACGTATCTCGCTCGTTAAGCGAGACACGCCTGTATTACATAATCAGTGGGGCTATTGCAAACCCCACACTGGATAGGCAGTGGGGACTATTGTAAACCCCACACTGGATAGGTAGTGTGAGGCTATTGTAAACCCCACACTGGATAGGTCGTAGGATTATTGTAAACCCCACACTGGATAGGCAGTGGGATTATTGCAAACCCCACACTGGATAGGCAGTGTGAGGCTATTGTAAACCCCACACTGGATAGGCGGCAGGATTATTGTAAACCCCACACTGGATAGGCAGTGGGATTATTGCAAACCTTACACCCGATAGGCAGTGGGAGGCTATTGTAAACCCCACAATGGATAGGCGTTAGGATTATTGTAAACCCCACACTGGATAAGCGGTATGATTATTGTAAACTCTACACTGGATAGGCAGTAGGGTTGTTGTAAACCCCACACTGGATAGGTATTGAGTAGGCGTGTCTTCGCCGTCGCGTCACGTGGCTCCGCTGTTCAAGATGGCGGCCTCGAGTGCGGGTAAATTCCAAATTGGCGCCGGCGCCGCTGCGAGGCGGCCTCGGCCCCGCCGCGGTGCCTCGATCGCTCCCTCGCTCCTTCGCTCGATCTCTCGATCGTCCACGACCGCGCGTTTACCACGCCACCAGTGGCGGCGGCCGAACTATAAGCGCCGGTTTTGTTTTGTGTTGTTTAATTCTGAACGGCGGCGTGTCGGTTCAAGGCAGGGGGCGCGGGACTTTGTGCGCCAACAACAAGCTGCAATTGACGACCCAATGATGGCTTAATTAGTGAAGCGGACGGCTTTGGTTTCGAGGTAACTCTGTCACGCACGGCGTGCCGCCGTCTCACGGATTTGCGACCGAGCGGTCAGTGACCCCGTGACCCCTCGGGTCAGACTCGACTCGCGGTGCTGTGGTTCCAATACGGATCGATTTCTCCCCTGCGGTGAACATCGCGCTGCTTGCCGTGTTTGTTCTGATGCCAGCCAGGTTTCGCGCAAACTTTTTTTTGTTTTTTCGGTAAAGTCACGTAGGTAAAATTAAGTAATAAAAAGAAATAATAAAAGTAATAGAAATACAATTATTTTATTTCTAATTTCTTTTCTATTTTTATTTATTTTTACCTACGTGACTTTGCCGAAAAAACCTAAGAGTATGAATCCTTGCAGTCACGAAAGCTTCAAATCTAGAATTTTTTTTTAGTTTTTGCGCAATTTTGCCGTGGTGAGTTGAAGGGGAGAGGCGCTCCGCAATTTGCCTGCCGGCTCGAGGAAAGGCCTCGGATCGACCCCTCCAAGAGGGCTTTTGTTTTTGGCTTTCTCTGCGAGAAACCAATCAGTTTCAAGGACAATGCATCTATTATCATAGTGTGTTTTGTTTGCATTTCGACTGCAAGTATTGTGGTTAATGCAGACATGAATCCTTGTAAAAAGGTTTCAGTTTTGTTGCCAGAAAAAAGGGGAAAGCCATCGGACAAAGGCGCTATGGGATGTGCTCCTGCGGCCGTCTGGAACGCTCTTCGCATATTAGGAAACCACTGGGAGTTATGCATCTTTAAGTAATCTCGATTGAAAACTCATTGCTTTAAGGCTGCTTTTTGTGTTTAGTCTTGTTATCCATCCCCTCACACCTCCGATTAAGACGGTTGGCGACGTACGGTGCGAAAGAAGTTCAACACAACATTAAAACTGCATTTCGCAAATGAACATACCTGGCCCACTTGATAAACGTACCTGGCATATTGAATTCTACACGAGTCATTTCTATTTTTAGTCTAGTGCACGCTGCTTCTCTGCATCATCCACCAATTCTACCTCCCAAGCCACCACATTACTGGAATGTATTTCAATGACCACGCTTGGCAATTATTATATAATGTGCTCACGTGACTTCATTTGAGACAAATGTAAGTCTCCAACTTTAAAAATCATCAGCCAGCCATGGTCAGTCCACTGTTGGATGAAAGCCTGCCCAGGCCGTCACCATCTCTCACGGGCCTGCGAAGTTTAATCCATCAAGCACCTGCACACGAGTTGATTTCATCGCTCTGTCTCTGCGGTGTATGTTCCCTCAAAGTGCATTCTCTGCCTTGGCTGCAACTCCGTTGTTTAGTTTCGACCACCCCACCGACCCTTCAAGTCTCATATCCTGCCCAAGCTCATCTGTGAAAAAGAGCTTTATAGCTCATCGGATTCTTCCCTTATAAATGCATATTCCGATTGTTTTCTTGACGGTCAACGTTACGTCTTTCACAAGTTTATATTCTCTAATACATGTTTCTCTGTCTTCGTGTAATTCCAAGCAGGTTCCTCTCCGTTATATCTTTGCACAAGCATTTCTGCGTTTTCCTATTTCATATCCACGGATGTGGTCCGTATATCAAAGCAGATAATACGCACTGATTAAAAACGTTATTGTTTGGGCACATTGATACAGTATGTTGCTTTTCATGTTTCGTGTGTCGCATGTGTGTGTGTCTTCGCAGACATGGAACAATCGCTGTTGAGTTTCGAGAAGCTGGACAGGTCATCTCCAGAGCTGTGGCCAGAGCAGAGTAAGGCAAACACAAAGACGCGCACGTGCCAAGCTCTCAAGAGAACTAAAGAAGTGGCATACCTGTCAACTCCTTATCAGTGCCCTACCTTATTACAGACCAATTCAGACCTTATTGGTCACCCCGTACCCTTATAAATCTCAACATTCATCCTACAAAGCCCAATCACAAGGGAGAAACACAAACAAATAGACAAAAAAATTGCCCGCATTTAAATAGCTGTACGCTGTATTGACCTGAAAACTCAATTTTTTTGTACAAGAATACCGCTAAACCGTATGGCTTGACAGCTGTGAAGTGGTGCCGCTTGTGTTGTGGAGGTTTCCACATTCACACTTGGACGCCACAGTTGCCATGGTTCTCGGACGTCTGTGCAGTTTACAACTGCTGGGGAGGGGGATTGTGCAATGAGCAAGTGTGCAATCACACTGCCACTCTGTGTACTTGCTTGTGTTTTCTGTGTGCGTATGTGTTTCCGTTCATCTGTAATTTTGTTGTACGTGTGCTTTTGTGTGCATATAATTATGTCGACATTTACGTGTGCTTATGTATGTATACTTGTGGGGAGCGGTAGTGTAGCGGTCCGTGCACTGCACTACGAACCCGGTGACCCGAGTTAGATTCCCGCTCACGGTCAACACCAGTAAAGATTATCTAAACTGGTCCTGGGCATTCCCTAGGTCGACTCAGCCTCAAATGAGTACCTAATACAGTGTGTAAACATCGCCATGAGGGAGACAAAGGCGGCTGGGCGTGATGTTAGCCACCCACCTCCTTGTGTGCCGGTAGCCTTCATAGGTGCTCGCTAACAGTACTTGCCCCAACAGTCTGTTAAGGCTTTACAGAGGGTCTTTGTACTAGTTTATGTATACTTGGATGTGTGTGTTGATGTTTGAGCGTGCATATATGTATATGCGTACGTGTGTGTGTGCACGTGCGCGTTTGTCCCCTTGTGTGCTCATGTGGCTGCTTCTGTGCATGCGTTTTGTGTGCTTGTATTGAATGGTGTACGTGTGTTTGTGCTTCTGCTCATGTGTCCTCTTGTAATAACAATTGGTATTTGTAATGCACACTTCATCCGTAGATCCCAATTGTGTGTGTGGTGTTGCATTCATATTGTGTGGAGCGGTCGTGTCTTGGTTAGCGTGCTGCACTAAGAATCTGGTGACCCGAGTTCGATTCCTGCTCACAACCAATATCAGTGACGAATATATTAACCGGTCCTGAGTCTCCCTGAGATCAACTCAGCCTGAAATGAGAACCTGCTGCGGTGTGTAAGCATCAGCATTGGGGAGACAGATGTGGCCGTGCGTGGTGCTGGCCACTCACCCCATCGTGTCCCATGCCTGCCTTAATAGTTGCTCGCTAACAGCACTTGCCCACCATTTTGTTAAAGGCTATAGGGGGGATCTTTGTCTTGGTGTTGCATTCATACGTGGTTGTGTGTGTGCTCATGTACGTGCGTGGCTGTGCGTGTGTACCTAACCCTTTAGTTCCTGGTGTGGCGGAGTTTGCGGCTTCGTTTAAAAGCGTAAGTATGAGTTCTCAGTAAAGGAAAAAGAAATAACACCTCGGCACCATCATCATTACATCATAAACATTTACTACGTATGTGTTAATTTCACATGTTAGGTGATGGTCCTTATTCAGAGCAGTTATAGTTTTCCTGAGTTACAACTGCATCATTCAGCCAGGCGGCGCTGTGGTTAAAGATGTTCACTTAAAAACGAGGTAAGGAGTTCAAATCTCGGTCAAGGGTTGGCTCGGACTCTCATCAGTCTGAGGCTGATGAAGTTATTGCCTCGGTGGAAAGATCACAATGGTTGTCCCATGGATAAGCTGATCCCTTCCAATGAAATGTGGAGTTTACTCCTCTGGCTCAGCGCTGCCATTGGAGATGCTTGTTCTGAGTGGTGACATTTGAGTTTCAATCCACAGATTAAAAAAACACCTACAATTTGAAATGCATTTGACAACACGTGGAAGTTTGTAAACATTTAATTTCAGAATTGCCTACATTGCCTTTTGTCTGGCAGAAGACCGTAAGTGAGAACTGCGTGTATTATAGGAAGACGTGGTTGGGTTGACGAGCGGCACACATTGGCCGGCCAAGCTGTGTGCGGCGTATGTGTGTATGTTGACCTTTCGCACCGTATGTAGCCAACCATGCTAATCGGAGATGCGGGGGAAGGACAGCAAACTAAACACAAAATCGTGGAAGGAATTTCTAAAAGATCTAAGTTTAGAAAACAAATTTTGTGGGGTTTGCGATCAGGCCTGCGTGATCGGCAAAAGTGCCTCTTGTTGGATGTGTGTGCATGCTTACGTGGACGAGTGCAGCCCATCGCAAGTTCCCCTCCGAAATGGATGGCTGACCTCGAGAAGGACGACCTGGACATGCTGCAAGGTGACCTGGGATTGCAATGCGCGTTAGTTTTCGTGCCGTGCGTCTTAATGTCCACAGCCCGCAGCTAACAAGGACTATTGGTCATGAATAACAGCCAGTCATCGATCACTGCGGTATTTCATAAATTACGAGCCGTGCCCCTCCATAATAATGCCACCCTTTGCCTGAACCAATATTGCTCATTTAAATTTGTGTTAAGGGCCTGTTTCATGCGCTAAGCAAATTATTTAGAGATACTCGTGCATTGGTAAGTGGTGTACAAGCACAGATAAAAAGAATGCAACACATTTGTTAATAAAACTGTGGCTTTAAAAGGAAAGATTATATCATAGGTAACCATCACACGGCACAATAACAGCACATAGAGGCCAGAAATGTAGAGGTTTTTTTTATTTGTTGTTGGATGGGCTGTTTCTGTTGATATTTGGAAATGGGCGAAAAAAATCTTCAAATGTGCAAATTTACTGACTTGCGTGTTTGTTGAGAGCAGAAATGTGGTTTCTACAAACACAGACATTAGGGACTAAGTCTTTTTTTAAATGCTTCAAGATTCTGTTGATTTGTTAAACTATAAACCCAGAATGCGGGAGGTAAGTGGTGCTTATTCTCAGGTTTTTTCGGTAAAGTCACGTAGGTAAAACATTAAAAGTAATGAAAGTAAAATAAAACAAAACAAAAATAATTTTGTTTTATTTTATTTTACTTTCATTACTTTTAATGTTTTACCTACGTGACTTTACCGAAAAAACCTGAGAATATGAATCATTGCAGTCACGAAAGCTTCAAATCTAGAAGTAAGTGGTGCTCCGAGGAATATAGCATTTACATTTTAAATGGAATGTTTTCTTATAATTGTGTAGCATTATTAAATAGAGGATTCAGGGAAATTAACGGATACTGTCTGGTTCTTTCGGTAAAGTCACATAGATTGAAATAATAACAAAAGAAAACACGACGTTTTGGTCGCAACACAAGCGTCCGTCTTAAAGTGAGAAAATTATCTGCTGCTGTGGCTTTATATTGGCACGGGAGGGGGGGGAAGGGGGGGGAGGAGTTTTGTCGAGTCTTGGCTGCAGGAGTTCACGGGGGAGAGGGGAGGAGGGTTTGTATCGTGCAGGGACGGGTGGGGCTGGAGAAATTAGCATGTCAATGAGCTTGAATTAGTAACCGGAAACCAAAACGACACGGGTGGGTGAGTGAAAATCATAGCAGTTAAAACTTGACGTGGTTTATCATGTCCTTACAATGATTGCTCAATCTGAATCCATCTTCTCGATTAAAGTTTTGTCTGTGTTTGTATATCTGGATGGCTCCATGAACAAATCTCTGATGGTAGCCCAAGGGTTTGCAGAGGACCTTGGTCTCGGAGAAAACAATGTCACGTGTGCCCACAGCGTTGAAACAATAATCTGCCACCACCAAGGTGTTGGACATGTCTCAGACCGGGTTCGCGAACATATAGCGGATTTGAAAAACGGCAGAACCAACACTCACCCACCCATGTCGTCTTGGTTTTCGGTTACTTATTCAAGCTCATTGACATGCTAATTTCTCGTCCCTGCACGCCACAAACCCTCTCCTCCCTGTGCCAGCCCCCACCCGTCCCTGCACGATACAAACCCTCTCCCCCGTGAACTCCTGCAGCCACGACTCGACAAAACTCCCCCCCCTTCCCCCCCTCCTGTGCCTATATAAAGCCACAACAGCAGATAATTTTCTCACCTGAAGGCGAACGCTTGTGTTGTGTTGCGACCGAAACGTCGTGTTTTCTTTTGTTTTTTTCTACCTACGTGACTTTACCAATTCCTCTGAATCATAACCACGTAAAATCTATTTTAGTAACTGGCTAAATTATTTCAAACGCCTCGACCACCATCACCTGTACTCTAACACTATAGCTTAGCCTTGGTGGAGCAGCTGAATGCCCGCATCTCAAGGAAGGAACAAGCGGAAGGATTTTAGACGGTTGCTTTGCGCTGTCTCACGTACGCTCCCACGAGTCAACGTTCTCTGCGCACTTCTTTGTTGTAATTACTTTTTTAGTTGTAATTACTTTATTAGTTGTTTGTGCTTTTTTGTTTTTGCGCCATTTCTTAATTTGTTTATTCATTTTTTATTTTGTTTGCTAGTAGGGTTTTTAATTTCCTTGGTAGTGGCTGCAAATGCGATTGTGGTCCTTGCATATAATTAACGTACGGCGTTATGAGACGCTATTCGCATGAATGACGCTATATAAACCAAAAGTATTTTTATAATTACCTCTTCGGCAACCTGTCGCCTTGAGCCCCGTGCTACCGGGCAGCTGCTGGCAGCTGCTCACCTGTGTGGCCCTGTTTATGTCTGCAGAGTTTGGGAGTCTCACCATGGCCAACCTCATGGAGAAGGTGCGAGGTCTGCAGAACCTGGCCTACCAGCTGGGCCTCGACGAGTGTAAGCGCTGCATTTAACCTCTCGGAGCCAAACAGAAGGACACCGACTCTGTGCCGAGGCCTTAAATAGAGAGAGGGGGGGAGGGGCCGGGGCAGAGAGAGGACTGCGGAGGATAAATGAGTGGAGCAGGGTGGAATTCCGGACCACAGTGGCTGGAGGAGAGAATGGTTTAGAGCAGGGGTCGGGAACCTTTTTGACTGGGAGAGCCATAAAAGCCAAATATTTCTAAATATATTGCATTGAGAGCCATATAGTATTTTTAACGTATAATAAATTAAATATGTCTTACTTTTAATGCGACTTTTGGTGTTGCATGGTTTTGCTGATGGCCTTGTAGTCTGGTTCATACGTGATGAGGTTGAGCTTCATGCAGGCGTTGAGGCCCCGTGACCCGTGAAATTTATCTTCAAAACTAACTTCTGTTTACTTTAAAATGACACAGTATTATTAAGCAATATCACAAGTATTTAAAAATCAGTTCCAAACTGATTTTTTTATTTTTTTTTCAACTCAAAATTGTCTGGGAGCCATATGCCGTCACCAGAAGAGCCATATATGGCTCGCGAGCCATAGGTTCCCGACCGCTGGTTTAGAGCAAGAAAATCGAAAGTTTGAGAAAGCAAATTTAGTCAAATTAAGAAGTGTTTGTCTTGGTGTGTTGTCTTTGTGTGTGTCTATCTCTGCATGTGTGTCTGCCTGTGTTGTTTCCGTGTCTGTGTTTTATCATTCATTCTTACCTGATGATGGTTGCTTGTGTTGCAACCGATACGTCTTATTCTGTTATTATTTGATTTAATTTTCTACTTGACTTTACCCAAAGAACCACAGAGGCTCTCGGAGCCAACGTCGGCGATGTATATCTGAACCATTCCTGAGCCTCTTCTAGATCAGCTGAGCCTTCAATTAGTTACTTGGTGCTGTGTGTAAACATCATGACTGGTGAAACAGGCAGTGTGGTGCTGGGCACGCTACCTTGGGCGCCATGCCAGCCTGAACAGATGCTCACTAACAGCCTTTTACCCAACCAATCCATGAGGCACGTAAGGGGCTTAACAATTTACTCCTTCCACGATTAAAACCTTGCTGTTTGAGGTCACGATTTCATTTATGAATGCGTTTGGCACAAGTATCATAAACAGGCTGCAAAGTTTTCATGAACTAATTAAAAAAAAAACTATCGTAACAGTTCTTACACTCGTGATTCTACCCATGTCATCATGAGTGTGAATAACGCATTTAATCAAGGCACTCTTACCCCTTGATTGGCAAGCATGTGTTGAGATTGGAATGACAATGTAGAGGAACGTGATACAGTAGCCACTGCATGTCCAGCTACCTTTATCTCTGTTATTTCTCATGTTCTTAACCACACTACTAGAGCCCCAGTTACCTATTTTAGGCCAAGTCAAGCTAGGGGAGGCTCAGGCCTTGTTCATAGAGTGGCACACGCTTGTAATCAAATGCTTTCGAGGCAAAAATCCCAAACTTGCTAGGCTGCAAGGTGGCTTAAAGGCGTGAGTGCACGAAGTAGGGGCACCGTGGTGGCGAGATGTTAACCACCTCACCTGGTATACAGGAGGTCAGGGGTTCGATCCCGACCCTGACGCCTGCTGTATATTTTTGGAGTTTGCATGTTCTCCCCGTGGTCGCGTGGATTTTTCTCCAGGTCCTCCGGTTTTCCCTCCACATTTAGAAACGTGTGTAGAGTATTTGGCTGCAATAAATTTCCACGTGGTAAGCCACTTCCTTTAGCCATCATTTATCGCCAGGTCGCTTCTGAAAAAATAGCTATCTAGCTCAATGGGCCTTACCTGGTAAAATAAAAAATAGGTTATAGTTTAGTTTTAGTGTTGCCTACACAGACCTCTCTTGTGTTAAAACCTTGTGTACTGGGTGGGTTTTCTCTGGGTACTTCACTTTTCTCACACAAGCAGGACATTTGCCAAACATCCTAATGCATGACTCCCTTGAAAAAGCCTTGAAAGACTGTGAGCCTTTCATGGTTAAATGGCATGATAATTACTTGCCGTGTGATGTTGTGCATCATAGCCAGGAGGCGGCAGTGTCGTGGTTAGTGTACGGAACTACTGATACTACTGATACAGTGACCAAGGCCTTCCCAACAACATAAAGGAGTAAACATCCTTTAGTATAGAGATTGAAGGAGGTGGTATGTGCTTAACATTCTCAGCAGGTGTGGTGGTGGTGGTGATGTATTACAGTGTCTCCAGTAGGGGCGGGTTAGAAAGTCACAACAGGTTGGGGTGGTGGATCATTTACAAATGGAACGTCCTCGCGCATGAGACTTGCAGCCTACAAGCCAACAAAAACTAAACACCTTTGTCAGTGTGACTGCCCTAAACATTCTGGGCAATGAATAAGGGTCATTCCCCAAAATGTTACTGATTATGTTTTCCTTTTAGGGCAGGGGTATTGAAGAATGTGTTGAGTTATTGCTATTTGTGCATGTGCACCACTGCCAACGAATAATGTTATATTTTTTTGTAAAAGCCAAAAGGTTGGTGCTTAAATGAGGGAGCACAGCAGGGGCAGCACAGTGCAAAGATCTTACCCACCTCGCCTGGTATACAGGAGGTTGTGAGTAAGGAGGTTGTGGGTTTGATCCCGATGCTGACGCCTGTATATCTGGAGTTCTCCCCGTGGTAGTGTGAATATTTCTCCGGGTCCTCTGGTTTTCCCCTCCACATTTAGAAACATACTTTTAGAGTATTTGGCTGCTATGAATTTCCATACAATAAGCCACTTCATTGGGCTATCATTTGTGGCCAGATTGCTTCTGAAAAAGAACGATTTAGCTCAGTGGGCATTACCTGGTAAAATAAAAATAGTAGTTTTAGTTTTTTAGGTAGATGTCTGGTCTGGATGTGGAGTGTTAGTGTTCTTCCATTGTAACTGTGGCTTTTCTCCAGGCATTCCAATATCTTCTCAAGCAAAAAATGCAAACAGGAAAATGATTACATTATCCCAAGCAGGGATGGCTCCTCAAAATGAGTCCTGTAACTCAAAGAGATTTGCTGATATATGTATGGCATAGTTATACAATGTCCAGCGCCAGCTTGCTGACTGTTGGAAGAAACAAATACATAAAGATAATGACATATCAACATTTTACGGTGTTATATTTTATTGCTGCTTATTATTGCCAAAACTCGCCAAAGTTATCATCAATACAGGATAACAGGATTCGTTTCAGTAGCTTGATCTCACACATGGATAAAAAAAATACAGAAAATATCTCACCTCTGTATATCTCTTAAATGTAGAGGGGGGAAAAAGTAGTTCTTACACAAACCTACTTTGGGGGCCACAGTTGGTTGTTTATGTCACGGGGCCAATGGAAATATTGTGATTTTCCTGTGTTCAGATAAGTGAGCACAACTCTTTCGTCTCCTTTTTGGTCAGTGGGGTTAACTGTCGAGGTTGAATGGGGCTGATAGATGCAGGTAAGGAGTTGAGGGAGCTGTGGATGGAGACCAACTGAGCCCTGATGAACAAAGCAAAGCAATCACTAATGTCCATTGACCCTACGTGGCACTGCGTTGGGAGATTACTGAGATCGATCTGTTGTTGTTAAAGCCCATCTCAAAGCGCAGCAAAAAAAAAACCGCTGAGCCGGCTGTGTGTCTGACAATTGACAGATCTGGTGAGCTTGTGCCTGCAATAATGCTTAAGTGTCTGTGATGATCATTAACAGCACCCGCTCCAGCAGCCTGCGAAGGCTAAACGTGGGTATTTCTTTTGTGTCTTTTTGTGTGTTTGTGCGAGCAGCGCGAGAGATGACACGGGGGAAGTTTCTCAATATCCTGGAACGGCCCAAGAAGTGACTTAATCATTCTGTCAACAGGTGGCAATGAAGGCCATTAGAAATCCACGCGACTCTTTTTTTAATACAATATACCATCACGATAACAAAAGCATGCTTGGAAAGTTAGGAAAAGCTATGGCGTGCCTGGCTACTCAGTGCCACGTCTGTGCTCCACAATAAAAGTAGATTTTGTTTTAAAAACGTAGCCACCTCCGAGGATGTCTAATGATCCTGGAAACTCATCAAAACAATCCATGCAAGCCGATTGGTCTATAGAGCCTTTAACACCTGCATTTACCATAGTCCCAGATTCAACACAGCAAGCTGGCCAAGCCATTACATTCAATGAGTTTCAGTCATCATGCATGCTACACGTTCACCTATTCCACGGGCATTAACAAGCTGGGGGAAAAAAACCCTTATCGAGCCTCGTATGCGTAATGCTTATATCAATCTATCGGCATTTCCAAGCTGGGAGTGCTGGTCGCATTGTGAGTGTCATACACTTGTGATTACACCACCCGACACTGACGTTACAAGTTGGGAAAGCCGGTCTGCTTATTGAGTGTCATACACTCGCATGAAAACAGATTATGTAAAAACAGTCTTTATGAAAATGACTGGTGCCACACGTCAATTTCATTTCCGGCTCGTTGCCCTTGGGTGAACACGCGTTACACCGTCGTCATTAAAGTAGCAAGTGCCCTCCATTTGTTGACCACGCGAATGGTTCAACCCAAACATCTTTCTGTGGAGGTTGCGATTAAGTTGCAGTTTTCAGGTAAAGATATTGTTGGCTTCATTTGCTGTAGCCGTGTTAAACCTAACGATCATTGTGCTGGCCACTGAGCTAGTTGGCACAGAACTTATTATGAAATTGAGGTTTAAGTTTCGGTCAAGTGTGTGATGGCCCAACTCTGGGACTGGCTTATTGGGAAATGCCCGGTTGGCCAGGTACCGTCGTCTGAACCTGGGCCTGAATGTGTGTTTGTCAGTTGATAAGAAGGATTATCATTGGCAGGAGAAGACATTGGGTTCATTATACAAGCATTCAGGCTGTGCTCATTCCTCTTGACTGCTCTCCAACTAAGATTGAAAGAGTTTATGCATTATCTGTCCACTGTCCAGCCATCCATAACAGAGGGTCACTATGACTCTAGTAAAGATCCAATTTGAACACGTACATTTTAAACGTGTGTTGTTCTTAGAGACTTATTAAAGACTGGACTTACCGTATTGGTCAAAATTTGTTGCTTAAAACTTGGAGACACAAACTTATTCAGATGCAAATGTATTTTAATCTGACTTGTTGGAACTATGTCAACATATTTTACCCTGACAGCTAACCATTGGCTTTCGTACTGTTAATTAAATATTTCTGAGATGAAACGCATGTTAGAAAGTGTAGTACATAATCCATGCGTATGCATGATTTTTTTCCTAACTTGTTATACGATGGGCTCTAGTTTGTGAGGAGTGTTGTTCCCAATGCAGCAGACCAAGCACAATTTGTGCGGGCAGTAATATATTACGGTTGAACTGTCCCGATTGCCCCTAATGATGGAAATTCATTAGATCTCATAGTAATCTACACCCACACCACCTGCCGTGCGTGGCATTCTACAGTGTGGAACGTTTGTTACGAAATATTTTTTCTTAGAAACGATGAGGTGGTCAGATAGTTCAGTGGGCTAATGCGATTTTGAGAACACTTAACCAGTACTGCCTCGATCGTTGATTCAAATCCAGGCAGTCACTTGTGTGATGATAACCGTGTTCTCAAGTGTATCGAGTGTATGGGCATGGTGCTAGTCGCCATTGAATGCACAAAATAACCTAATGATTAGTTTTTTTCTTCGGATTACAGCAGCTTCGAGAGTTAAATAACATCAAATGCCATTGCCTTGATACGAGCACTCTTTTTAGGGACGTATAGCGTGTGCATAGAAGTCGACCGAAGGGTTTTCAGAAGTAGTTCAGCGACACACAAGGCGTTCTCCGACGTGACTCGCCGTAAGAGTTCCAAGTGGACAGCTCTCGGCGTGCAGCACAATTGAAATGCAATTGGGGAAGGAGGCGCGGTGGAGAAGCACAGTGTCGGAATAATGAAGTTGTATAAATGGGTATGCCAACAGCTCAACGGCAGTCAACAACCTGCCGACCCTTCAGAAACAAAAGTCCGGCTTCTCGTGTGGCAATCGTCCGTTGCTGCACGGCTCCACTGCCTCTGAGCCTCAGCAACACAATATCGATGAGGCGTGAGTGGCACTCGCTCGAGTGTGACCGAGTGCCCGCTTTCTTGGGCCCAGAAGCTGTTCTTTAGAATCCAGGTTGCGTGTTCATACACCCAGCAATGCGCAGTCAGGCAAACAGCATGGTCATTGTGAGTGTGCCTTCAGAAGCTGACAGGTCAACAAGCCTCACCTCTAGGGTATATGTACGCTTTCTACTGTACAATGAGAGAAGCAGGTTATTGTGAAATTGCTGATGGGGCATTGAAAACCTTGGCCCTGTAGGCTTGAACATTCATGTTTTCCAGGAGCAACTTTATCAACAAAGCTACCCGGGATTGGTTTTGACTTCAGTTAGTCTTATCGGCCACACACGGCTTCATCGACCAATGCTCCCCGCGTTCCCGTGTTACAAAGCAACAAGGTGTTTTATAGGTTAGATGGCAATCCAACCGATAAACAAGCCAGTGTAAGAATAATTGCAGCTGGTCAGGAGCAGCGTGTCCTTGGCAAATAAAGAGAAAAACCTGATTGGGATTCGGTATGGTTAAGAGGTGACACCGCTGTGCTCGCGTGAATGAACGATTCGAGGATGTGGTCAAGCAGTTTGTCCGTGAGAGCCGTTTTATCAATTGAAGCTGTAAATATTCATACCCGTCTGCTTGTTTGAAAATGAAATAAAAATGCATTTGAACCAACATTACAGGTCTTGTTTGAAATAGTGTCAGAGTATAGATGCAACGTTGCCGTGCAGTGTGGTCTAATAACCCCAACGACCCACACGGTGTGGGGAGGCCCTCAGTCAGTAGTGGCTTGACAAAGGCTTGGACATGTGCATTACATATTAGTATTGTATCATCGTGGAAAAAAAGTACAGGAAAATCGTAGATCCTGCATCGGATACATACAATTGTATTTTACTGCGTTAAATTATGCATTTAAGTATCGCATTCCCTTAAGGTGCATCATACAGCGAAGCACAATTGAGACGGTATAGCGGATATTATATTGAGGTTTTTTTTTGCGTTTTAGCTTTTTTTCTGCATGCACACTGCAAAAAAAAAATTCTTGAAAGTAAAATTGGCTTTAAAACCAATTCCTGACTGCCATAATGAATAAGTTATGAGACGTGATTGCATTAAGATGTGTGCCATCATGTCAGTCATGTCTTATAACTATTCATGGGGTGGCTATGCACATGGCCTGTACATTGAGCACTGCGGAGGCGAATTGGTCGATCACACACGTGTTGTGAAGCTCCCATCTCGTGGGCGTCAAGGTCCCTTTACCCTGGCTTGCCAGGATAATGCGGTACAGTAAAATGTGGACCCCACCTGTTCCATCTGTAAGAGATAGTGTTACAACTTCACACCGTTTGGGTTTTCTCTAGATTTCCTCCCACATTGGTGTATATCAGTGGCGGCTCCTGCAAAATCTCTTAGGGGGGGCAAATGTCTGGATGATTGATAAGGATAAGGTCCACCCATGCAATGGATAAATTAACAGCTTAAGCATGTAAAGGCAACTTCACTTCTTAATATTAATGAAAAATAAAGTGACTCTTACAATACATCTTGTTTGTTTCTATACTCACTATTAATATACAATCCACTCAAGTTTCTTTTATTAAAGATTCCACTAGGTGGCGACAAATTATATTGTTGGATGAAACGTGCTTACGTATGATGACGTAAGCACGTTAGGGCGAGCCCTCCCGGAAGCCATAGAGAATGCATTGCAGCGCCCCCGTTCGAAAAAAAACATCTTTGAATGTAAGTCTATGGGGCCACTCGGGGCGATTCTCAGCCGGAGTGAAATCGCCCAAAAAGAGGCGGTACTCCACAGAACGTGACATGACGCTGATTGGACTATATCCAGAGGCACAGTGACGGCTAGCGTGACTCTGTGGTTGAATGACATTGGTGGTGCGTCGCCCAATCGCCCTAATGAAAAAACCGCCCCTGGTGTATATGTTGAACTTATTTAGCACTGCACGAAGCCAACCGCGTTAAACGGAGGTGCACATTTATTCGCTGATAGCAATTAATGTGAGGACCGTAGAGTTTATGGGGTTGATTTAGAACTGGCTCACCGCGTTTCTGCTTTTCCATACGATTTTTTGGCGCCTGTTACCATCAGCTATGATTTATCCACTATTGTATGAGGCCTCCCCATGCAAAAATCCATCTGGCTCCTGTACTCAAGCTGATTTAATCGCTCGATATCTGGTGGATGCCCTTGGGCGTGTTCCCTTCTCCCACTCTCTCGTGTCTCGCAACCACTGGCCAAAATCTCATCTCGTGAAGCGTCCTGCCCAAATAACTTTGCCTTTCTTAGCAGTCAATGCGTCTAAATTGCACATGTTCTCTCATCACGTGTTCCTCTTCCTCTCTCAGTGTAGTCCCAAGAATGCATCTCTCCATGCTTCTTTGTGCATTTAACTTTTTTATTGCATTTTTTTATATCCACGTTTATTTATGACATCAACTGGACACTTTTTTAGGCGATGTTTGCATTTAATTATGAAGATTAGATTTCCTAAAGCGACGTCCTCTCATCTGCTTCTTTCATTTTTCCCCAAGTAAGGCCCACTTAACTATGCTCTTTTCCAGAAGCGACTTGACCACAAATAATTTCTCCACGAAGTGGCTTCTCACGTGGGAATTAATAGCAACCAAACACTGTAAACGCATGTTTTTAAAAGTGGAGGGTAAAAACTAGAAGACCTGGAGAGATCATGCGAACTCCAAATATACAGGCCCTTAGGGTCGGAATCGAACCCATGCCCTCTTATATACCAGGCTCGGTAGTTAACATGTTGCCACAGCAGCACCCTGATCCCGATACGCCTTCGATTACTGCACTAGATATACACTGATGGGTTATGAAGAAAGGTGTCTTCAAATCATAATCAACATTTGTATTTACGCTGGAGGAATCTGATGAGCTATGAAGCTCTTTTTCA
The DNA here is from genome assembly GCF_965212315.1 of Lampetra planeri. NCBI lineage: Eukaryota > Metazoa > Chordata > Hyperoartia > Petromyzontiformes > Petromyzontidae > Lampetra > Lampetra planeri. Next base: position 10,985,723 of record NC_136124.1, on the reverse strand, counting down.
CAGATGTCCAATAGGGCTGGGTCAAATCCACGTGACACTTGTACTCATTTATCTTGAGCTTCACTTGACAATGTTTTTTAATTAAAAATTTCAAACATTTCCTGCATAAGGGCATCGATGCTCTTGCAAGGAGGAGTGTCTGTTTTCACAGTGGGAGCGGCCACACAGAAGTCACGTGACTGATGGGAGGTTTGAGCTCATTTTGATATCAGAATCTTGAGACTGGAGGAATCCGTTGAGCTATGAAACTTTCTTTCACAAATGTACCTGTTGCACCGCGCCCGTGCACCGGACCCCCTTTCCATTGCCCCCCCCACCCCTTATGATGTCTTAACGTGAAGAGGTGGGGGGGGGGCAACGAGTGTAACCTCCAGCCAATCACAATGCTAGGAAAAAATGCCGGCACACCACAGAACATAATAATGATATAATGAGCAGCGTTCTTCACTAATTTTCAGAGGGGGGGCACTTTCGCCAGTAAGACATGAGTGTGTGAGGGCCGCCACACATTTTAAACCATTGTTGGGTTTGACAGCGCGATGATGGGGGGGTGTTTTCACATGTTGTGTATTGTCAGGGGGCCGCACGTCAGGGGCCGCACTAAAGACCACCAGGGGCCCCACTAAAGATCACGAGGGGCCGGCAGTGACCCGCGGGCCTTGCAATGAAGAACACTGGGATAGATAGAAGATAAATGTGTAATGGGTTCAACCGAGTCGCAGACATAGACTTTGGAGGCAACACATTTATTCAGTTCCAACACACGGGGTAACTTCCCCTTAACAGAATAACAACCTAAGGTGGTGACCACCCGGCTAACTACACTAGTCACAACGTAACTTACTACGGACCGGGGCCAACGACTTCGGCCCGGGTCCACGTGTTGGAGACTCGTTGAACGGAGAACGTAGACGAAGGGTTTCTTCCAGGATGAACAACAACCCTGGTCCCTCTCGGGAACCGGCTTATATTCTCTGTGGGCGTGGCCGGCTCCGCCCTTGGCCACGCCCACCTTCCAGAATCCTCGGGAAGGATCTGGGTCCCAATCACGTGACCCCCCCCTAGCCCCCTCTTGGGGCCCCTGTCAACTTAATCAGTCACGTGTCCTCCCGGGTCAACCAGAGTGCCATGGCCTCACACAACCCTATCCTTCGGTCGGCACCCACACACTCTGTCCTGTAGGGTCGTTACTGCACTTCAATCGTGGTGCCATCCAGCGCTATTATTTAGCACACACCGTGCCCCTCTAGGGCCGGTACTACACCCACAACATTGTGGTATCCAGCGATGTCACTCCATATGCATATGATCCATGGTACAGAAACATTTCGTAAAACCGAGCTTGCTCATGTGATTCGCTGGCATTTAGACATTCGGCTATAATCTCAAGGACAATTTATAAAGTACTCTGCAGGAAATGCGATAAAAAGGGGAATAGGTCTGCAATTGTTTAAGTCGGTTGTATTACTCGTTTTTGAATGAAAGAATAATTGAGGCATAATTTCACGATCGAGCTATTTAATCTCAACGTTCACATTTCACAACCGGTTCCTATTGTTTGTTATGATGTACAGATTTGTACCATCTGGTCAATGGCAGTGCTGGCTGCAAGTGACAGCAGGAACTTCATCTGAGAAACGGTTCGATTCTTAGAATATATAAAAAAAATTGTGAGATATGCATAAAATTCCACAACTGATTTGACCGTTCTATCTCAATCGCGTGATAATTGGCCATAAACCTGCGTATTATACGTTCCATGTTAAACGTTATTCGGTGATGCTGCAGTTGCGTTGGCAGTGGCGCACAAGCACAATTTACCAACTCTACAACATCCTTCAATAACACTGCGGCCTTAAAATAAACAAATATACGTGCGACGTTTGGGCCAGTGGCCCTTCATAGCACAAGGGACATTGCCTGAAACGTCGCCTATTGTTGGTTATTTTTAAAGCCACAGTGTCATGGACGAATGTCGAAAAGAATGTCGAAGAGTTATTTTAATATTCCCATTTCTTATGGCGTCTTCGGTGGTTATTGCGATTTCTCATTTTCCTCCGAATATTTTCAGAGTTCTGTGTATCCTGTGTGTTGGTTCGCTTCTTTTCACGCAATTTTTTTCCCTCAGAATTTCAGGTAATTTGTTCGAATCTCGTCAACTACCCCCCACCCCAGCTGTTAATGCGCTATACATTATCATGTTCGTTATATAATTCGATGTCCATAATAAAGGGGTTTGTTTTTGGTGAGGTCACGTAAATATAAAAAGGCGTCACGTAAACAGAACGTTCAAATGTATTACTTCAGCACACCGGTGTGTTGGAGAGTAAACCCACAACATTTACACTTTGAGTACAAATTTATAAAGCCAGGGGCAGTGCTGGCAGTAAAATCGTGTGGGTCTACTCTCCAACACGCAGATGTGCTGAAGTAGTAACTAATTGGCACGCTTTATTTACGTGAACAAACCTTACTAATTGGCTGTGTCGGGTGGTAGCGGGTTTAACGACATTTAGAGTTAATGCGATCGAACCTAAACAACTTTATGATAACACTGGTCAACACACTTTTTCTGGCATAAGGTATTCCAACGGTTTTAAGGTAATTATGGGGTGCCGATTCCATCAGTTTTTGTCTATCGCATCAGGTTTTTGAGATATCAAATATTGCATTTTCAATAAAAACTGCAGAAGAAAAAGATTAAATAAATGTGGATATCTACATAAAATTATATTATAAACACACTATCCTAAAAATACAGCACCATATTTTAACACTGAAGCAGTCACTGACTCGCAACAACTTGCAATCATAAGTGACAGTTAATTTTGGGTAAAATCAATGAAAATGGGGTATGCCGATAGCATAAAAATGAGATGTGATAAAGCAAATCTGAGATCAGATTTGGAATCCGCACCCTGAAATTAGTCTAAAACAGCTGCAAAAGTCCAGGCCAGAAAAGCATTTTTTTTGTTTGTTGACCAGTGTTATTGGTCGCGAAAGCCTACGTGTTAAACGCATTAAGAGTGATTATCGTATTTAATTAACAAACGTGTTCTCCTGGGTACTGTCTAAATTTAGTTACTTGACCTAGATTGTTTTTAAAGTGAACATCTTATTTTTACCTGTTAAACAAACCTCGTTTTGTGACGCTACATTAGCAGTGGTGCAGAAGCACAATGAGAAAACAAAGTTATCATTCGTCAATACTTATTCCGTGTTGGGCAATGTCCCTTTCTGCTCTGGAAGAAGGGCCATTGCCCGGAACGTCGCCTATGTAAAACGTGTTTACTTTGAGGGACGTCTTATAGGACAAATCCTTTGAGGTTTGTCGATCCATCGGTAAGTAAATTAGCTTCGCCCTGCCTGGCTGCGTTGGACGTGTCTGAGTAACCGGGCGTTAAAATTCAACTTCCTATGCTCAAACACAAACTGGGCATCGTCACCCGCCACTGTTAACGCCTTTGGCTGCCTGCACAGGACGGGTGCGGCTCTGAATAGCGACCGCAGGGGGATGACGGTCGTGGAAGATGATTGACTTAACAGAATGTTAAATTTAAACCTTTAAACCCGTGTGCGCGCACACACACACCCCCTAACAATCCTCAGGCAGCAGGGCCATCGAAGCGGCACATCACAGCAAGCAAGGCGAACGCTTTTATTCGTGACCACCACGAGTAAACACTGTCGCACCGGACACTAAAAACAAGACTCTCATCACAAAACAAGTTCAGCCTTTCAAAGCCTTACGAGTCCTCGTCGCGGTCCAGTTGGTTTCGCCAGTAAATCCCTGTCGCAATTTCAAGTTCACATCCACATTGCCTTTCTCTCCACGCCTGGGTCAGTTCGCCGACGGGGGTAGGAGACGCAGTCTTGAACAGCACTAACAACTCTGTTCTTTGTAGTAGGCGACTGCTTCAATCAGTACTTTGTGCCACTAAGGCAACAGCAGTGGTAACATCCTTTGGCTCCATGGGCTCAGCAGCAGCAGCCAGCCCAACGCGCGCCTCCCGAGGACACCAAGGTGGTGGAGCCTTTAAATCCATGACCGACGCCACCACCACTGAAGCCACGATTCAACCTCGAACCCGACAAAGCAGGATCGTCCAGCGTGTACCAGCGCAGTAGCCTCTCTGTAGAAGATACAACCTGAGCCGTCCTTGGCGAGGGAAATAACGACGAGTAGAAGAATGCATGCAGCGGGGAGGAACACGCCTATAAACGCGACTTACAGCAGCGGCAACATCACAAGGAGCATCTCACGGCCACCAAACAACTCCGCTAATGAAGAGGATGACAGTGCCCACGCCTTGTGCACAAAACACCACGTGCTGGGCAACCCCCCGCCGTGTAGCCACGCCCAGTAGCCCCGCCCCCCCAACGTAGCCCCGCCCACATGACGTCACGCCGGCGAGGTACTCAATCGCCCCCCCACCTCGCGGTGCCGCCGCCGGGCATGACGTCACCCTTCCAACACCACCCATCAGGCTGGAGAGTCGTTAGGGTGACGTCACCGACACACGTCATAGCGGGCGACGCCCAATTAGCACGAGCCGTGAGGTTGTACGGTGACGTCACCCGTAGCAACGCCCCGGTTTGCACGGCAGTGGCGTGGAGGGGGGGAAAAACGAGGGGGGGCGTGGACTAGACGAGGTGGCGAGGGGTTGGTAGGCGGGGCTTGATAAGAGGGGGCGGGGCTTAAATCAGCCAATAGCGTGCGGTGACGTGGGGGGCTTTAACGGGGTGGGGGGGGGTTAATCTTGAAGGACCCCACTAGCCTGGCGGGGTGCCCGTCGCGCCCGCCTGCGTGAACGATTATTATTTTATTTATTATTAAAGTGCGTGGGAGACGGTGGTGGAGGGGGGGGGAAGCCGGATGGGTGTCGCGTCCCCTCTCGCTGACCCCTCTCCTAATAGAGCTCAGGCGCACGTGTTGTGTCCCCCCCTCCCCGTGTGTTGCGCAGTGTGCGATCGAGACGGACGGAGGGGGGGAAAGTGGCGGGAAAGATGCCCACGAACACGAGGAAGCGTTCCCGGAAGTGCGTTCCACGGTTGTCACGTGTATCAATAATAACAAAGTCATCGATTTAAAGAGCGCCGAAATTTTCGTTAATGTCGCAGTGAAATATAACTGGAACACGCGTGTGTGTATGTGTGTGTGTTTAAAAAAAAATATATATATACTGTGGCACAGTATTAACGTAACGAGCTTTCAGGCCGTGGCTAAGAATGGCGAATGCGGTATGGAAGAGGGCTTCGTTCAAAACATTCCGTGTAAACCAAGATGGTGCTAAATGTGTCACGCAGTGCAAATGGTAAAGTAAAGAGTTGGAGACGGCGGCGCACGTGTAGGAGGAAGGAGGTGGCACGCAAGGTATCGTGTGGATTGTATTGACGGCATGCCGATGGCGCAGTGGATGTTTCGTATTCGCTTGGGCTTCTTAGACATGTGGCTTTTCATGATGATGAATAATGTATTTGTGTTTTAAAACTGGGGGTTCTCTACATACGGGGGTGAGGGCGGGGGTAATTCCAGGATACTGTATTAACATTTGCTGATCCATACTAAAATATCATCAACAGCTTCTTTACGAATGATATAGTGACAACCCTACCTGGGACCTTAAATGTCTACACTGTATATCATGTATGCTTTATGTAATGTGCTGTGTGTTTACTGTGGTTCATAATGTTACGCGATCATTGAACAATGGCTGTTAAATCGCTATTTTTAATGTACTGTTATGTATTGTAAGTACTGTATACATGACAATTGTCAACATGTATGCCATTTACAATGTATATAGCTGTGTAATAGTTATAACTAATGCGTAAACAACGTGCAATAGAGCCGCATTAATTTAGCATTCAATATATATTACTGCCGTGTGCTTTGTGCAATGAAGCAGTTTGTGGGTGGTGAGGTACAGTACATAACATTATATTTTTTTAGATCTGCAAACCCATCAAAGTATAATATCTATATTCTTGGTTATATAATATATATTTATATTATTTTATTATTTCCCTTCTACGTGACTTTACCGAAAGAACCAAGAATATAAATCCCTGCAGTCACGAAAGCTTTAAATCAAAAAGTATGTCTAATTTATTATGGACAGTATTTACTTAACTATCAACTAGTGATATGAATTTCTTCTGCACCGTACGTAGCCGACTGTGCTAATCGGAGGTATTGGATGGATGAATGGGAATCTGAATGATTATGCAAGTTTGAGTTTGGAGAGGAAGGGCTCTGATTAGTTTTGTATCTATTATTCCATGGCCAATGTCAGTGTGTATTGAGAGTCCTGAAGCAATGGTGCACATCAAACGAGGTATTTGACTATCGTAAACTAAACACGAAAATATATTTTTAATACAGCAGAGCAAGATGGGCCAGAAAGAGTTGGGTACATGCGCGAGTTAGTTCTGTATTTTAGATGATTTTATCCTTGATTATGACTGTCTCATTTCCATAGTTTCTTGTTTTCCTTCGTGGTTGTGCTTTGGATCGACTCGCTCCCGACGGGAACGTGGAATTCCCACCATTGTCTCAGGGCTATGTTTGAGCGATTGAGCAGCACCTCGACTTGTTTCACACGTGGTCTATAATTAATGTAAAATAATCGATTACCAATACTCACGGGTCCGTGCATACCGCTCGCTTAATAATCAATGTAATCGATTGATCGGTGTTTATCGAGTGGTTGACTGTTGTACCGGCAGTCCCCGTCGACCGCGTTGCTTTCCAGGGTTTTGGGTTCAATTAATGGGGTCGGGGGGGGGGTCAAGAGGGGCGGGGCTGTAGCAGAGGGGCGGGGCGTGTGGGGTTAGTGGGCGGGGCGTGGGGTTAGTGGGCGGGGCTGTGGTAGATGTCGACGATTCGAGGGGTGGGGGCGGGGTGTGTACAAGGGGGCACCGGGGTGAGTGGAGGGGTGTTGGAGGGGGGGGTGGCGGTTTATTTTTGGCGGGATTTTGTTGCGCACGAGACCCGACGGGTTGTTGCACCGCAACGTCGCTGAGCGAGCGACGCGCGTGACGTGACGCGGCTCACCAGAAGAAGCCCCTCCCCCATCACCCCCTCCCCCATCACCCCCTCCCCTCGCACCACCCCCTCCCCCATACGACAGTAAGCGGGCGGACCGCTACGGCGCGCAAGGGGGAGGGTGGTTGGTGAGAAGGGGGGAGGGTGAGGGGGGAGGGGTGGTTGGTGAGAAGGGGGAGGGTGGTTGGTGAGGAGGGGGAAGAGGGTGGTTGCTGAGGAGGGGGAAGAGGGTGGTTGCTGAGGAGGGGGAAGAGGGTGGTTGCTGAAGGGGGAGGGGTGGAAGAGGGGAGGGGTAGAGGAGGGTGGTTGCTGAGGGGGGAGGGGTGGAGGAGGGGGTAGGGGTGGAGGTGGGAGCACAGCGGGGGGGGGGCGAAAAATCTGAGAGCGGCGACGACGACGGTTGCGGCGGCGCGCGCGTGGCCAAAGCGAGCGAGAGAGGAGGAGGAGGAGGACGAGGGGAGGGGGGGAGGGAGAAGGGTGGGTGCGAGGGCGGTGTGGGGGGGGTGAGAAAGACGAGGAGGCCCCGCCCCTCGGCCCCTGCCGCGATGGCGAGGAAACCCCTTGGACGAGGCACGCGAACTACATGACGACGGTGAGTCCCTCACAGCGGCCCGATTATAATTTTGTGATAAAATTTTCAAGGAGGAGGAGGAGGAAAAAAAGGGCTGGGTTCTCTCTCTCTCTTATGTGTTGCACACGTACGAGGGAGAAGCGGCGGGAGGAGGAGGAGAGGAACGATGAGGACTGACGAAGAGAAGCGGCGTTTTAACAACAACAAAAAATAATATAATTATATAAACGATGGGGGAGGCTGCTGGCCGTGGTGTGGTTGGTGTGGGGGGAGGAGGCGGTGGTGGTGGTCGTGAAGAGAGCCCCATAGACGGCTTCTGTTTAAAATAATTATAATAGCGGTGTGGTGTAGACGAGGTAGCGAGAGGGGCGGGCAGATGACGGCAAATAAAAATAAACTTAAAGGGAAGGCTTCCCACGCAGAACACACTTTAAACGACCCCCCCCTCTCACCGTATATACACGTTAAGAATTATCGTGGAGTTAATTAAATAAAGCGTCGCCTACGAGGCGAATTGTAACGTGAATTTTTCTTCAACGCTGTTTAAATGTTTTTACATGACGTGTGTGTGTTAGTGTGTGATGTTGAGCAAAAGTGTACGTTTTGTGTAATTTTCACGGTGTTTAAAAAAAATCGTTTTAAAAACGCAACGAGGGCCTCGTTGTCTTATGGAGTCTCGCCGACTGCTCGGGTTCGTTTCCTTGTTTGTTTAAATCGACAAAAGGCTTTTGATGCACGTCATTAGCCGTGACAAACGTACGAGAATGTAGTTTTATAAATCGTTTCGTGTTTAGCAGAACCAACAAAGGTCGTGTCCACAACGCGTCGTGATCGTCGTGGTCGTGATCGCCTCCATTAAATGTCGGCTGCGAACGACGAGGCAGGCGACAAACGCACAAGACGTGAAACACGACACGTAAACATTCACCTTTTAACAATTCGTTACCACGATGACACGAGCCGTAACGTCTCGTGAGCTGTAATCGCATTTAAGGCGCGTTATGTAACCGAGCTGCCGCAAGCTCTCAAGTCCAACGTTATTGAGCTAAAAACGCGTTTTTTTGGTGCGTGCTTGTGAAGAAATACCTAAACAGTCGGGTCCGTCCCATGGTTTTAAATAAAGATAAGAGAGGAAGAGTTGACTTGTTTAATGTTTTGAAACGATAAAGTTGCGCTTGTAAATGCGTCTAAGTTTTTGGTTGTTAAGCAGCGAATGCGGTTGTGGGTGGAGGCCATCTTTGGCTGCTGTGGCAGTGAATATCGAGAGGGCCTTTGTCTGCGTTCCTCTTAACTTATTAAAGCCTTGTGTTGTTCTGTTTGACTTTGCGTGTGATTAAAGCCATTCAACAGCGAGGGGATCTTTCCTTTTAGGGAGATAGCGCTGTCCATTTCATGCAGGATGTTTCTTTGGTGCTGTGAGCTCATGGCCAAACAATATTTTGCAAATGTGTTAAGGGGAAATCCCATTTATTTTGTGTGTGGTGCATGAATTTATGTGAAACGCATCAATGTTTAAAAAAATGTAGGTGACTTTCAAGTTGTTAGGAATGGAACGTTGAACATAAAATGCAGCGACTGTACTGAGGGTCCAGACCTGCATTAAAGCACCCTAACATTTGCTGAAGAAATCCTGTTCAGTGTTAGTTATTTTGGTCATATCCAATATAGTCAAAATGTTTTGGTGCAACAGAGTGAATTTTGTGATTGTGGTTATTGGCTCTTCAATGTGCCAAAATGGATAGGCCTGATTTTTACATTTATGCATGATATGAGGATACGTGAAATTGTAGCCGGTTTTAACAGTATGGTTCTCGGGATGGGAATGTTTGGAGTTTGGTTGCAATTTCACCTGTTAGTAGATGCTCTGATAGGAGAGGACCTATGGATTCCTCAGACTTCCACATAAGCATATATTGCATAGTGGAAAAATCATCCGGCAGTTTTCTTTAATTTTAAGGTCATGTCCAACTTTTTGTAAAGTATGACTCCTTTGGAAAGAGTGTGCTGCTAGGTGCATGTACAGTATTCACATTACTGTATGTGGTATGAGCCCATTTTAGATGTAGAATGGCCCACGGCTTCCTGCTGCCACTTGCGACATACCACGATGCACGATGGAATACCCTACGTATCTGGCACTGCAAGCATTTTAGCAGCACATTTCAGGTACTGGACTCGTGGATATTTTCAGCCTGCTAATGTGCTTCTAATTTTAGCACACTCACTAATGGCGACTGTTGTTTTTGGATATCAAGGTGTGTAATTGTGTTACCTGCCATATTTGCCCCTCAGCAATGGGTTTCCCAACCCTGATGTAGAAAAATGTATCTAATTTTTGTTTTATTTAACCACCAATAAAACATTTTAAGTCCACAAAGCTCCCATTGTCATTGAGAAGTGACCATACAAAACCTAATAAAGTATTTGTGTTAGGCCCTCAACAACCACAAGATAGCAAATGCGTATTAGCAAATCTCATTCTATCGTGTATACAGTATTTAGTATTGTATTTATCTTAATTTAAGTAAAAATTGGTTAGGCCAGTTATAGGTGAGCTGATTAAAACTACACAACATACGTGGTAACATGGATTCATAAAATTTGGATGCCTTGGTTTCAAACCCATGATCTCAAGGGAGCTTGCTCAACACTCATAATGAGGTCATTATCCCGCTGTGTGAGCTATCCACCTTGATGGGCGCACAAAGTTGCATTTTTAAAACATTGTGTGAATGTGGTCCGGGTTACAAACTGAAATTTATAGCACTGGCTTCCCAAGTGTGACCTGTGTTTCACTAACGAAAAAGTTGTCGGTGAATGTTCTTTAAAAATGGTAATTTGGTGGCTGAATGGCACACTGCAGTGCACTTGCTGCAGAGATAGTTTTCATTGGGTCATTTTCAGTGCTGAGCTTATGCTACTAGAATTTTTTTGACAAGGCCATACAGTTCTTATCATGTTCATTTTAGAAAGCTCACTTATGAAGCACTTTCTCTTAAATGTGTATGAATACGACTTTGTTCTTTAGCTTTCTAACTCATGAATAGACTTGATTTTAATAGCAAAATAACTTCATCTTTTTTATTTTAAAGCTGAGATTACAGTCCGCATAAATTTGTGGCAAGAAAAGAATTATTGCGTAATATTTTACATAATCCTAACCTCTAAACCTTTGCCTCTAATCCTAAACCTCAAACCATAACCTTAAACACCCTTACCCAGTGGTTGTCAAACTTTTCGGTATGGCAACAACCTTGCCACCTGACCTCCAAGCCGCTTTATGACTTGCATATGTTTCACGAGCATATTGATCAAACTACAGTGGACATTATTTGAGTTTTTCTTCCTCTGGCTACAACTCTAAAATTTGTCTCGATTGCTGGCAATGTGACCTACTCAACCCCACTTTTTTTATTATTATCGTTCAATATTAACATCCCTTTATGGCCACTATACTAGCTTAAGATACAAAACAATTTTTTTAAAGAAGTTAACTTTTGGAAGGAGGCACCTCTGCCATTTATTGCTTTGAGGCAGTATTTACCAAGAGCCAACTATCATATATGAAAACTTATACTGTAGGTATTATTCTTAAAGTCCATACATTATATTACAATAGTGACGCAGGCTGTATACAGAACTACAAGTGTTGAGATGTCCCTCTGATAAACTCCACATGCTGCTCACTTTTGATCTAGTGTAGCTGTAATCTCGTGACACACCATTAACCTAAAGAAGGCTACGCCGTGCCCTTGATTATTATATTCTCTCGCACGGCATCCACTCTGCAGTATGCTCACCCCTTTCCTGAGAGACGTTTGTGTCCTGGGTGGGCATGATGCGTGGGTTGAGAACTGCTGTCCTAACCATTTTCCCGAACCTCTTAACCCCAAAGCAATAACCTTTTTTTTATCAACCCTAACCCCGTAAACCGAACGATGACTGCTAACTCTAAATCCTAACCATAACCTATAAGCTAATGCCCTGAATCCTACACAAAAATCAAAGAAGTGTCTAAATATTTTATAAACTGAAATCTCAGGAAGATGAGATTTTAACGAAAACCACTTGATCTATGATGGGATACGAATAAGCAGAAACAGTAGTTCCAGAGACTTCTTTTTTTTCTCCCCCATCTGCAGGGTCAGGTAGTCAGTTCCCTATTTAATACCTGTGATGTCTTGAGCACCACGAGTGTGGTTTTCAAAATTTAAACCCTGGAAGCTCTTTTTTTGAAAACATGAACTCCTCTTATCAAGCTTGAAACATTTATTTTGCTACACATTAAATTTAAAGTATACTCAACGATGCAAATTGGCTCTTAAAAGTACATTGTAAAGTTGTCACCATTTGGCATATTAATTAAGAAGGTGGGTCAGGTGACACGATTATTCTGACTGGATTTTATGCTGTCCTTGATGGATTTTTCCAAATGCTTGGCATAGTTTCAAGCTCAAGGTCATATCTAATTTATAAACCGGTGAACCGAAACAATAATAATTGGCACTTTAATTGCTTATACATCTGCCAAATTAATGTTTTTCGCTATGTCGGGTGGTGAAGGGTCTTTTGGCACAAATCTGGCCACATCAGCTTGTGGCCTAACGCAGTAATTATGAATCAATAGGGATGTTCTTGGCTGTTTGGCATTTAGGGCCTTTGGGTCTTTTGCTCAATAACCGTGATATGAATACTCTTGACAAATAACACAATGAAAACTATTGCTGTTTATTATTAAATATCCTCTGTTTAAATGTATGGTTATAAATAAAGGCTAGGTGATGGTGACTATATTTTAAATGTACATTGCGGTACTGGAGAGTTGAGAGGTGTTTTGAAAGACAGCACGTTCTTTAGATGTCTAATTATTATTGAAGTCATCTATTAATTTGGCAACTAGCAGCGGTTCCTTTTGGTGCCATTGTGAGGGCTAAGATTGCCACTTTTAGTATATCAAGCAATTTGCCTAATATTGGCCCAGTTAATATTTTTCCTTGTAATAGAGGCCTCTCAAGCATAATGCACTTTTCAACAGAAGTCTACTTCTAAATGCATATGACTGAATGACATGAAAAACTGTTATAGATAGAGGGAAAACAACCAACCTCGGAACAGGATAGACTTGTTTACATCTTGTGTATTTTCCGAAGAACATTTTGACCAACTTATTTCCCATTATTTTCATGAGCAACTTAATGTGTTTTGAGAGAAACTTTCAATTTGGATCTACAGATGGATTTAAAAATATAACATTGTCAGGATTAAATTGTGTTTATTCAGCAAGCATGATAAAATTATGCATAAAGACCAATACCTCATCAAATCCATAAAAGTACTCCACATCTAATTACGTCTCATGTTGGAATAGCAACAGTAATTAAGCCTTGTAAGTGAAAAGCTTGCTGAATTCAAATCAACCTTTATCTTTGTTAAAAGTTGTTTTTAATTGATGGATTCCCATGGGCAGGATTTTTTTTATGGAGGTACTGAATGCTGCTGCCCCTCAGCCTATATTAAAAAAAAGTTGGCATCCCTGTGGGTATGATATCTTAAATGGTGTGCATTTTCGAAATTGGGTTTTAAAACATCACACCCGCAACATGTTAACGTGTAATGCATTCCATATGGCTTATGGTAGACATTGATGGATTTTTGGGAAACTCGACGAGACATAATTTGCGTACACTGCACATTTTGAAAAGAAACAATTTTCTAGTTGTTTGAAATTGCAAGCCATACATGGATGCTAAAGCCCCAATAGTAAATAGAATTTCACAATATTAACGTTTGTGTTTAATATAATTTGCAGATATTTAGAGGTTTGGTAGTCTATTGAGGGCATGGCAAGAAATGTAATCTGTGGACATATCTCTAGAACCAGTAATTTTACAAAACTGCTCAAGTTTGAGCAATTTTCGATTTTCTGTGCAGTAGTGTTTGAAAGTAAGATATTATGACTAACACTTTCGTGAGATGTGACAGTCCTAGATTGAGAGAGTAGTGTCTCAGGCAAAATGAGTAATAGGTTAATTAAGACAGAGTGGCAACGTGAAGACTGAAACCTCTCTCATCTGCTTGACATTTTTCAATACGCCTTTTCGCTGGCCTTGGCAATATGGGTAGCTTAACGAGCATGGACAATTCTTAAAATGTGTTGGGCAATATTTTTTGGATATGCATGCCGTCTCATGTTCCGCTATAGAGTTTTCATTGGCCCTTTGATGCACTTCATGAAAATTGTTTGTCGAAACCATTATGCAATCAGCTTTTTTGTCTAAAGCTAGACAAGCTGTTTGTCTCTCCCATTAGGACAGTTTATTGTTGTGCGCATGATAATGTACCTCATCACCTATTTCTCTGGTAGCATCCTTTAAATATTGCACGATCTGTTGACTTACTTTCAACATGCACTTGCTAAATATACGTGGTGTGTGTGATCCTTTTTTTTTACTCAACTTTGAGGCCCTTGACAGTTTTGTGTTGTTTCTTCATGCTTTATAAGCACCAAGCACAATTAAATTGTAATGGTTACAAAGTCACAATGTAAGCGTTGGCAGGTAGTGAATGAGCCACAGAATTCACAAGTGTATTTGGAGTGTTACATTCTCTCTCTTGGTGCATCTATACGCCAAGTGAGCTTCACCAAACTGGAACTTGTATCCTGGCTGTAGCACCAATGTAATGGATGAGGCCCCTAACATGATGTTGGCTTGGGATATGGTAACTGTAAAACATTGTTGGGCATGCTAAACATGCAAAAGCCACATTGTTGATCCTGTCATATATCCTGATTTTGAGCCTTAAATTTTCATGAATGAGCAAGGTCTAAGACTTAACAAAACTAGGAATGCAGTCTATTAACTGGATAAACTGCATTTTTGTAAAGTCTGGCTATTCTGCTCATACGTCACGGAAAGTTAGCTTTGTTATCGGTTGATTTTAGAAAGACAATTTAAAAAAATCCCTTGTCTGTTCATGAACACGTCTTTTAAAATTAAAAGATGGTAGTCAAACAAGTCATAATTTTGTCATGAAAGTGATATTTTGTATTAATGCCTGAGTGTATAAATAATACAGTAATGTAAATGTACATTGCCAAGTGAGTTTTCAGCTGTGTGGAAAAATATTGACATTTTTGGACTGACAATGGCATTTCATTAGATTTTTTATTTGAGTAATCATGAACATGAGTTGTTAATGAAACAGCGAGGTCTTGTTTTGCAGGGTAAGAGCTTGATGATTTTAAAATCAGAGATTTTTTTCCCGACTGGACTTTAGAAGTTTTGCCATTTTTCTATTGGGCCATATCGCTTTTTTTTACTCTAACCCATGCCAATGCATTTAACAACAGTACAGTAAGCTCATTCACTCCAGCGGACCTTTAAGCCGTCGCTAAAAGTGAACGGAAAAATTGTGAGCGTTCGTAGCAATCTTCATCTTTGCACGCAAAACGAGTCAAAAAAAATTCCCACGACCGACTTTGTCAAAGAGAGAGGACCCCCCTTGCAAGCAAACGGGTTAATGGCCGCCGCAGGATTTTTATTCGGCGCAAGCTTCGGGGCTTGCTCGCTGTGTCGTCCCACGCCGTGCTGTGGCTCAGGCCAAGTCACGATCACGCAGCGACCGCCCTCCACCCCTCCCCCTCCTCGTTCCCCCTCCCTCCCCTCTAAGCCCATCCCCCACGACCCCCCCCCACTCCACCATCACCACCATACCGAACCAGTCACCCACCCCACCTCCTTTACCCTCTCCCCATCCCCCTCCCACCCGCACGGATTGTGACGTCTCCAC
This sequence comes from Lampetra planeri, assembly GCF_965212315.1. Classification (NCBI taxonomy): domain Eukaryota; kingdom Metazoa; phylum Chordata; class Hyperoartia; order Petromyzontiformes; family Petromyzontidae; genus Lampetra; species Lampetra planeri. Next base: position 10,970,313 of record NC_136124.1, on the reverse strand, counting down.
CTGACCCCTCCCTCTTCCCTTTCGCAGTTGTCATGGATGATGACGATGGGCGGTGTCTGCTCGACGTGATCGGGTAAGTAACCAGAAATAAAACGACTCTGCGACTGTGCCTATGTTTAGTGTTACGGGGTTGCGCACTTTGCGTGATGTATTGCGACATGCAGCGTGCGAGGCAGCTGCATCGGCCGTCTTTTCGGGTTTTTTTTAAGTACTGTACCGTAACTTGAGCTTGCCTTGACCCTCTTGTTTGGCCATTTGTAAGCTCTTGTTTTTTTTATTGCTGCTCACGCGCAAACATCCGTATACATTGTTGTCTACTCGGCACAGCACATGGGGGGGGGGGGGGGGGATTTATTTATGAACTTTAACCGCTTGAGGTTTAACGTGGGGGGTGGGGGGGAGGTGTTGAGCGAGTGGTTACGGGGAAAAGAAACGCATTTTGCCTCTTCCAGTGCGGAGTGAGAAAATGTCAGTCGGCAACGTCCAGACCCCGTGCCTCTTATTCCCACCGCGGTTGGACCCTCTCGAACCTCGCACAATGATGACCCCCAGCGTCACGACGCGGGCTTGGCGTAGGCGCGGGGGGTGGTGTGTGCCGAGGTGGCGGCGACGTCGCGGGGGGGGAGGGGATGGAAGAGTTGTGGGCTCGGTGAGCATTAATTCGCTTGACCCGAATGAGGCAAAGTGCGTTTGGCCGAGGATTCTTTTTATTCATGCTGCTGCTGCGAATGGCGGTGCCGTGTGGGGCTGCAGTGTGCGCAGTGACATGAGGTGGTGTGACGTCATCGAGGCGTACAGTCCACGGCGAGGCCTGGAGGCTTGCCAAGCCAGATCCGCACCCAGGCTGCGTTTGCGTTGGCCTCGGCTGATTTTTACCTCTTTTCCGCCGCCCCACACTCCCTCCCACTTCCTGTTTTTTTTATTTCAATTTTTTTTCAAATCTGGATACATTCGGTTCTGTTTGTGGCCCGGTGCCTGGATTTTGGTTACGCGAGGAATGTGTCGTGCAGTGTTTAGAGGGCACAAGAAAGCTCTTGCCTGGCTTAAACGGTCCTCATGGTACATACAGTGCAGTGCTATAATGGCCCTTGTAAGAACCCCCATTACAAGCTACGTATACGGCATTCTAACAAGGCAGAGTGGAACTTTAACATGTGCTTTTTTATCTGGACTTCCCCAGCCTGGATTTACAGCTTTTTATTTAAAATATTTTTTTCCTGATTGACACACAATCAATATTGTTCATCATTTCATAATAATGTCTGCATTTAGGGTCTCTTGTGTTGGGGTAAATGCTGTTAGTGATTACCTATTAAGACTGGCATAGGGTATAGAGGGGGTGGTGTGGCCAATAACAAAAGTACCCCCTTTGTCTCCCCAGTACTAATGTTTATACACCGCACCAGCTAATCATTTGAGGCCGAGTCAACCTAGGGAAGGCCCAGGACTGGTTCTGATGTCACTTCGTCACTGATTATTTGGCACAGCCAGAAGTTCTAACATTGGACATTGTGTTTAGAGTGGAGTCTGCTCACTACTGTGCCTATTGCTTCCGGGTCACATACAGTACACGATACAAGTCTGCCCGTATTTTATAAATTAACCATACAGCTTGAAACTAGACGGCTCGTGAAAATGTTATAATAGCATTTCGTCATATAACAACACAAAACACCTTATTAATGTGCACAATGATTTACCGTCAAAGTTATGCTTGGTAGATTATTACTGTAATGTATTGTTTCAGTCTGGAAGCCTTGTATTTTCATGTACTGTATGAAATAAAATATCTGAATGGAACATTGCATTCATGTATGCATATAACATATATAACATATTGGGTCTGTTTTTCAACTCGTATTTGATAGTGTTTGGTCTAAAACTGCACATTGGCATATTTTTTTCTTTACAGTATCCCATATGTATAATTATATTAACACAAAGGAATATTTTTTTTCATTGGCCGGTGACAACAGCTGTTGTGTGTGATAAAATAATTAAACACGACCTGCTAATTGAAATAAAAATAGTTTTCAAGTATAAATCGTAGTCCAGGCCTGAAGTCGAGTTACAAATTTAAATCTCGTTTTGCCTGGATAGATCAAAGAGACGTAACCTAATGATCAGGCTCAAACGTTCCTGGTGGCTAGGAGATCGCCCCAGATTTTGAACATTGCATAACCTAAGTAAGAGTATTGTTTCCACCATCTTGTTGGCCATTTCTACCATTTTATTCGCCATCATTTAGAGAAAAAAATCCTCTTTCTGTTCAAACTTTTTTTAGTGTAATACATCACTGCAATCGACACTGAGTGCTAATTGTATCGTTACTAATCCGAAGTCATGACTTGTTAAAGTTGATTGCTAATATAGTGCATGTGGTGATATCTCTTTGGAAATGTGTTTTGATACAACAGCATGCAGTTTTCCCAGTGTGTCACTTTCTCCATTACAAATGTTCTAAAGCCTTTACGTGGTACCCATCTCTGCATGTAACTAGTGTGACAACATCCAACAATGTCAAAGTGCAGTTTAGATTGCACTGTGTTCCTATGGTTATAGATTTGTAAACAAGGCAGGTTTCACATTGCAGTTTTTTTGTAGTTTGACAGAAGTAATACATTGCTAGGCTTTATCTGCTACTTCTACCATATACGCAACCACCTACAAAATTGTGCATATAAAAATGCTATGTTGTTTTACATGTCACTCATATGGATATATGTTGAACTTGTTTGCACCGTACGTAGTCAACTGTGCTAATTGAAGGTGCGGGGGAAGGACAACAAACTAAACATAAAAATCAGTTCTAAAGAAATTAGTTTTCAAACAGGATGGTTTAAAAGTGCATATCTCCAGTGGCTTTCTAATATCAGAAGGAAGTGCGTTCCAGATGGCCGCAGAAACGCATCTGAAAGCATGCGATGCAGTGACTGTCTTTGTTCGATGGTTAGCCAAAAGCCACTGAGGATGTTCAGTGACAACACATAACTGAGGCCTATGGACATTACTTACACTTTACTTTTTTTTCCACTTAAACTTTGGTACCAGCACATTTCACCTTACCTGATTAATTTTTGTTCCTTTGATTTCTCTTGCAGGGATCCACAGGCCCTGAATGACTTTTTGCACGGCTCTGAACACCCGGTGAGTTTCAGTACTTTGCTCAGCAGGAGCGTCTTTAACTCGCATTGCCCTGTTAAAGGATCGCCAACTCTGCACTTCTTACACCTTAAACAGGAGTGTAGTGCGCTTGGCAGTGTAGTGAATCATGGAATCTGGGGAAATGGCAAACACAGTCAAGTTGATACTGTAAAGCCTAGTTTCTGTAGTCGTCAGCTTGATAACCACATTTCCAAACAATTTTCTACATTTGTCACGTTCATTGCAATTTGCATTCGCCTGTGCACTGGCGTTGGTGTGACATTTGCATGAACTTAGCAGAATTGACTTTGATTTTTTAATTTGAAGCTAGCTGTCTGGTGAGAATATGGAGAACTACCCACCACCCATGAGTGGGGGATCCAACTGGAAGCAGTTTAAGTCATAGCGAAGCAGTTTACAATGGAAATCGCAATCCCATGATCTCGCACGTGTATTTCACTTGTTCTTTTGACGTTTGATATATGATTGACTCGGCTATAAATTGCGTCATGCAAATCGCAGATGTGGTTATATTTGGCTAGGACATATGTTCTGTTGACCTCAAATGGGATATTAACTCCGTATATGAAAGTATGAGTGTTAATGTGCATATTATAAACCACACTTTGATTCAAGTGTCAGCAAATACCCATTTGTTAGATTTTTTTAATGTCTCCATTCCAAAAGGTGGGGAAAATACCCAAGTTATGTTTTTTTGAAGATTTCCTTTATTTACATTTACGATGCATGGTACATTCAAGTAATAAACACATTGTCCGGCGTTACAGGTCGTACGCATCCTTATTAACAAAGCCTCATTGTTGGGATTTGACAGGGTTGGCCGTTCTTTTCTCAAAATAAACATGGGTGGGGAAAAAGGGGTGTTGGAGCGGTGTGAGGAGTAGCTAATATGGGAAGGCAAGGAGCTGAGCATGTTGGCTCGGGTGGTGGTTGAGGGGGATCTCACAATTAACAAGGTACCTGTCCTAGTGACCCTGGGCCCGATGGGCTCAGACGTGAGGGGTGCTTAAAATGGTTATTTAAGAATGGGTCCCATGTTCTTTTAAAGTCTGCCTTTTTACCTTTGAGGATGTATGCCACCCAATTTTTGTAAAGGTATGGGATTGTATCTATCTTCCCACGTAGAATAGAAGTTCCCTCTGGAGAATGATGGACAACCTATCAATGAGAATGCATCCTGTGACAGCCACCTATAAGGCCACCTCGTTACATTATTTGTAGAAAGAGTTTCCGCTGGACAGGCTGTACCACGTGTAGTCCCGAAGGTTTCTTTGGGGGGTGGGCGGCAGGACTAGTTCAGATATTATTAGCCAATGATGTTAGCTGTGGCCGAGAATCAAGCTCGGGTCGTTTGTTCATTTGCGTAGGGCGCTAATCATTGCTCCACCCTACATTCATGAGAATTGTCAAGTTGTAGCAGGTAGTGTTGTGTCCCTTTGTGTACTTTTGTGTAACAAGCAATGCCGCAGTTAAATAAATTGACAATTTTTTCCATTTTGGATTTTGCGATTTGTGGACGAGATTCGTTTCTCATAAATAAAATGATTTTAACCCCCTTGTGGATGTCATATATAGAACAGTATGTACCTATAGTGGTATAAATATTATCGACATGATTTGGAAATAACCAATTCTTACATTCGCTTTATAAGTGTGCGTACTGGTAGCCTAGGAATTTATGTAGCATTACAACTCTACAGCAATCTACTGCTGCTCTGCTGCTGCAACAGGTAGTGCTTTGTTTCCGAATACACTTGTCTAAAACGACCTTAATGGGCAATGCCTTTAGTATTGACAGTTCACTCTGCATCCCAGCGTGTGCTCATTTGACAGACAACGCCACAGCACAATGGGTGGCACCGCGCGCCCCGCGACGTTACGCACGTACGGTAGAGCGGAGTAAGCGGCGTGTGTAACGGACAACATTGCTGCTGTGTTTCGGCAGGAGCTGGACCATGATGATCTGCTAGGGGGCGACGGGGCCGGTCTTTTCGCCGAACTCGTGAGTGCGCCCGACCTCGTTTACTCCATTTAGCACATTAGGTGGATTGCCTCGCGCGCGCGCGGAGAGCGCTTTTGTCCCCTGTAACGCCATTAATGATTTTTCCTATTCTGACCTGACGACCGTTTAAATGACACAAACACTTGCGCTTGTGCATTTATACATTTTGCAGGCTGTTAGCATCGCGTTTCACGCAGTCTTGTTCCTCGCCTCACAAAGCTAATGCGGCCCCATCAAGGAGATGCGTTGCTCAGTGTACGCTGTACTATTCAAATAGTTAGTTTTTTGTACCTTTTTCATTTTAGCCGAATGATTCTCTTAGTGCTCATTGAGTTAAAGTCTTGTTGTCGCAATTATGGGACTGAGTGATAGGGGCAGTGTCTGTCTAAACCGTAATTTATAGGTTGAGGTGCTTTATTCTATGGAGGTGTTTGTTGTGCCTTCCTTTACATCGATTCTGGCGGCTTTTCGGATCAACTTGATTTTTTTTTATAGAATCCCACGCTCATTGTCTTGGGTATTTTCAAATTTAGGTATATGCCTTCAATCGAGACAAAAAATGCAAATGTGGTGCTTGTAGTCATTAGCAGTGCTCCAGCAGCAAGGAACATAGAAAACATTCGCAATGGGAAGACGTTTACCACAATGGTAACAATTGAAATATTGTAAAATTCATATACTGTAACTAAAGAAACTGAAAGAACCTCCCTCACATCTTGTTGAAAATATGGGTGTGACTACCAGATGAAATATACGTATGCATGTTGAACTTCTGTCACACCGTACTTACCCAACCGTGCTTATTAGAGGTGCGCTATCACTGCTGTTGTTGTGTAATGTCTAGCAAATGTGGCCACTGTGAGAGAGGTTAAAGTGACTACGTACAAAAAACCATCGCTGACCGTAGATCAAACCAGTATCCTCCACTCACCTCTGCGGCTGCGCACCATATACACAGACTCTACCGTGATGTTTTTTTCTCTCTTTTTCTGTTTCGTCAAACATAGACGTCGGGCTCCCCTGGGAACCACGTGAACAATGGGCTGGGGGAGGCGGCGGGAGGTGGGGGAGAGGACCCCTTCGCCAGCACCCTGCGCTTCCTCGAGGATTCCGACGACGACTTTGACCCCAGCTCCGTGCCGCTGGCGCAGCACACGTCCGGCCAGCCGTGCGACATCCTGCAGCAATCCCTGCAGGAGGCCAACATCACCCAGCAGACGCTGCAGGTGCACACAAGCGTGCCGACTCTTGCACTGTGTGGCTCGCCAGTTTGGTTGTGTTGATGTGAACGGACTTTGTACTTTGGTTGACTGTCCCACTTCACTAAAAATGTAACGATTTGATGAATTCTGATGAAATTTACAAATTAATTAACAAATTTATATTTGTTGTTTGGCCTTGTGATGCATGTCGACTCTTGTAGTATCTGCAAAGGTTTCCATGAAGCAAATCCCGCATGAATTGGAAATAATCCATTCTTCAATATAATTGAATTGGTGCTGAAATGAATAAAAAAACATCTATTGATCGGCACCCATTTTAAACTGGAAGACGCTGGAAATCGTCTCCCCGACGTGGAAATGTCAGCACAGTGCATGGCCAGCGTGACACGATAGTGACAACGGTGGCACTGTCAAGGCTTGCCCACATTGACCTTGGGTCTGGTTCTGTTGTATTGTGCTTCTAATAGCCAATTTACATCAGCCTTAAAGAAATAGTTGTAACCGACCTATCAACTCGAACAAAAGGTAGAAAATTGTTGTTAGTTTCAGAGTGCATTATTTCAACAATCTTTCGGTATTTTACAAGGTCAACAACATTTCGGGTAATGTACTCGTAGTTAATGTGTCAGTTGGTAAAATTACCAGTGGTACAAATTTTCATTAAACTCTATGCTAAAAACCCATTTTGAGCCTTGTGTGTGAAACATGTTTATTATGCAAATGATATCCATCTTGTGCCCGAATGTTTTGAGCTATAATAGAATAATAAATTAGGTAGTCAATAGTTGCAGCTCTTCATTGAAGTCTGTATCCTCCGCATAAGCATTTTCATGAGCGAATCATATCCTTATAGTTCACCTTAAAGTTGGTTCATTCTTGTAGAGAGAAACCTATATTTGCATGCACCTGTCTTGAAATTATTATAAAAATTTACGAGTTACTAATAAAGAATAGTAAAAAAATGAAAGCTTCTTGCTGCTCAGATGAGTAGTGGGGAGTTGTACTCATACCCTTAGGCTGCCTTGAACCAGGTGTAGAAATTGCACATTTTCGTGGCAGGGGCTGGTCTCTTCATGGGACAACTACTTTGGGCTTGCTACAAAGCCACACATATTTACTTGCGCTGATAGTTAACAAATGATAATCTGTAATCAACTCGGGCTGTCTCGCTATTTATGAAGCCCATGCAGTGTTTATTGTCTATATCATGCTGCAGACGCCATTTTCTTTTGACAGCTTGGCTGACAAGACGGTGGTATGATCGCATTTGGACACGATGAACCCACACTGTTTTGAAAATTACATTGTATCTGGCTAAGTTGTGGAATTTCATTGGCCAATATGTGAAAGTCTACTGGTGAATCTTTTGACATAAACAAAATATTTCTTTGGGACATGTTTATTCACAATTATGGCCAGTAAATATCTTTCCTGGTCTTCTGAATGAATCGTTACATGCCTCTAAATATATATAAACATTTTAACACGCATGTAAAGCATTTGTATTACACAGACCTTACTTGGTCGCATGCTTTTATCACATCTGGGATTCTGCCGTGTTGAAATTTATTTGTGCCTTTATTGCATGTGCAGTATTTTTTGCTATTTCTGTTTCAGCAACATATACCCAAAGGGGCATATATTTAATAAACAGGCTTGGATGGCTTCCTTTTTTAATAATTCATAGTGTGGCCATACAGATATCCATTACCACTTACGACAGCTCTTTGTTGGAAAGGGCTCATGGGTCGCTGGTTGGGTCTAAATTGACAACGTTACACATCACTGGCCTTGGTGCAACATAAACATGCACATCGTTAAATATACCACCCTTTGATAACTGAAAAAAATTCTCACAATTATGCTCATTGAATTTTCTGTGACGTATATACACGTCATTTTGAGTAACATTTAAAAGTTAAGTTTTCAGTGGAAACACGAGTTAAGGGAAATGGATTAACTCACACTGCAATTAATGTAATAGGCCTGCTGAGGTGTTACATATCATTCAGCAGCCCATTACGCTACAAATAAATAATCCATCTCCCCTTGCTCACACAAGCAGTGGGTAGTGCTTGCTTCTCTTGGTGTTTCTGAGATGGTGGTGGAGAGTCCATATATGGTAGGGAAGAGCCTTTCCATAGGATAACTACTGGTGACTTTCCCACAAGGTGATACTAATTTTGTAGCCTCCATAAGAACAAACGTCTGAGGAAAATTCTATCTGGGTCTAAACCATCAGCCTTTTAATGTATGTATGTTGAACTTCTTTCGCACCGTACGTCGCCATCCATGCTAATCGGAGGTGCGGGGGGAAGGACAACAAATTAAACACAAAAATCTTGAAAGGATCGTACTAAATGTCCAGAAGATAAAATAAAAAATTAAAAGAGGATACAATGTGTTTCTGAAGTGTCAGTACCAAGGCATTATTTTTTATCAGAAAAATAACCTGCAAATTGCCTAAAATATGACTCACTGTTTCAATACCCTTCACACCCACTCGCCATGCTCTTTGAGTTTGCAGCATTTACACGACTGCAGTTCATTTGCTTGACATGCCTGAAAAAATACGCGCCCTTCAAAGCCAGCCACATTTCCAAGTCGTTGTGCTTTTGAGTTAAAACTTTGCTTTCCTGCCCCGCTCAGGAAGCAACGCTGGCGCCGTCCGCTTCGTTGGAGAGCCAGGGCGATGGGGTTGTGGCCGGCGGCGGGGACCCAGCAGGGATGGCACCACACACGCCCGCAGCCGCTGCCGCCGCTGCTGCCGTGCCACCCGTGCAGCCGTTTGTTGCCACGGCGCACCCTCCTGCTGACGGCGCTCAGATCTTTGCTCCGGGTGCAGCTGTTGACCTGGGCGGGCTCGGACAACAGGCGACCATCAGCCTGGTGCAGCAGCAACAACCCCAGCCCGGCGCGTTCACAGGTGCAACACAATTACCCTACTGAATTCCTCGTATTATTTATACATCTCTCCGGAGAGTAAAACTTGTCCATGGTGTCAATAAAGTTATACAAATCTGGTCACACACTCGCCGAATTTACAAGATGCACCGCCAACTTTTGCTGTAAAATGACACGTGGGGAAATAAATATGTGTTGATAGTTACTTTTAGCTATAAAAGAAGAGCAGTTAGAATTGGTTTACTTCTCCAGTGATAAACTAAGTGTGTCCTCAAAATATCAGGCTAACTCAGCGGTGGTGGGGGGGGCTTCCCAGGTGATCCGTTTTCTATACAAAATCAAACGTTATTTCCATGAGACTCGTTGAAGCTCCATTTGGAGCTTATATTGCGTGTGTTTTTTTTATACAACAGAAATATAAAAAAGGCGATAAAGGTGAAAAACCATCAACTGCTAAAAATCATAATCCAATTCTCGAAGGTGCAATCGATATCTGATCAACAGTAGTTGATATGTAGTACGCTACTAAACTGGGACTGGCTTACAAAGCAACATTGTTGCGCAGCGTGGAGATGCAAATAGCAAGTCAACATTGCTTTCCACTGTTGAGCTTTGCGAGTGCAGTTTTCAAAATGCTTGAATTTTTTCTGACATTTTTAGTTGTCCTAGCCAAAAGCATCACCCCCACCCCATGATATTTGCCCACATTTCAAGGACACAAGATACAGGGTGTCCCAACAGTCAGTGTTCAGGGTTATTTCATTATTTTAACACTGGCATTACACAATTTAATTATTTGTTGTTTAAGTGAATGTTTTATCTATTATTAATATCTATTTTTCTTTGTCCTGTGGGGTTACCTTAAATCTGTTAATTATGAAACTCAAGCAAGAACACTTAATTAATTGAGACAAAATATTATTGATGAATGTTCAAAGAAAACGCTTCTAATATAATTCATCCATACAGTGATCTTCATGGAACATTGACAATGTGATGAATCATGGACAATGTGATGACTCATTTGGAGTCTCCTGTGCATTCATCTATACATCGTCACAGCTTTCACCTGTTCACTTGTTTCTGCGTATTTCTGCTACTTGTCTGCCTGTGCTTCACCTGTACATTGCCTTGTCTGACCCTGCCTTTTCCAGGTGGTGTACCTCAGTTCATCCATCAGCTGGGCATAGGCAATGTGGCCCTGCAGGCTGGTGCCTCGCCCGCTGCGCCCATCCAGGTGCTGGGTCCCTCTGTGGTGGCGCTGGGCCAAGCGGCTGTCCCACCTGTACCGCCACCCTGTGCCAGCCCCCAGCAAGCACAGCAACAGGTGGGTCTCCCTGTCAAAGAATTTGGAGGGGGGTGGGTAGGAATTTCCCACTAGAATCTGTTCGTCGTAGCACATGCCTGTATGTATGTATGTTGAACTTCTATCGCACCGTACGTGTTAATCGGATTCGCGATTTGGAGTCACTGGTTCATGAATCGTGTCGATTTGGGAAACTCATGAACTCGTTTGGCTGTGAGCTGGCTGGACGATATCGGTTCATAAAATGAGTTTGCGAACCTGCCCTTCTTGCTGTGTTATTGCATTGACATCGGCTTGTCAGGCGGAGCTTTGCTCTTCAGTCACAGACACAAACTCGCCAGTGCTTAGGGTTTCCACCTGTCCTGGTTTTCACAGGATTTTCATAATTTAGGGGCTTTTGTCTTTGGACATCTTTAAGTCTTCCCTAGACATGAATAGTCCTGGTTTTTGCCAATTATAAAATAATGCCCCACTCAAGACAATGCATTTACATGTAGCTCTCATTCCACTATTATGAGATACTGTACTCTTATGCCCATGATATATCCTGTGTTTTTTACATGGGGGGGGGTTGCTAATGATGTGGACTTGCCTAATGTTAAATTACGTTTCTACTCAATTTTGGCATGAGCATTTCACATTTTTTTGTTTTATTGCTATGTGATTAATGATTAACACCTTTATAACCGGGCATATGAGAGAAATACCCCTTATGCGATGAAGCAAATGAAAATATATAATTTCTGTGTGACCTCATGACTTAGCTTGGGCCTCCCATAGGTGACTCATCTTATAATCCATCTCTGCTTCAGAGGCCGAATAATACTGATTACATATGCAACTATATTTAAATTCAGGAAAGCCTTAATCTCAAGACTAATCTTTCTTTATTTGAATGTTTGGCGAATTCCTGTTAAGCAGAGTTTTGAATGTTGGAGAAAAATAGTGTTCAGCGGAAAAAAACCTAAGTATGGGATAACACTCTAATAGTCCAAACACAGACAGGTTCTTGAACCTGGCTTCTGAATTTCAGTTTGGCTATGTCGCAGGTCATCACGTCTGGGAGTATCACTAAATGTTGAGCCACTGACCCTTGCCTCAAACGTACTGGTTGAAGGCAGCCAAGTGGGGTTCCAGGTTCAACCACCTCATTTACCATGTTGGTTTCAAGAGGTGATTATGCGCTCACCCTTATGGTTTCTCTGCATGCCAAAAGAGGGACCTTTGTCTCCGTGTATCCTGTGTGCAGGGGGGCCTGGTGATTCAGAAGGGCCTGTCGGTGCAGATCCCCACCGTGAATGGCAGCCCAGCGTTGTTTGGAACCAGCCCCGGCCCGGTGGGCGCCCCCGGTGGCCACCAGGCTGCTGCCACGGCGGCCGCTGCGGGGGCTGTGCGCCCAGCATTCGGCGGGCACGTCGCGGTGGTGCCCACTTCTGCGGCACCCCAGGCTGTGGTTTTGCAAAGGCCGCAGACGCCCATCCAGCCCAAGCCGGGCCCCGTCACCATCCAACCAAAGCTGGTGCAGATCAGTCCCAAGAGACCACCGGTGCCAGGCAGCCCTGCGCTACAGATGCCCGGCAAGGGTCAGAAGGATGTGACTGTTCAGCAGCAGCAACAACAGCAGCATCAACATCAACAACAACAGCAGCAGTTCTTGCAAACAAAGGCCGGGCAGAGTACTGTGCTGCAAAATCACCAGAGTACCACTCAACAGCAACAACAGCAGCAGCAACAGCAGCAGCAGCAAGCATCAGCCATCCGTCCCCCCATTAGTCTTCAGATTGTGAACCAGGCAGGCAGTTTTGTCATCCAGCAGCCTGGTGGTACCCAGGGCCAATTCCTCATGCCCGTGTCAGCTGCGGGGCAGACACTTGGTGTTAACGGGCAGCTGTTCAACACGCAAGCCATGAACCAGCTGCTCAGCCAGACCACTGTGAGCCAGTTACTCGGCAACCCCACCGTTTCGCAGTTACTCTCCAACCCAGCAGCGCTGTCGGGGGCACCGATGGCGGCCGGGCAACTCATCTCGGCGCACGGCGGTCTTGGTCAGGTGCTTGGTGGGCACATCTTGACGCAGCAGGGGGCGGCGCAGTTGCTGGCTACCAGCTCGATACAGCTGCAGCATGGCCAGGTGGCCTTCCAGATCCCCGCTCATCAGCCTGGCATGGTGGGTGCTGTGTCCCAGTTCGCCACACTGCCTACGTTTTCAGCGCAGCAAACGGTGGTTTCGGGCATCGGTGGTGGGTGTACGAGCGTGCCTGGGCAGCTGACTTTGCTGGGCGGTGGCAACCTTGCCACTGGAGGCCCCCAAATAACCGTGCCCACTGTAGCGTCGTCACAAACGCAAGCATTGGTTTCGCCACAGCAGCAGCAACTGTCAGTGCCCATAGCTAATCAGGCTCCTGTTTCTATGGCTACAACTGGACCTGTTGGCAGTGACGGGATGTTGGGATCGCCTGCATCGTTATCTCAGCAACAGCATCCAGGACTAACACCGGTGGCATCGGTGGGCTTGAGGCAAGTCTCCATGTCCCCGGTGGGGATGTCCCAGAGCTCGGGCCGGATTACTCCTGTGTCGGATCGAATGACTCCAGCACAGGAGAGGATGACCCCTCAGGGCGGCTCCTTAGCTGGGTCCGTTCCCCCGGCTCCAAGCCCAGACTCTGTCCAGCATCGATACGAACAGGTAAGGGATCATCCTACACGTATGCAGGAAAGCATTCTTGCAAACTCAAATCTTGGTGGGTATTGACATCATGAATTGTTCTGTCTGAAGGTGATACACTTTAGGGTCCCCTTTTTTCAGGGGCTTGTGTGGTTTTAATGTGGTTACCATTTTAATGTGGAAAATGTATGTTGGCTTTAATTAAATGAGTAAGGTGTTGCTAAATACTTGTGGGAATTGTCGTTATGAATGAGTTCTGTGTCGTGTACATGACAGCAGTGGCACCTGAACTCAAAACTGCGCTTATTTTTAGCCCGACCTGTGCATGAATGAGTCTGAATTTGGTATAGTAGCCCCTCTTAGCATTTATACAGGATCTGAAGCCCTTTCATGTTTGTTTCAAAAGAGTACAGCTCATGAGGTTATTCTGTTACGTTTTGAATATTTAATTAAAATATGGAGCCATAGAGACTGTAAAGTATCAGGTGATTACTCCAAAAGAAGCCAAAGATAAGTGTGAACTGGCAGGCACCTCTTGGTAGCCCCATGTTGGCCCTTTAGAGCAGGGATCCCCAACCACCGGGCCGCGGACCGGTACCGGCCTGTTAGGAATCGGGCCGCACAGCAGGAGGTGAGTGGTTAGTCCGCACGTGGCCCGCCCATTATTTTATTTACCACTTCCGTCCACGCCTCTTTCCCGCACTTCCGCACTTGTCACAGTTTTGGTAAGCCCGCAAGCTAACCCCTAGCCAAGATGAGTAAAAACAAACGTTGCTGGAGTTACTTATTTGAAAAGGGGAAAAGACCCAATGATGAACTCCCCGCCCCCCCCCCCCCCGGTCTGTGAAAAAATTGTCTTCCACGAAACCGGTCCCTGGTGCCAAAAAGGTTGGGGACAGCTGCTTTAGAGGGCAAGGATCCACGAGCATCGAACAGCCTTTCTTGAGCAGGCAATGCTGTCGTGAGGAGCAAACCTTTCTGGGACAGACCTGGCGGGTAGGGACAGAATCAAAATATTAATTTAAACTGGAGGAATCCGATGAGCTATAACGCTCTTTTTCACAGATGTCCGGTGGTGGCTGATAAGAATGTTACAACAACACAATACAATAACACGATAGTTGTACAAAGTACAAGTAAGGTAAACAAATCACCCAAAAACATTCACATGAAACTAAACCATCCCCATTCGACCAGGCAAAGCCTGCTGAGGTATTAATTCAGAAGTGACCTGGCCACAAATGATAGCTCAATAAAGTGCCTTGTGGAAATTTATAGAAGCACAATAAAATAAAATAATCTCAATTCATGAGACGAGAGTGTCCTTCCAAGAGTGATTCCCACTTCACAGACTGAATATAGGTGTGACCTGCTCCCTCCACGTCCCTTCCACTGTGCAGGGCTGAAATAAAGGTAGGAGGGGGCGCATAATGTTATTTGAGACTGCCTGAAGGGTGACCAGCATACTCGAGAGAAGCTGGGTTCAGGTCCTCTTGTTTGGGAGGCCCTTGCTGTAGTCTTGGATGAGTTCTGTCTCTTATTCCACATTCACTAATGGAATTGCAAAAGGTTCTATACCTGGAAGTGGGTGCAGGAGGTTTTCGAGACACAGAGAGGTACAGGAGCAACTGGAGGGGGAGGGACAGCATCATGATGTACAGAACATGCAGATGGCTGCCTCAGATTAGAAAAACTATTTTCACTTGCCTGGATTGGTCTAACATTGTTTGCGAAGGGGGATGAGCTGATATATGTGGGCTCACCCTCCCTTCCCTTTCTCCATTTTATCTGCAACTGGATAAAAGCGATCATATAAAAATTGATGCATGTGTGGGTTAACTTACACTATCCCAAACAAAAATCTATTTTATATATTGTTGCCCTTTTTTATTGTGTAAAAATAGCCCTGAAGTCGACCTACACACAATGCAACGATGAATGCAGCATGGATATTTGTTGTTGAACAACCAACCTTAATATCATCATTATGAGTGTCATCGTGGCAGTGCTGATGTCACTAACGTAACTCCCACGCATGTTAATAAAACATAATTCCGGTGATATTACTAGCACCATCCTTGAGCATGTGAGTGTAGTTTTAAAGGATTTTGGTATAAACGAAGCTTAAAACTTGTGAGACAGTGCTGGGAAAACGTCCTATGTACTTATTTCTAAAATATGAGGTTTGTTTTTCGGTATCATTGTCTTTTAAAATTGTGTCATAAGTGGTCACAAAGAGCTTTCTTGTCATATCTGAAATTGGTCAAATCTGTGTTTACTGAGATTTTTGTTCCTCAAAAGTCTCAAGGTCAACCAAACTTGTCAGTTCACTTTGGGATGGTTATTCTGGGTTTTACCAAGACCATGTGTGTCAATACGCTTATATTAGTTAGAACAATTTACTCGCTCGTGCATACATAACGAGGTGGTCACATTGCGTTTTCATTTCGATGCGTTTCCACAGACTGTGACCAGCCAGCAGAAGCCGGTGATTGTGACATCGCAGGGTTCATCTCTACCTCAACAGGGGGGGCAACCTCTGGCACCACCGCAACCGGTCTCCGGCCAGACACTCTGCCAGCCCCAGGCCGTGGTGACGCAGGCCATGATGGGCCCAGCTTCTGCCGCCCCAATGATGGGAGGCCAGCCGCCGTCGCAGGGAGTGTTGTGCCAGCCAGGCCTCCAGTCGGCCACCGAGCAGAGCCTGCACGCTCAAGCTGCCATTGCCCAGCAGCTGCAGTTGCAACAGCAGCAGCAACAGCAGCAGCACATGATGGTACAATCACACACGATGGTGGCACAAGTGGCTGGTGGGCAGCCTCAGTTGATGGTGCAACAACAACAGCAGCAGCAAGTGATGGGACAGCAATCTCAGGTGATGGCCCAACAGCAGCAGGTTCTGAGTCAATCTCAAGTGTTGGGACAGCAACAACAGGTGCAGCAGCAGCAGCAACAAATCTTGGGACAATCGCATGTGATGGGCCAGCAGCACGTAATAGCACAGCAGCAGGTGATAAGTCATCCGCCGCAGGCGCAAGCCACGCTGCAGCTAAGGTTGACGCCAGAGCAGCAGCAGAGACTGCAAAACTTGATACTGCAGCTGAAGAACTTGAGTGGCGTGCCCAACCCGAACCAACAGCAGAAGATGCTCATGCAGCACATTCAGCAGGTCAGTATGTGGCATCACTTGGAGGCACGAGGTCCACATTTAAGTGGCTTGTAGCACGGTTTTTTTCTGGTTATGCACAGTAATGAGACGAGAGCTTGCAGGAAGCTACCCATTGGCTAATAGGAGATAGTCTATATAGTATTGGGCTGATTGGGATTGAGGCTACTTCCTGCCTGCAACTGAAGCATAGATGTTAAACAATACTTGTCTTGGAAAATAATATCATTTCGGGAATATACAAAAATGTGGCTTTAAAGCTGGAAGGTGGCCTTAAAATTACATAAAGCTGCTTCCAGTTGAAAATGTATACTACTTTGTATTCCCGAATGTTGCTCTCTTGATTAGTGTCCATTATGTTATTGTGTGACAAGTGAATGTATCAAGGAATTAAATGTGGAAAAATTATATAAAGCTTGAAAATTTGGGAGTTTTTCCGACTGCATTGATTTGGTCTAGTGTGCCTAACCTTAGTAGGACTGCATTCACACCACTGCCGGAGATAATGGGGGGGGGGGGTGACACGTGCCCCCCCAATGATCATTGGGGTTTATTAGTAATTAATCCGCATTTTGCGACCCCCACTGCCACTGTGTAGCATATTATCATGTGCCAGGGACTCTATGAGATGATAGGACAATAGTCCTGAGTTCATAAATGGCAATAAGTAATGGCAAAGCAGTTTTAAGTGACTCACAGAATTTTGCGCAGTTGCGTATACAGTAAACGACTTCCCTGAAGGTATTCACCTTCAGCGAGCGCGATGCTGATCACACAACGTGGTTCGAATTCGACCCTCGATCGATGGCTGCGCCATCGCAGCACACGCGTCGAATAAAAAGCAAGGGACAAGTCCTTACTAACAACTCCTATCATTTTTCATTGCTGGAGGGGTTACTCCCCCTACCTGAAAATCCTGGCTCTTGCCATTGATTCACACTGTCCACTTATGGGGTCATGCTTTTGTGTTATGTGGCCTTGTGGTTTATATATATTTACGTCGGCATTAAAAGTATTTTTTTTATTTAAGCTATGTAGTTAAAAGTTATTTTTGCAATGCTTTTCACAAGATTGTGGCGCAACCATTGCTTTTCTTACGATGGCTGTCGGCATGTTTCTCACAGTCTTGAATACCATGCCGTAACCAGCACACCATAGAGCATTTGAATTAAAACGAGAGCACCAAGAAATTTACTTCGAGGCCCTTTACTCTACCACACTGGGGCCCTGGCATCATGTCTATGCACGTCACCCGCAGCCCTGAGTTTCTCGGTACTTTATCATACTAGGGCATGGTGGTGGTTTCTTCACGCTGCTTGTGTCCTGGGCCCAAGGAATGTAGTTACTTCAAGGGAGCTGTGGTGGTGCTCTTGGGGGGAACTACCTTTCCCGATGGGGTTATTTTACGTGACAACCTCTGAGGCAGCAATTGTTCTGTCACAAAAAATCTCGAGTACATAAAATACTGAGGTGCTCTTGACTAGTGGGTAACATGAATAGATGTGATGCTGGGGGGACCCCATTATAGTAGAGCACAGGGCCCAGAAAGGGCCATCTTTTGGAACGATGAGAACATTTTGTTTGGTTACTATGGCATGCTTGTTACGGGATGGTGTTCAAGACTTTGAGGAACTGCTATTGGGCACCTACACAAACCAGGTTTAAGAAAAACTAAATTTGTTATTTATGCAGTTTTGCCCAAGTATGTTTGTGAATCCCTTGGAGATTTCACAAATCCACTTTCATGTCACCCCTCCTGTAGCAGCATAATGAGACATCTTTCCACCTAATCTTCCCCTCCCCTCTGATACTCCAGGAACAACAAAAGATAATTCTTCAGGGGCGGCAACAGGCCCTGCTGCAGCCTACGCCGGGGATGATGAACCCAGGCATGGCTGCCCAGACCAACGCACAGCCCCACCAACAGACTATCATCCTCAGCAGCCCAATGGCACATCAGCATCAGCAGGCGCCTACCATCATGTCGGGTGGTCAGATGCAGGCGATCGCACAGGCCCCCACTGCGCCTGGGCTGGCTGTCAGGCCAGAGATGCAGCAGGGAACACAAATCGGCAAAACTGTTATCATGGGTAAGATACTCATGTGGTGGAGGGGGGAAGGAATTATAATTTTTACGTGTTTTTTTTTTTACCTGAAAATGTATTCCATGTGTGTTACTGGTATAATTTAATCCGACAAATACACTTAAATTCACAGCTCATTGAGCAGTGAATCATCCAGTGTGAGAGAATGGAATCGGATAAGAAAAGCAATCTGACCATATTAGACGAAAGAGTGCTCTACTAAGCAAACAAACAATTTGTCTTGCATACTCTGGCACACTGGAAAATACCCTACAGCTTCAGCTGTGTGCCTTCAAACAATACGAATACTTTTTTTCCTAATGTAACCCAAGTGCCGAAAGAACCACTGCTTCAGAATGTGTACTTGCATGTTTTAAACATGATGTTTCAGTCATTGAATGTGATACAGCAGCGTGATGGTGCTGTGCGTTGCCTTGTGTACAGCAACCCAGCCTGGCCAGATGTCCATGGATGGCAAAACGATGCTGCTGGGGACTTTGGGGACGAGCCAGTCGGGAAAGGGCCAGCCCATGCTGCTCAAGCCTCTGGCTCCACAGCAGACATCTCAGGATGTGAGCCATACTTAGCTGCATTCAACTTGTGCTCAGACAAAGCACCTGTGATCAGTACTTAATGGTAAAGTAGCGTATTTGCATAAGGGATTTAACTTTTCTTATTTTTTTTTGCACAATAATTACTCGTTGATGTAATGTCATTCATTCATCTGTCTTTATAGCAATGACTTAGTCCGGAGATTTCTATAAGGATCCTGTAATTTTCTTTCAAAAAGTATTTTGCTTGTGGGAGAGCTTAGGTGGTACCCAGATAAAATCCATGCATATAGAGAGTAACTGACTTTATTGCTATCAGCTGCCCTACTTTTCGGCCTCGTATGTTTGAGAGTTTAAAAAAATGCACGTGTTCTATCCACCCATGATTTTAGATCACTTTATTTTATGTACTGCCATTTTGTTAAAGAGCAGCATAGTTTAGCATTTTGCCATTTGTAGAAACTGTTTTTTGCCGATACAATTAATTAGGACCCTTGTTTTTGACCTAAAAGTGTATTTGTTATATATAAATGTTGTCCTTTCGCACTGTATGTAGCCAAACGTGATAATCGGAGGTGCGGGGGAAGAACGACAAACTAAACACAACAAATAGTTGTAAAGAAATTAGTTTTCAATTTAGATTTAAAAGTGCATCGCTCCAGTGGCTTCCTAACTTGAGTGTATATTTGATTTGCCAGAATGGGCCAACATGGCACCATGCTTTGTGAAATTCAGTATCCAGAATAAAATGTATGTACGTTGTATTTCTTTCGCACCGTAAGTAGCCAACTGTGCTAATCAGCGGTGCGGGTGAAGGACGGCAAACTAAACGCCAAAAGCAAAATGTTATTGTTGCTATCTAATGTGGTGCACTTCACTGTTAGAGTGCATGGTTTAAGTGCTTTGTTGTAATTTATTACAAACTGCATTGCAATACGTATTGCACAAAATCAACACCTGAATTACATTAAACACCTTGAGTTACTGTTTCTTCTCGATTTTACTGCTACACTTATGATTATGCAATATGCTATGTTGCATTATTCTGTTACTCAAGAAGTAGTATCCTTCCAATAAACTACAAATTGCTCACGTTTGTTGGGCATATTCCCAGCTGAGCATTTCAACTTGGGTGTGAGATCTGGCCAGGCCACTTGTGAAAGCTGACTCTGGTGTTGACACGATGGACAGGTGAAATCTGGCACTATTGCCCGGCTGCCCCTAGGGCTGAGGAAGGGACCCATACAGATCCACATGTTGAGCAAGGTGTGGCTCCGTTCAGTGCTTCTGCCACCCTTTGCACAGCTCATGAATCCTGGAACACCTTTAAAGCAGCCGGTGGACTTGCGCATTGTGCTCCATTTCCCTCCACCTTGGAAAGATCTGCTAGTTGTAAATAAGGTCGTTTGTAGCTCGATCGGTTGAGACCCACTTGTTGGTTGTCATCGTCATGTAATGAATCGTGTCTGTCTGCGGCAGGAGGGTCACATGGGAGGAGTGAAGCGGACAGCCCCTGTGCAGCTCACCAAAGAGAGCCTGTACGTATTCACTTTCAGGCTCAATATACGCCATGTCAATATACACGTCTTGCACTTATACGGCAGAATGTTATACATCACAAAGAGAATACAGATGGTTATCTATCGGCTTAACTCATACTAATCCCGTGCACGTCCACACTGCTTTGGTGCTTGCCACAGGCCCCCCTAACACCCTATATAAACACGTTGTCTCGTAATAACTCTCTTCAGACGCCTCAGTCATTTTGCTGGAGCAGTCAACACCTGATGACGGTTGCTTTTTTTGCTTCCGAAACGTCGTGATTTAATTTAATGTATTTACATTTTTTACCTACGTGACTTTACCGAAAAAACCAGAGTATGAATCCTTGCAGTAACGAAAACTTCAAATCTAGAATATTATACAATTTTGCTTGTTGAAGCATCTAAATATTATGGGGTAACAATACTTGGGGGAAAGACTTAATTACGAGGGAGGGAGTGACAAAGAAAGAGGAGTGTTTTTTTTTTTCTTTGATTTTTTTAGAGAACAAAAAAAGTATGAAACTAAATAGCGAAATGTACCACAGAGACACAAAGTCATAATTGTAGACGAAAATAAAGACTACATTTTGGATTTGAACTTAAGGGAGTCGACAGTTCTAACGTTTAACAGTGTATGGATAATTTTATTTGATGTCACAACAGAAATTGATTATTGCTGGACAATGTTTTTGTGATCTATAAATGTGCTTTATATAACCCACTATTTTGAAAAGGTTATCTTCGAACTACTTTTATTGGCCGTATAAAGAGAGTTTAGTGCCGAATAAAATGTTACTACCTCAGGTGGTAACGACAAGTGATATGTCTGGTCTGGCCCCACTATAACAAAAAAATATTGCCGGAGCAGAGGGCACAGGAAGGAGAGTAAATCAAGAAGAGATGGGAAAGCAGGTGGCACAACGTTGTAACGTTTTCCTGGCTCTGTTTCTTCACGGCTCGTTGACTGACATTGCTGGGCACGCTTTCCCACAGCTTCCTGGAGCAGCTGCGTAAAGACCAGGAGGCTGTGCTGCAACCCGAGTACCGGCGGCCATTCGGCTCGTACCACGACGCCGTGCGCCGCCTGCTGCCCTACCACCTGTACCGTGGCACCATGCCCTCCATGCATGAGTTCAGCAAAGGTGAGGCACGAGTTTTGTGTGTGTGTGTGCGCATTGGCACTGGGGAGCGGTAGTGTAGCGGTTAGCGCGCTGCGCTATAAACCTGGCGACCCGAGTTCGATTCCCATTCAAGGCCAACACCAGTGACGATTGTCTGAATCGGTCCTGGGCCTCCCCTAGATCGAATCAGCCTCAAAGGAATACCTTTGAGGCCGTGGTGCTGGCCACCCACCCCTGGTGTACCATGTCGCAAACAGCACTTGCCCTAACTGTCTGATATGCCTGTACGGGAGATATTTGTCTATTGCATTGGCACTGACGAGACAAAGGCGGCTAGATATGGTGCTGGTTACACGATACCCTTGTGTGCTGTCTTCACGAACAGCACCTTCCTAAATAGTCTGTATAGGCTGTACACGGGCGTGGTCTGTGTATTTATGGGTAGGTTATACTAACACACACACAGCTGAAGGGTAGTGGGGACTTGGTCTTGCTGTGGTTCACGCATTGTACTTTGAATCTTAATTCATCTCTCGGTCACAAAATATTGGGTGGTAAGTGGTATCAGAACCTCGTCTGTTCTTGCCTTCGGTTTATTTGGCCTTAAAGGATATGATCAACATAAGTATTGGGGAGACAGATTGCCAAGAATATTTAATATTTGGAATCCCCTCTTGTGCCTTGTTAACCTAAATAATTGCTCACAAAACCGCCTTCAGTAGTCCATCAAGCTGACAACGGGGATATTTGTGTTCATGTTTGTACATTGAATTTTGCTTTGTGTAATTATTGACTGTCAATGTTCGAACCGCAGTGGACGAGGAATTTGAGACGGTCTCCACTGAACTGCTGCATCGTACACAGACCATGCTCAACAAGTACCGGCTGCTGCTGTTCGAGGAAGCACGGGTAAGAAAGCTTCGGGATTAACAAGGACCCAGTGTGTAGCTAGGATCTGTTTCTCAAATGAGGGCTTCTTAATTAGGGGTTTGCAGGCTCTTCGGTGAATGGTTGTGAAATTTACACAGAAGAGTTTCGGTGGAAAAATCCTGCATCTGTGCATGACATATTGGCATGATGGCACCACTCTAGTTGTCCACTAGTCTTGCATTAATGATAATACTGGTAGGAACCTCCTGGTTACACCAACCCACAGGGGATTATTGTGTCCGTCGTGCAGGGAGGGGCTGGGTGGGGAGGGGAGAGTGGGGAGGGGCTGGGTGGGGAGGGGCTGGTCACCCCGTGGTGCCCTTATAAAACTCAACGTTTAACCTACTCACGCCGGCTTGTGCCCGCCCTCACAGTCGGGCATATTTGCGGAATACACCACGCCGCCGATGACCCTGACCATTGACCGAGCAACCCAACATTCCTACCAGCTCCCTCCGCAGGAGGAATGTGTTAGTCATCACATTGCAGTACATCGCTGGAAGTGTCTACACACAAAACCTATATTAAAGCATGCTGCAGATAGCAAAAATATTGAAAATCCTGTCTCGCACAATCGTATTTGGTGTCGGCTAGGTTGGTGGTTGGTTATCATCCTGTTTGTCTTACTTTCCTTTGAGCTTCTGCACTACATCCATGGTTTAGAATGCTTTAATGCTTTGCCAAGATTTTTTTTTACGTCATTTATGAATTAATAATGAATTGCATGCTGGTGCCATGGCCTACATCCCAATTCGGAAAAAAAAGAACTGCAAGCAAATTATTATTTTACAAACTTAATACTCGCTTTGTAATCTTGGCTTGTCGACAGTTGCCAACAATTTCCTTGCAAAAGAATGCGTGCGTGAAAAAAAAATATTTTGAAGTAACTTTGCCTCTCTGTGTTTTCCTCACTAGTAGAGTAGAATACACTGAGGAAGCTGCCCCTCGGTACAACGGTTGTTCAAATTTTAGCATGCTATAGAATGCATCGCGTCTCATCGAGTTCTTGTGTTGCCCTGACAGAGAGAGAGCCCGTCTGCAGAGATGGTCATGATGGACCGAATGTTCATCCAGGAGGAGAAGGCCGAGCTCATGAGCGACAAGCGGCTGGCCCTGGATAACCCTGGTATGTACGGTAGTAGAAGAGAGGAGGGATAGCTTCCCGCACCTCCGATTAGCGTGGTTGTCTATGTACGGTGCGAAAGAAGTTCTACATACGTACGTACATATAGCCCAGATCGTGTTTGCATCATGGTAGCCAAACGGGATTTGGAAAGTTTTGGGTAAGATTTTCATGTTGGGAACAGAGGTTTTTTTAGTCTCTACATGTATTGTAAATTTTGTGTGGTGTGTGTTTAGTATGGTGGTTTGAATGTTATGTATATATTGGTGTGTATATTTTGAATGTTAGTTGTATGTATGCTTGTTCAAATCCTCCATGTAAGTCTGTACAAGACGCCTCGCTGATTATTTGGACACGTCGAACTGTTGTCTCCACAGCTGCATACCTGGCCTCTCTCTCACGCGCGACGAGTTCGACCACGACGACGACGACGATCCCATCAACCCCATCAACCCCGTCGCAAGCCCCGTCGCAGGCCCCGGCGCAGGCCCCGGCGCAGGCCCCCAGCGTGGCCAGCGCCGTCACCTCAGCGAGTGCTGTTACGGAGCGAAGCTCCACTCAAGTGACACCCATTCGCATTGTCATCAAGCAAGAGCGCATGGTGGGCTCGCCTGATCGGGCTGTCGCCGGTGCAGCCGATCGAGCCTCCACATCCGTGCCAGCAGCCAACCGGACGTACGTAGCCAGCAGTAGCGGCGGCCTCAAGCTGAAGATAAAACAAGGCGACGGATATGGGGTGGTGATCAAAAACACCGCAATAAAAACAGAGACAACAGCCACGGTACAACCACCACTGCCTCCGCCGCCGCCACAACAACAGCAGTCGATGGCAGCCCCAGCCCTGCCCTCTCTTCAACCAACACCACCCGCAAAGAGGCCGTCCGAACCGATTCTGCCCATAGCAAGTAGTGGGCAGGTTAACGGCTCGGCAGACCTCTCCCCACTGTTGTTGCCTGAGGTACGGCTAGGGGCGAGGGGCGCAAGCGGGCATAAGCTGGCTCGCCTGTCGTTGCCGTCCGAGGAGGGGCGCGGCCGCCTTGGCCAGACCGACACGCTGCTGAAGGTGGCGAGCGGGCAGAGGGGAGGCGTCATTAACTCAACGTTCACTTCCTCCTCCGAGACGGCCAAGGGTAGCATTGCCAGTCTGCCTGCTGGCGCCTTCAACTCTGCTATGGGCGGCGCCAAGGACGGCCTGGCCATCGTCAAACCCGTCGGAGTGTTTCACGCTTTGCCAGCGACCGTCGACGCCTCCAAACCAACCCTCGGAAGTGGCAGCAGTGCAAGCAGTATGCTGACATTCAAGCCCGGCAATGGCATGAACACTGACCACACGCCGCCCGCGGTGGCCAAACCCAAGCCGGACACGGTACCTGAACGCTCTTTGGAGCGCACAGTGCTGCAGCTCCCATGGGAGTTGCCAGCACGCCTCCGCCTTAAAGTGGCGGACGAGGCCGTGAAGATGGCGGCCGTGGCGGCCGTTGCACCTAGCCTGGGCGACGAGGACGATGGCGACGCCAGCTTTTCGAGCGACAGCTCGCAGGACGATGGACTGACAGAGCACCTGCAGAGTGCAATCAACAGCATCCTCGACCTGCAGAGGCCACAGGACCGAGGCGGAGGTGGGCCCACCGGTGTTGGTGGTGGCGTAAGCGGCGGGGGTGGTGTGCCCAGGCCGCCCCCACACTTACGGCCACTGCCAGCCATCGTGCCCAAACCGCCGCACGGGCTGCCCCACAAACCTTTCCCCGTGGACTTCCCACAATTCTCGCCAGGCCCCGCACCCGGTGGACCCTTGGACTCGGCACTGGAAGAGGCTGTTAACAGCATTCTGGACAGCTGACGAATCCCACCAACCGAGGTTGGTGAGAAATGTTTTGTGCAGCCACCGCCGTCCGCCCGGTGCCGCAGAGCCCGTCGAGAAATAGGGCGGAATGCGCGGCATACAGGCAGTAGGGGGTGGCACACGTGGTCAAATTTCAACACTCGTGTCCGTCGGTCTCGTTCTCTCTTCGCAATCACGTAAAAACCAGCCTGCGAGTTTTTCTTCGGGAGGTGGTGGTGGTGAGGGGCTGGGCCCTTGCAATGGTCAACCGAGAGATGGGAAGGCGGGAGGTGCAGCAGCGTCGCGAGGTCGTTGAGTTACTTGTCGTGGTGCCCAATGATGATTTGTTGTAACGTGTAATGCGGTTGCAAGATAAATAGAGTAGAACTTGAGCAGACGATTTGCCATGAGCCACTTTTACTCTACTTCTTTTGTGTGCGCAATGGTGCGTGAGTGTGCATGAGTGCTCATTTGGATGTTTATAAACTATGGGAGTCTAGGCAATAGGAAAGTGTCTTTTAAAGAAAACAGATCTGACCTTAAGTCAGCTTATCCATACATTTTCTTATGAATGTCAAGTATCATAAAAGCTGTAAGTTTTATTTCTTAATAAAGTTGCATTTATTTTTCAGTTTTATTCACAGCAAATCATGCCAAGGTGGCGGCACGGGTTTGGCACGTAGTACATTTCCATGATGCCAATATAATTAGGAATTGTCTGTTTTTTGCGTGTTTTCAATGTTCTTATTTCTCATTGCACATTCCAAATTCCCATGTTTAAAACATCATGCAAAAATATTTATGTAACAAAAGCAGGTCCGGTTATGAAACAATGTAAACATCCCATTTGATGAGAGATTACGAGAAGGTTGTGAATTAGCCTCTGTGTTGCGATTTTTTTGCCTGCTAGCATTTTTTGCCCATGTAATGCATACAATCTCTAGGCTTCCTGGAACATTACACATCTTGACCACAAAACTAAACGCATTGGCAAGACATTTGGTTTAAGCAAATTAACATTTATTCCTGTGTGTGCACACATTTGTGCCTTACACAGTATTGTGTGCACAAGTTTCCTTTTACAGAAATAGAAATGACATTTAACGTAATCTATAATATGGCTCTTCAGAATGTACTGACTTTTTTCCAACCACATGGTGTTTGTAAAAGTACCATGTGATAAAAACTTTATTTGAAGCTTTTGTGACTGCAGGAATTACTCTTTGGTCCTTTCGGTAAAGTCACGTAGAAGGAAAATAAATTAAATAATATAATATGACGTTTCGATTGCAACACAAGCAGTCGCGTCATCAGGTACAACTAAATTTGAGAGAGAGACAAAACACAGACACGGAGACACACAGACAGTCTATGTTATGTGTCTCTCAGAGTCTCTGTGTTGTCTCTCTTTGCTTGTGTGTCTCCGTGTCTGTGTTTTGTCTCTCTCTCAAATTTAGTTCTACCTGATGATGACTGCTTGTGTTGCAATCGAAACGTCGTATTCTATTTCATTTATTTTCTTTCTACGTGAATTTACCGAAAACCATAGAGTACCATGTGATAACTTACGTAATCTATAATATGGCTCTTCAGAATGTACTGATTTTTTTTTTCCAACCACATGGTGTGTAAAAGTACCATGACATCACAATTTCTAAATTCACTAATACACTCTCCCAGGTTAAAAAGTGTCCCATTTACCACCAACAAACCAAACAAGTTTAAAAACTAAAATGTAGAAACATGCGTATTAATATAGAAAAAGGCAAATTTTAGTAGCTTAAAAGGTAATCGTTTTGCTACAATACCAGTAGGTGAATAATTCTGCAGCTTACTCTCACGTGTGATACACTCTTGCGTGCCTGTGCACTTATCTGAGGAGCATCAAGTAATTCTAACACTAGTATGTGATCTAATTCTAGATTTGAAGCTTTAGTATGTGATCTGTAGTTTCTCAGATGCCTGCAGCATTTTGTTGAGGAGGCCATGGAGTGTGCAGTTGATTCGTATAAACATGTGTCACTGTAAAAATTGAGAGGTTTTAATTTAAGCAGGCATAATTGTTCAAGAGCACCAGATAGCATGTATGGTTTAATTTCCTTTGCTGAAGGGACAGACTGGGCATGTAAGAATTTATGGAAATAGCTTATGTTCACCTTGGTAAGCATGGATTTTTTCGATTCATGAAAAATAAATGCACTTGTTATAAGTGCAATTGTGCAGATAAGATGGAGGTTAATGAGATTGTAAACCAGACGAAACACCTTTTGCAAATTAATGACCTAGTGCAGATATTTTAAGGTGGTAGCTTTGACTCCAACCCCCCAAAAAGCCTTTTATATGGCACCTGTGTGAGATTATTACGACCACAAGCAACTAGGTGATGCTCTATTTTGGTTAATTGTACGTATCATTTAGCAATGACACGTACAAATAAAATTGTTTCTTTCGAATTAACTTATAGTATCTTACAATTTAAGTGTTGTTGAGGCGATACCAGAGTATACATATGGCTAAAATGGTTATGAATAAGATTAATGTATAAATACAGTGTAATCTTACATTGTTACTTACAATGTAATGCAGTAATCAGGTATAATACCAAAAGCTAGACATTCGTTTTAAAATTACATTTCTGTTTGCTGACCGCGTGGTGGAGCCGAACACTTTCCTCATGGACGTCCACGTAGGGTTGGGTTTTTTGTTCATCACTCGCCAGTGGGGGGGGTTCCAGTACCGCCTGCATCTTGTTTTATTTGCAATGTGCTCCAACCGTTGCTGAACGCGCTGGACGATCTTGGGTGGTAGCCCTCGCATGCTTGTGGACAATAAAGCACGGGGCAGAAAATACCGTCTTCCCAGACGAGAACTGGCTTTGAACGGAAAATTTGCCAGTGCATTGACCATAATATCTCGTATACAACATCTGCTCGTGCTTTTGAAGCAGATCTGAAGCAATGTGTATTGGCCAAAATTTACGAGAAAATGTTTGTATTTTGTTATGCGCCTGCCCCACTGGGTATCTCTTCACTGTGCTCTTGAGTGTATGTGTATCTGTTTCTGGTGGTTGTTTTTGCACGGCTCCACATGGGTACTTCACTTTCTTGGACTGTCGGGGATTCCACATCATCAGAGAAATATATTGGTGAAATGGTTTCAAATGATCAGCTCCCTCAAATGTGCTTCTTTAAAGCAACTTAGAAATGTAGGAGCTATGAAGTATTGCCAAGAGCATTGATTGTGAATGAGCGTGGAGTGTAACGAAAGTGTCGCTGTTAGCGTAACTTATGGACAGTATCGGATCGGTGTATGCTTTGGTGTAGGTTGTCGAGTGAGTGACTCGAAGATGACCGATGTAAGTCCCTACCCCTATCAATCGTCATCCTCAAAAAGTTTGGGCGCCTCTTGTCTCCGTCATTTACAATTTGGGCTCGAAAGCCTACGTTAGTGGCTGTTGAAGAATAACTTGAAGGTTTTCCTGAAGTGAAATGTCTGCAGCTGAAAATATATTTACCTGGTAGTGTCTTGTGTTGGTGGAAAAGTTTACATAAACACTTTTTTAGAAGCTGCATAAAACAAGCAACAATTAAATATACTATATTGTATGACAGATTAATAATATTTGCCAATTAACTGTGTCTTGCTTTAAAAAAATGCATAAGTTAAAATATTTGTTGACACTTGCAAGGATTTTGGCAGATTTTGGCAAACCTCGGCGGTGATGCCACAGAAAAAGTTAATTGACGATTACAGTTCAAATTTATATATCAATTTCATGCTAAATAATCTCAATATTTACAGAAGCTATTAAGAGACGTTGAATAAGCAAAAGTGTAATGTGAAAAAGACGACAAAGGACAACTCACCAATGGTCTGTTTAACCACATTTGTTACAGCGTGGCGTCCTCCAGTGCCGAGATGTTCTGTAAATGGGAAATTGATGGTCATGAAGTCGTCTTCATAAACTTGGCTTGCAAACTGAGGCCAGCATTTGTTTAATCCTGTGCTGCATGCCCATCACAGCCTTGCTTACCCCCCTCTCCCCCGTAGCAAATTCATACATTTGGGCCTTTGTTATTGTGACATCCTGAATTGTCCTGTTTAGTTATATCAGCTGTATATGCAGAATATATAGGAAATCTATGTCTTGCTGCCACAATGGGAGGTTGGATAATTGGAAGCTATGTTAAGTAATATTATTTCAAGAAATTCCTCACTGAATTTTAAGTTAGTCCCCCCCCCCCCCACAATAGGTTTCTACATTGGGCTATTTGGCCAGTTCAATTTTTTTGAGTATTTTGAATGTGTAAGGAAACTGGAGTTCCCAGAGAAATTAATCAAATACGAGGAGAAAGCAAAGTATCTTACAGATGGTTAACAAAATCTAGTTTAACTGCCATCTTATGGCCTTTTAGCACAGCAGGATTAAGAATCTTACAATTCTATGTGATCCACCAATCCTCAACTCCAAATTGCAGAAATATAGGCATGCATTGTAATAATTTTGGTCCCTTTAGAAGAAGCCTGCATCTGATGTAATCTAAACCACAAATTCCAAGTCCTAATCTCAAATATATATGTAACTCTTCAATCTCTAATCCCTACCCTTCGGAGCAAAGAACAGAAATGTATTCTTTAATGGATGAATGTAAAAAATTGGACTTTACCTATCAAAATTGTTGGATTGAATTGTGACCAAAATTATCCTACTTCATGCCTCAGAACAGGAAACGCTATGACTGTGGCTGTGGCAAGGTGTGACTAAGGTAAACAGTCCTAGCCCCCGATGTCTCATCGTTTGATTTTTCACCTAGACTCCATTATCTCTTGTGCACGTTAACAGTTAATTCAATCAAGAAGCCACCACTGTAACCCTGAAATATTGGGGTTGCACATCACTGTTGAATTGTGCTCATTACACCTGTAAAAATTAATAGGATTAGCTTCTCACTACAGCTGACGTAACATTAAATAATCCACTTTTAGTCTGTGTAGCTGCTGTTTCCACGAGAGTTAAAGCTTATATTGTCAAGTGGCTTCATTGAACTTGTACAATGAATAACGGGTTAGTTAAAATAATAAAACATTTGCAACTGGGAGGAAAAACACATCAATGTTTTGGCTGCCTGGCCTTCAGACAATGATATTGAAAGCTCAGTTATGTATAACCTTTATCCGAGAGTTAAGACTGCCTACGCCACCAATCGGTGTTTTGACCAGTTCCTTTTTCGAGACAACCTCAGTGCAGAAGCACAAGTGATGGTGGGAGACTCATTCTCACGTAAATTTGGTCGATATACAATTAACGTGAAAAGCCATTTTTGTTGGTCATAGAATTATGAAAACTGGATGTTCAAGGGAACGGAAGGGGCTGTTGGGACATAGTCCTCATTTAGTTATTTTTAGCCCCCCAAAAAAGATGTATATGGTAATATATTTGCGTGACCACTTTTGCTCTTGTTTAAAATAACTTAGGTTCGCAAAAAAAATTCAGTCACTAACCGTTATTCCGCCATAGTGAATGCCAAATCGGATTATAACATTTAACGTCCTGATGTGTATATATATTTTTAAAGAAATAAGATTCAAATACGTTTAAGGATTCAAGTTGTGGTCAACTATCATTAGCATTGATCGATTGCAAACATTGTAATTGTTTTACGTAAAATTGCTTAATTGGATTGTCTTGAGAAGCCGTGCATTTGGTTGTAGTTTCCAGAATGTGCTGCATTCTGTGGAATCTACATAGAGCCGACTTTATGGGGCTATGGTTGTGCCCCTCACTCCAGTCTCTTGGGCATCTTCACTATTGTCTCGGGAGCATCTCACCGAATGGCTTCATTTATGAATCTGGTTTAACTGGCCCCCAATGCACATTGTGAGCATTCACTTTTATTTTGGCTGAATTGTGCCATATTTGTATCTTTTTGTCTTTGAATGTTTTTGTTTCGTTTTACCCGATGTTTTTTTAGCAATGCTTTTTTTGTTACCTTAATTTAATTTGCCAGAGTTTGATACTAATGTGCAGTAATATCAGCTGTTCTCATCATTACACCTGCTTCAATTCACAGATCATTCATAAATATAGTCGTTCTCACAGGAGCCTAGTGCTTATCCCACCACCCAACCACAGTCCTCATCGATAAATTAACATAAAAGTAAGCTGAAACATTGCTGAAAACACAAATGAACAAACAAGCAATGGGGTGGGCTTAAAGAGTGACATTAACTGTACTTGTGTTCTAAATCTTGCACCCATGATGATGGTGATGGTTAGCGACGACAGCGGATGACCTCGTGGAAGTGACGCGACTTGAGGCGTTGAGGTGTAGGTTCATTGAGACGGTACGGTTTTTCTGGCCTACTTGACGAGCGTGTACAGGCAAGCGCTGTGTAAACTCTTTATTTTCTCCGGTTAGATTGTACTTGATTGTCGTAGCTACGAAACACTAAAAAAAATGTTTGTTTCACCGTTCTCTTAAAATGCTGGCTACTGAGCCCATTTTCCGTTGAACGTCCGAGGGGCGGCAGGAAAATAGAAAAATAGAAAAGAAAAATAAAAAAGCGCGCTTTTCGTGCGTGTTTTAAGCCATCAGCTAAAAGTGTGTGTCGTTGCGTCTGAACTGTCAAGCCTGTGGCAATGCTGTACATAACTAGGTTGACTTAGAGCCTGCTTGTACATAGCAGGTCTGCCTGGTGATAGCTTTCATTTTTGAGGCCTTTTGTTGTGTCTGTGTTTTAAATTGTTCATATGCGAAGCGTCTCATTATAGTTCTACAGAGGGTTAATCTATATGTTTGTAACATTACTTGTGACCGTTCACTTCTCTGGGCAGATCAAACATGTTTTGTACACATTTTTACTGAGACCAGTATTTATGAGAAGACATGTTTTTGTAATAAAAATGACTTTTTTATTTATGCTGTACTATGAAATAAGATTTAATTCTTGATGGATGCGATTGCTCGTTGTGCCTTTTTTTGGTTTGTGGGATGCACCAACTAACCAACCAAACACATGACATCATTGGAAAGACGAACACAAATTTTGGGAGTTAACCAATTTGTTCACTTTAATTGAACTCTCGCGGCAATTACCATTCACTATCATTGAGTACTTTGTAAGTTACATGTCTCCCAAAGAAGTGGTACAATTCAATAGAGTTGGAATTATATAGCGTGTCAACGCGACCAAATATCAAAACGCTGTATCGAATATGGGCGTGTTTCTATACAGCACGTTTGTTTTATACCGGCAGAGAGGAAAATGAAGATATGGAGCCTTGAACAGTTACGGAGAGAGAGTCAAGAGCACGGGTGCCTCGGAGAAAGGGACCTTTCAGACCATGGGGGCAGCAGAGGAGAATGAGCGAAGCCATTTACAACCGTAGTTAATTGAGACGAGTGTGTGGAGGGGAGTAGAGTGAGATGAGCAGGGTGTGAATCTATCGATTATCTTAAATATGGTACGTAATTGGATCGGGAGCCAAGAGAGGGTTCAGAGTATTGTATTCGGGTGATGTATAATGCACAGGCATGGACTAGAAGTTGCATTTTGGATCGTGCTGTAGAGGAGAGCTTTTGCAGTTTGTTGAATAGTGATGCAATTAAGACATTGATGAACGTCCGGGCCACTGGGTTTGGGAGATGTTGTGTAGAAGGAGGCATGAGCACCTGTTGAATTGAGAAATGTGAAGAGAGGAGCAATAACACTTCAAGCTTTCACAGGGTGCACGGAGTTTGCCGAGAATGGACTTGCCAATGAGGAGTACGGGTACTTCTGTTTTGGTAACAGGACGCTCGCCTGTTATCCAGCACTATGGAGGCGAGGGTTGGCGGATCGCACGGATGTTGTGAAACCCCCCGAGGTGTCGAGGTGCCATACCCTCGCTTGCCAGGAGAAGGCTCTACAATACAGCAAAAATACTGCTCACACCTGGGGTCGGCAACCAAAATAACGAGCCATTTTTTTCAAATTTGGTTTGAAAAAAACTTTCAAGAGCCGCAATGTGAATACGAGCCGACGTGGTTATTATTTTTTCAAGAATAAGCCTGCATGATAGACTGCCAGTACGCTCACTCAGGTTAATAACCACACTACAGTCTACATTATAGACTGCCAGTACGCTCACTCAGTTTAATAACCATTGCTACAGTCTACATCATAGACTGCAAATACGCACACCAGCTTAAAAACCAGGCTGCATTCTACATTATAGACTGGCAGTACACTCCGATTAAGAACCAGGCTACAGTGTACAATAGTTTTTTAGTTTTTTCATTAAAACTTTTTTATTCACTTTCATTTTTACTATTTTTCTATCTACGTGACTTTACAGAAAGAACCAAAGAATATGGACCCCTGGACTGTTGTGGAATTACTCTCCAACACACCGGTGGGCTGAAGTAACTAATTGGTGCGTTGTTTACATGACAACCCTTACTTGCTGTGTCGGGTGGTGGAGGGTTACGACACAATCGCGATTAACCCAAAAACCTTCATTATGAAGACTTAACTATCTGCTATCCAATACCTTCTGTATTGGATAGCTTTGCTCGTGTGCGTGGATTTTCTCTGGGTGCTCTGGCTTCCACTTAAGCAATAATTTGCAGAAAACATCCTAATATATAGAGGAGTGCAGAGCTTAGACAATTGTTGGCGCTGCCTCACTGCTCGGCTGTCTTCCAGCTTGTGAATTATCAGCAATTGTGAGATGCGATTTGCATTAATGACGATGTATAAAAACTAAAACTACGTATATTATTTATATTCTTTGGGTCTTTTGGTAAAGTCACGTAGATAGAACAATAAAATAAAAATAATAAAGTGATCGAAACGTCGTGATATTTTCTTATTATTTTTTATTCACTTTATTTTCATTGTATTATTTTATTGTTCTTACCTACGTGACTTTACAGAAAGACCCAAAGAATATTATAAGACCCAGTTTAACACGTCGTAGGCTTTCGCGACCAATATCCATAATAGAGGGTTTTTTGGTTAAATGTGGCGGGTTTAACGACATATTTACGCGATCTAATCCAAAAAAAACCTCACGAATATAACATCCAATCCAAGATGATACCACATCAGGGCAGAAAGAAAGTGGACAGCGAGGAGGTTGGGTTATTGTGTGTCGATGGTGATGTCGATCTCGGAGTCGTGAACATTATTATCATTTGATGGTCGACATCAAAAGCGGAGGTGATTTTGCCAAGTGGGAGGATCTTGTGGGATTGCCCCCGGAGCACAAGTTTCTTATTTCATTCCAAATTGCAATATAACCTCCCAAGTTGGATTGTAAGAACAAAAAAATGTTCAAAATCGTTTGCAGATTGTTCTAGAGGTCCGTAAAAGTGAAAGTCCGTGAATGAGCACGTGGTTCGAGACCCTGACTTTGACGTGATTCCTCGAAGACGACTCGAACGATTGTCAGCCCCCACGAATGTGATGTTCAAGGCGCAAGCCGCAGTGCAGTTGTGGCCATGTCCACTCTGGACCATGCAGTTGTCATGGGTTCTAGAGACACTTGTAGAGGGTACGTCTTTATATCCACACACCACGTGCTTCCTGACACTTCTTATACAGTTACCCTAGCCTACTCCCCGAGGTCTTTGTGCTTTGCCTATCTACGTAGCGTGCCTAGCCTCGTCTCCGTTCCCAGGTCCTCCGGCTATGGTTACCCTAGGGGAGGCTATCTGACCCGACCCAGCCAAGGTGCGGGTCTAGACCACTGGCTTCCTCGGACCTCGCCCTTACAAGGGCGTAGAGCCGGGAGTCCCAGAGTCCCACCACTGGCCCGCACAGCGACCCGGCCCTTGCAAGGACAAGCGGGGCGAGGGGGTCCAGGGTCCGAAACTGGCTGGGCTTCTGGCTTCTGTTTGCGACTTGCCCAGATCGGCTGGGGAGAGGGTGCCCTTTTATGCCCCATGCCCATGTTGGGAGGAGGGCTTAGCTGTGTGGGATCCTGAGCCCCCAGCAGCCCCTCACCTCTTGGGCTGGCACTGCAGCCCCTCCCCTCGCCCTTGATGGGCCCCGTCCACCATTGCAGGTAAGTGCGGCCCCATCTACGGCGCTACACAGTAAACACATTCCTCCTGCGGAGGGAGCTGGTAGGAACGTTGGGGGGTTGCTCGGTCAATGGCCTGCAGGGTCAACGGCGGCGTGGTGTATTCCGCAAATATGCCCGACTGTGAGGGCGGGCACAAGCCGGCGTGAGTCGGTTAAACGTTGAGTTTTATAAGGGCACCACGGGGTGACTTAGCCCCTCCCCACCCAGCCCCTCCCCACCCTCTCCACCCAGCCCCACCCCTCCCATTTTTGGATGCACGACGGACGGACGGACACAATAATCCCCTGTGGGCTGGTGGAACCAGGAGGCTCCTACCAGTACTAAGCAATTGTAGTATGCGCCCCTTTCGACGGAGGAGCATTCGCAAACAATAAACACGCTTCCCGGAGCCCTCTTCGTGGCGAGCAGAGCTCGACGTCGGCATAGAGATCCCACGGCGGCAGCGCCATACGTCAGAGTAGAATTGCTAAATTAATTAGGGGCGTCCATAAATGACGTCACGAGATTTTGGACGATTTTTTACCCCCCCCCCCCCCCCTTTGTCACACGGCGTCACAAAAAGTCAGACCCCCCCTCAAATATGACGTCACAAAGCTCTGCCCTCCCCCCCAAAATAAAACATGCTTCAAATCGCTTTAAACTATTGTCATTGTAGTGCGTATTTAATGTGACGCTGCACTCTGAAGTTGTAGAAGAAAACAATTATTATAAAGTCTATTTAATGAAGTAGAACGTGTTGTCTATTTTATTTAAAGTTGCGCATTTTTATGTGACGTCACATTTTTCAAACCCCCCCCCCCCCCCATCGTCACATCGTCACAAATGTCTGACCCCCCCCCCTACTAGGTGCGTGACGTCATTTATGGACGGCCCCTTATTCTGCTCTTTCTCTGCTACCTACTACCCGCCTTTCACCAGCCCGCTCTGACCAGCCTGGTGCAGTATGATGGTTCAACAGCTCCTCGTGGTCTCGCACAGAGGGTCTTCATCCAGTGGCCCTGCCAAGGCAACCGCAGGCGGGACTCGAAATTCAATAAATCTTTAGGAGCAAACCTGGGCAAGCAGTTGCGAGTAGCAGCAACATCATCAATACCGGCTAACATCACACGCCTCGCCAAAAGAGAAGCAGTTCCAGCCATCGCATTAGGGGCAAGTTAATTAAATATTTGACCAAATTTCACGGGCTAAGTTTTAAGTTGATCATTTTGTATGGCCCGCGAATAATGTTTTAAATTTCCAAATGGCCCTGGGCAGACCAAAGCTTCCCCGCCCCTGCACTGAGCAGTGGATTGCCGCAAGGAGTTTTTGCAAACGGAATTTTCGCGTGCCAGAGACATCCGCTGCATGTCACGCTGTCGCACGGCAGGTGGCGCTGTTGGCCAACACAATCCCAACACAGACGCCACTCGGAGTTGGCCTACTCTTCCACGAGGACTGTACGGCTCGGAAGAGGCGGGAGGTCCCCACACTTTGCCTCACCACGCGTGGCTTGCCGATCTTCGGCCTCGTGCCAAGTTGCATTATTTGGTGACGCTGCTTGCTGCGTTATCGGTGGTGCACATTTTGTAACACACTCGTCAATAGCAGGAGGCTTCATCTTAAAAGCGAAAATAAACAACTGGCGACGTTTCGGACAATGGCCCTTAATGTATTTGCTATGAAGAAGGGCCATCGCCCGAACCGTCACCTATTAACATAGTAGAGTATCAAGTTGAACGCGTGCTCGGCTTGCCTAATTAACAAACATGAGCCGGCGTCGAACGGTCGGTTCCGATTGGCCGATTTCACACGACCTACTTAATAAACATGAGGCTCTCACTTGGAGCTGTCATCCCATTGGCGTACAACGCGTCGCGGGCGCCCCCATGTCAATATGTTAATAGCTATCTGAAAACCAGCGCTCCTATTGGCTGGCGGTCTCCTCGTAGGCGGGGCTACAGCCTTGGTGGGCGGTGACGATTTTGTTGCGCAATATTGTCGATTTCTCGTGAGACGTATTTATTCCTGCACAGGGAAATTCAGTTTTCAGGTCCATACGG
Organism: Lampetra planeri; assembly: GCF_965212315.1. NCBI lineage: Eukaryota > Metazoa > Chordata > Hyperoartia > Petromyzontiformes > Petromyzontidae > Lampetra > Lampetra planeri. The sequence goes on along the minus strand of NC_136124.1, from coordinate 10,932,596 downwards.
CGTACAGCCGTTTCAATACGGGCAAACAATTATCTATTTGTTTGTGTTTCTGCCTTGCGATGAGATGTTGCAGGATGAACGTTGAGATTTATAAAGGGCACGGGGTGACCAATAAGGTCTGAATTGGTCTGTAATAAAGTGTGGCACTGATAAGGGGTTGACAGGCACGCGCTATCTCGTGTGCTATGGTCTCATTTCTTTTCGCTTCCTTGCTGTTTGGGCCCTGACACCGGAACGACCACCGCCATCGATTTGCGCGGCGGTTTGAACTTACGACGGCTCGAGGTTCCGACAAGGCAACTCGAGATACAGACAGGTTTGTACTGGTAGGAACCACCTGGTTCCACCAGCCCACAGGGGATTATTGTGTCCGTCCGTCCGTCGTGTATCCAAAAATGGGAGGGGTGGGGCTGGGTGGAGAGGGGAGGGTGGGGAGGGTGGGAAGGGGCTGGGTGGAGGGTGGGAGTGGGAGGGGTGGGGCTGGGTGGGGAGGGTGGGGCTGGGTGGGGAGGGAGGGGCTGGGTGGGGAGGGTGGGGCTGGGTGGGGAGGGGTGGGGCTGGGTGGGGAGGGGCTGGTCATCCCGTGGTGCCCTTATAAAACTCAACGTTTAACCTACTCACGCCGGCTTGTGCCCACCCTCATAGTCGGGCATATTTGCGGAATACACCACGCCGCCGTTGACCCTGGCCATTGACCGAGCAACCCAACGTTCCTACCAGCTCCCTCCGCAGGAATGTGTTTCCAGGAAAGGGGGCGGTAAGAAAGCGAAACCGCACGAGGAGACAGCTGCCTGCCGAAAAACGCACTCGGCACACACGCGGTACACACACAAGCGGTACACACGTGGCAGTTCGTAAGTCGAGGAGTCTCTGTATTTGTGCTTTTGCGGTTTCGGTGGCCCGGGTGACTCTCGATTCGGATTGTAACATAGCAGCAGTCTTTGCTCCCTGGCAGAAAAATGCCCCCCCCCCCTCCAGGTGACTCTTGCAAACGAGACCTGGTCTCTTGAGTTTTCTCACCTGGTGAACACAATCAGACTTGGGGCTATTGTCATCGACGGGACCACACGTGTGACGAGATGTTAACTCCCTCGCCTGGTATGCAGGAGGTCCTGCGAGTTGTTTGCGTAGTCTCCCCGTGTTCCCCCCGTGGTCGCGTGGATTTTTCTTCGCGTCCTCCGGTTTTTCCCCCTCCACATTTAGAATCAACATCACGCGTCCAGTTGATTTGGCTGCTGTAAATTTCGACGTGGTGATAAGCCGCCACATCGTTGAGCAATCAAATTGTGGCCGGGTCGCTTCTGAAAAAAGAGGTAGATAGCTCCAGCGGACCTTACCTGGTAAAATAAAAAAACATGTTTATAGTTTTTCTTTGGGTCTTTCGGCGAAGTCACGTAGATAGGTTCAAAGAAAATAACAAAAAATTACTAAAAACGACGACGTTTCGGTGGCAACACAAGCGGTCGTCATCAGGACGTCATGCGACCAAAACGTCGTCGTTTTTTTGTTATTTTCTTTGAACCTATCTACGTGACTTTACCGAAAGACCCACAGAATATTAATTCCTGCAATCACGAAAGCTTCAAGTCAATATTTAATTGTTCATAGCTTGAGTAAATGCAGACAGGATCGCAAGGTGGCGCAGTGGTGACACGTGTGCCTCATAGCAAGTCAACCAATGTTCCACACCCCACTCGGCCTTAAATAAAAAAAATTAAATAATAGGTGACGTTCAGAGCAAATGGCCCTTTTGCACAACACATCAATGTTACCGTGGGTATGTTGAACTTCTTTCGCACCGTACGTAGCACAACCGTGCTGATCGGAGGTGCGGGGGAAGGACAACAAACTAAACACAACAACAAGCAGTTCTAAAGACATGAGTTTGCCAATCTAGACGATGATGATTTAAAAGTGAATAGCTCCAGTGGCTTTCTAATATTGGATGGAAGAGCGTTCCAGACGGCCGCAGAAGCGTATCTGAAAGCGCCACGCGACGCGGTGAGACCGTCTTGGTTCGATGGCCAGCCAGAATCCGCTGCTGCGAGGATGACCGCAGTTCGCGTGACGATGGTTTCTTCTTGATTTGAAGCTTTCGTGACTGCAGGATTCTATACTCTTTGGTTCTTTCGGTAAAGCCACGTGGGTAATAAATAAATCAATAAAAATCACGACGTTTCGGGCGCAACACAAGCGTCCGTCATCAGGTGGGACAGCATGGTCTGCTGATTTATTTTGATGATTTGTTTTATTTTATACCTACGTGACTTTAACGATGGTTTATGCTCCTTGACGAGATCAGCAGCGATGTATTGTGGCACATTTGTGGCGAACACTTTGTGTGTCACGAGTGCGACCTCGTTATAATGTATTGGGTTCGACAGCCGCAAGGCAACACAGCACGGCAATGTACTCAACATTTCACAACAATCCCAAGGCGAAGCAAACCTACCTGAAAATCACTCAAATGGCATTATACACAGCAGAAGCAGCGACATCATCCGCCACTGGAAAACAACAACAACAGCAATTAGGATCCGATTGAAATACTAAAATTATAGTGTTGTGACTCGCATACCTATCAACCCCGTATCACAGACCAACTCAGACCTTGTTGCTCACCCCGTGCCCCTTATAAAAATATCAACGCTCATCACACGAAGCCCCATCGCGAGGGGGAAACACAAATCGACAAAAAAAACACATTTGCCCGTATTGAAAAGTGCGTATGGACCTAAAAAAACTCAATTTCCCTGCACAACAATAGGGGTGATCAAACCGCATGGGTTGACACGTTATCACGGACCCGTTAAGGCGTTTCCCGGACAGAGAATCGAATTGGTAGCCACGATTTAAAGCTAAAAAAATTTTCTTTAAATGATAGTAATAGGTTTTTACCCTTTCAATTGGTACCAAAACTGACACCTTTATACAAGGCATCATGTTTGCAATAACCACAACACAAGCAGTCAAAATGCAAACAAAAAGAAACAACTCTGATAATGATTCATTATCAGAGTTGTTTCTTTTGTTTGCTAAATCTGAGTCTGTCTGTGTGAGTCTGTATAAAGGTGTCAGTTTTTGTACCAGTTGAAAGGGTAAAAACCCATTACTATATTTTGCCACTGGTAAAGGAGATGTCTCATAGTGTACATCTTTAAATTATCCCTTACACCCCCCCCCCCCCGGAGTGAGGAGGGCGTGGTCACGAGATCGCGGGGGGAGAGGGAGGGAGGAGGAGGGGAGAGGGAGCGAGGGAGGAGGGGAGAGGGAGGGAGGAGGAGGGGAGAGTGGAGGGAGGAGGAGGGGAGAGGGAGGGAGGAGGAGGGGAGAGGGAGGGAGGGAGGAGGGGAGAGGGAGGGAGGGAGGAGGGGAGAGGGAGGGAGGAGGGGAGAGGGAGGGAGGAGGGGAGAGGGAGGGAGGAGGGGAGAGGGAGGGAGGAGGAGGGGAGGGAGGAGGAGGGGAGGGAGGAGGAGGGGAGGGAGGAGGAGGGGAGGGAGGAGGAGGGGAGGGAGGAGGAGGGGAGGGAGGAGGAGGGGAGAGGGGAGGGAGGAGGGGAGAGGCAGCGGAGACTCCCGGAGCAGGCGAGCCCGGAGGAGCGACCGGGTCCCGCGACCCCGGGCGCTGTCCCCGTCTTCGTTGTGGGGGGACACGAGCGGGGACATGAACCAGGTTGAGTGCAGCCCGGCACGGCCATGACGAGCGTCAGGGTGGTCGTCAGGGTGAGGCCTCGCAGCAAGAAGTGAGTTGTGGAGGAACACGTGCGTGTGTGTGCGTGTGTGTGTCTGTGTGAGTCTGAGTCTGTGTGAGTGCGTGTGTGTCTCGTGTGTGTGAGTGTCTGTGTGTGTCTCGTGTCTGTGTGAGTCTGAGTCTGTGGGAGTGCGTGTGTGTCTCGTGTGTGTGTGTAAGTGTCTGTGAGTCTGTGCGTGTGTGTCTTGTGTCTGTGTGTGAGTGTGTGTCTGTGAGTGTGAGTGTCTGTGTGTATCTCGTGTCTGTGTGAGTCTGAGTCTGTGTGGGTCTGTGTGAGTCTGTGCGTGTGTGTTTGTGTGAGTCTGTGGCTGTGAGTCTGTGTGAGTGTATCTGTGTGAGTCTGTTGCTGTCTGTGTGAGTCTGTGTCTGTGTGAGTCTGTGTCTGTGTGAGTCTGTGTGAGTCTGTGTCTGTGTGAGTCTGTGTCTGTGTGAGTCTGTGTGGTTCTGTGTCTGTGTGAGTGAGTCTGTGTGAGTCTGTGTCTGTGTGAGTGTGTGTCTGTATGGGTCTGTGTCTGTGTGAGTCTGTGTCTGTGTGAGTCTGTGTCTGTGTGAGTCTGTGTCTGCGTGGGTCTGTGTAAGTGTCTGTGTGAGTCTGTGTCTGTGTGAGTCTGTGTGTGAGTCTGTGTCTGTGTGGGTCTGTGTCTGTGTGAGTCTGTGTGGGTCTGTGTCTGTGTGGGTCTGTGTCTGTGTGAGTCTGTGTCTGTGTGAGTCTGTGTCTGTGTGAGTCTGTGTCTGTGTGAGTCTGTGTCTGTGTGAGCGAGTCTGAGTCTGTGTGAGTGAGTCTGTGTGAGTCTGTGTCTGTGTGATTCTGTGTGAGTCTGAGTCTGCGTGAGTCTGTCTGTGTGAGTCTGTGTCTGTGTGTGAGTCTGTGTCTGTATGTGAGTCTGTGAGTCTGTGTCAGTCTGTGTGTGTGAGAGTCTGTGTCTGTGTGAGTCTGTGTGTGTGTGAGTCTGTGTCTGTGTGAGTCTGTGTGTGTGTGAGTCTGTGTCTGTGTGAGTCTGTGTGTGTGTGAGTCTGTGTGTGTGTGAGTCTGTGTCTGTGTGAGTCTCTGTCTGTGTGAGTGTGTCTATGATTCTGTGGCTGTGTGGGTCTGTGTCTGTGTGAGTCTGTGTCTGTGTGAGTCTGTCTGTGTGAGTCTGTGTCTGTGTGAGTCTGTGTGTGTGAGTCTGTGTGTGTGAGTTTGTGTGTGAGTCTGTGTGAATCTGTGTGTGTGTGAGTCTGTGTGTGTGAGTCTGTGTGTGTGTGTGAGTCTGTGTGTGTGAGTCTGTGTGTGTGAGTCTGTGTCTGTGTGAGTCTGTGTGTGTGAGTCTGTGTGTGTGTGAGTTTGTGTGTGAGTCTGTGTGAATCTGTGTGTGTGTGTGAGTCTGTGTGTGTGTGAGTCTGTGTCTGTGTGAGTCTTTGTGGGTCTGTGTCTTTGTGGGTCTGTGTCTGTGTGAGTCTGTGTCTGTGTGAGTCTGTGTGTGTGTGTGAGTCTGTGTCTGTGTGAGTCTGTGTGTGTGAGTCTGTCTGTGTGAGTCTGTGTCTGTGTGAGTCTGTGTGTGTGAGTCTGTGTGTGTGAGTCTGTGTGTGTGAGTTTGTGTGTGAGTCTGTGTGAATCTGTGTGTGTGTGTGAGTCTGTGTATGTGTGAGTCTGTGTGTGTGAGTCTGTGTGTGTGAGTCTGTGTGTGTGTGTGAGTCTGTGTCTGTGTGAGTGTGAGTCTGTGTCTGTGTGAGTCTGTGTGTGTGAGTCTGTGTGTGTGTGAGTTTGTGTGTGAGTCTGTGTGAATCTGTGTGTGTGTGTGAGTCTGTGTGTGTGTGAGTTTGTGTCTGTGTGAGTTTGATGCGCGGGGAGCGGCGGTCGCAGCGGTTAGCAGCGCTGCGACCAGGCCCCCCGAGTTCGATTCCCACTCACGGCCAACACCGGTGACGATTATATCTGAGCCTGCCCCTGCTAGGTCGTACCTGGTGTAGCGGTGTGTACAGACATCGCCACCGGGGAGACAAAGGCGGCCGGGCGTGCTGCTGGCCACCCACCCTCTTCGTGTGCCTTGCCGGCCTTCATAGATACTCGCTAAAGAGCACCTGCCCCTGCAGTCTGTTAAGGCTATACGAGGATCTTTATCTTCTTTAGTTTTTTCGTGAAAGTCACGTCGATCGGTTCAAATCTTCGTCTTTTGTGTGAGTTCGTGATTGTTGGAGTGACTTTAAATTTCGATTTAAAGCTTTCGTGACTGCAGGGATTCATCTTCTTGGTTCTTTCGGTAAAATCACGTAGAAGGGAAGTAATAAAATAATAAAAACAAAAATAATAAAATAATTATTTTATTATGTTTTGTTTTTATAATAAAATAATGATTTTATTATGTTTTGTTTTTATTATTTTATTACTTTCCTTCTACGTGACTTTAACGAAAGAACCAAGATGTTGGAGTGACGTCACAGTTGGATCTGAGTTGATCGATCGCTTTTCACTCATTGCAGCGATCGATCGTCGTCAGCGGCGCACTTGAAGCCGCGTGGTGAGAGAAATCGTGGTTCCGAAACTCATCATCGTCATAAAGCGCCATCGAATGCTCGAGCAGCAACAATTTGAGTTGAATTGATTGTTCGAAACTTCACGCTCGTCACCGTCACCCGTTTAGCCATCACCATCTTCTGTCGGTTGTTGTAACCAACACAGTTGAGCTGAAATAATGATGATGCTCATCATCATCCCATGTTCCAGACCGCACCATTCATCAGCCGGAGTCGACTGATGATGGTCGGTTGCTCCAGCAGCACATTCTGAGCCTCAATTGACTGTGTTTCAAACTTTATAAGTCACCGTTGTCATCATCATCATCCTGAAAATGCTAATTGCTTAATTATGAACAATTTTGCTGGATTGATGAGAATGTTTCAAACTTCCAGACATCACCAGGCAGGCTTGGTGCGTCGTGAAAGGTGTCTGTTTGGTGTTTGAACATCTTTCACGACTGTGTTTCTTTGCGGGAGGGGAAGAAAAAGCAGATTCCATTTCATCTTCTTGGTTCTTTCGGTAAAGTCACGTAGAAGGGAAGTAATAAAATAATAAAAATAAAACATAATAAAATAATTCTCACGACGTTTCGGCCACAACGCAAGCAGCCGTCCTCAGGTGAAGAAACAGACCTGTTCTCAGGTGCGTTGTGGCCGATACGTCGTGAGAATTATTTTATTATGTTTTATTTTAATTATTTTATTACTTCCCTTCTACGTGACTTTACCGAAAGAACCAAGAAGATGAATCCCTGCAGTCACGAAAGCTTTAAATCGAAAGATTCAATTTAATCACACTCATCGGTTTGCTCAAGCGGCGCAGATGAGCTGAGACGATCAGGTTCCAAACTTCGTAATCAGCATCAGCATCATCCAGTTTCCATCATCATTTGTCGAACCAACAGAGTTGAGCTCAATTCATAACTATCATTATGATCTAATCATCAGTTGTTTCAGCAGCACGGATGAGTTGAATCATCATCATCATCATCGTAGTCGTGGCCATCTGCACGGTTAGTGGTTTGTGTGGTTCGCACGGTTGGTTACGTACGGTGCGAAAGAAGTTCATCATACATACGCGTGTGCGTATCGTGAGAAGCTTTGCAAGTTAACATTGCAGCGATTTCAAACTGTCGGGCGTTGACTCAGCCCATCATCGTCATTCCTCCAGGGCTGATAAAATACTGCCATAAGCATCACTTAGTGATGGGGGGAGTGGTTGTGTTGTTCTGTGGATAGCCTGGCACCCGCCACGGGAACGTGGAATTTCCAGTGATGATGAGCGCCTCCCCAATACTCGCTTGGGCATTTATAATCTGGTATTTGTCCTGCGTTATGGTGCCGCGTCCTATGTATGCCCCCCGCCTTCATCAACGCGCGCTGTGACACACCAGCGTGGTGAAGTATGGTCGGATAACCCCCACGAGTCGTCGGGCGCGGGGAGGCCCTCATCCAGCAGTGGATTGACAAAGGTGCCTGGCATGTTTGCGGAGTGTGCACGATTCCTGTAATATGACATTGGGTCAACATCAAGATCAGGCGAGTTAACCATCGTCGTGTCGATGTTTAGATGTTATTGCTTTGCTCGGCGCCGTGCGCAGTTCCGACGCCGGTTCTGTGGTAGTTGTGGAAATTCCACGTTGCTATGACGGGGGAGTAGGCATGCCACAGAACCACTTTTGACTGAATTCTCACAAGGGGATGCTCTCGGTATTTTATGCGCCCTGAAGAGATGATGAGATGAGTCGACCGCTGATGCTGATTTGAACTTAACAAATACAAAGATACCCCCTGTAGACGTTGTCACACTTGGGGCAAGTGCCTGTTGTACCGTGTGTACGTTAAACTTCTTTCGCACCGTACGTAGCCAACCGTGTGGGGGAGGGACAACAAACTGAACACAACAAGCAGTTCTAAACAAATTCCTTTTTAATCTAGAATGAGTCTTCAATCTAATTGGTTGTTCCATACATGTAAGCATGTCATACAGTGGCGAGCTGTTGACTGCCTTTCCTGGTATGCAGGAGGTCGTGGGGTTTGATCCCGGCCCTGACGGCTGTATATTTGGAGTTTGCATGTTCTCCCCGTGGTCGCGTGGATATTTCTCTGGGTCCTCCGGTTTTTGCCTCCACATGTAGAATCTACATGAGTTTCGAGTATTTGGCTGTTGTAAATGTACACGCGATAAGCCACTCTATTGGGCTATCATTTGTGATAGCCAGGTCGCTTCTGAAAGAGAGCTATATAGCTCAGTGGGCCTTACCTGGTCGAATAAAAAATTGCTTACTTTTTAGTTTAGTATAAATGTGGGGTTTTTACAAAAAAAAAATGTTTAGTTTAAATGTGTTTTCTACTTTTTAGTTTGGTTGATATGTGTGTTTTTAACTTTTTAGTTTAGTTTAAATGTGTTTTGTTTACTTTTTAGTTTAGTTTAAATGTGTTTTTTATTTACTTTTTAGTTTAATTTAAATGTATTTTTTTACTTTTTAGTTGAGTTTAGATTTTTGTTTGCTTTTTTTACTTTTTAGTTTAGTTTAAATCTGTTTTTTGTACTTTTTTGCTTAGTTTAAACTAGTTTTTTTGTACTTATCCCTGAGAGATGCTGCTGTTGTCCCTTCCCTGTTGTTCCTGTTGACAGGGAGGTGCAGTGCACAGAGGAGGTGATCGTGGACGTGAAAGAGAACGTGCTGTCCATCAGAAATGTCAAGGTACGCCACACTGCTCGCGGACAGTGCGAAGGAGCGGCCACCACTGCTCGCATCACCGCATCTTTCACCACCATCTTTCAACGTGACAAAGGTCGCACTCGGTACACGCAAAGTGCTTGCCGCAAATGAACCACAGCACCTCGCTGATCTCGTCAAGGAGCGTAAAGCATCATCACGCGAACTCCCGGTCAACCTCACAGCAGCGGCGTCTGGCTGACCATCGCCGCATCGCGTCCTTTCAGATGCGCTTCTGTGGCCGTCTGGAACGCTCTTTTGATATTAGGAAGCCACTGGAGCTACACACTTTTACATCGTCCAGATGGAAAACTCATTTGTTCAGAACTGCTTTTTTTGTTTAGTTTGTTGTCCTTCCTCCGCACCCCGATTAGCACAGGTTGGCTACGTATGGTGCGAAAGAAGTTCATCATCACCATCGGTCATGCTCTATCCACTGCTGCATAAAGGCCTCCCCAAAGCTGTCGGCTATCTCGGTCCTGCGATGTGAATAGCTCCCCCACTCCGTATGGCCTTAAACAGACTGCGAGGTAATAATCCATCCTGCACGAGTTAAATTCATCGCTCCAGCTCCACGACGGACGTGCTGCCACGTGCGTTCACGAGCTGGAATCATCGCTCCATCTCCGCGGTGGACATTGTCTCGGGCGTGTTCCGTCCTTTGGCTGCCACTCCATCATTTGTCGCCACGGTGGCGAGATGTTAACCACCTCGCCTGGTACGCAGGAGGTCGTGCGTTCGATCCCGACCCTGACGCCTGCTGTATATTTTGAGTTTGCATGTTCTCCCCGTGGTCGCGTGGATTTTTCTCCGGGTCCTCCAGTTTTCTCCTCCACATTTAGAATGCATTTCGAGTATTTTGCTGCTATAAATTCCCACGTGATAAGCCACTTTTTTGAGCTATCATTTGTGGCCAGGTTGCTTCTAAAAAAGAGCTGTATATCTCGGTGGGCCTTACCTGGTAACATTTAAAAAGTTTAATTTCGTCTCGGCCTTTGCGGGGTCATGCGTTGTGCTTACGCTGCTTCAGCGAGAAGTAAAAAAATGTCGCTCAAACGAGCAATGCGGCGGCACTTGAGCCAGTGGTGGAAATTCCACGTTCTCATCGCGAGGACCAGTACATCCACACAGCACCCGCTGTTTCCTTTAGGGATAGCACAAAAAGTAAGCTCTCGACATAAACAAAGCATTTTATTTGATTTTGAAATCTTGAAGATGCTGGGGATTGTTTTAAGTATTTATTTGGGCACTCGCCGTTGATGATTTGTGTTTGACATTCGGACTTGGAGCAATGGCGCAAAAGTAAACCCCTCGATATGAGCTCAGTTTTATTTGAATATGCTGTGAAGAAGGCATATTAAAAAAAGTATGTAAAATCAGCGACGTTACCCAAAATGTCGCTGATTTTACATACATATTAAGGCCACAGTATTATTGACTCGTGTGTTCAGATTTTTTTTGTCAGTTATGCTTGTGCACCACTGACAAAGCAGCAACAGCAGGAGCATCACCGACCAATTTGTTCAGCTTTTGTCATGATGTAAAAATTCCGAGATCCCCGCGGCTTATCCTCGTGTTCTTTGCTCTCCCCGCCCGGCGCGTTGCGACCGTCGGCGACCGTGGCTCAGCCTTCCCGGTGGAGCGGCGTCGGCAACGGTGGGAGCCGAGACCTCGTCACTGAGTTCCCCTTCGACCGCTGCTTCTGGTCCGTGGAACCGGCGGCGCCGGACTTCGCCACCCAGCACACGGTAATGATCGGCGGGCGCGCGAGATCGGCACGCGGGTTCCCTCATGGTGCCGGACCGGGGAAGTTTCCTCTGCTCCCTTTCGCGCCGCTGTAATCGACGCCGTCTTCGCCGCGATGTCTCGAGTGCCGCGATGGGTTTACCCTCGCGCTCTTCACCTGCCCGTCTCGCCGCGCCCTCCGCGGTTATTCGACAGATCTCTTCTATTGAAGGGACTCTCTCCTCCACGCTGGAGGCAGGAGCTTGACTTGAAACCCGTCTCTCTTGAACAAAGTAAGCTGTTGGTCACGCGGATTGGTACGCTGGATCATAATGCGGACTTTTTATTTTCAGCGCCACGGTTGGAATGTTAAGCTGTCCAACCAATATTTAGGTTTTCTGAAATCACCGTTCATTCATTGAAAATAAGCCATGTGAGCCCCTGTGTGCCGAGCATCGTTCATGCTGCCTGTGCACACCTGCGAGTGTTATCCCCTGGTGTTGTTTTGGGACTTGTCCCGTTTCTCCGGTTTCCTCTCGCATACGACAGGCGCCTTACAAAGGGATTGGCCAAACATTGCAGTGCAGGATCCTCTTCAAAATGGGTTTTTTTATGTTTAAATCACCGCAGCTTTTCTGTAAAAACACAGGACGGTTTGAACTGCTATATATTGTTAAAATGTAGTTTTAAACGTAGAAGCGAGGGGTATGCCGTAAGTTCTTTGCTTGCTGTGTTTCGTTTGCCACGCGCGATGCGGCCACCAAGAGCAGTGAGGACAGAGCCTCTGTCAGTCGAACTGTAAAGCTGTTCCCACGCTGAATAGTGCCTTCCACATTCCCACGACAAGGCCCAGTCTCATCTTCAGAGCCACGCGGTTTATTCCCCCGCTCACCTATCGCAGTTGCGTCGTATGGAACGAGAATCGGAGTCTTTATTTAGACTGGAGGAGGAATCTGATGAGCCGTGAAGCTCTTTACCCACAGATGTCCAGTATGGACGGGACAAAAAGGTTACAACAGCGAACCAATACAAAAACAACGATAGGAGTGCGAAATAGAGAAAATGTTACGCAAGTCACTAAATATGAACAAAAAAAAATCTATTTATTAAATAAGATTGAGCAAGGTAGCAAAAACAACAACAAAACAGTCCCAGACCACACTTTTTCAAGTTACGTTGTGTGTATGTACAGTTTACATTCGGCGTTCTTTCGCACAACGCAGCGGTAAATAACAATGGCAGGCGACGAGGAGCGCCTGGACGCGTGCCACGTTCCCACAATGCTCCCCCGCAGCCCCCACCCCCTCCGCACGGCCCTTCTCCCGAGCGGCTTCACCTTTGGAATGGTTGTTGGCCACCGCCGTGTAAGACCGGGCCTGGTCAGGTGGTGGCCGAGTTTCTGACCGATGGCGCCGGCCGGCAGTTCTTCGTGTCGGCGGTCGGCTGGCGGGTCGTGGGAGTCGGGATAACCACCCCTGAGGTGCCACAACAACAACAAAATACCTGGGACATTAAACTAAACAATTGTATTTTTATTTTTTACCCGTTAAGCCCCACTGAGCTACACTGTAAAGTTCCTTTGTCAGCTCACAGAAGTGGTTCGCCACGTGGCCAAATACTCCGGATAAAAATGCCACGCGACCACGGGGAGAGAGACACTCAAACTCCAAATATACAGGGTCATCGCGGCGAGGAAGAATGAGTAGAACATCTCGACACCGCCGGATGAGGGCACGACGGTCATTTGACAGTGGGCAAGGCGGCATCATCGTGAGCAAGCCCCGTCTCAGTCATCACTTGATGGTCACCGACTGCACGGCGTCGTTTGGCTGAAGTAAAATAATGTACATGGGACACATCGCGTGATGAAGAAGACCATCTGACGGATAGATACCGGAAGAGGGGAGGAGCTGCATGTAAACGCGTCGTCCGCGGAGTGCTTTATATGCTTTGCACAACTTGCAACAACAACAACGAGAAAAAAACAACCGGTGATCTGTGAATGTCCCGGGACAACTCGCAGACGATGCTGGGTAAAGCAGAGACACAGGTGGCAAGCTCAAGGTCTCCGGAGCCAAGCGCCGGGGCTTCTATTGATGTTTAGCGTCGTCGGGGAGGGGAGGGCGTGGAAGAGGGGGGGGGAGAATGCACCGCTGGGATGAGATTTGTGACGGTTGAGTCCCAGAAGGGGACCGGTCCGTGCCTGCGTTTGAAAAGTGCTTTGTGGTGTTGCCGTTGCCGTTGGAGACGACCATGTGGCCACGGCGGCTGCCGCTGCTGCGCGGATTCCGGCGTGCAACTGCAAAAAAAGAGAGAATTACGCCAGTGTTGCTGCGAATTACATTGAGAGACCAACAAAAACCAACCGCACGTTCAGAGACGTCGCGTGGACGAGTTGGGATTTGTACGCGGGCGACGGCAGGACACCTCGCGAGATGTAGCGACGGGAGCGGCACGCGAAGGAGGGGCGACGCACGCGGCGGGACGTCCACCGCGGAGACGGAGCAATGAAATCAGCTCGTGCCGGATGGATTATTTATTACATCGCAGTCTGTACCGGGCGGGGCGGGGGGGAACTATTCACATCGTAGGAGTGAGAGAGATGGCGACAGCTGTTTGGGAGGCCTTCATCCAGCAGTGGATGGTTCGTGGCTAATGCTCAGAATCATTATATGTATTGACACTGGAGTAATATGTCGAGCTATAGGGGCGGGTAAGAACGTTACGACAACAAACAATACGAAAACACGATAGGAGTGCAAAGTATGGGAAAGGTCAACAAATTACTTAAAAATATACAAGTAAAACTTATCTGATTTTTTATCTTACCAGGTAAAGTCCACTGAGGTATTAACTTATTTTTCAGAAGTGGCCACAAATGATAGCTCAACAAAGTGGCTTATCACGTGGAAATTAACCTCAATGCGTGTTTCTAAATGTGGAGGGAAAAAACCGGAGGACCCGGAGGAAAAAAATCCACGCGACCACGGGGAGAGAGACACGCAAACTTCAAATGTGATGATGACGATGGCGTTGCTTGGGATGACCTGGAGCTTAGTGCCACCTTGCCCCGGTCTGCGAGCAGCAGCGGTGACCGTGTCGGCCCTCTGCGCCGTACACGAGGTTTGTTGCGAGTGGCAGCTGCTGCTTGTCGCCCTCCGACGTCAACGTGAAACTTGACCCTCAACGGGCGACGCGACTGCCCTGCACGTGACCTTGTAGCAACCGTCGAATGTTGCGTAACATCCTCCTCCATTCGACACTGCAACTCTCTGGCTGTCGCTTGATGAGGCTGGTTGTAATTACCGGCGAAACGTCGCGGCGCTCGAATTGTAAATGTTGTGGGTTTACTCTCCAAAGCACCGGTGTGCAGAACTAGTAACTGTTTTGGCATGTTTTGTCTACGTGACAAACCTTACTAAATAGCTGTCGGGTGGTGGCAGGCTTAAAGACACAGTTATATTCATGCGATCTAACCCCAAAAAAACGCATATTATGGATAATATTGGTCATGAACGCCTACTTGTTAAACTGCAACTTTGTTGCTTGTTTTCAGTGCAGTTGTACATTTATCGGGGCGTTAAACTCAGTCGCAGCCCGTGTTGACGTCTAACAAAATGTATTTTTCACGCGTACTGGCGTTAAGCGGCGAGTCGATTGTCGTCGGTGTTTCGGCTCGCCGCCGAGTCGAACGGCAAATTCTCACGGCCAAGTTTAGCACTCGGATACGCGACGTTCCGCTTGCAACTGCACCAAGCATCTTCAGGACAGAACCCAGGCAGTAGGAATTCAAATCCAGGAAGTCGGAAAAAAATCCAGGAAGCCAGATCATTTCACGGCCGAACCCTACAATCTCTTACGAGTCGATAAAATATTGTCTGCAAAAACCTACGCATTAACTTAGGATTGTGTGTGCGTGTACAAGCGCATGCCAAGACTCTCTGTACACCAACCCTGTCATAGACACAGCCTAGGGATGTCACCATGCATTTACATCTAAATTGAAAACATTTATTTAGAACTTGCTTATTGTGTTTCGTTTGTTGTCCTTTCGTTGCACCTCCGATTAGCACGGTTGGCTACGTATGGTGCGAAAGAAGTTCAACACACATACACATCCCATTATTCACGAGAGATGTTTATATTTATAACCAGGTGAGATTGCACAGGCGCAGTGCGGTGATGTCACCGCTTGCTTCTTGTCGGCGATCAATACCTCCATTTATATATAACCGTGCTCCAGCTCCAATGAGTCTCTTCTTCTCTAGGGAGACCCGGAGTAAATTACAGGCAGATGGAACATATTACAGAGGGGGAGAGAAAAAAAATCTGATTTAGCAGTGGTGAATGACAACAATGAACACCGGGAACAGAGTCCAGTGCGGATCATAAGCGATCACATCGCCCGAGGTGAAGCTATGTCGGAGTTTAAAAGCAGCTGTCGGCTTACCAGCTGTGAGATGGTCGATGTTTCGCTCGGCATTGCTCCGGAGGAATTTAATGATTCCCCCTTGAGATTTGGATTTTTTAAAAAATGTTGGGGCTCCTGTTGCAATTGAAGAATGCATTCCTTTTTTGTAAATCAAAATTTTGTAATTTCATTTGTATTTTTTGTATGGAGTTTGTTTTATTTATACAGTTTTGTTAGCCTGAATACAGACGGTATCACATCACATCATTAGCAACAGTTCCAGCCCTCTTGTTAATCTAGTTTGGAGGAAGACCTGCCCCATGTCAATTCATTCAGCTGTACTTCACCATGCCCATCAGTGTGAGTTGGTGAATTGGTGAAATGGGGGGACGAAGGGGGGGGGGTTACTCATGACGAGTACAGAGAGATGTCACTTGCCACCGATGTGTTAGCCCTGGTAGAGATTCAAACTTGGGCTTGTATGTTTGTCTGTATGTTGAACTTCTTTCGCACCGTACGTAGCCAAGCGTGCTAATTGGAGGTGCGGGGGAATGAGAACAAACTAAACACCAAAAACTTTTCGAAAGAAATTAGTTTTCAATCTTGATGATTTAAAAGTGTTTAAGCTCCAGTGGCTTCCTCATATCGGAAGGAGCGTTACCAGACGGCCGCAGAAGCGCATCTGAACGTGCCAGATGCAGTGACCGTCTTTGTTCAAAGGCCACTGCTGCAAGGATGGCTGGAGTTCACGTGATGGTTTATGCGCTTCTTGGCATAGCGCAGTGGATGTCTGTTGAACTTCTTTTGCACAGTACGTAGCCAACCGAGTCTGCGCTAACTACTGTGCTACCGTCCCTCCCTCGGTGAACATCTCGTTCTAACAAGCAAGAGATTCTCGTGTACACGTTACTCTCCTGCATATCGTGAGCATCTTATTTTCTGAGCCACAATTCCCGCTTTTGCCGACTTCCGTTATATATTAGAGTATAACCCCGTCTTTTAAGCCTGACTGCTTCGGCCCTGACGTCAGGGTCAAGCGCGTAATAATTAATTGTTTTTTTTAATTGATCCTTGTCCTGCCACCACGGTCCAAATGTGTATCCAGTATCGGGCACGTGATGATCACAGGGCACGTGATGATCACAAGGCCCGGTCTGTGTCCCTGGCGACGTCCACGAGGTTTTGCCTGGCGACGCTCGCTAGCTAGCTATGCACGCGAGCTGCTGAAATCCTCCGGGTTTCCCCCCTGCATATTTAGCATCAAGGGGCCGTCCATAAATGACGTCACGCACCTGGGGGGGGGGGGGGGGGTCAGACATTTGTGACGATGTGTGACGAGGGGGGGGGGGGGTTGAGAAATGTGACATCACATCAAAATGCGCAACTTTAAATAAATATAGACAACACGTTCTGCTTAATTAAATAGACTTTTTAATAAATGTTATTTTTCTACAACATCAGAGTGCAGTGCCACATTAAATACGCACTACAATGACAATAGTTTAAAGCGATTTGAAGCATATTTTATTTTTGGGGGGTGGGGGGGGGCAGAGCTTTGTGACGTCATATTTGAGGGGGGGGGGGGGTGTCTGACTTTTTGTGACGCCGTGTGACGAAGGGGGGGGGGTCAAAAATCGTCCAAAATCGTGTGACGTCATTTATGGACGGCCCCCAACACGCTTTGAGAGTATTTGGCTGCTGCTATGAATGTCCCACGTGATGAGCCCACTTGTTGATCGCCAGGTCGCGTCTGACAAAGAGCTACGGGAGCTCAGCGGGCCCTTACCTGGCGAAATAACAAAACAAAAAACGTAGTCTTAGTTTTATTTTTGCGAAACTCTCCATCCCGTGGGTGTACGGTGAGGATGCCGCGTGCCCTGGCTCGCCAGCAGAAGGCGGCGGACAGCGAGTGTGGACCCGTCTTCACGTTCGTTCACGCCGCACGGGATCGAGTGTTGCACCCTCGCACGTGCGGATTTTCTCCGCTGCGCTTCATTTTCCTCCACGCAAGTTGTCTTCGTCAGTTAGACGCCGCCGCCGCCTGCCCCACTTTGTTGTCCCTCGCCACCCGCACCTCCGATGAGCACGGCGGGCCACGTTGCTCGTGCCTCTGAATCGCCCCCCCCCCTCTCTCTGTGTGCGGGTTCGGGAGAGGGAGATATCGGGGGGATAAAGGAGAGGGGGCATGGGGGGGGTGGACCAGGAGTCTCATGTCGCAGCTGTGATGGTTCGTCGCAGCAGCGGCAGCTGCTTCACGAGCACGCCCCTGAGCAACGGGCGGCACTTGTGGTGGTTGTGGTGGTGGTTATGGTGGTGGTGGTTATGGTGGTGGTGGTTATGGTGGTGGTTGTGGTGGTGGTTATGGTGGTGGTGGTTATGGTGGTGGTGGTTGGTGGTGGTTATGGTGGTGGTGGTGGTTGGTGGTGGTGGTTGGTGGTGGTGATATTTGGTGGTGGTTGGTGGTGGTTATGGTGGTAGTGGTGGTGGTTATGGTGGTTGGTGGTGGTGGTTATGGTGGTGGTTGTGGTGGTGGTTGGTGGTGGTGGTTATGGTGGTGGTGGTGGTTATGGTGGTGGTGGTTGGTGGTGGTTATGGTGGTGGTGGTTGGTGGTGGTGGTGGTTGGTGGTGGTGATGTTTGGTGGTGGTGGTTGGTGGTGGTTATGGTGGTGGTTATGGTGATGGTGGTGGTTGGTGGTGGTGGTTATGGTGGTGGTTGGTGGTGGTGGTGGTAGTTGGTGGTGGGTGGTGGTTGGTG